>NC_133330.1:196418097-197618097 GCF_042186555.1 Aquarana catesbeiana | reverse complement strand
TATTTCTAATACTTTTCTAGCATTAGTAAATACAGTATATAGGAAGGTACTGTATGTTATATTTAAATATTTACAGTAAATAATTATATTTACACTTATTTAAAACCTGTTTGTTTTTTTACAATTATTGAGTTGCTTCCTGGTTTCTGCCCTAGGCCAAAATGATGTCATACATCCCAGGAGTCATGGGCATTTTTTTTCATCTTGAGGAGGGGAGGAGTGGTTTACTCAGCTAAGCATACCCTCCTGTCTGCATGCCTGAGACAGATGGATTCCAGGATGTAAATGCTACATTAATCATTTGCTTTATTCAAGATGGCTATGGCTAGAAATGCTGGGGGGGATGGGGGTAGGGGGGGTGGGGGCGATGGGACGACATGCATAGACATGCCTATATGAGTGAGTTTGCTTTTAATATTAAAAATGAATTAAATAGCATTTTCAGTTTGTGGTTATGTTTAATTATACTTTTAAGGTGCTACTGTATGTTATCCACAATTAACAAAATACCCGTATGTTTGTCACAGCAGTAGACAACTGTGAAAGTGACACATTTCCAGCTCGATGTGCTGTATTAGCCACATTCAAGTGTCTTTTCTAGACTGTTTAACTTTTTAACCACATCCTTCCAAACCTGTAGGCCTCAGCACAAGCATGTTGACTATGACGGACAAGGTCCAACATTTTTGTAATACCCTAGAGCTTTCTGTAATGAAAAGTAAGCAATACTATTCTTAATTTTATTCTATTTTTTTCACCTGGGAGTCCTGATGATGATGTTCTGTCTGACATAATCAGAATTTTCTGTAAGCCTCAATTACCATGTTTAAGCAGAACCAACCCTGCTATGCCTCCCTCCCAAAAACAGATTGCTGCAAATGTAAGTGATCTGTTGAAGCAGAAGTGAGTGGAACCTGATCCAACTCCCCTTCTCTTGCACACTTTGGAATGCCCACCCTGTAACAAACTCACCTTTGTCCATGTTCTCTTTATCACTAACTCCTTTATTCTACTTGCTGTTACCGAAACTTGGCTTCATTAATCCAGCTCTGCTTCTTCTGCTTCCCTCTCTCATTGCGGCCTTCTCTGGACTCACTCTCTATGATCTAGTGGATGGAAGGGAGGTGGAGTTAGAATCCTTCTTGACCCACAAAAAAACACTTTTCAGGTTTTTCACTCACCTACCTTTCTGTCCCTCTCTTTAATTGAAGCACATAGTATTTGTCTATACTCTCCAGTTTCTTTGAGTATTGATCTGATCTACTGGCCCTCTGGACCGGTATCAACCTTCTTTGAAGACTTGCCACTCTACTTTCTCTCTATTTCTAAACTTCTCAGTATAGCCTCCTTCTTTGACCTGAAGCAATGGATATATGCTTCTACTCACTCTGATGGCAACACCTTTGACCTTGTTTTATCTCACTGAGGATGTGCATGTGCATGAAACACATTGGGTGGGGCCTACATACTGATGTCACGCTGCCACTTCTGGTTTTCAGAGCGGCAGCCATCTTTGTAAATCTAGCCAGCTGAATGTTTTATATATCAATTGATGTGTGCTGCAGCTTTTTAGCATTATTTTTACACTGTTAATCCAATCAAATACTACACTATATAGTACTTTCTGGGCTCTGTGTGGTGAGCTTTTTTATGCAACCTTTATAGTTATAAGAGGAAGACTACAGACCAGAGGAAGCTAAGTGGATTGTTTGTAGTGGAGATTTTACAGAGATGCTTATACCATATAAGTCCGGTGAGTACATAATTAGTGCAAATTTCACATCACTGGATTCCTTGACACTTGGTGGAACATCATTTTTGTTTCAAGATTACTTGTGTTAACCTCCCTGGTGGTGTGATTATGTCTGATTTTTGATGCTGAAAGCGGTACGTTGTTTTGCATGGAAATTTGGCATTTTATATTGTAGGCCTGTAATTCTTAGGAATAACTTGCTTAAATCTGTCCAAACAAGAGTCTAGTAGACATCCAGGTATGATAAAGTTTGAAGCACAAAATCATAAATTATAATACAATAGATAAATAATATAATAAATAATAACTAATAATACTTTAATAATAATACATTTTATTCAATACATTTTATTTAATAATATAATCAAATCAAAACATGAAATTTGTCCAAACAAGGGTGCAATATTACTAATCACTGCATATAGGTTCAGTAAACATCCCGGGTATGAAATATTTTGAAACATGGTACTGCACAAAGTCCGACATCACAATCAGGACGATGGAACCTGGTTTCCTTTCGGATTTTCTTTCCACTGTCATCTCGCTTTGAGCAAACAAGCCACGCACATCCTTGTAGGTGCTGACTTTTTCTCAGTTGGTGGGATGTGGTCTATGTGATGACCAATCAGGCATTCCGGGTTGACAACGCCAGCAGCACAATGTCCAGCTCTAGTCACAGCCATTGGTGTTTGGTGGTTCACGAAGATCAGTTAGACAACTTTCCAAATAAAGTCAGAATGGATCACAGGCTTGTCACTCTTTTTTTTTGCAGAATGTAGGCATTCCACAAGCATTGCTCAAGAAGATGCCTGAAGATCATCTTGTAGTACTTTTTTTTTTGCTGTTTCTGCATTGCTAGATAAAATGTCATTGCTTGGTCAGCTCTGTCAACACCTCCCATGGTGTTATTGTAGTCTATCACCACTTGTGGCTTCTTGATTTTTTTCCCACCTTTTGTGCGTACCATAACAGTGGAGGTATTATGGACTGTACTTATTAGGCACACATCTTTTTTGTCACGCCATCACAGTGCCATCATTTTGCCTTTCTGCCAGGCAATCATTTCTCCAGTCTTCAGCTTCTTACTGCCAAACATTGGCGGCATGTTGCGCCGGTTAGGCATCGGTTCCATAGGCATCCATTTTGTTCTGTAGAAGAAACTCATAAAGTTCAGGAGATATGTAAAAGTTGTCAGTAGTTACGCAATAGCCCTGATTTAGCAATAGCTCAATCAGTGAAGGAACGGAAGATGTTGCCATTCCGTACTTGCTGTATTTTGGGTTGAATTTTGTTCCTTCCTCAGTATATATGACTGATTTTCAAATGTAGCCAGTTGACGATTCACATAGCATGAAGGATTTTACACCAAATTGAGCTCTCTTTAAAACACATGTATTGTATCCAGTTGAGCCTTCCCTTGTATGCCATTAGACTGTCATCTATGCTAATATGTCTATCTGGCACATAGCTCTGTTGGAAATTCTTCAGAATCATTTGATATACTTCCCAAATTTTCATGAGTTTTGGTGCTGGATGACTAGTTTAATCAAATTCTTTGTTGTTTTCGAAGTGCAAATATTTCATTATCAGGGAAAATTTGTACTCTGACATTTTGGTTTTTAAAACATATGTAATGGAATATGATTTTATTTTTGATGCTGGAGGATATTTTTATGGCAGAAAATGAAGAGTTCTGTTTGGCATTCATGTATGTTAGACTACATGCATATGAATGCCAAAACTTTACATCTAATATAGACTACTGCAGCCATCCCAATGCTATTTAGTACATAGTATAAATGTTGTTTGTTGTCATAGAGGAATGACAGTGTATGTAAGACCATTTTTTAGTTCTAAACGTAATGTGGAAGGGTTATATCTCCTGTCTATCTTTTTAATGCTGTCTGTGTCCCCACTGAATAAATTCATCCTCCATAATGGTCCTTGGTGACCGTTTTGCCTGGTTCAGAGAGTGATAAGCAATCCAAATGTTTGAGTACCTAAAGGAATAGGAAGTGGGAAGGCATCTTTCAATGGCAAAACTTGTTCTGGTGACAATTGAATATCCCCATCACTTTGGAAAGATTCTCTCTTTCATTGTATGTCAAATATTTCATGTGCAGTTGTACCAGAAACAGGAATGCAGCACACTGAGATGCAAAATGATTTTTTCTTTTATTAAAATAGCCAGTAGAAACAAGTTATGTTCTGCAATGTTCCTTAAGGGAAAGTACTGTGTCTAGCACAAAATGTGTCAGAATAGAACTTGTTCCTGCTGGCTATTTTAATAAAGGATAAAAACATTTTGTCTCTCAGTGTGCTGCATTATTGCTGGTACAATCTTTTTTCTTCCTGCTGTGTCTCTGGTTACAGGAAGTGAAAGGAAACTTGGCTTTAAATACACTTTAAAAGTGCAGAGATCAAAATTTGCTCATCATAAGATGTACAACGAACAAGATCTGCAACATAACCAATGCTGCACTATGTTTGATAACTGCAACACCCCCCCCCCCCCCAAAACAAAACATGTTGATCTGGTCAGAAATTTAGGGTTGTTCTTTGTCCTGTGCATGTTTCCGTGTTATCTCAAAAAGACTAAAGAAAAGTGTGTGAGTGTGGCGCTGTCCCAGGGTTGTAAAAGAAATGTCTGCATATATGCAATTATATCCAAAGTGTCATGTGTGTATTCCTTTAAGTGAAATAAGTATGGCAGTTATTACCACTCCTGTGGGTTAAAGTGATTGGTGATTTAAACATAAGGAGCATAATGAGTGCAATAAATCGCATCCAAGGTGTCTAGTGCTATATTCCCTCAAAAGAAAAAACAGTATTAACCACTGCCAAAAGCATGAAATGGTCTGTGTCTAAACACTAGAAAACACAAAGTTGCAATAAATACATCACACGTGACATGCAAAAAATTCTAAAGTGTCTGGTGCTAAATAAATAAATATTAAAATACTGCTCTACAAATGTTGCAAATAACAAAGTGTCAAGTGCCCTATAAAGAGGTCACTCTGAAAAATACTAAACACACGTGTCATGCAAATGGTTCTATGATAATAAACAGTTCATAGGGTATGTGCCCGGTGCACTATAAGTGAAAGAAGGCGTCCATTGTAGGATTCCTCAAAGCACACAACAGGTGTTAATCCAGTGCTGGTGTCTCGCGTTGTGATTGTGCAGAGACTCACCAGCTGTATATCCCCTGCAGGTGTAACGAGTAGTCACAGTATGTGCCACTGTGCAGCAGTACTTGGCAAGACCAGGACCAGGATGGTATCATAAGGACATAAGAAGAAAGGATTCCATAGTGTGAAACCGTTTAAAAACACTATTTATTAGGTCAGATAAAAAGGGTAATCACATTGTAGTAGAAAAAATGAGCGGTGTACAATGCTTACAAAGATGTTCCTAAGCGTCAGCTTTGCAGGGAGATGTCAGCAAGGCGTTCAGTCTAAGGCCATGCCCTACGTACGTTTCGTCACACGGACTTCTACGGGAGCGTGGAGTCAGCGTATGTGAGGGCAGCAGTCTATCAATTTAGGAATACACTTCCCACCTAGGCTTCTAATTACACCCATTAGCGCGGACTCCCTATTTCTTCTGGTATATCTCAAAAAGACTAATTGGCCCCCTTAATTCCTATCACACACTACAGAATGATAAGCCTGTAAGTCATGGAGATCTGAGAGTGGGAGTGGTTTAGTAGTTTAGACACTGGGAGGGCTGGGAACACTCAAAAGTTGTATGTTATGAGCCCACAACAGGACTTCAGAGCTCGGTGCATTTCTGGAAGACCAACAAGTATTTCCTGTTCTTGCAGGTTCTTTAATGGGATAAACCATGGGGAAATGTACATTTTTTTTCCCCTGGGATATGCCTTAGTGTTGAAATTGACTTTAGCAAAGCCTGTTCTTTACCCCTCTATAACTGGTTATACCTAGTTACAAGGGCTTTGGCTTTACCTGGCTTCAAGGCTAACCAAATGCCTACCACTGCCCAAAAAGTGATCGGTCAGTAAGGGCACTCTCATTGGATAGGTTGATGGCTGTTTATGGAGATTAGCCATGAAGTTGCATGAATTCCTATGGCTGTGGTGTTTTTTTTTTGAAGCACCTGATTAGAGCTTAAGGCTCTAATCGGCTTCAAAAAAGGGTGGGCTCGGGGTGCAGATAGTGTGTCCCAATCCCACCCAATTGTGTGACGATAGCGAATGAATTTTCGCTATTTTCACACTAACGTTCCACCCCGCCAATCAGGTGGCAGGCCCTGAGACCTGTTTCCTGATTGGCCAAAGTGTCAGGTGATCCTATTGGATGCCTAGCACTTTGGAGAAAAGAGAGGAGACGTGGGAGGAGTGGACACCGGAGCGGCTGCCTGCACCCGAGGAGAGGAGGAGAGGAGACCACAGCACAGCCCCAGCCCTAGATCGGTGCCCGATAGGTGGGGGGGCTTTCTCGGTCCCGTGCCGCAGGCCGGGGGGGTTCAGCTGCCACTGACAAACCAGTTGGAGGGGATGTGGTCCCCTCTAACTGCCATCCATCTCATACATACCATTGTTCTACAAGGGGGAATCGTTTAATTACACATCTCCTGTATACAGTGTGTATATACCATGAGGGGTCCTAGCACTATGTCCTGGTTTACAGGATATCCTCACCTTCACCGGATCTCTGTTCTCTAATTTATCTATCTATCTATCTATCTATCTATCTATCTATCTATCTATCTATCTATCTATCTATCTGTTTGTCTGTCTGCCTATCTATCTATCTGCCTGTCTGTAGGTCTATTGTGGGTGAGTGACGGGGTGGTGGGTGTTTGAGGTTAATTGGGGCTTTGTTTGCACCCTCAACCCCCCAACAAATGGAGCACCAGCCGCCACTGTATTAATCGTTAAGGTAAGGTAATAGCAGGAAACTTGTGGCATTTGCCCAAGGCAGTATTTAAACTTTAAAGTTGACTGCAAGTCCAACCTAAAACTTGTGTAGAAATGTTTAACTTAAATAATGGGCAATCATATTTTTAAGGGGCCTGCGTTTATTTATTTTTTTATATGTTTTAAGGTGGTACTCTGAATCATACTTTAGGAACACCTATTAACCAAACAGACATGAAAAAAAATGCAAAAATTTGTGTATCATGTTACATAGAATATGACTGAACAAGAGTGTAGGTTGTCCATGTTGTAACATAGAGTAAGTTGACTGGTTTGCCTATTTATCTGGTACTGGAAAACTTCCCAGCATACCAAACACTCACTCTTAACTCAAGGACACATCAGGCTTTTAAACCATTTTACCACTGATGGAAAACATTTAGTATTTTTTTATAACAAGTGAAAAATGTTATTGCGTGTAAAACAAGCAAATACAAGCCGAGCAGCATGATAACCATACAGGAAACAAAAAGGGGAGATTGAGTATAGTCCACTATCATCTAATGCAGTCGCTGATGTAGGAGCTACACCTGAAAGTGGTTATAAAAGGGCCCCAAGCAAAACAGCAAGGATAATCTACTCTGACTTGCTTATCAAATAAAGCAGAATAAACAAATCTTTAAAAAATGTAGTCTGAGTGAAGGACTTTGAAGTAATATCGGGACAATCTCACACTGTGGAAAAAAAAAGGGGGAGGGAACAAAAGAGATAACACACTGGGTAAAGGAGAAGAGCAGGAGCATAAGGTGAAGGAAAGCAACTGCAGAGAAGGGATGACATTCATTAGATAAAGAGTCATTAATGCCGCGTACACACGACCGGACTTCATGGCATACTTGGTCCGGCGGACCGGAGTCCGTCGGACAATTCGATCGTGTGTGGGCTCCAGCGGATTTTTTTTCCCCAAAAGTTTGCTGGACCTAGAAATGAAACATGTTTCAAATCTTTCCGATGGACTCGAGACCGGTCGAAAAGTCCGCTCGTCTGTATGCTAGTCCGACGGACAAAACCCGACGCTAGGGCAGCTATTGGCTACTGGCTATAAACTTCCTTGTTTTAGTCCGGTCGTACGTCATTACGTACGAATCCGTCGGACTTTGGTTGATCGTGTGTAGGCAAGTCCGTTCATTCGGAAAGTTCGCCGAAAAGTTAGTTGAAAAGTTTGCCGGACAAAGTCTGCCGTAAAGTCCGCTCGTGTGTACGTGGCATAAGTAATACAATTCAACTGTTTTCATTAAGTGGGTTGACTAGAACCCCAGGAGACTATCCGGGTGGGCCATATCTTAGAGATTTTTTTGGGGCAGTTTCAAGTAGAAGTAAATATAAGTCAACTTATATATCGGTAAAGCAGTATCAATAGCAGTACGCCACGAAGATAGGGTGCCAGGGTAAAGCAACTTCCAGTTTAAGAGAATCTTCCTTCCTACAGCTTAGTATAATAGACCCTGCCACAACATTTCACAAACTTGGAAATGAGGGGGAGGGGAATTTACAGAAACAATTTCTCATGAATCTTTTTTTTTATTTTTTTTTTATTATGTAACTATTTTTAAACCAGCTTTTACACAGGCTGCAGCAATAGTAGAGAAAGATAAAGTCTTGCATGTAATGGACCTCATAATTAAAGAAGAACTCTGGTATACACCATTTTTATTTAAACTGACAAAATAAAGTTTTAAAAAATACCAACTCTTTCTGTACAAAAAGGAGAAAAAAATCTTTGCTGTTTATGGGGTCGCAATGCCTTCAACATTCATACACATGTGGGAAAAAAGGGAGCTGTGTGTGGCTTCTCTTTCTTCTCTGTACCCCACAGCAATCAAATTTTGGCAGTAGCTAACGATGCATCATGACTCCTATGATGGAAACCTCATTTAGATGCCTAATTAATAAATATATTAGCAGCCTCCCTAGCTTTAGAAAGTGAAATAATAGTATTTATAGCTAATACAGTTTTATACTGATTTTCTTTTAAAATAGTTATCCAGCCAATGACAAAATATTTACAGGTTTCACTATGAGATGCTACCCAACAACTCACTAACTTTCAATAATTGTCTCTCCTATAAACAGTATAGAAATCAGGAAATTAGGAGAAACTCATAAGCAGGTGGGTTACTGTCTAATTGTTTGTTATGTATCAGATAATACTCAGATAAAAAAGGGCTAGAGCTATATCTATATTTTACAAAAATGTCTTGCGAAACATATATTTATAAATCTTAGCATGTATGCACTGACACTCTTATTAGTATTACGACAAGGACTAAAACAATTGGTGGTGCAAATAAGAAAGCCTCAGAGTCCTGCTGACTCTTTGTGGCCTCATAATATGATCACCAGCAGAAATGGTCACAGTGGGTGCTCAATATTCCCTTGAGTGGAGTGCTTTGCTATCACTTCTACCACGGTTTATTTTTACCAAAGAAAAAATACATTATGTCACCAATTTACATGTTTTACATAAAATGTATTATATTGGTTCAAATTATTCATTAATATAGCACCAGCATATTCTGCAGAACTTTAGAGAACATGGTTCATTTTCTATTGGTCCTTGCTCTTTTAGAGCCAATAGACTGCACCCAAATCATTTACAGTATGCTAGCATACCTACTCTCTAAAAGACAATTTAAAGCATCAATAGGGTGAAATATTCAAAGGAAACAAAAAAAAAACAAAACTGTTTTTACAGCAGGTACCAAAGTTGTCTGCTCCTGTCTACCTACAAAGCTGCCAATCTATCTAATATGCTGGCAAAGCTTCCTGGGAAACTCAAAATTTCTGTGTATGTCCAACCGCACACTCTACCTCTATCTACCATCTTTCTTTGTGCCTCACTTATTACCAGGTCTGAGTGCACAGGTTACAGAAGAAGCTGATGTTAGCTAAATTTGTATTTGCATATGATCTTCAAAAAGCATCACAGGCAAAGTTAGATACAAGCTTTTTACGAGAACTGCTCTAAAGTGGCAGCATTAGTTTGCCATTTAATGTAGAACAAAGCCAAATAAAATTCCCAGCTCAATGACTGTTTGTGCCATTGAATGTAGGTTCACTTTAAAATGTATGACTGGGATTAAAAAAAAATAATAATTTTCAGTACATCTCATACCTTAATATTTCTCCAAGTTTTGTTCTCATCTTTAAAATGTTGCAATTGCAGAACAATTTCAACCCATTTCAATTTTGTGTTCTGCTAACTTTAGGGGATGCTTATATTTGTGACAAAACTACCAAAACTAGCCTCATATGTTCATGCATGTTCTCCAAGTTAATGGCTTTCAATCATTTAATAAAGAATATATTAAATGATTTTTTGTGATTGTCAGCAGCAGTTGTTCATTAGAACAAGCCAATAGTCACATGACACCATTTAGCACCTTAGTTGACCTATGATGATCCCATGGCCTGAGCTCCACAGGCATCCATATTGTATTGCTGCTAAACAGAGCTACAACAATAAAATGAAAATAAATAAATAACATATTGGGCTTTAGGCCTCCTGAGCAAAATCACACATTTCAAACACTGTCACTAAAGAGATAGATTCATACAAGCGTATAGCAGAATATGTATCATCCCAGAGTGCGTTTTATCTTTTTGCATCAGAGAAGATAAAGAACAGGATGCTGAATTACAAGAAGTGCTTGGAAAAAGCTGAAAGTCACAAGTGTTGACTTTGAGCTGTGGTTTGATCGCTGATAATGTAGAGGGACTTTAATGGTATTGTTGTTCCTGTTGACAGCTTGTGATAAAGCAATTTAGAAGCAGGAGGCCAACATTGGACAGCCTTGATGTAAGCTATGCAATGCATTGTGGGAGATTTGTCTATAAATATAACCAAACAGTTGTGATCGGCAACCATGAACGGCTTTGCTCAGCTCATCGCTGTGCCTATTGTTCATCAGTGAGGGGCATTGCCAGTTTCCTCATAGATAAATAGATAACTCCCGTGTTTTATCTCATGTTAAAAGAGAGTGAGAAAAAAAAGCATTTAAACAATACGTGCCAAAAACATGGAATGTAGGTAAAGAATTTCTATATATTTTATGCCTTGAATGATTCCTCATTTAATTACAATTTATATAAGTTTAGATGATGATTAGAAAGTCTACAGGGTTTGAGCATTTGCAGTCAATTAACACATGACATTAGTGTTGGGGCAAAATCAATCAGTTAGAGTGGAGAACTTTTTGAACACATGGGGGTTGATTTTTTAAATAGGTATAGGCTGTTCTCATAGCAAATTGATGTTCACTGGGCTTAATAAATTAATTTGTGTTCCTTTTAATTAACCAATCATGTGCAAGAAAAAAAATCAGTTTTCTAAATTTTTAATAAGAGAACATTATTACAGAAAGCTTATTATAACACAATATGAAAAAATTCTAAATTTACAAAGAAAAAAAAGAGAACAAAACAAAAGAGAACTATTTGTTTTCTAATTTTCCTTGCATGGGATTGGGTATTCAAAGTGAACGCATATTCACTTATTTTACTAATCTCAGTGATCAGTATCTATGCCTTTAGAACATGAACCTTGTGGTGTTATTTTCCAAAGACCATGCATATGGGCACCTTAAGGTTAAAGCTGATCTCTGGGCTGGTGTAAAATATACCAATGCAGTGCACCCCCACCTTCCACCCCACACCGCATAGGTCAAAAGTTTGTTTAGAGAAAGATGATTAAGGATAACTATCTAGCTTGTTCCTTGCTCCCCTGGCAGCCAGCGCTCTTTTCATCTCCCTGATGCCCATAGCACATGAGCGAGCCCTCAGCATCCTGATGTACAATGCAGGACTACTAGTCCTGCATTGCACATAAAGACATAGGAGAGTCTGCGTCCAGTTAAGCAGCAAAGAGAAGAGGCTTTAGGGGACCAGTCATATCATGCGGAGGAAGCCTATGGTAAGTATTCCACCTTATTCATTATGCTCAGGAGAAAATGAGCATTTAACCCCCCTGAGCTGATTTATGGCAGCCCAGAGTGAGGCTGTAAGTTCACATGGGCATTAAAAGAAAAACTTGAATCAATTATGGCATTGCAACTCGCCTTTAGTTTTCGATTTTAGGAGGCATTTATAAAGCAGCATTGATTGTAAATCTTGTTAAATATGTTATGTATTTGTTTCTTGCAAGAAAATGTATTATATGCAAAGGCTTCCCAATTGTTTCTAGTATCTAATGCGTGCTTGGGGCATAATATCCTTGACTTGATATTTGCAAGTCCTACCTAGCGGTTACCGTTCTCTTTTCAGGATCGAGAGCTGTTTTAGGCAGCTCGGACTTTGTGCTGGAAGCGCGAAGGGAGCACTCTCCCAGCACATAAACATTGCTTGCCCAGCGACACATATGTGCGACGTGTGGGTGTTAAAGCGCAGCTTTTTGCCGACGCATACCGTATATGTGTTACTGTGACATAAAGGGGTTAAGCTTTGACAAATAAAACCTGGAAGCTGATTGGTTCCTATACAGAGTTGCACCATAATATATATTGTACATTCACATCAGTCCCTGCCCTTACAATCTAAGGTTCCTAACTCATTCATACATACACAGACTGATTTTGGACAGGATTCAATTAACCCACCAGCATGTCTTTAGCATGTGGGAGGAAACTCACACAGGCAGAACATGCAAACTCCAGGTGGGTGGTGTCAGTGGCTGGGATCTGAACCAGCGACCCTAGTGCTGCTGGGCAGAAGTGCTAACCACTTAGCCACTGTGCAGCCCATTTTATACTGTATTTGAAACTGTTTTCTTTTTGCTAGATACTAGCAACATGACAAATATGAGCTAGAATATTCACTAGACAAACATGCTGGAAAACCTCAATCGGGCAAAAAAACATAATGAATAAACAATAAACATAATGAATACATTAACCACTTGGTGACCAGGCTTTTTTCTGACACTCGCTGTTTACAAGTAAAAATAATTTTTTTTGCTAGAAAATTACTTTTATGTCACACGGTTTTTGCGTAGCGGTTTTTCAAATGCAATTTTTTTGGATAAAATACATTTTAATAAAATAAAAAGAAAAATTAATAACATATACCTGAATTTTTTTGTATAATATGAAAGATGATGTTACGCTGAGTAAATAGATATCTAACATGTCATGCTTTAAAATTGGGAACGCTCGTGGAATGGCACCAAACTACGGTACTTAAACATTTTGAAATTTTCTACAGGTTGCCAGTTTAGAGTTACAGAGGAAGTCTAGTGCTGGAATTATTGCTCTCGCTCAGACGTGGGCGAGGCCTACATATGTGTTCACCACTGCGTGCAAGCACACTGGGATGGAGGCACTTAAAAAAAAATAATTTTTCTTATTACATTTATTTCATTTTTACACTGTCCCTTTAAAAAAATATTTTTGATCACTTTTATTGCTATCGCAAGGAATGTAAACATCCTTTGCGATAACAATACAGCATGACAGGTCCTCTTTATGGAGAGATCTGGGGTCTAAAAGACCTTTTTATATTTTGCTTTAAAATAAGGCCTTGTTTACATCTGGCCAGATATGATGTATTGATGTTGTTACGGTCCTCCTAGGGCATATAGGGGAGCAGAGGCCATCTTTCCTTTTCTCACCTCTGTGTCCAGCTGCCACCAGCGCCAGATCAGTTTTTGTGCTTCCTGATCCTCCAGGTAAGCCCGAAAACCACCAGAAACCGAAGGGAGGTGGTGACCCTTCCCGCCGATTCTAAAAGTGACCCAGCTGCGAATCTCGAGCCACTTTTATGAGAAAGACAAGGGGAAAAAATTATACTGGGGCCATGGCATCTATCTGCAATCATAACCCTGGTATTTAACGTCAAAGTAATGGCAAAATGTCAAAGTAATGGCAGTTAGGCAGTCAACATAAACAATCTCTAAACACAATGGAAGCACAATAGAAGAAAATGACAAACACACCATCTTACACTGAAATATAGCAATTTGCAAAGTATAGGCACCCATGTAAAACCACGTTAATACAACTGCAAATGATAATTCTGTACTTTTAATTTTTGTCAAGTGGAGTTCTGCCGAAAAAAAAAAAATTAAAAGTCAGCAGCTACAAAATTGTAGCTGCTGACTTTTAATAATCAGAAACTTACCTGTCCCATGGTCCAGCGATGCGGGCATACGAAGCCCCGCTCCTCTCTCTCTTCTCTACGCGGCGCCAGAATTCTTACTGTGGCCGCTCGGCTGTGGCTTCACAGCCGGGCACGCACTGCGCATGCACAAGCCGCGTTGCTAGCTGTGAATGGCCGGGCAATCTTCTGGGACCTGTGTTGTGTCCCAGAAAATTGCAGGGAGGGAGGGGGGAGAGGGGAGGAAGTGGGACCTGGATGCCTCTAAAAAGAGGGTATCTGCCCCCCCCAAAAAAAAATGACATGCCAAATATGGCATATCAGGGGGTCACTGTCACTTAAAGCGAAAGTTCCATTTTGGGGTGCAACTCCGCTTTAATACTGTTCCAGTCTTTAACACTAATTTGTATGCTCGTACGAGATGCATTTTAAGATTTTTTGTTTTTTTGTTTCTAAAAACTGTAAGAAAACTTCAGCCCAACATAGGTTTTCAAGAATGTGTCTGTTTGTCTAAATTAACTTTGAGATTATGGGGTTAATTTACTAAAGGCAAATAGACTGTGCACTTTGCAAATGCAGTTGCACTCTGCAAGGGAAATTGCTTCAGAGGTTAGTAAATGAGGTGAAGCTACACTTTGCAAAGAATACCCAATCACATGCAAGGAAAAAAAAACAGCATTTTTGCTTACATGATTGGATGATGGAAGTCAGCAGAGCTTCCCCCTATTTACTAAGCTCTGGATCAAATTCCATTGCAGAGTACAAATGCACTTGCAAAGTGCACAGCCTTCTTGTCTTTAGTTAATCAACTCCTATGTTAATTTTCCATTGTGTTTTCTGTTGTGCTTTAGAGGGTTTGTAGCTTTAGCCTAGGTTCACACTGACTGCGGGAATTAAATCATGCGAGTTCAGCTAAACGCGCATGATTTCATTCCCGCATGTCAATCCCGACTTAGAGGGCGATTTCAGAGACATCTGTGCGGGTTTCTGCACAGATTGATGCGATTTGGCATGCGACTTTGCAGTCCCAAGTTGCATGACAAGTCGCACAAGTGTGAAAGGGGCCTAAGTGACATTTTTATTGGCTAACTTAAGTAATTAAAGATGCAAGCTTCTGAGACCTTCCTTATGTCCCTTCCTCTGGCATTAGACAATTGTTTAATGCCAGAGGAAGGGACATAATGAGGTTCCTGATAGCTTGCATCTTCAATAAGTTAGCCAATAAAAGTTATCACTTAACTACAAACTTTCTAAAATGATCAATGTCTAATGATAGCTAAAGCTGGATACACACTATACAATTTCTTTTAGATCTTTTCCTTTAGATTTCCCAAAACCATATAATATGAGGTCAAACCTAAACACTTTTTCAATGTGTATGCAGTCAGTCAGGTCCTTGCACTACATAGTCGAAGGTAAATCTAAAGGAAATCAGACAACATAAGTTGTATAGTGTGTATCCATTTAAAATTCAACAGCCTACACTTCTGTTCCTGCTATTTGCAATATTTTTGCACAATAAAAAAAAAATAAATAGAAGAAATATTTAAACAAAAAAATAAGCATTCTTTAAAACAAGGCATACAAAGAGAGATCTGAACAAATAAGGCTTAAACTCTTCTAAAACAACCACTGTATTTCATTCTTTATTCTTTTAAACAATTCAAAATGCCCTGTGCACAAACCTTTTACAAAATATGGCAAGGAAGAACCAACATCTATTCTTTTCATCAGCAGGTATAACCTACATTTGTAATTCCAAACTGTTTCATCATGTTTTTAGTCCTGTCATTTGACCACCTTGACTTAAAATGAAAGGGAAGCTAAAATTAATTTTGGTAAATTTTATTTTATATTTCTCATATATTTTAGAAATATTGTTTTATATCTTGTGTTACTATATGAATACATTATTGTTTATACAAAAGCATGTGTAAAAAAAAAATTACAAAGGATTCCCAGAGCACAATGGGTTATTCAAAGTGAAAGCACAGAAGAAGATGCCTTCCTTTCTGATGTGCTTACTTTGTCTGATTGACACATCAATCAGAGTTGTTTGATGAGGGGTCAGTTACTCCTCTGACTCATTAGCTTGTGAGTGTGTGTACATTTTATCTTCAGCTATTGAGATCTGTAAACAGCAGGCTTTTCACAACAGGCCAGCTAAGGAGTTTTAGGAAAATTTGTGAAAAAAAAACAGAGCTCAACCCGCTGGCTAAAAATTAAAAATAAGTATACAAAAAAATTTTTAAAAAGTAATGTCTAGTCGTGACTCCGGTAAACAAATAAATAAATAAAAGGTTTATGTTCAAAAACACTAAACATTACTGTTAACAAATAATTTGAACATTGATAATATGCTAGAGGTCAGGAATTTTGTGATTCTTCCAATTTAAGGGCAGACTAAAGGGCACATTACCTAAACAAAAAATGATGTCAGTTATAAACCAATTGACAGCAATCCCAGTGGGCAGAACAAAATGTAACTAAGCACCCTAACCTAAGACGTATTTCTTCTTGAAAGACTATTGGACCTGGGCTATTTATGTACAAATATAACTGTTACACAAATCAGTAACTTACATTTATAAGCTTATTTAAAGCTCTGGCCAAAAGAGCTATATACAACTTATATTTTTAACTGTTTTACTTGCCATAGGATGTTTAATTCTGTTCAGCCAGGCTTGTGATCCAGGATCCTTGCCAGACAGCAGAGATATGTTGGATGCTTCACTTTTTGCCACTGTAGTTAAGCAGTACAGCTTTGTCACTGACTACAACCCTAATGTTTGGATAATTAAGGGTCATCATCTCACTGTTGAGGTCCACTGTTCATTCTTCTTTATTCTCCTGTCAATAGCACCATTAAAAAATGTAAAGCCTGACTGGCTCACAGTAATTCCCCTCCCCCTCCTGATTTCTCCTGGTGTGTATGGGATTCAAAAATGTGTTTTTCAATTAACAGCCAATCAATCTATTAATCAATCAATCAATCAATCAATCATGTATGCACACAATTCTTTAGAAAAAAAAGGTGTAAATGTTCAGGCGCCAATCAAACTAAGAACAGTTGCCATACCTAGTTCTTGTTCAATTTGCAGGTTTCATTTTAGGCTTTTGTTACATATCCTGACATCTGAAAGCAAAACGTTTGAGGAAGTGGTTAGACATGAGCTCTGTGAAAGAAGAACACACAATTTCTTGCTCTTCTTGTAACAAGGGCTATGGTAATTACTGTAAATTTAAGATATACTGCAGCATGCCTGTATAATTGTGCATAAGCAGTATATGTTTTAAATGAGTATTTTATGTAATAGCAATGGGCCAGACAAGGCCAGACAGATGTGTCTATTTACTTGCTGACGTGAAGTCCTGTAGACTGTTCATCCTCAGCTGACCCTGTTAAAATAGCATAGTAAAATTCACTGCAGCCTAAACATATTTACACTTACACCCCTGTGCCGTCCTAAAGATAACACGGGTGTGTTGGTAGTATGCACAAACAAGGGTTGGGATGCTAAATATACTATATATATATATATATATATATATATATATAGTCCTCTATCAGAGTTCTCTGTTATTTTAAAGAGATTATTTAGTAAGTAAAGTTATGAATGTTCTATTGCCTAACTGGATTAAGCCTTATACACACGTTCGGACTTTCAGACAACAAAACCATGGAATTTTGTTCGAAGGGTGTTGGCTCAAACTTGTCTTGCATACAGATGGTCACATAAATGTTGGCCAACAATTACGAACGCAGTGTCGTATTAGACATACTACGTTGTTTTTCAGCTCTTTAGCGCCACCCTTTGGGCTCCTTCTGCTAATTTCATGTTAGCAGAAGTTTAGTGAGTGTTGATTAGTGCTTTTCTTTTCGTGTTTTTCATTTCGTGCTTTTCTGAACGGCGTTCGTCAACCAGCCATGTTGCGGAATCAGAGGAGATAACATGTTATTTATTATTGGCCTTGGAGTTATTGCTTTGACATTATTTTTTTGGTTGAAAAATGATTTGATTTGGTATATTTTCTATATTTTTGGATGCATAGAATGCACTTTTTGGTTAAGTTCTATTGGCAGATAGCATGTCTATTTTTTTTTTTAATGCACAAGTAAAAACAAAAACATAATAATATTATTCTTGATCTCACTAGAAAAAAAAGCCTTTAAAAATTAGTTATTACAATAACTCCATCAGTATCACCAGCAAAGCAGCTTCATTATTATCCCATTAAAGAAGAAGAGAATTGTGCGCTGCATTTCGAGATTTCATAATTTGCCACGTCACGAATGTTAATCCTCCATTACAAACGCTAGTTTACAAGACTGACCGCTTCCGAGCATGTGTGTTTGTACTTTAGACTTTTGTCCGACGGACTTGTGTACACACGATCAGAAAGTCAGACAACACACATTTGTTGGCGGAAAATTTGAGAACATGCTTGCCAAAGGAAAGTCCGACAACAATTGTCCGATGGAGCATACACACGGTCGGACTTTCCGCCAACAAGCTCACATCCAACATTTCCCGTCGGAAAATCCAATTGTGTGTACGCGGCATTACTGTATTCCTTTGTAATAAATAAAACTAGCCAATTACTGATTGGACATACTGTCTTTTAATGCGCTAAACATCTATAGATGCAGCAGGGGTTTAAGATCTGAAACATTTTTACCTCTATGTTACTTGGAAAGTGCTTATCTGTCATATAAACCTTTTATTATTGTATATGTTAAAAATGTAAGTGGACGAAGCATTGGGTATATTTTTTAACTTAAAATGCATGTATGTTAAGTATTGTGTAAGTGTAACACTTCCAGGGTATCTATGTCCTGTTATAGAGATTCCAATACTCCTCTGACAATGCTGTTCTCTGCTTTTCTGTACAGAAGGATGGCATCATCTATGTTCAGGCATAATATAGGGTCATGATCTACAACGTTGTATATCATGTTTACAATGTTTAAAAAAACTGTATAAAATTCTGATGGCGGGCTTGGAAATAGCTGGGTCTGGACCAGCGTTTGGCTCTCAAAGGCCTTTTTATCTTGCTTCAGAGACCATCGGCCTCTAACTTCTTAGTCCTTCATACAGGGGTATCGCATGTGTTTCCCCTGCTCATTCCCCTGTGACTCTGTGAGATCTGAATCTAGTTCTTTCTGCATTTCAGAAATCACATTTTTATGCCCATTAGAGCAATTCCTTCTCTATTCCCACCTACAAGGTGGTATTTCTTGTAGCCACCACCACTTTTCTTTTCTTTTTTTTTTTGCTATGAGGGTATTTGTTTCAGGTGGTGGCATTTTGGGGTTTTAATTTATTTTTGAGGTACAGTATATTGTTTATCATTGTATGTAAATTGGGCATTTATTTTAGGTTAAACTACACTGAACTTTTCTGCAGCAGCCTGACCCATTTCCTCCTCCTCACCACCAGCACACTTTTCTCCTCCTCCTCATATTCTAATGTAGTCAGAAATCAATGTGGTTCAGGACTCAGGGGTCGCCTGTGAATGTTGCCTGCAGATGGTCCAGGCCGCTGTGGTTTAAAAAACACCTTTTGGTGATAATAGGATCAGATGAATGTCATCAGAAGTGATCCTGCCACCATCAGGAAATATGGAAATCGTGTTCTTTGCTGCACCTCCTCAAAGTGCTGCATTTTGGGCTCCCTCTGGGTTGGTGGCAGCCCCCCCCCCCCCCATCTCCCAAACCTATGTATAACTCCTGGGGTTTGGCAGGGGTGAAACTTCCTACTTGAAATTTGCCCCATTTTCACCTCCTCCTCACTGTTAGCATCCCAACCCTCCTCCTCCTTACTCCTGACCACTGAAAAACTTTATAATGTTTATTTCAAGAAAACGCTTGCCTTCTCACTACCTATTTTAACCAAGCTGCTTACATACTGTCCAGCCTCTTAACAATATTTGTGGCTATTGTCTTTCAGATTACACACACTAAGGTTTATTACAAGAATTACCTGCCTTTTTATTTGCTATTTATTTAAGTGCTCGTGTACTGACTCCTTACACTAGCCTATTTCTATCAAACACATAAATGAAGTCTATATTTGGATATATATATGGATATAGGAGCGGGTTTGGAAAATGTGGAAGTGTGGTGTTTTGGTGTCTTGTGCACCCTGTTTTAACTTTTTGTTATACTTCTAATCCAGTGCGTTGTGGTACTGTGAAAAAGAGGGCTTTAGCATTATTTTTTTGTAAGAGTAAACTACCCTGTAGCTTTTAGATCTGTTTTTGCTGCTACTTCCTCTGACACTCATAGACTTCAGGTCTATTAATGTTGAATAAATAATTCTGAGTCACAGCCAACACTGCTTAAAAAACCCTCTTTTTTGTGTAGTGAACCAGAGGAGATGCTATTGTATTTAAGCCAAGCTAAAAAAAGAAAAAATTAAACATCGAACATATGTGATAATAGAAAACAGTGTTGGTGACATTGTCCATGAAAATTGCACTGTTCTGTAACCCCACATACTGTTTAAAGGCATTTTCATTGTGAATTGGTATTTTTGCATGTAGCCATCAAAGTGACATTAAAAAAAGGACCCTCTCCCCACTGTATAGTATGTTGTATGTCTCACATAGTATTGAACAGCTCCCAATGCCCTTCTTGGCAATCCCTTGCCTGTTATCCTTGAAAATGGACAGAATCTAGCTTCAAGCTGTTCAATTCTAAGTTCAGGCTTTGTGGATTTCACACAGGGTTTGATGCACCCCCCCCCCCCACACACACACACACACACACACACACACACACACACACACACAAACACACAAATCTGACATGATCAGATTCACTGATCCATGCTTTCACAAATGCTTTCTAGTACAGCATACAAATTGGCACCACATTGACAAGGCATTTTTGCTGTTTCTTTGCCCTCAAATGTGCATATGTGTTGATGCAATCAGCATAATAATGTCATATCTGCTCCCTAGGCATTTTCTCCATTAGTGGACTTTACCAGGAACTTGCGTCACCGGGTGGCCGCATCCTCAGCTATATAAGAACTATCACAGAGAAGAAGCGTCAGTCGGCAGGAGCCTCCCATGGAGGGAGAACGGCTGCGGCTTTTTCTTGTCTTTTTTTTTACCATTTTGACACTTTTTTTGTGAAATGGTAGGGGTGCAATGTACCCCATTACCAATTCACATGGTTGGAGGCTGTGATCTGGTGGTCCCCTTGTTAAAGGGGGCTTCCAGATTCCGATAAGCCCCCCGCCTGCATACCCCCACAACCACCGGGCAAGGGTTTTGGGGATGAGTCCCTTGCCCCCATCAACATGGGGACAAGGTGCTTTGGGGTCAGACCCCAAAGCACCCTCCCCATGTTGAGGGCATGTGGCCTGGTACGGTTCAGGAGGGGGGGAGCTCTCTAGCCACCCCTCTTTTCCTGCGGCCTGCCAGGTTGCGTGCTTGGATAAGGGTCTGGTATGGATTTTGGGGGGACCCCTTTGCCATTTTTTGTAAAATTTGGCGCAGGGTTCCCCTTAATTTCCATAACAGACCTGGAGGGCCTGGTGTGGACTTTAGGGGGATCCCCACGCAAATTTTTTTTTCAATTTTGGTTTGCTCTTTTTTTCAATGAGTTTTATCTATATTGTCGAGACCCGACAATTCATTACAGCTGCGATCAATTTTAAATGACAATTTTTCCTTTAGAAATGTCATTTTGCTGTGGTACTGTTCTAAACACGGGAAAAATGCGCCACTTTGCAGGCATACTATAGACACCCCCCAGCCACGATCTTTAAAGGAATATTTAATTTTTATTGTTTCACTTTAAGCATTAAAAGAATCACTGCTCCAGAAAAAATGTCAGTTTTTTAAAAAAAAATTTGCATTGATACATGTCCCCTGGGGCAGGACCCGGGTCCCCAAACACTTTTTATGACAATAACTTGCATATAAGCCTTTAAAATGAGCACTTTTGATTTTTCATGTTCATGTTCCATAGACTTTAACTGTGTTCGTGTGTTCTTCCAAATTTTTTGCCTGTTCAGTATGTTCTGGTGCGAACCAAACCGGGGGGTGTTCGGCTCATCCCTAGTTTTGAGAATTTCACTCAATTAAATGTAGCTATGTTCACTTTGAGTATCCAATCGTTTGTAGATGTGCTGCCCACACAGTATATGGAAGCAGGCCCGGATTGGCCATAGGCCACACCGGGCAATTGCCCGGTGGGCCGGGGCCGCCAGTCCTTGCGGGGCCCAAGGCAGCTGGACTGCTCTTTGAGCCCGCACCGCTCACTCAGCTTCTCCGCGGCTGCCAGTTAAGAGCTGAGTGCCGGGGGGGCGCCGGGGGGCGGAAACATGAAGGGGAGGATCTAGATGAGACACCTACAGCCTCACCCGTATAGGTCAGCCGCAGGTACTAGGGGCGTGACTGCGAAGGGGGGAGGAGCTAGAGC
Organism: Aquarana catesbeiana; assembly: GCF_042186555.1. Classification (NCBI taxonomy): domain Eukaryota; kingdom Metazoa; phylum Chordata; class Amphibia; order Anura; family Ranidae; genus Aquarana; species Aquarana catesbeiana. The sequence goes on along the minus strand of NC_133330.1, from coordinate 197,595,876 downwards.
AGACACCATGGAGCCGAGCTGTAAGAGAAAACTTGAGTGCAGCCCCCCTGTAACCTTTGAATACCTGCGAGAGGTAGAGGAGAAGCAGGCATTCCGAGACTGCAGGAGGAAGATGGAGAGAATGATTCTTCTATATGCAGTCGCCCCTACCACTCCTCCTATTCTGCTTCTCTCTGCTGCCCCCCCTGGACTCTCCGCCACCCCTGTGCTCTCCACCTCCCCCCATGCTCTCTGCTGCTCCCCTGTGCTCTCCACTCCCCCCCATGCTTTCCATCACCCCCTGGGCTCTCTACCTCCCCCCATGCTCTCTGCCACCCCCTGTGCTCTCCACTTCCCCATGCTCTCCGCCACCCTCCCTATGCTCTCCACCTCCCCCCATGCTCTCCGCCACCCCTTGGGCTCTCCACCTCCCCCATGCTCTCCGCTACCCCCGTGCTTTCCACATTCCCCCAGGTTCTCTGCTGCCCCCTGTGCTCTCCACCACCCCCCTGTGCTCTCCACCTCCCCCCATGCTCTCCGCCACCCCCCCTGTGCTGTCCACAATACGCCTGTGTTCTCTGCTTCCCCCCGTGCTCTCCACCTCCCCTCATGCTCTCTGCCACCCCCCTGTGCTCTCCACATTCCTCCATGCTCTCTGCCACCCCCCCTGGGCTCTCCACCTCCCCCATGCTCTCCGCCATCTCCCCCTGTGCTCTCCACATTCCCCCAGGCTCTCTGCTGCCCCCCTGTGCTCTCCACCAACCCCATAATCTCCGCAACCTCCCCTGTGCTCTCCACATTCTCCCAGGCTCTCTGCTGACCCCCTGTGCTCTCCACCTCCCCCCATGCTTTCCGCCCCCCCATGTGCTCTCCCCATTCCCCCATGTTCTCTGCTGCCCCCCTGTGCTCTCCACTTCCCCTCATGCTCTCCGCCACCCCCCATGCTCTCCACATTCCCCCATGCTCTCTGCTGCCCCCCCTGTGCTCTCGACATTCCCCCATGCTCTCCGACACTCCTCCTGTGCTCTCCACATTCCCCCATGCTCTCCACCACCCCTCCTGTGCTCTCCACATTCCCCCATGCTCTCTGCTGCCCTCCTTGTGCTCTCCGCATTCCCCCATGCTCTCTGCTGCCCCCCCTGTGCTCTCCACCTCCCCCATGCACTCTGCCACCCCCTCCCTGTGCTCTCTACATTCCCCCATGCTCTCGGCTGCCCCCGTGCTCTCCACATCTCCCCATGCTCTTCACCTCCCCCCATGCTCTCTGCCAGCCCCCCTGTGCTCTCCACATCCACATGCTCTTCGCCGTCCCCCCTGTGCTCTCCACATCCCCCCATGCTCTCCGCTGCCCCCCGTGCTCTCCACATCCCCCCATGCTCTCCGCTGCTCCCCTGTGCTCTCCACCCCCCATGCTCTTTCCTGGTCCCCCCTCTCCCCCCCCCCACACCTCTGCCGGGTTCCCCCCCTCTCCCGGGGGATCCGTCAGGGTGGAGAGTGGGAAGGGGCCGGTTAACATGTCATGGGCTGCTCAATCCAAAATGCCCAGGCCTATTTTTTGTCCCAGTCCGGGCCTATATGGAAGTTGTATTTGTGTATATAGCCTTTGCTGTTCTTTAGTTAACCACTTGTCCTCCAGAAGGTTTTACCCCCTTTATGACTATAGCATTTTTTGCTATTCAGCACTGCGTTATTTTAATTGGCAAATGCACATTCATGCAACACTGTACAGAATTTTTTTTTTCACACAAATAGTTACATAGTTGGTGAGGTTGAAAAAAGACACCAGTCCATCCAGTTCAACCTGTGTGTGTGTGTATGTGTTTATGTCAAGAGTACATTGTATATCCCTGTATCTTGTGGTCATTGAGGTGCCCATCTAATACTTTTTTTAAACTATAGAGGCTTCCTGCTGATATCACTGCTGGTGGAAGAGAATTTCACATTCATACCGCTCTGAAATTAAAGAACCCTCTACGCAGTTTTAGATTAAACAGCTTCCCTTCCAACTTTAGTGAATAGCGGTGTGTCTTTTTAGTTCCCCGACCCCTTTCACTAAATAGTTTTTTCCCTATGCCGGGGTCACTAGTATGATATTTGTACATTATATCACATCCCCTCTCAAGCGTCTCCTCCAGAGAGAATACGTTCAATGCTTGTAGTCTTTCCCTATAGCTGAGGTCCTCCATTCCCTTAATTAGCTTTGTTGTCCTTCTATGCACTCTCTCAAGTTCCAGCACATCCTTCTTGAGGACTGGTGCCCAGAACTGGATGACATACTCGAGATGCCGGGCCAGAGTCTTGTAGAGCGGGAGTATTATCGTTTTATCTCTGGAGTGAATCCCCTTTTTAATGCATGCCAATATTCTGTTGGCTTTGCTTGCAGCAGCTTGGCATTGCATGTTATTGCTGAGCCTGTCATCTACAAGGACCTCCAGGTCCTTTTCCATCTTAGATTCCCCCAGAGATTCTCCCCCTAGCCAGTAACTTACGTTCGTATTTTTGGCACCCAAATGCATTACATTTTTTTTAACATTAAACCTCATTTGCCATGTAGTGGCCCACCCTATTGTTTTGTTTAGGTCTTCTTGTAAGGTTTCCACATACTGTGTAGAAGTTATGGCCCTGCCTAACTGGGTATCGTCTGCAAATACCGAGATTGAGCTGGTTATCTCATCCTCTAGATCGTTTATGTCACTAACTGACACTGACATCGCTAGTGACACTAATACAGTGATCAGTGATAATACTGTACAGCATACCCCCTAACTTTTGAACTCGAGAATGAGGGACACATTAGGGAGACACCAACCTGCTGTGCATGCGTAGCGAGCTGTGGCAAAAGTGGGTTTAGTGAAATTATGCTAAATATTGAGCATGTCTTAATAATTGCTCCCACTTGCTTTTTACGCTACAACCCCTCCTTATACACACTGCCTCCTGTCTGTATACTCTGCTCTCCTCCCTGTACTCCATTTGGGGGTATGATTTCTGGGGGAGAGGTTGCACCCCAACCCCCCTATTTTGATCACAGCTGCACTCTCACACCTTCCCCCCCACTAACCTATGCACCACAACCCCTCCCCCTCTGCCAAACTATGTTCCCCAAAAATCCCTCTTTGCTTGCCTCTGCACCTCCATCTGCTTGCCTTTACACCTAAAACCCCCTTCTCTGCTAAACTGTTCCCCAAACCTCCTTCTCTGATTATTTCTGCACCTCTACTCTGCTTACCTCTACACTTACATTTGCACTCCAACCTCCCTTCCTCTCATGTCTGCATCCTACCCTCTCTCTTCTCACCGTTGCACCACAACCGCCCCTTGCTGACCTGTACATCCCAACTCCCCTCTCTTTTAGCCACTTCACCCTAACTCCCCCTTTATGCTCACTTCTGCACTACAACTCCTCTCCTTCTCCTAACCCGTTTGCCTCTCTGCTCACTGTTGCACCACACTGTCTCTGCTAATCTTTACACCCTAATCACACCTGCTCAACACTGTACTCCCAACCCTCCTGCTTACCTCTTCACCCCCTTTTCTCTACTCATGTCTGTACCCCAAACACCCCTCTGCACCTCAGACCCCCCTTCCCCTCACCTCCACACCCCAAATCCCTTCTTGGCTCACTGTTGCACCCCTCTGCTAATCTCTGCATCCCAATCTTTCCTCTGATCCCCTCCTTGCCCTGATTTCCTTTTTGCTCACCTGAGTCTCAGGGCAGAACCAGTGGATGGTGTCCGCAGGGCAGTGGCTGATGTCACCCCCCCCAAGCCCCCCGCAGATCTCAAGCAAGATTGGAACACCCTGGGTACAGCTGGAGCCTGGATCCCTTCAGCAAAGCTTACTTTGCCCCCCCCCCCCCGGGGTCTCTGCCAGATCTCTTCAAAAAGGCAGCAAAGCTTCAAAAGGCAGCGCAGCAGGCTGAACACCCGGTGGAGTATGGATCCCAGCTCCCCTTTGATCAGCAGCAGTGCAGCCTCATTGTCACTCACAACAGCCAGTGGTGTGTGAGTTCGGTGGCTCCCTGTATGATTACAGCTCAGGTGACCCTGTGACAGTACAGCCCGATTCAACCTAAGAAATGCAGGCTAGTGACAGCTGCTGTCATCTGGCTCTCTCCCAGGTTGGATCGGGCTGCACTGTCACAGGCTCACCTGAGCTGTAATTACACAGGAAGCCGCCAAACTCACACACCACCGGCTGTTGTGAGTGACAGTGATCCTGCACTGCCACTGATCAAAGGGGAGCTGGGATCCATACCCCACTGGGGATTTAGCCTGCTGCACTGCCTTTTGAAGGGAAGCTGAGAGGAATGCCCCCGCACCCTCTCCCCCCCAGTTTCGGCCCTGCTTGCGTGGCCCACCCCCCTTGATCCTCTGCCAGTCGTCACTGCAGTACCGGCATCTCTCCCTGCCGGTTGCCTGCAAATTAAGTTATGGGAGCCGAGAACTTGTTCTGACCATCTGCTGTGGGACGCAGCCCCGCACATGCGGGACTCTGGGACTTGGTTGAAGTTTGGGAAGGTACCGCAGAATCCGGGACAGTTGGGAGGTATGCTGTACACTGACACTGTACTAATGACACTGGCTGGGAAGAGATTAACATATAGGAGCAATCAAGGGGTTAACTGTGTGCCTAACAATGTGTGCTGCTTTTACTTTTCTATCTGGCTGTTTTTTCTCCCTGAAGAGAAGAAACAGCCAGATCACTCTGTTTACAGTACACAAAGTTCTGTGTTTTTGTGTGTGATTGGCCGCAGCCATAATCATTGGCTGAAATCAGCTGCCAAACTAGTTCTCTGTCCAATGATGTACCAGTATGCTGTCTGAACCGCCTGTGCCGCTCATAAATCTACTGTGGATGAGCAGCAAGCGGTTAATTGTTTTGATTATGCTGCCACCTTGTGGCTATTTTTTGTATTGTATGTTATTTTCTGTACAGGCATACCCCACTTTTAAGTAACACAATGGGGTTTATTTACTAAAGCTGGAAATTGCAAAATCAGGCTCACTGCTACATAGAAACCAATGAGCTTCTAGCCTCAGCTTGCTCAATTAAGCTTTGGTAATAAAACCTGGAAGCTGATTGGTTTCTATGCAGAAATGAGCCTAATTTTGCACCTTCCAGCTTTAGTAAATAAACCTTATTGTGTACTTAAAAGTGGGCTATGCCTGTACCCCCTTTCCCCTTCCCACAATGTAATTTCCTTTTAATTATCTGTTAGTTTTTCTCCTTTCGATGCAAGACACACATTAGGGCTAGGAAAGCCAATATTCATTTTGAATATCTTAAATGCTTGGATATCAAGTCTACCACATCTTGTTGTATTGCCTTAATGTTCTGAATACAACAAATACATTTGTGGATTCCAAGTGTTTGGTGAGTTCAGCTATCTGATGAGGACTGTCTGCAGTGGGTGTGCTATATTCAGAGGTATCAGGAAGAGATATACACTATGAGGTTTATTTACTAAAACTGAAGATTGCAAAATCTGGTGCAGCTGAGCTTGATAGCCAATCAGCTTAATAACTTTAGCTTGTTAACAATTAAGCTTTGACAAAAAAACATGGAAGCTGAATGGTTTCTATGCAGTGTTGCACCAGATTTTGCACTCTACAGTTTTACTGAATCAACTACTATTACAACAATTGCAGACAGAATAGTATATCAAATAAAAAAAAAATTGCCTCACATGACTAAATAACTGAAGTGATTAATAACTAATATAATAAGTATACAAGTGTTGTGTAGTTACCTTATGTTAAAGATTTTTTCCATTGTAAAAGTGGTAAAGATATGGCTAAAGGGTATTTTTGTGAACCTACTAGCAGTACATGCATGCAATGGAAACGTTTACTTTCAATATCTTCAAAATATTTATCTCTTAAATCATATCTGTTCATCATTATTACTAGTCTGTGGTAGTCACAGATTGCAAATGGCCCAACCTCATTTCTACCTTCTTGGGTTTGGTTGAAGTCAGCGGAAGGTGGCTGGACTGGAATGTTGCCAGAATAATTGTGTGTATACCCAAGTTGAAATAGGGTTACCCGCCCAAAAAAATCTGCTGAATCAGAACTAGGACTATTGAAGGCCTAATATCCTAATTGTCTCCTGTTGACTTTATTTCCATCCTGATGTTTTTGTTCATTATTATATACAGATTAAAGTGTCTCATTTATAAATGTCTCTGTGTTTAGTTATAAAATGTTCTTATACTGGCAGGACTGTGTTTAACCAATATGCTAATTATAATAATGATAAGTTATTCTTACAATACATGTAAAATCATGAAAATGACTCAGAAAACTGAGAAAGGATTGGCTTTATATTACAATTATATTGCATGTATTGCTACCCTATCTAGGTTATAATAGATCTTGCCTGTAACTTTGAAGTCATACTCAGTATTAACGCTGCTTTCTAAGCCATCACTCATATACCGTATCTCACAGGATGCTTGAAGCTTATGGTTGTTGCAGAGCTAGGTGTGGCATAGCTGTGACAGATGTAATGGTTTTCCGCTTTTCTCTTTTTATTTAGTGCAGGTGTTGGTTGCTAAGCACATGGTGTCAGTGATTATTTATGGTCACGTTCTATTATTAATAAATCAGTTATTTATTTTAATTATTCAATGTTTTAGTTTGGTATATTGAAGGACTTTACAGCATTGTGGTTTTAGTATCCAGCAGATTTTAGACCTTAAAGCCAAACATTGAATACATATCTAAACCCAGTAGTAAACATGTAATATATTGTAGTTTACATTCCTTTGATATGGTAGTTTCCCTTTTTAGGTAGGTTTCCCTTATTTTCACCCAGTGATCCTGCCAGTAACACACTTCCTGTTCTTGGAGTGACAATGCTTGCTCACTGTACTAAATCTAGGGAGCAACAGCTTCCCCCACTAAGGACAGGACGTTTTTAGAAGTGCAGAACATCTTCCCCTCTATTTATTTCCATTACTTATGGAAGACGTGTTCTGTAGGCCACAGAGGTAAGGTAAGAACACTATAACAGATATTAGTGCAGAAGAGGCATAGATCAGAAGGAAGTAATCTGTTCACATTATTTCTTTCAGGATTTTGCACTCTATTATATAACACATGATAAAAGCTTTAAATAGTATAGTTAATAGACCAAAAGGAAGCAAATTAGAGAAGTTAAAGCTAAAAACAACTAAATACACAGATAAAATAGATAAAAAGTGGCTGATATGCCTACCAAAGAATTTGTATTTCTGTCTTTTTGTGACATGTACATGGCTTTGTCACTCCACACAACCCTGTCTGGCAGAGTAGAAGACCTGATGTTTCCTTGCTGAAGTTCCCTTAAACTTACATGTCTTGTTTCTGTTGGTGGGATGCAGCGTGGTGCGGCGGAATAACTCACTCAGTCCCAGTGCAATAAAAGAACTTGTATTAAAATAATGCAGAAACAGTTCACAAATAACCCAGTGGGAAGGCAGCCCAACCAGGAACACTCACAGTTCCAATAGAGTGTGGTGCAGCCAAACTCATCGTCTGTAGAGAGGGAAAGAATGCGGGCTGGCCATCTTGTGCCCAGAAGACAGATGTCCAGAGAAGTTGTGAGCCCTACGCTTTCCCTCATCACCAGGAACCTTGCCCTGCCACTAGTACTGTCCCTACCAGACAGGGTACCTGTCCCTACACTACCAATTCGCAAATGCATGCCAAATCTGGGAGGAGGGGCCTTAAATAGGCTCTTCCTTACCCAAGATGGCTGCCAGAGTCATACTGGTTGGCAGCATTCAGTTGGATGCTTTTTTTTTTTACTTGCTCTCCAACAGCAGTGCTGCTGTGGAAGAGTGTCACCTGCAGTGGAGAAAGTAGACTGCACCTGCCTACATCCCTCCCCCAGTCTGGACAGTAAAAGGAGAAGCAGCCGACTGAAGAGCTCATCTCTCTTTCACTCTGATCTCTCCTTGTATCAGAATGCTTCTCACACTGCAGTACAACTTACTTCCTTGTTCTTCTTCTCCTTGTCCCATTATGAGTATTGCAGTACAAGTATTGTAAGAGGCCGATACCAACTTAAATTCAGGTGCTTGTACTGCTTGTATTTAAAAATGCATTTATTGATGTATTGGTACAAAATAAAAGTTTGCTTTATTAGTGTTTTTTATATTGGTTTTTGAGCAACTTTTGTCAGTTGATGTGTGTGTTACTTGCCCTCCAAGCGCAATTCTTCATTTTGAACAGTTTGTTTATGTGCCTGGAGTTCAGCCTAATTTAGAGTTAGATTTAAGGGTTAGTGTACACAACCACTTGTGTTTTGCTTCTTATTTGTTTGTAAAACATTTCTGATGGATCTTTACATAGAAGTGTAGTGATAAAAAAAAATTTGTATAGCAAGTTGCCCACTGAAAGTGCATGTTCGTACCATGCATTATGGTGGCCTGCAGTGGGAAAGAAAGGGTATGTTTTTTGTTTGTTTTTTAGTCCACTGCAGCTCATTTATAATGAGGTTTCGGTAGTTCTATGTTGGTGCTAAATTACAATGGTTCATGTTTACTGCTTTACTAAATCTCAAAGATGGTGTCATTTTTTTAAATTTTGTGGTCTATTTTGATAAGCAAAACCCAGCTTTAACTTCAGTGTGGGAGATGCTTGATATACCATATACTCACTGCCACATGTAGGGGAAATGTTGAGCCCCTGACATCCGGTTAGATGTTAGAATGCAATACATGCAAATGTCAAACACTAAACTCCCTTTATAGTAAATCTTTCTTATGAACTAAGCCTCCTAATGTAAATCTGGTGAACTTAATTTATGAAAAGTTCCATGTGTCTTCTTTGTATACTGGATGCAGTGTTCAAAGATCTTCCTGCCATTGCTGCATTGTTTTTGACAGTGCTAGATATAGGATTGTCATTATTATATTTTCTTTGGTTACTTACTGCCCTGGAATAGGTATGTGCTTATCAAGTGTGAGAGAGTTTAAGAATGATAGTTCCATGGGGGTCATGCTGATGCTTTGGCTTTATGCTTCACTTACCCAGAACAAGCACAGACTTTTTTTGTCACCCATGACATGCTTGCTCTGAATCTAGGACTCAAAACATATTGAAGCCATACATAGGTTACTAGAATATTCAAGAAAAGATTAGTAGAGTTGATCCCACACTTCAGATAATGTTAAATTTGGAATTTTACTGATCCAAATGCTGATTTCAGTGTTTTGTTTGGTGGTTTGGGTCTAAAGCTGCTTCAACGGATGCTTCTACTTTATACCTATGTCTGCTCTTGTTTTGGAACCCTTATGCCGTGTACACACGGACGGACTTCCTGACAGAAAATGTCCGATGGGAGCTTTCGGTCGGACATTCCGACCGTGTGTATGCCCCATCGGACTTTTTCTGTCGGCATTTTCGACGGACTCAGATATAGAACATGTTCTAAATCTCTCCATCGGAAATGCCGACGGAGTTTAGACCATTCGCAAGTCCGGCCGTGTGTATGCGGCATTAGTCTTTCTTCCAGTGTCACTAGGCTTCACTCTTCTATCTTAGTATCCCTGGTATAATTTTCAAAGGAAGTGGCTCATTTTGTTCATTGCTCCATCACGTCATCAGGCAGGGATCCCAAAGCTTCTCAAACCATTCTGTACAATTTTGCATCATTTGCTGCTTTGTAGTACACACTTTTTGGAGCCTGGCTTGAGTTCCTGTTAAACATAATGGGACTTCTGGTTTAGAAATTCCAAATTTCGAAGATTTGTCAACTAAGAAGTGCAGCCAAACTGCAAATGATTGAACATTCCAGTAGTTCATTTATCTCTAGAGGCTATTAATGGCAGCTCCCATTCTTCTCTTATGACAGATACTGTTTAACAGTAGTTGTTATTAGGTGTCAGAAAATCACACCTGATTAACCCCCCGCGTCTGGCTCGATTGAGATTTCAGTACCAAAAGCGGAAACCCAGAGCCAGACTCGAATCGCATTGCAGGATCCATGTAGAGGTTACTTACCTTGTCCCCTGGATCCTGAGATGTTTCCCCGCTGTGATCTGCGAGCCGCCGTGTCTCGCTCGATTCACAGTGCTGAGCTCCGTTCCCTGTGAGCGTTGCGACGCACGGGGACGGAGTTCAGCGCCAAATTCAAAAAGTAAAAAACACAGTATAGATACAGTATACTGTAATCTAACAGATTACAGTACTGTATCAAATAATTACACATCCCCTTTGTCCCTAGTGGTTTGTCCAGTGTCCTGCATGCAGTTTTATATTATAAATACTGTTCTTTCTGCCAGGAAACTGGAGATTGTCCATAGCAACCAAAAAATGTCCGTTTACGTCAAAAGTGCTTTTAGACCAGCTATAAAACAGCGATAATAACTTAGAATCACTCGCAGAATTGCGCAATAGTGATTTGTGGGGAAATTCGCCATCAAACACTAAAAGTAATGACAGCGACAATTCTGCAACTGAGCAAATTTCAGTGTTTTTGATTTGATTACATTATTGAATAATTTTTATTATTATTATATTATTTGTTATAATTATTTATAGTTATTTATTATATTATAATTTTTTATTTTGTTTTTCAAACTTTATCATACCCAGGATGTCTACTAGACTCTTTGGTCAGATTTAAGTGAGTTATTCCTAAGAATTACAGGTCTACAATATAAAAAGTCAAATTTCCGTGCAAAATAATTGTACCGCTTTCAGCATCAAAAATCTGAAATAATCATACCGCCACGGAGGTTAGGGATTGTAGTACATGAAACATGCAGAGTGTACTAAGAGAATTATGAAGATTAGGACTGAGTTAAACTCTCTGCTTGGAGAATTTAGAGACCATTACTGCAGTACAGGTTCTCTTTAAAACAAATGCTATTTAAATCCTGGCTATCCTGCTTGCACATGATAGGTTTATTGAAGTGAACACAATTCACCTAATTTGCTAAAGTTTAGGAACATGCATGCAAAGTGAACAGTCACCACTCCTTTAGTAAAACAACTATTTACTGCTAAACAAAAGCAAAAAAAAAAAAAAAATATATGTATATACGGTATATATATATATATATATATATATATATATATATATATATATATAAACAAATTGTAACTCTTGTAACTTTACAAATTGTAACTTTTTGAGTGGAAACAGACATTAACTGTCTTTTCTCTGTCAACTTTGACAAGTGAACCAAGGGTTCGTAGGATCTTGCGGTTAAATAATTAATATCTCTGTAGAAATGCTGATGCACATTGCTACAGCTGTGGGACAAAGAGCATGGGAGAGAAAACAATGATTGACTCCAATGTGTGCTCAGCTTCAAAACAGCATTACTCATACTAACATTACTTCAAAGAGGACCTAGCATCAGATTAACATTTCTCATGATAAATGCTTGCATGTTAATGCACATTGCTGTACAGAGCCTGCGTAATACCATTCAGGGGCCCATTATGACACATTCGAAGAGGTGGCTGTATGCCATGTTTGCTGAGGTTTGTGTAAAGCACCCGCATGCACACTAATGTATGCGGTAAATGTAGGTGGTGTGCAGATAGTGCGCATGTGGGTGCTCTACCACAGCCGCCTCCTCTAACACTTCTCAATGAGTGCCTGTGCACAGCAGCAGTGGGCCAAGGAATATCATTATGCAGGCACTGTTCTGTATGGCCTCTGCACCACCCTGTGTATGAAGCCTTACATTATTTACTACCTGTCACGGAGATCACAGTACTCCCCAAAGTCTTTATTTACATTTCCCTCCAGAAGGACACAGGCATCTTTGTTCGGCACCATGATCAGCATCTACTTCCTGGATTGAGATGCCATCTTAATTTAAATAAGACAATTAAATCCTAGTACATGCGCAGTTCTAGACTTCCAGGCTAGAGTTCACAAGGCCTCTTGCACATGAACATATTCATTTACTGATGTTCATACCCAGGATCTTGCTGACAGGGGCTTGTAGATAGATCCTGAGGAAAAATGTTGTGCATGTGTGTACGCATAATCACATGTTAAAATATTCATCCTCTTCTAGCTGCCAGCTTTTGAATTTACGCATGTACGCTTTTGTGTATTAGTATAAGTGTAAATAACTTGCACTTAAATGTAAAATATTTTTTTTACTGTGTTTGCAATCTGCGTTTGGGGTTTCAATAGGAATGTTTTGACACCTGCAGCAGACGGCACAGTGCATTTGACATACATCGCAGAAAACGCTCACGGAATGTTTCTGGCACTGTGTTACGCTGTGAACTGCCTCCAAAATGTCTGACCCAGCTCACACCTGTTGCAGCCGTTCACTTTGTGATTTTCCACAAATTTACAATGTTGCACTTTCACCACAGGGGGAGACTGGGGAAATTATTTCTCCTGCCTGCAGCAGACTGATGATATCATCTCCACCTAGGATAAATAACGGAACTGCGGCTCCAGGATGTCTTTTTATTGATACAAGGGGGCATCTTGAAAAAACTGTTGTATTGTGTCACATCAGGATTATGTGATCACTTATAAGTATACTGTGTATATATATGATATATATGACCTATGTAATTCAATAGAAATGAATTGGAAAATCTCATTGGAAAATTTAAATTTTTGCCTAATGAAAGGACCTTGGTTGAAAAGTTGAATTTATTCATGACGTGCCGAATTTGCACAATAAAGCACTACATTCATAAAGAATGGTGCCATTTGTTGCTTGCTACAGCACACAACTTGCAAAGGGTCATACCAGATTGGTAAAAGATAAAGATATCTTCATGACTGGTATCTTTTTTTCTGATTTGTGCTGTGTACTGTTGTCTGACAATATAAAAATAGATTTCAGGCATTTATGCTTATTTTTTTTTTTCGGTACAATTTCCTAGAACATTGCTTTAACCTGGAAACAGACATAGGAAATATATTGTTGTACCTAATTAGTGATTTGCTGTTATATACACTAATACATTTTTCTTGGTGAGATGCCCTTATGCTTATTTTATTTTTTTGTGTTTTTATATATTTATAATCAGTCTTTAAACTATTGAAAATATGTTAGTAATAACAGTATAGTATCTGACACATATTGGTAAATGTCTTTTACTACAGTAAAATAGTTTGCTCGTTCTCATTAATAGAATAGCAGCGCCTCCTGCAGGCCAACATTATAGAAAGCACTAAATTCTCAGATTTTTTATTTTTCATTTCCCCAAAAAATGTATTCTAGTGCCATCTGCTGAAAAGTTCTGTGCACATGCATTCACAAGGATCTGGTATTGATTTGTGATAAGGAATGTATAAATTGTTAATGGGGCATAATTAAATACACACTTGAATCAACCTGTTTTTTTTTTGTTTTTTTTGTTTTCACAGGAGATGATCTTCAAACAAACAAAACCGGTAATATTTTAAAACCACTTTTTCATATTGTAACTTCATTAAGTGATTTCTCCATACTGGTCCAAAATTCTTTATTAAATGTTCTACTTAATAAAATAAACTAACACTGCAGATTGCAATAATGATATGAGTTATGCAGAGTCCAAAATATCCTCTTTCTTTGTAATATTTAATAATTCATTATTACATATTTTAGGTTTAATTTTATATTTTATATGTATATTTTATTATTTTATATTTAACACTTTCTTACTAAATATTTTATTTCTTTTTCATATTTATATAAACTATTTTTTACAATTCACAGTCTAAAGTATATGTAAAACTCAAGAAAGGTTTGGCTGGCTAGGTTTGAATTAGCATGCACAAAATAATTGGTGTAACTCATAATTTCTTTTTTTTTTTCACCACTACATATTTAATACTAGCTGTAAAAAAAAAAAAAAAAAAAAAATTCAATCATTTTTTAGTGATCTATACATCAGATCAAAAGGAGGAGCAACTGAGGAACAAATAGAGACAGAGGGATTTGAGTCCAAAAGTGGGACCGTCCCCCCCAAACAAGGGACAGCTGAGAGCCATGTCGTTACGTAATATTCCCAAATAATCCAATTAATTCTGTAATTCCTCTTTGGAAAGATGTTCTCCCATTTCCTGTCCCTGTGACATCTGAACAAGCAAAGAAGGGAACGGTTGCTACTCAGACAGCAAGGCGCAGATGGCAATTGAAAAGTTTTACTTATTCCTCACTAATCCTCACTCATTTTGGAAAGCTTTTTATCACTTCCTGTTCTGACTAACATTTTAGCAACAGGGAAACCAAAAAAAAAAAAATGGAGGCTCTAAATTTTCTCTGCTGCATCAAAAGCAAAATACTAAGTTTTGGCTTTCTTGTTACCATCCTTTGTGCTGTCTATTCTCCTCAGGAAATATTGAATGAGTCAGAGGTAGTGAGCATAACAGCACATCACTTATTTTTATTTAAAGGATGGACAAATCTGATATACAGTATATTAGAGCTATCTTCCCATGTTGAAAATATTAGGTGGATTGATTTAATTAATAAGTGCCTATAAACATGCACTTGATAAAAACCTGTTCAATTTAAGAAATAATAGATTCTTAATTTTTTAGAAGACATACATATGTCCAATTTATTTATTCCCATAAGGAGATTAAGTAGCTACATACCTACGTGTATGTTGTATTTTCTTGATATATGGGAAGGCAGTCAAAAGCATAAAGATATTAGGGGTCTGCTAATCAAGACTGGCAAAAGATTTGCTTTTCATTTGGTCACATTTAACCCTATTTCAAAATATCTTTCCCCAGTCTATGAAAGTTTGAAATAGACTTGCAAGTTTGCAATGAACTAAAAACGTAGATGGGGAAAAAAGGAACAAAAATGGAAAAGCAAAAAAAAACAACACCCCCACCTTTCCTTTTTGGGTTACAGCCTCGGGTTGTGTATTTTAGTGCAGATATTTCAGGAGAGAATACTGCAATTTGGGTTTTTGGGGTTATTTTTACATATAACTTTCTATACTGCTCCCTAAGGCATAAACAGTTTGAACAATTGGGGAAGCACCATTAAATGTATTGCCCCCTCCCCCTTCCCCCTGGATGGAGGAACACTGAACAGTATCTACTTTGTGATTAATGGACAGTTTGCTACAATGTAAAGTAGTGAGTGTACAGCTTGTATAACAGTGTAAATTTGATGACCTCTATAAATAACTCAACACAGCCATTAATGTCTAAATCACTGACAACAAAAGTGAGTACACCCCTAAGTGAAAATGTCCAAATTGGGCCCACTTAGTCATTTTCCCTCTCCGGTGTCATGTGACTCGTTAGTGTTACAAGGTCTCAGGTGTGAATGGGGAACAAGTGTGTTAAATTTGGTGTTATCGCTCTCACTCTCTCATACTGGTCACTGGAATTTTAACATGGCACCTCATGGCAAAGAACTCTCTGAGGATATGAAAAAAAGAATTGTTGCTCTACATAAAGATGGCCTAGGCTATAAGAGGATTGCCAAGACCCTGAGCTGCAGTACAGTGGCCAAGACCATACAGGGCCTTAACAGAACAGGTTCCACTCAGAACAGGCCTCGCCATGGTAGAAGTTTAGTACACCTGCTCAGCGTTATATCCAGAGGTTGTCTTTGGGAAATAGAGTGCTGCCAGCATTGCTGCAGAGGTTGAAGGGGTGGGGGGGTCAGCGTGTCAGTGGTCAGACCATACACCCCACAATGCATCAAATGGATCTGCATGGCTGTCATCCTAGAAGGAAGCCTCTTCTAAAGATGATGCACAAGAAAGCCCGCAAACAGTTTGCTGAAGACAAGCAGACTAAGGACATGGATTACTGGAACCATGTCCGTGGTCTAATGAGACCAAGATAAATGGATTTGATTCTGATGGTGTCAAGCAGTGCTGGCAGCACTCATTCCCAAAGACAACCTCTGGATATGATGCTGAGCACGTGCACTCAACTTCTTTGGTCAACCATGGCGAGGCCTGTTCTTAGTGGAACCTGTCCTGTTAAACCACTGTATGGTCTTGGCAACCGTGCTGCAGCTCAGTTTTAGGGTCTTGGCAATCTTCTTATAGCCTAGGCCATCTTTATGTAGAGCAACAATTTCTTTTTTTCAGATCCTCAGAGAGTTCTTTGCCATGAGGTGCCATGTTGAACTTCAAGTAACCAGTATGAGAGAGTGAGAGCGATAACACCGAATTTAACACACCTGCTCCCCATTCACACCTGAGACCTTGTAACACTAACGAGTCACATGAACCTGGGAAGGGAAAATGGCTAATTGGGCCCAATTTGGACATTTTCACTTAGGGGTGTACTCACTTTTGTTGTCAGTGGTTTAGACATTAATGGCTGTGTATTGAGTATTTTAAGGGGACAGCAAATTTACACTGTTATACAAGCTGTACACTCACTACTTTACATTGTAGCAAAGGGTCATTTCTTCAGTGTTGTCACATGAAAAGATATAATAAAATATTTACAAAAATGTGAGGGGTGTACTCACTTTTGTGAGATACTGTATTTAGTTACCTTAATACTAGGCAAAGAGTGATGAAGTAGCTGGACCTGTCCTTTGCAAAGTACAGTGGTGGTAAAGCTTCATTTTGCAAAGAATACCCAATCACATACAAGGATAATAAAAAAAACAGCATTTTTGCTTGCATATGATTGGATGATGAAAGTCAATGGCGCTTCTACTCATTTACTAAGCTCTGGAGCAACTGATCTTGCTAAGTGCACATTCAATTTGCCTTTAGTAAATCAGCCTCTTTAAATCTAATTTAGACATTGGGCCCAATAAACCATCAGCGGTGCAATATTTAAACAGTACTAAAAATGTCTATAAAAATCAAAATTTTTACTACTGCAACAAATATACAGTGCCTGTGTAATGTGACATGTGCACCACAAATAGGAAATTCTTTATCTGCAATATTTCATTAAAATGTTGCAATTTGTGCAACCTATAATTTAAAAAGATTGTATATATTTTGGGCACATAGAATAAGAAACCTAGTGTGTTAAGCAGTAGGTGGTGCAGGACTCTTATTAAATTACGGTCACTGTGACATAATAGATCATTTGTTGCAATGTACGTTCATTTTGCACATAAATTCCTTGTCATTTCTCACTCTGCGCCACCAGTAGTTTATCTGGTCCATTGTCTGAATTCGTATTGTGTTGATTCACAGTCGTGTTTCATAATAAATCGTTTCTTCATAAACCAACGCTTATAGGAGTGTGGTGGTCTTCTGGTCCTACGCTGCACCCAGTGGTTTCTCCCTCTCACCACAACATGAATGCATCAGGGTAGATTTACTAAAACCGGAGACTGAAAAATCTAGTGCAGCTCTGCAAAGAAACCAATCATATATGAACCATGTGAGCTGCCGAAACTAAAAACGTCAACAGACCTAAACTATGTGAAAATAAATAACTCTACTAAAGAATAACTGGCAGCACTCCCCACACTTCCTCACGATGTGACAATGCAATCAATATATATCCAATGTGCGGTGCTAAAGTGAACATGTAACAGGATGGTACATATGAACAATATGCTAAACACTCTAAAAAAAATAAAAATAAAATATATCCCAAATATAGTGCAAGTGTTCAATAAATGTAAAATAAAGTGCAAGTGCTCTGTGTGTATATACACAGCCCTCAATAATGTTTGCAAGCAAACAGTCCATAGAAATAACAAAGGCATAAGTGAAACAAATGGTGTCTTCATGCAATGTGCACTCTCCCCCTTCAGGTGTGCCCTCACCTTAAGGGCTTCAAAAACAAGCCTGTAGTAATTGGTAACAGCTTAGATTGTCATCATCCATATAGTGGCTGGTTAGTGGTAAGCATGAATCCCATATTAATTCCACCTCCTGGTAAGAACGCTGATCAAAGCCACAACTTCCACCTGGTATTTCAGTGATCAACTCATATGCATACAGGGAATAATAGAGGCGTGCAATAGTGTAATTCCATTTAAAATTAAATTTAACCACTTCAGCCCCGGATCATTTGGCTGGCAAAAGACCAGAGCACTTTTTGCGATTCAGCACTGCGTCGCTTTAACTGGCAATTGCACAGTCGTGCGTCATGGCTCCCAAACAAAATTGACGCCCTTTTTTTCCCACAAATAGAGCTTTCTTTTGGTGGTATTTGATCACCTCTGCGATTTTTATTTTTTGCGCTATAAACAAAAAAATAGCGACAATTTAAAAAAAAAATGCATTATTTTTTACTTTTTGCTATAATAAATATCCCCCAAAAATATATAAAAAATTTTTTTTTCCTCAGTTTGGGCCAATACGTATTCTTCTACATAGTTTTGGTAAAAAAAATCGCAATAAGCGTTTATTGATTGGTTTGCGCAAAAGTTATAGCGTCTACAAAATAGGGGATAGTTTTATGGCATTTTTATTAATAATTTTTTTTTTTTACTAGTAATGGCGACAATCTGTGATTTTTATCATGACTGCGACATTATGGTGGACACATCGGACAATTTTGACATATTTTTGGGACTATTGTAATTTTTTACAGCGTTCAGTGCTATAAAATTGCACTGATTACTGTAAAAATGACACTGGCAGTAAAGGGGTTAACCACTAGCTGGCTAAGAATCGAGTCCACGGGACCCGTGATCCTACTCACTGAGCTTGCGGCATGCGATGGCACGGCTGTGAATTCAAAGGGACGTACAGGTACGCCCATTTGCTCAGCTGTGCCATTCTGCCGACGTAAATGTACAGGCAAAAAAAAAGAAAAAAACTGCGCTATACCCTGAGTTGATGAGTGCATAAAAATCTAATACCATATATCAAAATGAATGAATACAAAGTGAGTAAATAACAAATCCAAAAAATATCGTGATAAATAAATACATGAAATTATGAGTGCACAAGAGAATGGTGCATAACTAAAGTTCGTGAGGTACAAAATCCAGAAATTCTTCTTATAAAAGTAAGGAAAAGTCCCCAAAATACTTCTCAGTGAAGGTAAATGTGAAAAAGCAGAAATTAAACTCCGCTCACAGTGATCCACCACCGCATGAATTTCAAGCTTACCAGAGAGCAAGCAAATCAAGCCTGTGTCTAAAGCCAGATCGAGGTGTCCGACTGGTAGCGAGGCTTCTCTGTGTGCAGCGTGACTACAGGCATGTAATGAATGATAATTGCAGACATGCAATAGATGGTATGCCAACCCACACTTGCTGCTAACTGTTTGCACCTCTCGGGTTCCCAATTGCCTTTTCATTAAAACCACGATTCTGGAAGCACACCTGAAAAAAGGGTTGGGCCTACGTGGCTGATGTGCAGGCGGCAGTCGGCAAGCGGTTAATAAAACTCAAGCTCATAACATTACACTCACATTTAATATAATTAAAAAACGCATTGAGATGTGCTGGTATATGGGGGTGAGATCGTCACCGGTATTCCGGTCTGCAGTCCCGGTGTACGGCGTTTCCTGTCCTATTTCTCCACAGCACTTCCTAGTTCCTTCTGCATCAGCCAGCCAAGCTCCTCCTACCGGTTTCGTCACACCTCCTGACTTCCTCTGGGCCCTTAAGGTGAGGGCACACCTGAAGGGGGAGAGTGCACATTGCATGAAGACACCATTTGTTTCACTTATCCCTTTGTTATTTCTATGGACTGTTTGCTTGCAAACATTATTGAGGACTGTGTATATACACACTGAGCGCTTGTACTTTATTTTACTTTTATTAAACACTTGCACTAAATTGGGATATATTTTATTTTATTTTTTTAGAGTGTTTAGCATATTGTTCATATGTACCATCCTGTTACATGTTCACTTTAGCGCCGCACATTGGATATATATTGAAAGAAACCAATCAGCTTCCAGTTTTATTTTTTGTCAAAGCTTAATTGAACAAGCTGAAGTTAGAAGCTGATTGGCTACAATGCACAGCTGCACCAGATTTTGCACTCTCCAGTTTTAGTAAATCAACCCCGTCATATTGGAGGGAGTTGGTGGGAGGAACCATCGTATTGGTGGAAGTTGGTGGGAGGAACCATTGAGTGCAGCAGGGATAAAGAGACTGACACTCCTGGAGATCTTTAGCAAAAGCCGTGTCCACTTTAAACTACCAGGCCTTTCAATTGGATGGAATACGGCTACATTCATTACTATGGGAAGTTACAGTGCAGGGGTGGCCAGTTCTGAATTCGATTTTTTGCACAGAAGATTTTTTTTACAGAACATATTTTCATGATTTATTTTATTACAGGTTCGTCCCAATCTGACCAACAAGCATCCACCACCACTGTCTCAATGGAAACACCCATACTTACAGTCAACAGCCCTGCTGTTCCCAATGCACTCACTTCTCCAGTCTTCTCCAGTATGTACTCATTCTCGCATTTGGGTGGGCAAGCAAGCCCACAGAAGCATTTTGCTTGCATTGTGAAAAATAATGCTAACAAATCCAGCTAATTTATCCCCCAGCTTGTTTGGGTCAATATTCTCAGTTTGCTGACATGATAATTTAACAGGTAATAGGGTTCTGTGAACTAAATTAGCAATAAGAATTCTCTTTTTATTAGATTGATGGGCACTGCATGATGTCAATACTTGATGACGGTATATAATCTACCAAATGTTCTACCAAATATTAACCTGCTTATTTGGTAAATTACACAGTGGATGCAAAATCTATTGGTGGTATGACATTAAAATAAAGCAGATTGAGGCATTTTTAATCTTGGAACAAATAATCAATGATTCACATTTGTAAATGTGCAAAAGAAAGTCTCTCTTTGCAACATTTTGCATAAAAGCAGAAACTTGTGTAACATTTAGATGAAAAGATTGCATATATTTTATGTGAATAGAATAGAGGCATTAGTGGGTGCCTCAGGACTCCTTATAAAGTATGGTCACTGTGCCATAATAGATCATTTGTTGCAGTTTTGCACACAATTTTCTGTCGCTATCTCTCACTCTGCACCACCAAAATTTGAATTGTACCTAGTGTGTCATCATAATTATGTCATCAGCAAGTGAAGGTGTGAGTACTGGCTGAATGGATAAATTATACTTTATGTCAGCAAAGTGAAAATGAAGTATGTACAGTAAGTATGGCATGCATTAAGGATTTACATCACAGTTTTTATAGTATGTATTAAAGATTTGTTGATCTTCAGCAGAGTGTTCTTTAAAGTAGCTCTGTCATAAGAAAAGTGCTGCTTTGAGAATGTTAGTTCCTTGGCTGTCATGCCCATGCTTTAAGCATAAATGCTTTCTGAGTCTCTGACCCAGCTCAAGGATTTATAGCATACTTGTTCCATGTATGTAGCTCAAACGTATTGTAGCCAGACACAGCCAGGCAACTAGAATTTTCGAAAAGGGCCTGTCAATGGCAGCCCCACACTTTTTCATGACAGAGTCACTTTCAAAGAAAAAATATTAATTATATTTATTTTTAATTATTTTTGCTTTATATGATAATAATAAGGTAATATGCCTGCCATTATATTTATGTCTAATGTTTCCTTGCTGACCTCCTTCAGTCTATGTTTTTAAACTTTCTGTACCATTCCTTTAGAATAAAAATAAAAATAACAAACGACACAGGTGATGATGGAAATACAGGGAGAAATTTACTAAAACTGGTGCACACAGAATCAGGTGCAGATGTGCATAGTAACCAATCAGCTTCCAGGTTTTATTGTCAAAGCTTAACTGAACAAGCTGAAGTTTGAAGCTGATTGGTTACTATGCAGAGCTGCACCAGATTTTACACTCTCCAATTTTAGTAAATTTCCCCCACAGAGTATAGGAAAAAGGTATATATATTCAACTGAACAACATACTTGAGTTACAGAGTTACAGGGGTAAATATTTGATAGACTAGTGGCAACTTTATACATTTTTGTCAAAGATAATTTGATTTATTGTTGTTTTTGTTTGAAGCGGTTGTAAAGGCTCTATTTTTTTGTTTTTTTAAAATAACAAACATGTTTTACTTACATGCTCTGTGCAATAGTTTTGCACAGAGTGGCCCCAAACCTCCTCTTCTGGGTTGCCCCGGTAGCATTCTAGGCTCCACTTCTTGGTAAGCCCCCATAGGAATCTATTGATACACAGCATGGCTCGGCCCTGTCCCCTGCAATGGTTTCTGCTGCCTCAGCAAAGTCTGTGAGAGTGGGGATAGAGCCAATAAAGACAGGCACAGCACTGGATTGATTGAGCCAAGTATTGAGGGGGTGAGGGGCCTATACTATTACTGGGACATTTTTGACTTTAAGACTGCTTTCACACTGAGGCGCTTTACAGGCGCTATAGCACTAAAAATAGCGCCTGCGTAGCGCCTGTAAAGAGCCTCTCCTCTCACTCCAGTGTGAAAGCCCGAGTGCTTTCACACTGGCGCGGTGCGCTTGCAGGACGGTACAAAAAGTCCTGCAAGCAGCATCCTTGCAGCGCTGTAGGAGCGGTGTACACACCTCTCCCAAAGCGCCCCTGCCTATTGAAATCAATGGGCAGCCCCGCCAAACCGAGGGCAAAGCGCCACAGTTTTAACCTTTTTTCATCCGCTAGTGGGTGTTAAAGGTGCCCCGCTAGCGGCTGAATAGCACTGCTAAAACGACGGTAAAGCACTGCTTAAAATAGCGGCGCTTTACCGCCGACGCCCCCAATGCCCCAGTGTGAAAGCAGCCTAATGCAAGGAATGCAGTAAGGTAAAAAGCGTCTAGTCTTTACAACCGCTTTTAACAATGGTACAAAATATACACATTTAATAAGAAAATATAATGTTATTTAGAAAATATAATTATGATTTTTTTTTTATTACAGACACGCCTCAATCTGACACACAAGCACGCAACTTAACTGTCTCCGTGGACACTCCCACACTTGCAAACACCAGCTCTGCTGTCTTTACTGCACTCACTCCTCTATTCAACTCTAGTATGTACTCATGTTCCAGTCTAAATGGCCAAGCAAGCCAGCAAAAGCATCTTTTCCAAACAATGCAAAACATTAGTGGTGAGCAAAGTTGCTTCACCGATAATCAAACTAATCTGACCCTGCAATTGGTTTCAGAAGGATCAATAAGTCTTCTGTGCCTAGATATTAAAGCACAATTCAACTTTCAGTTTCAATAAGCTAAATATATTTTAGGAATGTATTACCAAATTATAAATAATCCAATGGGTCAGTTTGCCAGCTCACTTAAAATGTATGTCCAGGCCAAATCTTTTTCTTTTAGTTTTTGATAGAATGGGTAAATGGATAATGTTTTTTACTGCTATCTGGGGAGACTTCCCTTCACTTACTTTTTTGGTAACAATGGCTTCACTAGACAAGAGATGAGGGTAAATCTACCACAGCAACGTAAACAGAAGTCTTTTTTGTTTTATTATCGGAGTAGGAGAAACTTTTTGTCTCTGTACCTATTGTCGATTTTCTTTCGCTTTCCATCTGGTGAAACCACGTCACCAGGACAGAAAGGGAACATAGCTCTATTGGAGCGCTGCATAGCACTAAAACACCTTTATAATTTCTAAACACTTTAAAGGGTTAGAGGGAAAAAATGCATCCACCAGCTGTGGATTCAGGTTCCAGCAGACTTTTTTTCTCAGTAGTAATGAAACTGTACCCAGTTAAAACAAGGATTAGATGGAGGTCTTCTTCATAAAGGTCTTCTCTACAAGAAACAAAACAAACTAGACAATACCTCAAACCAGTGGCGTCGCTAGGGGGTGGCTTTTGGGGCTATAGCCCCGAATCTTGGGCCCATAGCCCAGAGTCTCTGCAGGGGTCCCCAAGGGGAGGGGAGGCTCTCTGGGGACCCTGATTTGAGGGGAAGGCTCTCTTGGGACCCTAATGTAAGGAGGGGTCTCTGGGGACCCTGATGAAAGGGGGAGGCTCTCTGAGGATATATATACACACACACCTATATTATATACATGTGTATGCCCACCCAAGCGTATGACTTTCTTTACTACGCTGCTATGGGCTCTAGCCTCAGATCTTTTGTAGACCTAGCAACGCCCCTGCCTCAAACTATGTACATATTTGTGCTGAACATTAGCAAGGGGTAAGCTTTATTTGATACATGCAAATCAATAATAATTTAGCATGGTCATAAACAACACATGAAAGTTAATATATGGGTTGATGTAAGAACTAGGTGGTCAGATATACCTATAACTTAATGCTATGCAAAGAGTGACGGTGTAGCTGGATAAGCTCAGGCATATTTAACTCTAGATCTAATTCAGCTACTTGTAGTCGGAAGTTATAAATGTGTTTGGTAACATAGGTGAATAGCCTAGAAGGGTCACTTCCATACTGTTGGCTTTGATGCAAAAAAAATATAGTGGGTCTACCAGGGTTCATACTGGCATAACATTATCAAGACGACCTTGATTATGTCACTGTCATTCCCACCGACCCTATGAAGTCAAGCCTTTGACTTTTAAAGTGTATCTATACCCAAAACTTTTAATCGTGATTTTACATTA
Source organism: Aquarana catesbeiana (assembly GCF_042186555.1). NCBI lineage: Eukaryota > Metazoa > Chordata > Amphibia > Anura > Ranidae > Aquarana > Aquarana catesbeiana. The sequence continues at coordinate 197,571,487 of NC_133330.1, read as the reverse complement.
CAGGACACAGGCCAGATATTGATATACTCTGGGTTATAGACTGCTACCTTCAGGTGATTAGACACTGGCAAAAAGCTTTTTCTGGGCATCTTTTTGTTAGATCTCAGTTTATTGCTAGTGACCTTAGGCAAGGTCTTCTGCACTATGTACAGTAGACATTTTTTACACTTAACAAGTTTTCTTTATTTTCCCTTTTTGTTTATTTCAAATTCTCCAATCAGCTCTTTTCTGCCTTCTACTATAATAATAGAAGCAGTGTACCCAGATTGGTGTAATGTTTGTAATACCTTGGGAACCCAAAACTTTTTTCTAGTTTTGAATAGAGTGGGAAAGGATCTGAACGTCTCTGGTTCTACTTCAGTCAGAGGTTTTGCTGGAGAGATTCCTTCACTCCCAATCTAGTAAAAGAATTGTCCCCAGGGCAGGAAATGAGGGGAAAACTCTCTACCAACACACAGACAGAAGTAAAAATTATCATTATTTTTTTTTTACGTAAAATAGGACTACAACCTGTGTCAGGTTTTTATTGTTTTCTGTTTCCCTGTTCAGACTTTCCTTGACTTTCTGTCTCATAAAAGGTTTTTCCCAGAAAAAAAGTGAGGAGAAATCTGTATAATGGAGCTTGAAATCGCAATAAAACCTGTATCCCACCCTTTCTCCATTCTATCTGAAACAAACAAACAAACAAAATTGGGTACAGATGCATTTTAATATATGATGTATTTAATGTTCTAGGTAGCAGGATAACCTTAAGGTCTTACCTAGAATAACAATAATGTTTCTCTTTGCAGGCTACTAGTTGTAAAATCATCCTAAATGTTTTGCTTAGTAACTATGTATATGTAACATATTACCATCAATGACTCATAAGATAATCGTAATGATGATATAGTATATTTTTTATCACAGGTCACACCAATTCAACTAATGGAGCTCTCTTCACTCAAACACTTTTGCCAGATTCTACAATAAGTTCCAGAAAAGACCTCAAACCCACAAGCACCAGCTATGCTGTTCTTACCCCATTCACTGCAAACAGCACCACCATTCAATATTTACCTACAGGTCTGATTAGGCAGTTAGCTTTATATCAAAACCTTTCATCTTTCTAAAATGTGTTGTAAATTATCTTCATCGCATTATATATGCAGATTCAGTTTTACTATTTTGAAATTGTTGATAGCAAATATTGCTACACGCATGTTGGTTAGAGTGACTCTGCCCCTTAAAAATGTAAAAAAGTTTACTTGCAAAGAAGACTCTTATGCCGCGTACACACGGTCGGACTTTTTGACCGGACTTGTCCGACGGACGCAGACGGACCAAATCTGGTGGACAATCCGATCATGTGTGGGCTTCACCGGACCTTCAGCGGACTTTTCCAGTCGCAAATTTGATGGACTTTAGATTTGGAACAATCTTCAAATCTTTACGTCGTAACTCCGCCGGACCCAGAAATCCGCTTGTCTGTATACTAGTCCGACGGACAAAAACCCACACTAAGGAAGCTATTGGTCACTGGCTATCAACTTCCTTATTTTAGTCCGGTTTAAGTCATCATGTACGAATCCGTAGGACTTTGGTGTGATCGTGTGTAGGCAAGTCTGGTCATTAGAAAGTCTGTTAAAAGTCCGCCAAAAGTCAGTCGAAAGTCAGTCGAAAGTCTGTCGGACGGGCTGTCGGACTTTTGTAACTGAAAAGTCCGACCGAGTGTACGCGGCATTATACTTACCTCTCTAGAGGGTGGTGAATCCTCACCTCTCTGTCTTTAAGAGCTACAGCCTCCCGCAGAATCTTTGGGACCTGAAACTACTGCTTGAGTCAAATGCCTGCATTCCCATTACATACTGTGTTTCCTCCCGCTGGCCGCTGTTGCCAGCAGGAGGAACTATAGCAAACAGCAACAGATGTGTTGGGTTCTGAAGATCTTTCATGTGACTGCAGCTTTTGGAGAAAGCAAAGAAAAGTCATACTGCCCTCTGACGTGGTAAGTATTTAGAGTCTTTTGCGGCTAAACTTTTTTTTTTTTCTGGTCTGTAGAATATATTTTACAGCATGTTCATTTTTTTCCATTTCTTGAACTTACTGAACACAGTCATGCTTTTGGCTACACCAGTCAATATGTTTTTCTTTCAAAAGACACCTGCAGCTTTAATGTAAGAAAGCAGGGAGGTGGGTGGCAGCATGAACATTGTGTCATGTCAATTGTACTAATTGCTTGTTACATTTATTTGTTTGCTTGTTTCTAAACATCAGTAAACATATTACAGAAAAGCTGTTCGACAGAAGTGAATGTGCTGGAATGATACAGTGATGTTCTTAGTTGATGATTGATGAACTATGTTAAACCATGCCATGAATTAAGGGTGGTCATCGCTACCTTATCTATATCTTATGAGAATTTAAGCTCAGGATGATGGAAAAGCAGTAAAAACCAACAGGGGTTCTGATCCGATTCTTCTCTGCTTTATGCAAACCTGGTTTTACAGTTTAATCTAGTCTAAAAGATATATATGTATACTCAAAAATTAGCCTCAATATTTGTATTCCTGAGTCAATAAATATACTAGATATAGTACTAAAATGCTCAAGCATCTAAAAAAAAAGTCATCAAGATGTCATGTTTCATATTCTATAACAGATGTCACCGCTGCCACGCAAGCACCCACTGTTACTGCTTCAATGAATCTCACATCTGCATTCACCACAGGTTTGATTCGCTTTCTTATCTGTTACAACTTGAAATAATACTTCATAGAACAGAGAATAAAAACTTTATGTTAAGTATAATGAACTTACTTGCAAACAAGCATTCACCTGTAAACTTTTGCACTAAATGACAGAAATCAGACACTTACTTAAAGAGGATTTCCGCCCCCCCAGCAAAAAATTAAAAATCAAAAGCTACATATACTGTACCTGCTGACTTTTAATATTAAGACACTTGGCTGTCCTGGAATCCAGCGATGTCGGTACCCCAGCCGATGTTTCCATGGGCTCTTGGGTGCCGCTGCCATTCGTAGTAAGGGAACCCGGCAGTGAAGCCTTTCAGCTTCACACCCGGTTCCTTACTGTGCAGACACAAAGTGCACTGTGCTTTCTGAATGGCCCAGTGGCCGGGGAAGGAGGAGGGGGCTGAACTTCTCTCGAAAGTGTGGATGGGTACCTGTCAAAAACGGGTACCCCCCTGAAAGGTGTCAAATGTGTCAAATGTGGCACCGGAGGGGGGAGGAGGATGATAAGTGGAGCTTCCACTTTCTAACATGCCAGGTCAATGGTGGTTGTTAAAGGGTTTTTTTTTTTTTTAACTTTGAACAAGAAGACAATAAACCCCCTACCTCAAGTTGCTATGTCTGGTGGCAGGAGCCTGATTATTTATTTTTCTATACTGAATTTAAAGGATGAGTTCACCTTTACAAAAAAAAAAAATAATAATAAATAAATGCACATTTTTTTTGCAGGTAAAAAAATATGCATTTGTTATTTTTTTTTCTAGGAGCCTGTAAAGTATTGCATTCACGATCAGCAGATCATGGGTATAATGCCATGGTCCTGCAGACTGTCTGTGTATCTGTCTACCCACACCTCTGATATGGGCAGGCAGTTACACTCTGACAGATAGACAAAATGAACTACTTGAGTGCTCAACAGCACCCTGGTAGTTCATTGAGAACTACAAGCCAACAGTCGCAAAAGGATGTCGAAACTTCTAGTTTTCCCATTCACAGAACACAGAATGAATGACACTTTTTTTTTAGATTGTGACAGCAAGTAGGGGGAGAAGGTCCCCTGCTTGCTGTCAAAATGGGGTATGGGGGGGGTTGGGTGTGGGAGGCAGTGCATCTCTAACATGTTACATGTTACACCCTGAATATGGGTGTTACATGTTACAGAAGGCGAACTTATCCTTTAAGTGTCTGAAGCTAAACTAAAATTTAAATTTAATGTTTATTGTTAAGCATTTTTTTTTGTTTTGGATAGAGCAGGGAATGGTTAGACCTAATTTTAAGTTTTTATTCCTGACTGTGTCTACAGGGAGATTCCCCCCTTTATATGTACTGATGACCATTGTTACTGGGAATGAAAATAAGAGGGCATTTAAAATTTTAGATTTGTCCCCAGAACAAGAGGTAAGGGGAAATCCACCAATGAGAACACCTGTTCTGGTGACCACTGTCTTAGAGCATAATTTCCCATCACTTTAGGAGATTTCCTCTAATTTCCTGCTGTGACTCTGGTCTGGGAAATTTCACCAATGGTATTCAGACAGCAGAAAATAACCTGGCAAAGGTTTTACCATTCCCTACGCAATTCAAAACTAAAAATGTTTACTGATTAATAAGATCATTAATTTAACTAGATGCTTTAACTGCTGTGAATGTCTTCTCAAGCATCTTATTAGTGAAGTTACTGCTGGGTACAATTACCTCAGTTTGTGAAAATGAAAACCTTAACTGCATGAGACCTTTATTAATTCAGAAGCTCCTGGTTGTCTTGTAAAATGTGTTGGGTGCAAATTTTCAAACAGCAGATAACTCAACAAAAAGGGAAGTAAAGAAATGCTGCTTCTTTGTACAAAATACATGGTGAACACCAAGATGATAAAGAAGTCTCCTTCACCCAGTCATATAGTTATTCCCCAGGCCATAGCTATACTGCAGTTGCACTTTAACATGTGAGTAGCCCTACTCGGGTGTACTAAAAGAAAAGTTATAACTACATTACATTTCAAGTTCCCACTGATAGGAATGTAATGTAGGCTGTATTATAAGTAGGTAAAACCTGTAACACTAAAATATTTTTACGGTAATTTAAATTTGCAAACCTGTGTTAATTTTAGACATCAAATCATGAGTAGAGGAAGTAGAAAAAAATATTGTTAGATGTTTGGATGTCCCAACAAATTTGACCCTTCCAACGGGTGCACTTGTTTAGCAGGACATTCACACTGCTTACTCCCTGTTGTGTCTATAAGACAGGAAGTTAAAGGAATTATCCTCAATGGGACACAATAAATGGGAAAACAACTTGACAGGAGTTTTAACCTTTACCTACTCTACCCAAAAAAAAAAAAATGTTGGCTTTTGGCTTTAGATATAGTATCTCTTCTGGTAAGGAAAAAAAAAAGAAAGAAAAGAAATATGCTAAAACTAGATTACAAGTTTGGAAGAATTAATCCAAGACACTGCGTAAAAAGTATAAATGAATGTGCTCTAAATTGAATCCTCCAAAAAAATCTCAATAAGTGTACATTGATTGGTTTGCATAAAAGTTATAGCATCTACAAACTATATGATATTTTTAAAACATTTTTTTACTAGTAATGGCATCGATCAGTGACTTATAGTGAGACTGCGATATTGCAAATTGGACACCTAACTGATACTTTTGATGCTTTTTTTGGGGACCAGTGACAATAATACAGTGATCAGTGCTAAAAATATGCACTGTCACTGTACTAATTACACTGGCAAGGAAGGGGTTAACATCAGGGGTGATCACAGGGTTAAACGCGTGCCTAGCTAATATTTAAGTGCAGTGGGGGAGGTGCTTTTACTACTGGAAGACATGGATCAGCGTTCCTGCTTCAAAAAAGCACAGGATCCATGTCTTCTTTACTCACAGAATGAAAGTCTGCCTTGTTTACATAGGCAGACTGGCATTCTACCTGTGTACAGAATGATTGGCAGGTAAAAACCCGGAAGTGCAGAATCACGGATATATCCATGATTCTGCACAGAGCGGCCGTCCTGTAGCAGTAAAACTGCTATGGGGTGGCTGTAAAGCTGTTAAAGTATATGTGAATACTTACCTTGTAAAAAAATCTAGGTCAAATAGAAATGCAAGGCAAAACATTTGTGTGTGTATATATATATATATATATATATATATATTATTATTATTATTATTATACAGGATTTATATAGCGCCGACAGTTTACGCAGCGTATATATATATATATATATATATATATATATATATATAAAATTTCTTCTTTTTTTTCAGTAAGTGACCTCTGTTCTCAGCTGCATAAGAGACTTATAGAGGTGGGGATGGAAACTGCAGGGGGTGTGTCAGCAGGAGGCAGAGAAATGGCAGTATACTGATCTTCCAAGTGAAGAGCTGTGCAGGGGGTTGTGTCAGCACAAGTCTGACCACTGGATTACAGTCACGCTGTGCTCCCAAGTAGAATGCAAAGAAGAAAACTGACCATGCTGCGATAGATAAATAGATAGATAGATAGATAGATAGATAGATAGATAGATAGATAGATAGATAGATAGATAGATAGATAGATAGATAGATAGATAGATAGATAGATAGATAGATAGATGCAATACAAAGAGAACAGGCATGGTATAACAGACACATGTTGGGGAAGTGTTAAGTCTATACATTGTAGATAAAATGCATTCTCATACCATACGACTTTCTTTGTATTAAAAATCACTTTTCATTTTTCAGTTTTACTTTTTTTCAGTGTCCTGTACATTAGATTGTAGACAACTACACTGCATTCCTAGGCACGCTCTCTGTTTCTAACAGGAAAATATTCATGTCATATACACTACTATATATTCATTTTTTTTTTTGGTTTAAGTACTGAGACATACTTTTGTTTGTCTTTCCACATTCCAGGTCCTACCAGCTCTGACTCCCACCTGTCCACATCACCAGAATCAACACTAGCCACGAGTGTGTCCCCTTCTACCTCTGGAGGTGACAAGCAGACCTGCATCCACTGCAATCATAGCTTGGCATGCATGCAAAATACAATACAACAAAACTGCACTGTTCTATCATCATTTTCTAAACAAGTTAATAAGTAGACTAAAATTTGAGAAATGCTTGTGCTGTCATCCCACTCCTTTTCTGAAGTTGGTAGTTCCCTGGCTGTCATTTAAACTTGCTGGCTTCACCAATTGTCAATCAGTGGCCCAGTCTTATGCCCCGTACACACGATCCGAAAATTCAGACGACAGATCATCCGACTTTTTTGTCTCTTACTAGTCGCAAGTAGAAATTGAATAGGTTACTAAAGTCACGAAAATTCTTGTATGACAGAAAAAAAAAAAATCGGAAGTGATGTAATGTGTTGTAATGTATTGGTATTGTATTTTCATACGACAACTGTATTGACTAAACAAAAATGGTACAATCTGGTATTGTACGAGGAAAATTTTTGTGCTTGTCCGATCGAATAATATCGGATGAACTGTCGTGATTGGCTCTCGAAAGCTCTGTACTTCTGTACTAATGATCCGATTATCGTACGATTGCGTCGAAAGCGGTATTTTTTGTCCGATTTTCAGATCATGTGTATAGGCCATAAGTATGCAGCCAGGTAAGTCAGAACTCCTGTACTCCATACTTGTCCCAAGTTGGTGGCCTATTAAGCAATGTAGCCACGATGGCAAGACATTCGTATTTTTCAGACAGCAGTCTGGGAATGGCAGCATACATAGAACAATCTATTCCAAACACAGGCAAGATATGCAGTCTTATCATTTTCTCCATGCTGTTATTACAACTATTTTACTGATGTTGACATTTTTTTTTTTGTAATTTTTACAAATAACTAGTCTCTTATGCTTTTTTCTTTTTCTTTGCAGCTGTTTCAGACACATGCAGTAAGTATTTTGTGTTTGGACTGTTGCTCATTGAATTTCTTTCAAATTTTTAACACAGAAGGTGCACACTGCTTACAAACTTTAAAACTGTCCTGTGGTTAAAATAAAGGCATTTGTCAACCATTAGTACAATGATTGAGGCATTTGTGACATCCATGTATTCTCTGTACTGCAACCACCTACAAAGTTATTACAGTCTGCCATATGTCCATTTCCCCCACCACAGTCAGAAAACTATCCCAGTTTACATTTCGATACCCCTTCTGAAACATTATCACTGTTTTTTAAATAGCACAAACAACCCATAAATGATGTTACAAAATTCTGTACGTAATCATAAGCATTGCACTGTGCTGTGTGGGTCAGTAAAAAGAAGCATATTTAACACATTAATATGTAGTTCCTAAATAGTTTTAAAACTTAGAAAGACTGGCAATTATCAATTTGAATTATACATGTTACAGTCTAATTGTACAATCTTCTTTAGATCTAATAACAAGTATGTAGTGCAGGTGCCTAACTGGATTCAAAGCAAATGGATTGTTTAAGGCTAGAGATTGTACAATATGTTTGTAAGGTGTATGGACAGTTTTAGAGGGGACCTAAAGCTGAACTTCAGGAATTCAGCCAGTTTGTAAAATGTTTTGGATTGCCAGGGATTAAGTCCAATGAGATGAATGTTACCTCATGGACTCATCTCTTTATCTTACAATTTTTATTTTTACTGAGCGCCAGGAGCCTAGCTATCACTGTACTTCTGGTGGTCTGACGCTGGACCTTCTGGTCTCAGTTCCTGTAGCTGCAGTCATATGCAACTGCTCTTCCCACCTCAGCCCTATTTCTGTCCAATCACAGAAAGCTTTGTAATATGTGAACCCATTCATAAAATACAAAGCCTTTTGTGAATGAGCAGCAGATAGGAGGGGGTGGGCAGAGCTTCCCTGTAATAGAAGGCAGTGTCTTTTCTGTCAGAGCACCAGGAGTGTAACAATAGCTGTACTTTCAGTGCTCAGTAAAACTGTCAGATGTAAATTAAAGATGCACCTCGTTGGAATTACATAGTAATCCTGCAAATTTGTAGAAAGTGACAAAATTCTTGGAATTAAGCTTTATTTCACACTTTCAAGGCCAGTTTAAAAACTTGGCAACTGTTCTTTTTATTCTGAGGACTGTAAAAGGGTAATGGGACATTAGAAAAAAATTATTTTCATTTTGGAAGGGGTTCTGTACAGTAAGATGGGATCATCTGTGGAATGCATACCACATGAGGTAGAAATACCGAGAACAATAACTGAACTCTAAATAGGACTGGGTGATTTTTTTTTCATCAGTTTAAGTAGAGGTTCTTTGTCAGGAAGAGTGGATACTGTACTTGTCAAATAAAATAAGAGGTAGAACTGCCAAAACAAAATAATGTAATTTTAAAAAGGAATGGATGATACCATTAATGTACTGCTGTCCCTTTTTCATATCAGGACACTGGCAGTGTGTCACAGGCCAAGCTGCACTGCGTTACTGCAGTAGTGTTTGAAGATATGGCTGTTTTGTCCAGCAGACAAGAGTATGTAGATCACAAGAGTAGCTGAAAAAAGTACAAATGATTTGGCAGACACAATACCTTATACATGTGTTAAATTGTATATTGGGCTGTTTGCTGGGCATGCAGTTGTATGCTGTATTATTGACATTAAAATATATTTCCTTTTATACTGTGATTAGTCTTATGTCTTACTTTTTTTTTTCTTAGCGGATAAGTGAATTTTTTTTTTTTAATTCTCTGACAGGTGGTGTAAAATTCCGCCAGCCATCTTATGACAATAAAACGGAAATCTTACATGTAGAGAATCGTTCCAACATCAGTACTATACACTGTGAAAACATTACCCGTCAAGGGAAATATTTATTCAAATTAGATTCGTATGAATTCCGTGTTAATCAATGTCAACCAACGACTATCAAATGCCAAATGAATGAATGCAGCATCAGTTTAACTTTGACTGTACCACCTGGTAAGTTAGGTCAACCTGCATACTTTTGACTAGTAATTTGCTAACTTTGCGTGGGGTTATTTGTTCTGGAAGTACTTTAAAACTCAACTCCAGCTATATCACCTGGACTTGAAGACACATGCAGTAATAATAACCTGAAAGTTGTTCTAACTCTTCCCCCCTTTTTATTAATTAAAAAGCATTTTATTGCACTCTTTGGCTCAGCTGGGGAGACTGAACATTACTTACTATTGCAGCAAAATCCCTCTTTAGAGGGGTCACAGATTGCATTAAAAATCTGACAGGAGTTTTATTTCTACCCCAGTCTGAAAAATAAAAAAAATGTGGCTAGAGTTGTACTTTAAAGCCAGCGTTCAGGTTTCCTGTCACTTTAACCTTTTCGCTGCCAGGCCTTGCAGTCTACTTTTAAACTCAGCTGGCCGGACCATTTTTGCATATTTTCCATTGCTTTTTTATTTTTCCCTTACAGCTTTCAGAGTTTTTAAAAGACTCATAAACCTTATATTTTCTGAAAGCACATGACCAGTAGAATAAAAAGAAGGTGCTACTGATTAAGGCCCCATGATATTTGCGCAAATGTTTATTAAATCAATATTTTTGATAAAAATACACTAAAATCATTATTAAAAGATAAAAACACAGCAAATTTTACAAAATTCCTGCTAGATTCCTACTAAATATAAAAGTTTAGCCTGTATTGACTTAATAAATAACAAATATTTGTACATTTTAAATTGCATCTTTTTGTGAACTGGTGAAAATTGAATGTACGCAAAACTGCATATTTCTATTAAAATCTGGAGGTTTTCATTTTTCACTTACAGCTTTCAGAGTTTGTAAAAGACCCCCAAAACCAAATATATTCTGAAAGGACATGAGCAGTAAAATTAAAAGAAAGTACTACTGTAGGGGCACAGTAATTGTGCAATGCAAATGTTTATCAAATTGCTGTTTTAACTAAAAAAAAATCCTTATTAGCATATAAAACACAACAACTTTGTTAACAACATAACAAAATTCCTGGTAAATTCCTACTATATCCTTGTTCACATGGGGTGTACTAAAGCGTACGCCCATGGAGGGCCATATGGAGAGCCGTGTTTACCCGCACAGGGATGCACAGGTGCTCTGAGCATCCCTGTGCAGGCAGTTCCATTCCTGTCAATTGGGATGCAGCGGCTGTGAGGACAGATCTGTTCGGGTGTAGGTGCCTGGCCTCAAACGCAGACAGTGTTCAGAGACATACACCCACACAGATGTCAAGTTGGGAGCAGTGGCTGTGTCCATACATCCGCTGTGTCCCAATTGACATGAATGGGACTGCCTACACAGGAATGCACAGAACACCTTTGCTTTCCCCTGCAGCCGCTGTGTCCCAATTGACATTGATGGGACTGCCTGCATGGGGATGCACAGAAGACTTGTGCAATGCTGTGCAGCTAAATACAACCTTGTTGTAGTATGTCCCACGTGAATGAGGCCCTAGACCTTGTTTAGACTTATGGTTGGGGGGGTGGCAAAAATGTGCTGTTGAGCTGCAGCTGCCTTAAAGTGCAATAGGCAGCAGACAGGGGTGTTTACACGCTGTCGCTGCAATGCGTCCCTTTGCGTCCTCTGCTAAGTTGCTTTTTGCCCGCCAAATACTACACATTCAAGTCAATGGGGAAGTGCTGCAAATTCCCCGCAACCACATGCAATACATGTGGTTGCGGCGCATTTGTTGGCAAAGATGGGGTTAAGACAAGCGTGAGGAAGCAGCGGATGGCTTCCTCACCGCCTGTCAGTAGCTGCTGGAACGTTATCTTAATGCCGATCGGGCTTCAGAGACAAGGAAGACTTAGATGCATGTCTAAATCTACCCTTAGGCCCCTTCCACACGATTGCTCAGCGGGGAATCTGTCCGCTGATCTACTGTGAACAGGCGGATGGCTGATCTGTTTCCGCTCTGCTTATGCAAAACAGACACAGCCCAATATTTATTACAGATTTTTTTTAGGGGGGGGGGCTTTAGAGAGACATGAGGGGTCCGAAAAGACTCTTTTTTGAGAAAAGCAAGGGACTGAAGACATCCCTATCTCTGCAGCCTCAGCTGCACTGTAGGTGAATGAGATAGGAGTCTGTATGGAAACTCCTGCTCATTCACAAACTGAAATATAGTACAGTGTTTACTATACTTCAGTAATGAATGAACAGAAGTGATCGCTCTGTTCATTCAGGAAAGAAAAGGGTCAGTTCACTGTTCACCTGAGCACCAAAGCTCTTTTGGCCCTACTTCTCCTATGGATCACAGGAGTACAGTCCATTATGTACTCCTGTGATACATTTTTAGATTATAGTCTGCTATCCGCTGATGTCATTGAGCTGGTCCAGTCTCTAGAGAGATCCCGCCATCAATGTAATGATTCTCCCAGATGACTGGACCGCCAGCTGGCTCAAACTCTCAGTGAGCCGCTGGGAGCCTGAGCCAGTCCCTCTTGCCCCCTCCACAGCCCGATGCTCCAGTGAGCACTGGAGGGGCAGAGCAGAGAGCTGGTGACTGACAGTTACTGCTCTTTGCTCACTGAAGACCAAGAACTGAGTGATCAGCAGTCTTTGAATCGTTTAGTTTTCGATCAGCGTAGTACATAACGCTTGACACAGACTCTCCGGCCATGCGATCACAGAGCTTACCACCATGTGACTCGGTGGGCAGGCAGCTGGAAGGATACACAAAGGAGTAGCCAGGACAATGTGTTTCAGAGGGCTGTAACAGAAGAAGGAGAGGGAAGGAAAGCCAGCTTACATGCGGATTGGACTCTCCCTTGATGGTCCCACCTTGAGTTATCATTTGCCTGTCACCTTGGATGTTTGTAAGTGCATTTTTACTGTGTATTCATGATCCTTTAATAAACAGTGCCACACTATTGACGGCTTGGCACATTTCCTTCTTTCCCCTTCTTCTGTTACACGTTAATGTAGCACTGTAATCATTAATACATAATTACATTTATTTTTATTCTAAGCAGTGTAAGTACCTGAATCTGACACAGTCTACTGTACAGCAGAGCTAAGAGAAGAGGAGGAATAAGCAGCACAATAAGCTAATCAGGTGTACTTCTGTACAAGGAGCATGCTGAATGGAGAAGAGAGAGTAGAGTGACAGAAAGAAAGATAAGTTCATTAGCATGCTGCTGCTCCTTTCACTGTCTAGTCACAGTGCGGGAGTGGGGGAATGGCCTGTAAAATAAAGCGAAACTGCAGCAGATAAAGATTAGTTCTCTTCGTCTGTCAGTCTCAGTATTGGATAATAAATGTATTCATCTGTGTATTTAGCTGTTTCCCCGGAAGTACAGCTTTAATTAAGTTATGTGATCATTCCTACTGCAAAGTGAGAGTTCTCTGCTGCTTTTGTAGAGGAGGAGGCAATATTTTGCTTCCTCACCTCCTGTTTTTTTTTTTTTTTATCAGAAATTTTTTTTTTTATTTTAATTTAGTACATACCTCCTGTTTAACCTCATAAATGCTGCATCATCCTTTTCACCTGAATGGGTCATGTTTGGCAGCAGTACTGCCCGCTAAACACGACAGGGGGGGGGCACGTCTGACTGCCCTTGCAGCTTAAGGGGGTGGTAAAAATATGATTCAACAGCCTGTTTGTACTGCCCTCCAACCACAAGTGTAAACAAGCCCTAACTCTAGCTAATTTTTCTTCCAAATACTATATTCTTGTTGGAGGGATTTTAACTTCCTGTCTGACAGAAAATGAGGGGACATCTTCCCAACAGGGACAGCAATAAAACCAGAAAGAGATTCATAACAAGTATGGCGGTTAGGAACTCTGACTCCATGTGCTTGCTCCAGGTAGGTGACTCCCTATTGTGATATCAAAGGAGTAGAACAGCCTGGTAAGCAGCGTTTTTGAAGCAGTCTGTAACAACATCACGTTTCTCTATTGATAGTCACATACTGACTTTAGGTCCATTTCTCTATGATTCTGCAGTTGTTACAAACGTCTTTTTCAGAGCGCTGAAATACTTACCAGTCCACTGATTATTTTGTATATAAAACATCCAAACACTGTGTGCATTTACCAGTTTATAAGTATACTAACTACAAAATTATTTTCCAGATCCTGAAATTTTGAACTTAAATGTCACTCCAGATAAATGTGATGCCACTTTCACCTGGACAAACATAACAAATTGTAATGTGACTGTAAACACCACTTGTACTGACGGTAAGTGCTGGCTATACTTTCACACAAAACATTTCCTGCTAGCTAAAAGGGCACATAGACAAGTTGCCAATTTCATCTAAAGATCTATAGAAATACAGTTTGGGCATATTTAGGGATACGTGTTAAATTATTATGTAACATTGGTAAAGAGGATACATTCTTTTACATATATGGCACATAGGGATACCGGCCCATTGCTAAATTGCTGGTCTTTGCCTGCAGAATGATGAGCGTTTACCTGTGCAATTCTACTTCTTGAGGGAACATTAAAGCAGTATTAAACCCAAAAGCAAACATTTATTCTATTGCAGCTTACCATTTCTTAGATGTGATGGCTGCATTAGTTTGCTTTTTTAGGCTTGCTTTCTTCTATTTTCATCAGGGGATCCAGCCAGTAAGTCTGTTGTTTTTCCAAAAGAATGAGATCTTCAGCAGAATGTATCAGTTACAGAGATGAGACAAACCATTTACCACTGACAAAGGTGCTTACAATGATGTGCTTTTACTTATTTATATAAAACCCTTTACCCCAAAAGAAAACAAAAACTGCTGCTGTAACTGCTTATAAAGTATTAGCTAGAGTTTGGCTAATTTGTTTGTGTATCTAAATCTGCTAGTACATTTAACACTACCCTCCCAGTAGACTGACAATGCTACTGTCCAAATATGCCTCCTGTGCTCCTTCATCCAGGGTGAGGGCACTCTAATACATGGAGTGTGTTTCTGGCCAGATCACTGGATGAAAACGAATGCAGCCGCCACAACTAATAATTGGTACACTGCAATATATTACATTTTTTGTTTTGGGTATTAATACAGCTTTAATCTATGTTCCTTTAGAGAACTCCAATTTAAAAAAAATATGTTGTCAGTATCCACTCTGATTGGTTCCTAATCAGAATATTACTATGACAGTTAATCATAGTGATCACATACGCTTGTTTTTTAACAAACCTGCCAGCTCAGCAGTCATTGTGCCTTGCACAGAGAGAAGCACATTGACAATAGCACATTAACATTGGCTGCGACTGGTAATGTGATATACAGGCAATACAAAAAAAAAAACTATTTAAAGGCTAAAAACAAATAATTATAAGCTGTTAAGTAGGGATGAGTTCAACTTTTTAAATTCAATGAAATGTCAGTGATTTTTCACCATTATAGTGAAATGCATTGTAGCCAATAGAGAAGATAAAATTAAGGTGGTTCAATGGCTTTAAATGGCTCCTGAGGGTTATAGAGGAAACTTTTAACTATTCTGGACATGTTTCTGGCTCTTCATTAGCCTAATTTTTTACACTTTTTCACAGAAATAAAATATGTCAGTGACTAAAAAGTAAAACAAAAATGAAAACCAAGAATACACATATCACAATCAAATGAATGAAAACAAATACAAATACAAAGTATACTTAAAGTGATAATAAACACACACTGTTTAATATACATTGTCCATTCTATTTCTGTATAGGGATGATGGCATTGTAGTTATTTAAAAAAAAAAATATATAAGTACCTTTTTGCTAATCGATATACACTTGTCACATGATCCAGATCTTTATTTGTTATTGATAACAATCAACCGACACACATTTGTTGATAATAACTTTATTGATATATAACCTTATACACACAGAAAACTGGTATTAATTAATTGGATATTATATACACTTTTTTTGATAATTGTACAGCAGCAGCTTTGTGGATGAAGGATTACGTTATACACTGTAATTTTCTGTGGCGCGGAAATATTTGTTTTTTTTGTGATAAATGCTCTTTGCACCCAATCACTTTCCTTGCTAACCCCACTAGGAGGCTTCTCCTGGTTTTCCTCAGAACAACACATGTCCACCTATCATTTGTAATGGGCACTGATAAAGAGAATTGCAAAATCTATGACCAGCCTAAGTTTTTTTTAGAATTTCTATGTGTAGTGTACGGATAGTTCCCTTTAGATAAATAGAGTCAACTGTGCCACTTTTTTTTACCACAGAATGACCCATTATTTCCCTTCTGAGTCCCTTTTTAACTGGAGACCCATCCATAAGAGATTTTTGTCCCTCTCATATAAACTGGCTCTACATGAGCAGCCCAGACAAAGCCTGTACTTTTTTAGAGAATGGGAATCAAAACTGGATGTTATTAACACAGACCACCAAAAGGATAGAATTATTCGCTTGCCCACATTTTTTATTTGGTTCTAGAATACAGGAGTCATAGGCCCCTTTCACACGAGGCGGACTCCATCTCTACGGAGCCCGCCTCGGTCCGCCGGCTCAGCGGGAGATCTGCCCGTTGATCTCCGCTGAGCCGGCGGATGACAGGTCCCTCTCTGCTCACTGAGCGGGGAGGGGCTTGTCAGACGCCGCTGCCGCCTATGGAGGGATCAGACGAAAACGGACAGCATGTCCGTTTTCGTCAGATCTCACCTGATCCGCCAGCGACGGACCTGGACGTAGAGCCATCCGTCTGCTTTTAGCGGATCGGACCGGGTCAGATGTCAGCGGACATATCTCCGTTGACATCCAACGCTCCATAGACTGACATGGAGTGCCCGTTCAGGTCCGCCGTCAAAACTGACAGGCGGACCTGCACGGTCCGATCGTGTGAAAAGGGTCTTACTATAAACTCCTTACCAGATGTTATTGTGTCCCTACTAAACGTGCATATATTTCCCCCGATGTCCTTGACACCAGATGGAGGGCTTATGTCCAGTGTGGTATGTTCCTCCATATATGGTGGGATTTTCCTACATTTAAACTTTTTTTGGACATATGCAGGCTAGTTGGAGAAATTACAAGTGAATGTCTCCCAGACAATCCCCTGCTATTTCTACTCCCCTCATCTCCTCAACATTGCTAAGGAACCGATTCCTTGACTTTGGAAACAGGGCCAACCACCATCGATCTAAGAGTGGATCTTGGCAGTGAATAAAATAATGGAGGCAGAGAGATGGGTCCATCTTTGTAAGGAACAATAGGCTCCATTCACAAAAGCATCTTACATGTGGTATTTAGGTGTTCAGACACATTTTTCCTAAATATCGCATGCGATCTAGAAAATGTCAATTCACTATGCCGTTTGGTGGTATTTACCACAAAACACTCAAAACTGTCAGTTAATATCGCATGAAAATGGGTTCATGTCAATTTGCAGAAGGAAAATAAATAATTTAATGCATACAGTAAGTAAGTACAGGCATACCCCACTTTTAAGTACACAATGGGGTTTAATTACTAAAGCTGGAAAGTGCAAAATCAGGCTCACTTCTGCATAGAAACCAATGAGCTTCCAGGTTTTATTACCAAAGCTTAATTGAACAAGTTGGGGTTGGAAGTTCATTGGTTTCTATGCAGAAGTAAGCCTGATTTTGCACTTTCCAGCTTTAGTAAATAAACCCCATTGCGTACTTAAAAGTGGGGTATGCCTGTAGTGGTCCAGGCATGCAGTATTTAAGGAATGCAAAAATATAATAGCAAAAGTAGTCTCTACCTTTTTGGATCAGTTCTCCCAACAATAATGCATATAATATGGAAATCTGGAATAAATAAAACTAAAGGAAAAACTTTTTTTTTTAGTTTCAGATAGAGTGGAGGTGGATTCGAACCCCCTGTCAGGTTTTTATTGTTTTGTGTGCCCCAATTAGGTAGATTCAGCCTTTCTATATTTGTCCTGTTCACCATTATCATTGAAAATAAAAGTAAAATAAAATTCCAAGTTTGGGGTTTTTCCTCAGAAAAGTAATAGAGGGGAAATCTTCCAATGGGACACAAATAGCAAAAAAATGACAAAAAACTGATAGGGGTTATAACCCTCCCTTACTCTATCCAAAATGAAAAAAAAAAAATGTGCCATTAGTTCTATTTTAAGGCAAATAGGCTGTATGATTTACAAATTGCTCCAGTGCTTAGTAAATGAGGTAAAACTTTGCTTTACAAAGAATACCCAATCAAATGCAAGGAAAATTTAAAAAAATGCATTTTTGTTTGCACATGATTGGATGATGTAAGTCAGTAGAGCTTCTCCTCATTTACTAAGCTCTGGTGCCTTTAGTAAATCCACCCCATTACATGTAGTGAAATATATTTATTTTCTCTGGTGATTTTGTCAGATTTTTGGAGAGTTTTTCTATATAGTTTGTATATAAGCATATATATAATTTGCTGCAAACCTCCCAATCACTAAAAACATAATACAATGTTCAGTCAGGGGTGATCGGTGCGGCGCTGGGGAGGAGTTACAACCACTGATCTCTATGTATACGTTTCAATAAAGCAGCTGAAAGCCACGGAAGAGAGAAGGAGAAGCGGCTGTCAGGGAGATTGATGATTGTAACTCCTCCCCAGCGTTGCACGATCACCCCTGACTGTCCAGGTATCAGATTAACCACTTGCTTACAGGGCACTTAAACCCCCCTCCTATCCAGACCAATTTTCAGCTTTCAGCGCTGATGCACTTTGAATGACAATTGCGCGGTCATACAATACTGTACCCAAATGAAATTTTTATAATTTTTTCACCACTTTCTTTTGGTGGTATTTGATCACCTCTGCAGTTTTTACTTTATGTTAAAAAAATGAAAAAACTGAATTTAAAAAAAAAAAAAAAATTTATTTTTTTATATTTTGTTATAAAAAATGTAAAACGGGTAATTTTTCTCCTTCATTGATGTACGCTGATGAGGCGGCAGTGATGGGCACTGATAGGCGGCAGTGATGGGCACTGATGGGTGGCAGTGATGGGCACTGATGGGTGGCAGTGATGGGCAGCACTGCCAGGTGGCACTGATTGGCACTACAGGTGGGCATTGATAGGTGGAACTTGTGGGCATTGATAGGTGGCACTTGTTTGCATTGATAGGTGGCACTGTGGGCACTGTTAGGTGGCACTGTGGGCACTGTTAGGTGGCACTGTGGGCTCTTTTAATTGGCACTAGTAGGTGTCACTGATGAGGCAGATGTGCCTCTTCCATCCCAGCCGGTGATCGGCTTTTTTTTCTACTCACGCTGTCAGCGTGAGTAAAAAAAAAAAACGATTACCAATCTTTTGTTTACATCATGTGATCAGCTGTCATTGGCTGACAGCTGATCACATGGTATGGGGCCGCGACCAGCCCCTTACTCGGATCGGTTCGGTGATCAGCCGAGTCTCAGTGACTCGGTGATCACAGTGCGCCCGGCGCGCGCCCAGCAGGGCGCGCGCTGGGAGCGTGCACAGGGGAGGCCGTCATATGACGGCCTCCCGGGAATTCAGGTCCGCATTGTGGCCGTCATTCGGCCATAGCGCGGACGTCAGGTGGTTAAGCATCACAAATGTTCGGTATCGGTAGACTAGTATCGGTATCGGGACAACCCTACTGATGGCTTTTAATATTAAAACACTTACCTGTCCAGAGTTCCCGTGATGTCGGCACCCCAGCTGATTTTCGGATTGGCTCTCGGGTGCTGCCGCCGCCATTCGTGGTAGGTAAAACTGTGCATGTGTGAAGCGCACTGTGCTATCTAACTGGCCCAGCGGTGGAGGAAGGAGGAGTCTCCCGGAAGTGGGGACAGGTATCTGTCAAAAACAGGTAACCGTTCCCCCCTCCCCCCTGAAAGGGGGGGAGGAAGCAGGTAAGGGGAGCTTCCACTTTTGGGTGGAACTCCGCTTTAAGTTAGCCTTTTCAACACAACACTTAAAGTATAACTTAAGGCATTTTTTTTTCTTTTTGGATAGAGTGAAGAGGTATTAGAACACCTGTCAGGTTTTTATTGCTGCCTGTGCAACCATTAGGGAGATTCCTCCTCTCTATTTGTCCAGTTGACCATTATCACCAAAAGTGACAGTAAAATAAAATCCCAAATGTTGAGTTGTCAAACTCAGGATCAAGTGCTAGGAGGTTAATTTGGAGTTAGTTAAAATTAGGAAAAGGTGAGGGACAGAGAAACGATTAACTCACCTGTTAAAGTGTATCTAAACCCAAGAACAAAAATATACTGTAGCTTACCAGTCCTTAGAAGTGGTGGCTGCATTAATTTTCTTTTTTCAGGCCCAAGTACCTTTCAGGCTCAAGTACACTTCTTGCAAATATAGAAGATTACCTGTTGATCTTGCCATAACTCTAGTGTACTTGTGACAATGCTGCTCCTCCATAGATACAATATGGTGAGCAAGCATCGCCACCCTATACCAGGAAGTTGCTATATAATATATGTGTACAAGCACCATTAAAAACAATAGCAACTTATGCACATGGTAATGTATGTTAAAATGCATATTTGTGAATGGGCTCTTAGGGCTTGTTCAAATCACTTAGCTTGTGTCAGTGCCTGCAAAATGCATGTGTGTTAACATGTGCTGACATACAGTTTCTACAGCGCTGTGTGCATTTATTTACCGTAATGTGTTACGGTGCAAATATTTTTCATATTTTCTCCCTGGGTTTAAGCATGAAATCACTTTTTTCTATGGTGTGTTGCAGCAGGTTGTGACACCTTGCAAAATGCTGTGATAAAATTCAACATGTTCTATGTATTTTCAGGTATTAGTGTAGACCTGCACAATTTAAAACAAGGCTGTTTGTCTTGTCCTTGCAATGGGACTACCTTGAGCAATGCAACCCAATGTAAGAAGTGTGAAAAGCCCTAAATGTTCATGACAAATGAAGAATTGTTTTATACCACAGCTGCATTTTTACTTTCTGAATGTGTACATTACCCCTTCAGTCAAGGACTACAAACATGTTAGATGCTAAAAGCAGCTAACTACTAACATATCCTTAAGGATGTACCAAATAATAACTGTCTTTAGTGTCAACAATGCTAACAAGGTTTGTGAAACAATCCAATGTTTATACATTATTTTTCAGAAGAAAATAGAAAATTCTTTGGGGGAGAAAAAGTCAATTTGATGCCTTACACGAATTACATTTGTGTTTCAAATGTATCGTACAAAGGAGAAGTAAAAAAAACAGAAATGAAAAATATAACAACAAAGATTGCAGGTAATATTGTCTTAATAATGTAAAGCTTATGTCATCAATTTTTTTTTGATAAATTACAATGAGTTACAGTATTTATATATTATGTAATAATGCCAATTGAAAGAGAAAAGCCTGCTGGATAAAACAAACAAAACTGATTGGGTGAAAAAAAAACAAAACAATATAAAGACAGGATTTTTCAACGTGTTTGAAAGTAGAAAGTAGTTATACAAAATAAATGAATAAAGTTATAAAAAGCCTCCACAATTTTATCAGTAAATATAATTAGTAAAATTTGAAAGATGACCTTAAGCCTTTAAAATGCTTTAAAGGCTTGAGAAAAAACAGCAAATGATAAGATCAGTATAACAAAACACAATAGGCTATGTGTGGTAACTATTGATGTTAAACTTCCAAAATGCTTCTGGTAAGAGACCATGTGATCTTTGCATTTTTATTTATGACCCGAATAAAGCACTTTTTTACTGGAAAAATATAATTTTATTTGGTAACGTTGACATTTGCCCATCTGATTCACGAAAACTGTGATTCTTAATGATTACCTATAATTTCATTTTAAGTAGCTTTTCAGTGTGAAAGATAAAAGTCACCTACTGTACTATACATCTAACTTTTCTACCACCTAAACTCTATGCAGGGATGTTAATACTTACATAATTTAATTTCTGGATACCCGTTAATGTAAGCACATAATCATTTGTGGCTCCAAACCACGTTAAAGTGCATGTTAAGCCAACAACTATTTTTCTAGTTTTGGATACAGAGAGGAAGGAAGGATAAGAACCCGTGTAAGATTTTTACTCCTATTCATGATGGTTGCGATCTTGTGTTTATTTGGCAGATGCTGCAGGTAATCTGTGTAAAAGTTCTGGTAGTCTAATTTTAATAACAAAAACAAAAGAATAATTTAGCTGTTACTATTACAGACCCCCAGTGGTTTGCTGAAAATATCACCTTTATTAGACTGTAAAAAATCATCATCACTACTAGTCTTATTAAGAATTTTTGGTTTTACTTTATTTGGATAGCTAGAAAAAGAACAGCTGAAAGCAATCATACGGATTTTATATGCATCATATTTAATTAAACAAAAAATGGAAATCACAGATATGCAAGCTAGCTACAGCTAGTGTATTTTCCTGTTGTTTTTTGTAATCAAAACATGAAATAAAAGTGCAGTTATGGGCAATGTTATTTGCATTTATCTGCCACATCAAATGGATTTTTACATTTTCAACTTGCCAACCGCCTACCGCATATGTACTGCGGCAGGTCGGCTCTATTGCGCAAAATCACGTACCTGTATGTCATTTTGTGCAATATCCACTGGGTGGCGCGCGAGACACAGGGTATGCCAATCACCGGGTCCAGTGGATCCGATGTCCGCTGGCCACCCGCGATCGGTACCGGGAGTAAACAAGGCAGATCACTGTTCTGATAGGGAAGAAGATGGAGATTGGTGTTCCTGCCAAGCAGGAACACCAATCTCTGTCTTCACCCAGTCAGAGCAACCCCCACACAGTTAGCAAGCACCTCCTATGGACACAGTTAATCCTTTGATCACCCCTTCCCTGCCAGTGTCATTTGTACAGTAACACTGCATATTTTTAGCACTGATCACTGTATTAGTGTCAGTGGTCCCAAAAAAAAGTGTCAAAAGTGTCAGTTAGGTGTCTGATCTGTCTGCCGCAATGTCGCAGTCCTGCTAAAAATCGCTGATCACCGCCATTACTAGTAAAAAAAAAAAAAAAAAAAACAATCAATATATGCTTATTGGGATTTTTTTACCCAAAATATGTAGCAGAATACATATTAGCCTAAATTGATAAAGAAATTTGATTTTTTTTCAATTTTTTATTGGATATGTTTTATAGCAGAAAGTAAAAAAGATCTATTTTTTTCAAAAATTGTCGCTCTTTTTTTGTTTATAGCGCAAAAAATTAAAACGGCAGAGGTGATCAAATACCACCAAAAGAATGCTCTATTTGTGGGGAAAAAAGGACATTAATTTTATTTGGGTACAGCGTCGCATGATCGTGCAATTGTTAGTTAAACGCAGTGCCGTATCGCGAAAAGGGGGTAAAACCTTCCGGAGCTGAAGTGGTTAATAATGCAGAGAATCCTTTCCTATAAACCTACCATTTGGTTCCAAGAGGTTTGGATGCCCCCGAATTGTACACAAAACCCTAAATATTTTATACAATGCAGTGGAGAGCATTTGTATAGGGCATCTCACATAACTAACCAATATAGCTCAAACATACAAAACTACCATAAAGGCAATAAGTGCAGGGATAACAAAAGAGAAAAGGACTGGACACACATGTGGTTACATTCTGAGAGCTCATACCCATATAATTCTGCAATAAGGTATCGAGGGTAGCCACAGATTAGCTTAATTCGTATCATGGTATGTAAACTGTTTAGAAAGATAAAGGTGTATTGCGCTAACCATATACAAAAAAAAGGGGGTGCAGCTGCTCGTGTAAGCCCAAAATACAAAAGACCCAAATGTGTCATAAAATAATACAAGCGCACATCCGCAAGTGATTACCACAAATAATAGAAATAAAAATACAAAAATTACTATTTAAGTAAAAAAATGAAATTAATATTTAAGTGAAAAAGAATGTGAAAAAAATGTGACAAAAAATTATCACAAACATATGAGACAAGATATGTCAACACCAATCTTATCATAACCTGTGCGGTAAAGGCATGTTTAAAGTGTGACCTTATATATTAATATAACTTTAACATAATAAATGAACAGAAAAAGAAAAATGAGGAGTGTAAAATTAAAACCAATTGTGATACAATGTAACTCTGAAATAAATAAGATAAAGTGTATCTATTAACATCAACAACTAGTTTTTCTCATGAACAATAGTCCCAATGTGTAGTGGAAAAACAACAGCCACAATTCTTCAACACTTGTAAAGAAATCGATGTTCTTCCTGCTTGAACATGTGTAAAAAAGGGGGGCCGCTTACCAGATCTGCTGGATCTCAGATTATAGAGATCGTATACGCCTGATGCATTAGCCTGCCTGGCAGCCCTGGTTCCCAGTCACACTTCGATCCAAGGAGAAAGATATCCTCATCTGATTACCATGACCAGAGGGTAAATGCTCTCTATCTCAGCAAATTGGATCCACAGGTGAAGGAAATCTGTTGCCTTCAACTACAGTTTTTCTTTCCACAAACAGTCTTGGAGTTAACCCCTCAGTAAAATAAAAAGGAGGGGAGACTTCATAGTGCAGATGTATTTCCCACAGGTTTATTATTTAAAAAGTCACTTATGAATTCACAGCAATTATTCACAGCAAATAGTCACATCACGCTGAATACACTGCAAACTTAAAACACAGCAAATGCATAGGAGAAGAGAGCGGATAAAAAAAACTAGCATACAGCTAGCATCCAGCAGCACGGGATTGAACCAACTGACTGCATAGGAAAAAGAGAACGTGATGGCGTCACAGCCACTTGCTCCACCCGACGCGTTTCCCCTCAACAGGCTTCGACTGGGAACAGAGACGTGACCAGACGCCAGCACATCACGTTTATATACTCTAAAGGCAGGGGAGACAACGGAAGTAACATATCAAACTTTCTCTCCCATTGTCATCCAATAAAGCCATCACTTATCTGACTATATTGCTACAAAAATGAAACAAAGAAATGTGTTGTTATTAAACACATATTCTTTATCCACAAAATTAATTGTAGATACAAAAAAACGAAGTAGATTAATTAAAAAATATACATTAAAAAACATTTTATTAAAATGTTTTTCTTATTAAAAATATATACTTTTCCAAAAAAAACTATAAAATGTATATATTGTATTACCTCTTATTGATTTGCAAGTTATTACTATCGAAAAAGTCCCTATTCATTTGCATAGGATATGTGTATAAATCTCCAGGCTGCGCAGCAGTGCAGCCAAAAGATATCATAAATACACCCAATGAACAGAATCCTTTCATATCATCGCTCCAACAAAAAAATATATATATAATAAAGGTCATGAACAATCGACAAAAAAGATTGTCAAAATTATTCCCTACACTCCTACTTAGCTGATACAAACATCCCGATAGGAGATAGTGGCTCAAGGAAAAATGTTTTGTATACATTACTAAAAGGGGATATCAAAGTTAAAAATAATGCTATAAAAATTATCCTAAACCATCATTTGATATATTATGTATCCACCTAATTTCAAATACATATACATTTCTGTAAAAAATCTGGTAAAAAATTCTATAAAAAATTCTTTAAAAAATTCCTTAGGGGAAAAAAGGGTGGATCAAAGCCTGTTATCTACTGTCAATATAGCAATTGATATCCCATTCTACATTGAGTCCCAGGGGACTGTGACATTGGAGGTCATATATCCACCTGGTTTCACGGCGAGAGATATGTCTCTTTAAGTTACTTCTTCTCCAGTGAGGGGTATATTTTTCTATTGCTATGTTTGTCAAAATGTTTAGTATTTGTGATTAGTGCACATTTTATAAACACTTTTGTTTGGTCACTTTTGTGGTCACTATTGGTATCAAGGTTATAGTATCTTGCATATATTTATAGAACCCGGGTTATCCCTAAATACTGTAGGTGCTCTTGCTGAACACTTTTTGGGATTTTTAAGTGCAATTAGTTTAATGTGTTACTACAACTGTGATATCTTAATTTATTTACATGGTTTATAAACCATTTTAATTAGTAATTACAGAGGGCTCCTTGAGAGCTAGAGTTTTTGTTGTTTTCAGGGGTTCAGGTGTTAGGCCGGGTTCACACATGTGCGGCCGCGGGTTCGTGGGGTCTGGTGCGTTCCTGTACACCAGTTCAGGTGCATTTCAGGTCTGAATTTTTGCCTGAATTTGTACCTGAACAGGATCCAAAGATGCACCGGACCCTTTTTCAATCCGGACCGTGGCCCCCCCCCCGGACATATGTGAACCAGCTCCATTGAGAGCCCATCACACTTGCCTGTCTTGTGAATTGGACCCTTCTACATCTAAGAAATGGGTGACATACTTAGAATGGAAACATAGATCTATCTTATGTATTTTGCATATTGCTGTATTAAATAAATGCATTTTACACAAGCAGTGGGGCTGATTGCTGTTTTGAGGGGTTTGGTATAAAACATTTTTTTTAACATAATGAATAACTAAGTACCCCAATTTTCCTGCAAAAGTCTCATTCCCTAAATTGTGCTTGTACAAATGTCTGCACATAGATACACTAGCAAGACATTATAATTGTACCATTGAGGACAAACCCTGCTCCCTTTTACCAGCATCATAATTTAGTGTTCTGTACCATTTTATTTAAATGTATGTCGAGGCATGACTCAAATCTAACCCTGAACCTCCCTCTTCCCCTCTAAGGCATTTACCAGCATTGTTTTTTTTGTACATGCAGTTTTTTATGGATGGGAAACTGCTTTCATTGCAGAGATGTTCTGGTTATTTATTCTCTCTTTGTCCTGAAATACATTTTAATCCATGAACTAAAGTGATCTTGTGCTCTATTCAAACCCCCAACCATGTGAAGTAGCTCTATTTTTTTACAAAGCTCTTTAAACATGACTGGATGTTTAAAGTGAACATAAGTTATCTTCACCTTAAATATGAGTAACTTTTGTGCTACTAGGTGTAATGTATTGTGAACACGTGTAAAAGTGAAGGAGGTGCTACTCAACACAGGATGTGTTCCCCCATAAGTAAACAAAATAACAAAAATATTTTGAAGCGCTACCTCACCCAACTACTCTCTGTTGGGTTCCAAAAAGTGAATAAATTGATCAGTGTAAACCAATAATCAAACTACAATATCCCATAAAGATCACAGTATATAGGTATCCAATAGTGACAATCCAAATAATAATTAAGGCTGTGCACACCACATTGCTCTCCACCAGTCACCCTATGTGCTCACCTCCCAAAAAGACCCACAATCTGGTCCAATGGCGCCTTCACCTTAGGGGTATATATCCAGCACAGCCCTAATTATTATTTGGATTGTCACTATTGGATACCTATATACTTGCACTAAGAAGAGAGCACATATTGATTGGAATTGATGAATCACCATATTAGCAACTTCAGCCCGGGAAGGATTTACCCCCTTCCTGACCAGAGCACTTTTTGCGATTCAGCACTGTGACGCTTTAACTGACAATTGCGCGGTCGTGCGACGTTGCACCCAAACAAAATTGACGTCCTTTTTTCCCCACAAATAGAACTTTCTTTTGGTGGTATTTGATCACCTCTGCGGTTTAAATTTTTTGCGCTATAAACAAAAAAAGAGCGACAATTTTGAAAAAAAAAGCAATATTTTTTACTTTTTTCTATAATAAATATCCCCCAAAAATATATAAAAAAACACATTTCTTTCTCAGTTTAGGCTGATATGTATTCTTCTACATATTTTTGGTAAAAAAATTGCAAAAAGTATATATTGATTGGTTTGCGCAAAAGTTATAGCGTCTACAATATAGGGGATAGATTTATGGCATTTTTATTATTAATTCTTTTTTATTAGTAATGGTGGCGATCTGCGATTTCTATCATGAATGCGACATTATGGCAGACACATCGGACACTTTTGACACTATTTTGGGACCATTGTCATTTATACAGCGATCAGTGCTATAAAAATGCACTGATTACTATGTAAATGACACTGGCAGGGAAGGGGTTAAACACTAGGGGACGATCAAGGGGTTAAGTGTGTCCTAGGGAGTGATTCTAACTGTGGGGGGGGATGGGCTACCACTCTCATGACAGAGATCATTGCTCCCGATGACAGGGAGCAGTGGATCTCTGTCATGTCACTAGGCAGAACGGGGAAATGCCTTGTTTACAAAGGCATCTCCCCGTTCTTCCGCTCCGTGACATGATCGCGGGCACCCAGCAGACATCGAGTCCGCGTGACCCACGGGCACAGTCACGGAGCACGCGGCAGGCGCCCACAATGCCGCGTCTTGAAGGGGATGTACCTGTACGCCCATTTGCCCAGCCGTGCCATTGTGACGACATATATTGTCGTGCGCTGGTCGGCATGTGATTAAGCTCATCACTTGTATTGACTGCTATTAATTCATGGACATATATTTGTTTATTTATTTTGTATAGCATACTGTGATCTTTATGGGATAATGTAGATTGGTTATTGGTTTACACTGATCAATTTATTCACTTTTTAGAACCGGGAGTAGTTGGGTAAGGTAGCGCTTCACAATATTTTTGTTATTTTGCTTATCTTCACTTCACTTCATGCTTCAGCAAATCAGTACCAATATACTAAAGAATGAAGTGAGATGAAGTGAACTTAAAGCTGGCCAATTCAAACCGTGTGTGGGCAGGCTGAATGTTGATCGATTGATTAACTTGGGTACAACCAGCCTGCCGGATTCACTTGTGACTATCACTACTGGCTGCTATAGCCGCCAGCAATAATGACTGTTTTCTCCCGGCGGGGGCGGCTTCCTCTGCTTGCCCCCCCCCCCGCCAGGAACAGACAATTGCTCAGCAGGAGGGATTCCCCTGTCAGCACTATCTGTGTTGGTGAGAGAATCATGCAAATGTATTTCCTGCAACCCGTGATTGCAGGAAAGACATTTACACTGTCTATGGCCTGCCTACTATTGATCATACACGTTACAATCTGATTGTATAATCTCCTATAAATCTACTATCAATTATGGGTTGTTTAGGATTGCCCTCGGATTACAACGTTTTGGTAAATCTTATGGGAGATTGCATAGAGATTGTACAATCACATTGTATGGTGTGTGGCCAGCTTTTGTCCACCTGTGTTAACTGAAAGCATGAAATCATGCAAATAAGCTCTGTTTTTTAAAGTCCCCTAAACAAGACTCAGCTTTGGAATTGAATATAGGTGCACTTTTCTTTACTATACTGCATACTCAAGAAAATCAGGCCAACATACATTTTACCTTGCAATATATTTTAGTAAATCAGTCCCTAAATGTTTTATACCATGAATTTACATTTGCTTAGTGATTTATTTTCCAGTACAATCAGAACTATAATTCAATTTAATTTTATTTCACAACTAATGTCCTTTACCTCATGTATACACAGCACCTGAAAAAGTACAGAATTTTAGCTGTCAATCAACAAATACAACAATTAATTGTACATGGGCTGCGCCGAATAAAACAAATGGACCACTTAAGGAATATGCCCTAGACATTAAAAAAGGTGAGTATTTGGAATATCTTGTTGTCAAAGTGATGGCGAAAAGTAGATAACTACTATTATCAGCTATGTTCTAAAATGTGCATTCTCCGAAGGAATTCAGCTACCTTATTACAGATGTTCCAAGCATGACTACTTTGATGAAGTTAAAGTGGAACCATAGTCATTACAGTGAAACAATACTGGCAGGTAGCAATGAGTGAATCTGCCCAGGTTCAATTCGCTGAGGGCAGAGCCGGGACAAGGTCATCCAGTGACCAGGGCGAAAAAAAGAAACTGCGCCCCCCCATCATCCTCACAAACCCCTGCTCATTGTTGGATGGAGGAGAAGGGGGCGGGGTCAATATATTGCGTGCGCCAAAATGTTTGTGGCATGCAATTAAATAGTACCAATATTTGTGTACACTACAGCAAACTGAAAGGTTTAAAATTGGTGGACCGATATGGGACTAACAGTGGCATATTGTCCCTGTGTTGGTGGGTCACTGAAAGAAAAAAAATGTCCCCTCATTAGTGGTGTCACTAAAATGAAAACATTTTCCAGAGCCAGTGCTGTTACTGGAATGAATAAATGTTGGTGGCGGAGGAAGCACCACCACAAAGTTCCACCCCCCAGCACAGGACTGTTCCCCAACCCCTCAACCCCCCCCCCCCACTACAAAGCTCTTCCCACAATCCACACCAGTAAAAAGCTCCCCCCAACCCAACTATAAAGCTCTCTTACCCCTCCCTCCGTACACAGCCCTTCCATCCGCCCCATCCCCAGCTACTTACCCAGCCCTCTGTGTAGGGGGCATACTGTCACTTGTAAACAAAGATGCAGCCATAGGAAGTCAGCTTCTATTTTTAAAACAAGTGACTGTGGTGAGTGCTAGTGCTGGAGTTGGCGTTATCGAGTACCATCTTGCTGTGGACAAAAAAAAGCCCAGCCGACGGAGTGACACTAACACTAACACTATATGAGCAGGGCCCTCTTAATCCTATTGTATTGTATTGTATTATAACTGTATTGTCTCCCTTTTATATTGTAAAGCGCTGCGTAAACTGTTGGCGCTATATAAATCCTGAATAATAATAATAATAATATATATATATATATATATATATATATATATATATATATATATATATACACACACACACACATATAGAGATCATGTACAGTTGTGCTCAAACTTTTGCCATGTATTATCACATAGTTTTTTGGATCCTTTTTAAATCATAATGATAACAGAAATCACCCAAATGGCCCTGATCAAAAGATTACATACCCTGGAATGTTTGGCCTTGGTACAGACACAGAAGATTAAAATGGCAATTAAAGGTTAATTTGCTACATTTGTGGCTTTTTAAATCACAATTAGTGTCTGTGTATAAATAGTCATTCAGTTTGTTAGCTCTCACTTGGATGCCCTAAGCAGGCTAGACACTGAGCCATAAGGAGGTAGAAAAGAACAGTCAAAAGACCTGCGTAACAAGGTAATGAAACGTTACAAAGATGGAAAAGGATATAAAGATATCCAAAGCCTTGAATAGGCCAGTCAGTACTGTTTAATTACTTATTAAGAAGTGGAAACTTAGGGGCTCTTTTGATGCCAAGCTAGGATCAGGTAGACCAAAAAAGATTGCAGCCACAATTGGCAGAAGAATTGCTCAGGATACAAAGAAAAACCCAGAGGTAACCGCAGAAGAAATAAAACAGAGAGGAGATAAGGGCGTTCTGGTGGAGTTGGGTAGCTGGTCAGAGGGATGATAGTGATGAGGTGGCACTTCTGGCAGCACTTTGGTTAGAGGAGAAGCAACTCTGAAGATATAAAAAAGGAAAAGAAAGGCGCCTTTAAGTGCAGTATGCAAAATTTAATAAAGTGCAGAAAGGGTTAAAAGCACTTACAAGATTGTTGAGTGTTAAAAGACATGATAAAATCATGAGTCCTCATCTGTGGCATGTGTCCATCCTCAGCATGGTGGTAGAGAGCAGTGTAGAGCCGTCCAGCAGCTGTAAAGCGTTCTCATACGTGTTGGAAAGAGGAGGCAGCAGGGAACCCTGTTTTCACTGCGGGACACACAAGGCTGATGGTGTCAGTGTAGAGAAGGGGGCGGTAATGCGTTTCGGAGCCTGTGCGGCTCCTTCGTCAGACCGACGCCCATACTCCTCAAGCTGGCTTATAATAGATTTGTGACCTTATTTGCGGGTGTGTAAGTGCCCGGCCGCCCCTGTACACACTTGCATACTTATTTACAGTCTATTATTATCTATTATCGTCAGAGTATTGCTACAGGCATAATCTGTACTATTTGCATAAGCATCCACCACTTCCTATTACCCTCTTGTAGTTTATAGACGCCCAGCTGCCCCTGTAACACTTCTATATACTAGTACACAGTTGAGTAATACCTCTAACCATGAGATTATTGCTACAGGCATAATCTGCACAATTCGTACAACTTGTATAAGCATCCACTATTTTCCTCTACCTGTCTTTAGTATATAGACACCCGGCCGCCCTTGTAACACACCTATACACTTATTCATAGTAAAGTAATATTCAGCATTGTTTTATGATTGTTACAGACATAATCAGTACAATTCACACAACATCCACTATATACTATCGCTTATTCATTTTTGTTTTTTTTAAATCCCCTTTCAACAGATTTATTACTTCATTTGCATGTGTACAGACGCCTGGCTGCCCCTGTAACACAGGAGTATAGCTCCCCGGCCGCCCTTGTAACACGGCTACATATTTATTCATTGTTAATTCAACATTAGACTTACAACCTTATTTGCATGTGTACAAACACCTGGCTGCCTTTGTAACACATGCACATAGACGCATGGCCGCCCCTGTAACACATGTGTATAAACGCCTGGCCGCCCTTGTAACACGGCTGTATATTGATTCATTGCCAACTTAACATTAGACTTACAACCCTATTTGCATGTGTGCAAACGCATGGCCGTCTTTGTAACACATGCATATAGACACCCGGCCGACCATGTAACAGACCTGTATATTGATTCAATGTCAACCTTACGTTTGTATATTTATTTATTATTGTTAATTTAACCACTGCCATCTGTGCCCTGTACCCCTGTATCAAATTCCTTCAGGACTTCATTGTATATAGCACTGACGTTAATGACCAAATTTGCGGGTGCACAGTCGTCTTGGCCGTCCTCGTAATTCATCTGTCACTTCCCTTATCCTTGTGTATCAACATCTGCCCACACTCCTCCCCTTACTCCTCCTCCTCACCATTCATAAGCCAGCTTGAGGAGTATGGGCGTAGGTCTGACGAAGGAGCCTCACATTCTCCGAAACGCGTTACCGCCCCCTTCTCTCCACTGACACCATCAGCCTTGTGTGTCCGCAATGAATACAGGATTCCCTGCTGCCTCCTCTTTCCAACATGCATGAGAACGCTTTACAGCTGCTGGACGGCTCTACACTGCTCTCTACCATCATGCTGATGATGGACACATGCCACAGATGAGGACTCCTGATTTTATCATGTCTTTTAACACTCAACAATCTTGTAAGTGCTTTTAACCCTTTGTGCACCACGGTGTGTTTTTTTTAAGGAGCACAATTCAACAATACTAAAGCAAAAAAGAGCTGCATGGTTGAGCTGCCAGAAGGAAGCCTTTACTGAGCCAATGCCACAAAAAAGCCAATGAGGCATGTCAAGGTGTTATTGGGCATATTGTACAGGCGGTGGTCTCTGCGGGGAGCATCGATAGTTTCAAGAAACTATTGTATAAGCACCCGAACGACCACAACATACAGGGATATACAAGGTAATACTGACATATAATCACACACATAGGTTGGACTTGATGGACTTGGGTCTTTTTTCGACCTCACCTACTATGTAACTATGTAACCAGGCTTTTTTGGGGAACTTGTACAGTAAAGGCTTCTTTCTGGCAACTTGACCATGCAGCTCTTTTTTGTTCAAGTATCATCGCATTGTGCTCCTTAAAAACAACCACACCATCTTCTTCTAGAGTAGCCTGTATTTCTCCTGAGGTTACCTGTGGGTTTTTCTTTGTATCCCAAACAGTTCCTGTGGCAGTTGTGGCAGAAATCTTTCTTGATCTACCTGACCTTGGCTTGGTATCAAGAGATCCCCACATTTTCCACTTCTTATTAAATGATTAAACAGTACTGACTGGCATATTCAAGGCTTTGGATATCTTTTTATATCCTTTTCGATCTTTGTAATGTTTCATTACCTTGTTACGCAGCTCTTTTGATTGTTCTTTTCTACCTCCTCATGGCTCAGTGTCTAGCCTGCTTAGTGCATCCATGTGAGAGCAAACAAACTCATTGACTATTTATACACTGACACTAATTGTGATTTAAAAAGCCACAAATGTGGGAAATTACCCTTTAATTGCCATTTTAACCTGTGTGTGTCACCTTCTATGTCTGTACCAAGGCCAAACATTCCAGGGTATGTAAACTTTTGATCAGAGCCATTTGGGTGATTTCTGTTATCATTATGATTTAAAAAGGATTAAAAAAACGATGTGATAATAAATGGCTTCATGTGACTGCTATCCTTAAATAAAAGACAGTTTTTTGG
This sequence comes from Aquarana catesbeiana, assembly GCF_042186555.1. Classification (NCBI taxonomy): domain Eukaryota; kingdom Metazoa; phylum Chordata; class Amphibia; order Anura; family Ranidae; genus Aquarana; species Aquarana catesbeiana. Next base: position 197,537,817 of record NC_133330.1, on the reverse strand, counting down.
CATGATCAGTCATATTTTTAATATTAATGCCAATATTTTACAATTTCTGCCAGGGTATGCAAACGTTTGAGCACAGCTGTATATAGATCTGTGAGGTATCAGTGTGGAAAATGAGTAAATGTTCCAACAGAAACAAATTCCTGAATAAATGCATAAACATGTTGCTTTTGGTGGTGCAGCCACTGAACGCAAATAATGTAGATTAATGGGGCTGCCCTGCAAACGCCCTGCACATGACTGTGGTGTGGTAGTATGGCAACTATTAAATCAGGTGATGAGGAGACATATCGCCTCCTCACCACCTCTCAAACAGCTCTGAAAGGCAATCCAAGCATGGATCACTTTTCAGTGGAATGACAATCACTTTCACACATGTGAACGAGCCCTCAAAGAAAAATATCTCATTTAGTTTTCAATATTGGGAAATACCACGATGCCTAGGTGAAGACTAATGGAATGTTTAGGAGAAGACCTAGACAATCCCTCTCTCTTTTTATTTGAAAGTCTTCATAGTGCATGTGTTACTACAGTTACTACAGTCCATCTGTCAAGTCCACATAAGAAGGCCAGTCAAAAGATCACCAAACAGAGAAATTCCTTAGCACTTAAAAAATATTGTTAAAATAAGGGACCTAAAAGCCAAATTCTAAAATAGTAGGTACGGTACTTCTAATCTACAAGTGTTTTTTGTACACATGTTTAAAAAAAGTAATTTTAGGCCTAAAGATTACACAAAACCCCCCAAACATTATACATTTTCTGAAAGCAGACACCCTAAAGAATATAATAGTTGTAGTTATTTTTTATGTCACGTTATTACCGCAAATATATAGGAAATGCAAAATTTCTGTAAAAAACAAACTAAAGTGAATTTTAGGGCAAACAAACACAATAAACTACCCACATTTTTGGTAAAATATAAAAGACAAGGTTGCACTGAGTAAATAGACACCAAACATGTCAAACCTTAGATTTGTGTGCTCCCCCGAAATGGCGACACACTTCAGTACCATATATTTTCTATAGGCGACGGTTAAAAAAGCCCTCTATAAGTATCAGTTTAGTGTTAAGGAGGAGGTCTTGTGATAGAATTATTGCTCTTACTCCAGCGTGTGCAGCGATACGTAACATGTGTATCGCAATTGACGTTTTCACGTGTAGGCGCCCCTGACACATGTGTTTACATTGGTACGTGCATATATGTGGGGGTGGGGGGGCCTCCAAAAAATTTGTGGGGGGGATTTTATGTGCTTTTTTTTAACTTAACTTTTTTTTTTTCATCACATAAGGGACGAAAAGTCCTCAATGTGATGATTTTTAGGTGACAGGGTCTCTTCAATGAGACATGCAGGGTCTTTTAGCTCTTCTTTGGGCTACACTGAATGTTTTGCAATGCAGATCACAGTGCAAAATATCCTTTCCCGGCTAAGGTAGCCGGGGACACAAAGAGGATGACCTGGAAGTGACGTTGCTTTCTGGATCACAACAAGAAGGGGAGGAGAGCAGATGTGTGTTCAATCTTCTCCTTTCCCTCCTCCACATGCCGGCACCCGCCAAGTCGCTCCCGGGCCCGCAGATGGGCAAGAGGGGCCTGGAAAACATGGCATGGCGCGGCGGGACGGGGGACGCCGGTACCGGGGGGGTGTGTGAGCAATCGGGTGGCAGTGCAGCAGTCGGAATGCTTTCACTTGACAGGCAGGAATCTGCCTGTGTGAAACCCCCCACTGTCAGGTACAACTTACAGACCTGGCAGCAAAAGGTTTAAACTATACCTCCAGTATTTAATAACAGAACCAAACCAAAAAATGCAGGGAAGTAAAGGGTTAAACTCTTCACCTGATAACAGAACCTTCACTGCACACTCAGACTCAGCCTTATTTACTGCTGCTTCCTCAACTGGAGACAAGTTCAACATATAGTGCAGGGATAGTTGAAGATAGCAGCAATCTGGCAAGTGGCAACCTGTGACAGGGGGAGATTGACTTTAGCCCAGCAATAAATAAGGCTGAGCCTAGCTGTGCAGTAAGCTCTGTTATCAGGTGAGGCGATTTAACGCTTTAACTGCATTTGTTTGTGGCTACTGTTGAAGAAGAGAGGGGGAGCTGCTCCAACTCCAAGTGTGCCCCTGTATTTACACAGAGCCACTCCGCCCAGGGCGGGTGCCCCTTCCGCCCATGCCTTGTCCCAGCCCTGGCTGAGGGTTTAGTGAATCTGTTTGAAATCTGATGAAATTTAGCATTGAATTCCTTCGAAGTCTATAGGAGTCAAAAAGTTTTGTTAAGTTCTGCCCATTTTTGTGGTTGTAGAAAAGTCCTGGGCCCCTCGAGGCCTAATGGTGACGTCCAGATTTAGGGACAGCTGACGTCCTTCAGTGTAGAGTGGGTTGCAAGGCATGGTGGGTGTAATGCAAGATGAAAGGGTGGGCGCCAGACACTTTTAGAATGCAAAAAGAGATTTATTGTCTCTCAGGCTCGGTTCACACCTAAACCGGACGCGGATCGCACAGCAACACTGTCCGTCCATGTTCTCTGTTTCAGGAATGAAGCAGGGCTGAATCATTGGCTGAATTTGGCCCTGAAATGTAGGCAAAAATGCACAGCATTTCTGTGCAGTGCTCTCTGCAGCCGCTCCAGAGACATGTGAACCGGCTCCATATACGCATCCAATTCGCATAGGTGTGAACCCAGCCTTAAACAGAACTATAGGAGAGACGGTTAGGGCCAGGACACCCTTAAGTAGATGCAATGTTAATTGGTAGACTCCTAGACTTCTATAGGTAGACAGCTATACAGGTGTAGGCCTCCAGCTTCTGTATAGGTAGGATCGCTGTCTCCTATGGCAACAATCTTGTAGCTGTTACTAACCACAATTGTATTCAACTATTTGCAATAGGAACAGTCCTCAGCTTTCCCCACACTCTCTCACTGTGGGTCTTCACTCAATGAGCTCCCAGTCTCTCTCACTAGACTTCAGATCCACTAGCCACTGGATCCCCTGAGCTCTTTCACTTTAGCACTCAGTATCTTCCTCAAGCCCCGCTTCCCTGCTGGGTCCCTGGCTTGGCACTCACAGATACTTCTCAAGCTTCCCCCCTCCGCTGACACGTTAGGTCCCTTGCTTGGCACTCACTGAAGCTCCACAAGCGTCACCTCTGCTGTCCAGCTGGGTCCCTAACTTGGCACTTGCTGAAGTTTTCCCACTTCTTCACCGTCCCCGGCTGGCTAGAAGTCTACTCTGGTTCTGGCCTCAGCTTACTCACAATGGTCTCCGGTAGCAAGGTGGATGGTCCCTTAGTGGCGACAGCTTCCCCTCTATCTCCGACCATGACTGGTTCCCCGACTGGCGGAACTGTTACTTCTGGTTGGACTATAAGCCAGCAGTGCCAATCCTGCCCTACTTCTAGATAGGCTTTTAGATAGCCTTGTAGACAGATGTCCCTGGGATAGGCTTTAGGATTCTGGCCTAGAAGCCTAGGGCAATACGACACACGTCCACCCAGACAACCGTCCAGGTGGCACAGAACCCCGATCACCTGACTCCACCCAAATAAATAGGCTCTCCAAGCAGGCCAAGGAACCCAAGAAAATCCCTGCCCATCGGCTGAGATACCCCATTTATTCATAATCTGTCCTTGCTATGCCCTTGTCTTATCCAATGTCACCAGATACCCAGCCACTTAATGACAGAAGAGAGAAGTGCAGCAATTCCAGAATTAGGGGGAAATCAATTGATCTCCTAACAATTGGCCAAGGCAACTATTGCCTGGCAACTAAATTTAATAGCAGCCCTGCCTAAACATCAGGGTGCTACATGGCTAATAGGCAAGCTAGTATAAAGACAAAAGTAATGGGCTTCTGCGCACTGCAATAGGGGACATGCACCAATGCAAAAAATATCATACAGTATAAGGAGAGTCTTTCCATGCAGCTTTGCACTGAATTCTTTAAAAGAGAAGTATGGCTTTTTTTTTTTTTGGTCAGATTTATACTTACCTAGGTGGATGCAGCATCAGTCTGATGCTGCATCTGTTCCCCGGCGTCTCTGCACTGAGAACCGAGCCATCGAACATCTCATGATTGCTCGTTTCTCTTGGCTCCCCGAGCAGAGAGCTGCTGCCTGTCAGTCAGCAGCTCTCCTGATCTGCTACTCCACGCTCACTGGAGCGGAGCGCTAAGCTGTGGAGGGGCATCTAAGTGGCTCACTGAGAGGCTGAGATGGCTATCAGTCCAGGCACCTGGTGGATCAAGACTTCATTGTCATGATGACGCAGTGCCTGGACTGGTTCCAGTGACGACAGCAGAGAGCGGACTTCAGACCGCTATCTGCTGAAAATGGGTCACAGGAGTGCAAAACGAATTGCATTCCTGTGACCCGTAGGAGAACCCCAGCCAAACAAGCTCAGGTTGGACTTCTCTTTTAACCACTTCTGGATCAGCTCACGCCGATATACGTTGGCACTTTGAAGAGGGACATCATTGTTATGGCAGCAGCTAGCTACCAAAACCCCGGTATCCTCTTCTTCAGTGAGTGGTCCAGTTTCAGATAAAAGTGGTCTCTGCATCCCCACCCCCTCCCGCCACTCCCTGGTGCCCTCCGCCGCCTACCGGAGCCGTCGGTAGCGGCAGGGGCGATTGGGTCCTCTCCCAGGCTTGGTTTGGAGACGGTGAGATGGCCCCCACCCGTCTCCATACCATTGCAGGGCGGGAGCGACGTCAAAACATCACTCCCACCCATAGCTCTTAAAGCAATTTTTTTTTTTTTTAAATGACATTTCATTTTTATTGCATTTTAGTGTAAATATGACATCTGAGGTCTTTTTGACCCTAGATCTCATATTTAAGAGGTCATGTCATGCTTGTGTAAAAATAAAAAATAAAAGGTAAAATAAATAAGAATAAAAAAATGTTTTTAAACGTGCCCCATCCCGCTGAGCTTGCGTGCAGAAGCGAATGCATAAGTGAGCAGCTCACACATGTGAGGTATCGCCGCGATCGGTAGAGCAAAAGAGCAATAATTCTAGTCCTAGACCCCCTCTGTAAGTCAAAACATGCAATCTGTAGAATTTTTTAAACGTCACCTATGGAGATTTTTAAGGGTAAAAGTTTGTCGCCATTCCATGAGCGGGCGCAATTTTGAAGCTTGACATGTTGGGTATCAATTTACTCAGCATAAAATTAACTTTCACAATATAATAAAAAATTGGGTTAACTTTACTGTTGTCTTATTTTTTAATTAAAAAAGTGTATTTTAAAAAAAAAAAGTGCGCTTGTAAGACCACTGTGCAAATACGGTGTGACAGAAAGTATTGCAACGACCGCCATTTTATTCTCTAGGGTGTTAGGAAAAATAATATATAATGTTTGGGGGTTCTAAGTAATTTTCTAGCAAAAAAAAAAATGTTTTTAACTTGTAAACACCAAATCTCAGAAAGAGGATTGGTTCTTAAGTGGTTAAATAACATAATTGGGGGAAGCCTTAAAGCTGCACATGGTGCAGCAATACCACATGGTGGTAGCAATACCATTTTAACAGACAGTCTCAACAAGAGCTTAAATGGTTCCCGACCGCCTCATGTCTATTTACGGGCAGAATGGCACCCCTGCGCGAAACCCTGTACCCGTACGGGGTTTCCTTTAAGAGCCTCCTGAGGGCATGGGAACCCGATGCGCGTGCCCATCGGTCACGCGCGATCGCATGCATGAGCGTCAGCATGGGGATTTGTGTGTGTATACACACAAATCCCTGTGCTGTCAGCGGAGAGGAGACATGTCATTTGTTCCTAGTAAGTAGGAACAGCGATATGTCTCCTCTCCTACTCAGTCCTAACTCCATACAGTGAGGGAACACACATTTAACCCCTTGATCGTTCCCTAGTGTTAACCCCTTCCCTACCAGTGATAGTTACACAGTAATCAGTGCACTTTTATAGCACTGATCGCTGTATAAATGTCAATGGTCCCAAAAATGTGTCAAAAGTGTCTGATCTGTCCGTCGCAATGTCGCAGATCACTGCCATTACTGGTAAAAAAAATAAAAATAATTAAAATGCCATAAAAAAATTACCATCAAATCTTCTCTGTGACTAATGTAGTGTGTATATTTTCCCTTTTTCCATTATGCCTTTTAATTGTGCATTTTTTTTTATCCATTACCCAAATAATTTCTCATTCCCTGGTGGGAAGTAGTTGGTTTCCCTAAGTGGTATTAGCGGTGAGTTAAATTTCCACTTTTCTTGTGTGTGTATTAAATCCCAGACTGTAAGTACTTTCCTTGTTAATTCATGTGTATTCTCATTCAATTCTCTATATTGTGCTGGTATCCATATAATCTTCCCCAATGGTGCATTGCTAATAGTGTTTTCCAATTTGACCCATCTTTTTTATTTAAAAATAAAAATGACAATCAAATTCCTTTTATTTATTCAAATGGAGGATATGTATTGGGTTTTAGAATTATTAATTATGTGCAAATAATATGTAGATATGGTGGAATGGTGTTTAGGCAGTGTTGTTAACAAATTTAGTTTGCCAGGTAGTAATTGTCCTGGCTAATTGTTAGGAGATCTACTGATTTCCCACTTATTCTGGAATTGTTGCAGTTCTCTCTTCTGTCACTAGGTGGCATTGTAGCTGGTGACATTAGATAAGGCAAGGGCATAGCAAGGACAGATCATGAATGGATGGGGTGTCCAAGCCAATAGGCAAGGGCTCTTTAAGTCCCTTGGCCTGCTGGAGAGCCTATTTATTTGGGTGGGGTCAGGTGATCGGGGTTCTGTGCCACCTGGATGGCTGTCTGGGTGGACTTGTGTTATGTCGCCCCGGGCTGCTAGGCCGGAAGCCTGAGGCCTATCCCGGGGACACCTGGCTGCTAGGCTGCCTGAGGCCTATCCAGGAGCAGGAGAAGCAGAATAGGGTTGAGACTACAGGATTGGAGTCCAACCGAGTTGAAAAGGTTCAGCCGGATGGGGAACCAGTTGTGGTCGGAGGTAGAGGGGAAGCTGTCGCCACTAAGGGACCATCCACCTTGTTACCGGAGACTACTGTGAGTAAGCTGTAGCAAGTACCTGAGCAGTCTTCTCACCAGCCGGGGACAGAGAAGAAATGGGAAAGCATCAGTGAGTGCCAAGCCAGGGACCCAGCAGGATAGCGGGGGTGACGCTTGAGGAGTGTACAGCATTAAATGTTTTAGTAAATCCCGTGGAAGAGCTCAGGGGATCTAGTGACGACTGGGATCTGGAAGTCTAGTAAGAGACTGAGAGCTCAGTGAGTGGTGATCTACAGTGAGATACTGTGAGATAAGTAAAGGACTGTTCTTTGTTACCACCTTTGTTATCTACAACTACTGTTAGTGACTGTTGTAAGATTAGTTGCCATAGGAGACAGCGGTCCTACCTATACAGAAGTGTTATATGTCGGGAGGCCTTCCACTGTATAGCTGTCTATCTATAGGAGTCTCAGAGTCTGCCAATTATCATTGCATCTACTCAAGGGTGTCCTGGCCTTAACCCTCTCCCCCACAGTTCTGTTAAGAGACAAAAAATCTCTTGTTTGCATCCAAAAGTGACTGGTGCCCATCATTTCTTCTTGCATCACACCCACCATGCCTGGTAACCCACTCTACAAGGAAGGATGTCAGCTCTCTCTAACCCTTGAGGTCACTATTAGGCCTCTGGGACCCCGGGACCTTGTTACATTTGGTGCCCAATGTGAGGCAAAGGCGTTATTCCTGCAGCGGTCGCCCCGAGCAACTGGCTACAGCTACATCAGGATTTTGTCTGGCTCTGTGGGAAGGTGGCAAGTAACATCTTTACTTCATATAGACTGTGTTATTGTGAATTCCAAAAATGTGGGGAAGAACCAACATGTCTCATTGCTCATGGGAGAGTATCAGTCTGGTCTTTTGTCATTTTACGCCAGTGCTGCAAAGGTTAAAATGGACTCCATTAAAGTTTTGGTGCGCCACCCAGAGAAAAAGGTGGGCGCCGAGGTTTCGGGAGAGTGTGTGTGGACCAATCCCTTGGCGGTGGGAGGAGATACCACTCTGCAGAAGAGGATAAGGAAGTGCTGCCATGTGTATCTGATTGTTGGACAGAGAAGATGGCGCAGCTTGGAGATTGCAAAATGTGCATTCCGGGTGTTGGCCCTGGTCTGAGTCGAGCCAAAAGTGTTCTGAGTGACACCAGAGTGCGGTACACACCTAAGGGCAGCCTTGCCCTGTATACGGCTGGAGGCTACGAAGCCTTGGGACTGATCTGCGGGAAGTGTTCCGGCTTGGTCATCCGGCTTGTGCGAGAAGCTGCTTCTCTCATCTTTGTGGCTGCTCCAGGGCCCAATGCTCTGGTTATCCCTCGAGGCCGTGGTCGAGCCCAACTGCATTCCTTGATAATGGAACTCCCTGGGGGAAAGACGCCGGAGTTGAGTAAGCCTGAAATGGGTGAAAGTAGTGTGCCAGTGGGGGCTGTGATACCTGTGGCCAGTAAGGGAGAAAAGGTTGCTTTGCCAGTTGATGTTAGCTCAAAGCGCAACCTGCTCCTGGCTGAAGAGTACTCCACTATATCCGATTCAGATATACCATCTGATCGGATTTCTGAATTATTCTCATGCACCTTATCATGGACTGGAAAGTGGACTGATAGTGAAGAGGAGCAGGCATGTGATTTAGGGGAAGATGAAGTTCTTCCTGTGCAAGCTACTAGCGTTAAGATTGAATTGTCTGCCAGTGCAGCGCCACACTTGTGTGTTACTAATTAATTTGAGGAAGATCATTGGGCGAGTTGGGTTCCTAAAGTCCTTGTTACAAAACCAACTCAAGTGACCAAGTTTGGTTAAAAACCCGATGTTGTTGCTGGGCACCCGGCTCAACGTACCCCTGATGCACGGGTTCTGTCTGGGTGTGGAGACCCTAAAACACTGCCTAGGCTGTCCAAATTACAGCACATTATTATCAAGAAAATGGCTGAAGATTGTGGCTATTTGTTTCCATATGTTCCAGTTCAGTTGGAAGAGGAGATCCAGGAGAAGAAGGCACAGTGGGTGGATGTGGCCGTTCAAAGCTTTCTCAAGATCCCTCTGAACCTTGATGTTAAAAAGTTATCTCCAAGCTATGCTGAAAGGTGCTCTTCTGTTTCACAAACTTGGGACTATGGCCAGCACATTACTCCAGACTGTGTGATCATTCGCAGGCCTAACAAGAAGGACCTTCAGCACTACATCACTACTACTGATACCAGTGGGAGACCTGTACAGCTGCCAGATCCCAGGTATTACTGGTAAACACCACTGAACTGTGTCAAGTTGCAGGAATCATTAAAGATTACAAACATGTTCTTTGTGTAGTCAGGATGCTTAACAGAAACTACTCCGCCTTTAAAAGTTGCTGTGGGGGACATTCCTGTTTAGCTGTGCCTGCTGGACTGTGTTCTATCGGCAGTTGCAGGGAATATATAAAACTAAAAATTCCGCGCTTAGGTATAAATATAGCTGCCGCCTCCCCAAAAAAGACTCCACGAAGTGATGTCCCAAGGAAAGTAATGAAGAAAACGGGGATGTTAGCTAACAATAGGCATGAATATATATATGTATCACTCAACCACAGTGAAAGTGTGTGACAATATAAATGAATACATTTGAACCAGTATATAAAACTCTGACAGGTTCCTAATTATTATGTTATCTATTCAGGACAAATAGAAATAAAGGTGTAAATCCCTAAACAGAGTTAATAAATCCTGTAGGCAAGTGAAAACACTCTCTATCCACATTAGATGTGATGCATCACCAAAGAGAAACCTATGGCTATTTAAATAATTAATGATAAGTGAATACCAAAATACAAAGTGAATTGAATGACAAATATACATTAATGATAATAGAAAAATATATAGATAAATGGTAATAAAAACCTGTGAAAAAAATTAAATATATGTTGACTAGTGAATCGGACAGAAAAATGTATATCAATGGTATGACACTAAGGCCCCTTTCACACTGGGGCGGGAGGTGCGTCGGCGGTAAAGCGCCGCTATTATTAGTGGATCTTTACTGCCGTTTTAGCGGCGGTATTCGACCACTAGCGGGGGGGGGGGGGTTTAACACCCCCCCCCGCTAGCGGGCGAGAAAGGGTTAAAAACCACCGCAAAGCACCTCTGCAGAGCGGTATAGCCGTGCTGCTCCATTGATTTCAATGGGCAAGAGCGGTGAAGGAGCGGTGTATACACTGCTCTGAAGATGCTGCTAGCAGGACTTTTTTTTCCCATCCTGCTAGCGCACCGCTCCAGTGTGAAAGCCCTCGGGGCTTTCACACAGAAGACACAGCAGCAGCTGTTTCGGGTCGGTTTGCAGGCGCTATTTTTAGCGCAATAGTGCCTGCAAACCGCCTCAGTGTAAAAGGGGTTTAAGGAAGTCTGTTAAACCAATATATAATGAAGCATTGTTCAGTGTCCAATATTCATATTTCCATAAAAGTGACTGGTGCTGATTTTCAGATGTAGCGACTTTATGTCAGCTTCTGTGCCTCAAATAAAGTGACTTCTTGTGCATCATGATCCGGTTGCTCTTCTCCGGCTGCAGTGTGGGGTGAGGAGACGTTCCAGTGGGAGAGCTTATCATTCCCTGGGGATGTCCGGATTGGAGACACAGTCTACCGTATGCTCTTTACCCCTACAGGGGTGGGGGCTTCTGGTGAGTGAATATACCTGAGGAGGAGCACAAGAAGTCACCTTATTTGATGCACATGGTCACTTTATTTGATGCATAAGAAGTCACTTTATTTGAGAAGCTGACAGAAGCTGACTTAAAGTAGCTACATCTGGAAGTCACTTTTATGTAAATATGAATATTGGACACTGAACAATGCTTCATTTTATATTGGTTTAACGGACTTCCTTATTGTCAAACCATTGATATACATTTTTCTGTCCAATTCACTAGTCAACATATTTTTCACTTTTTTCACAGGTTTTTATTACCATTAATTTATATATTTTTTTATTATCATTAATTTATATTTGTCGCTCAATTCACTTTGTATTTAGGTATTCACTTATCATTAATTATTTATATTAGCCATTGGTTACTCTTTGGTGATGCATCACATCTGATGTGGCTAGAGAGTGTTTTCACTTACCTGCAGGATTTATTAACACTGTTTAGGGATTTACACCTTTAATTCTATTTGTCCTGAATGGATAACATAATAATTAGGAACCTACCAGAGTTTTATATACTGGTTCAAATTTATTCATTTATATTGTCGCACACTTCCATTGTGGTTGGGTGCTTCATATTCATACCTATCTTTAGCAGTGCCAACATCACTGTTTTTTGATTACTTAGTTGCAGGGAATCTTAGTTGCAGGGGACCTGTGTTCTGGAATCGCCAGTGTGCTTTCCTTTGAGAGTGACATGTTGATTTGCAGTTGAGAGACTTCAACGTGTGCTGTTCTTAGTCAATAAGGAAAATTAATCTCAGTCCCCAGCTGTGTTGTGGACAGACTGAAATTTAAAATGCAAGGGGACCTGTGAATGGACTTCACTTTCGGGAAGTGCGGTCCCTTGCACTATGGTATGGCCTACTGCTGTTTGATTACAGCCATGCCTCCAGTTCCCAGAGTTATCTCTAAGAAGAAGGGAAAATTGCTGGGTAAAAAGTTGTTGATATGTGATCACACCCTGTGTGAAATATTGATGGACTTTGGGGCTCCAAGAACACTGGGGTGTGTAGCTAGATGGGTTAAGCTGTGGCAAAAAGATCAAGTTCTCACCTTAAACTTGATAATGGACTAAGCGGAAAAAAAAAATATATATATATATTATGCAAACACATAAGGACTGTTCTCTGGAAATATTGACCACCAGGTGGCGTGAGAGTGCCAACCTGAGCGAGTCTTGGTTCACATTATGTAGAATGTTCAATAGGAGCTGCTAAATTTTTTTTCTTTCTAGGATTGTCATGGAAAAAAGGGGTGGCACCCTCAAGGGGGTGGGGCCAAATTTCCATCTGTATATGTACTTAGATATAGTCATGGTTACCATATATATATATGTCATAGTGTGTATTTACACTGTTTTGCTGCTCTAGGCTGAGGGTAATCAACATTTACTCAACATTCACTTATGTATATATTGCACTGTGTTATCGTAGGAATAGGATGTATTTTTGTGCTGTCTATTCTCTCTTTCAGGTGTTCCTGCACCCACTGCGTCTTCCTTGGCTAAGGAGTGACTTTTGCTGGTACAACAATGCTACCGCTTGTACATCAATGCTAATATTTTCTATTTTTCAGGTGTATATAGTAGATAGATAGTTAGGATATAAGGATACTGTTATTGTGTTTCTCCCTCGTTGTTTGGGTTGTATGCCACACGTAAAACTGTAAATATTGTCTTCTATTTATCTGCCCTTGTGTGAACTGCCACTTACCTATGTACATATGCAATGTATACCTATTTCATGTGATACGCCACATGTATTGTTATTTGTTTAAAAAAGAAAGAATTCACAGTGCCCTCTAAGTGCAGCATGTATGTTAAAAATATTTATTACAATAGATAAAAACACTCACATTTGAGTTGCTAAAAATCAGCATATAAAGTAGTTTCATCCGCATGCTCTCGGGGGATGTGGGTGTCACGGGCCGGTGGGGGGGTTCCTGGGATGTGAGTCCTGTGACCTGGGTCCTGGTAGCTGTTCTGGTGGTGCAGAGGGTCCTCAGAGCCTCCGGGCGGCCAGGATGTCGGTCATGGATCCTCCGTGGAGCGCCGTGCTGACCTGCGTCTTCACTTCCGGGAGCGGGGTGAGGCGGGCGGCGCTTCGCGTTCGGAGCATGCGTGCTCCTTCATCAGGCTATGCTGGTGGCCATATTCAGTGTGGGAATTTATACCATAGGCACTGAGAGGGGTGGAGAGGTGATTGAGAGGAGGGCGGGACAATGTATAATGATTGGGCGCGTAGGTAACCATGAAGATGGGGTGTACACAATGTGGAAGGGGAGTGAAGGGAGACGGGGAGTGGGCGGGGCAGGTTGTGAGGAGGGGGGGGAGGAGATACGCAAATGAGTATGTTTTGGTAAGAACATATATGTGTGTATATGGATCGTGGGGTAAGGAGAAGGCGGTCTATATGAAGAGGAATGTTGTATTGATCATAGTGGACGGGAACAAAATATTTATATATATATATATATATATATATATATATATATATATATATATATACACACACGTAGATTTATATGAGAAGGGAATACAAAAAAGCAGAAAACGGTATATAATTAAAGAGGTATATAATTATAGGGAGAGATGGGTGGTATATATGAGAAGAGATGACGCAATGATGGAAAAGGAATAAAACATGTACAATGTATATATGTGTGTAAACATAAAGAACCAAATATATAGGATCCTTTTACACGCATATACACATATATACACATTTAAATGACGCGTAAGATTGGGACAAAAGGAGGGGGGGAGTGTGTTTCCAGACGGGTATTTGGGAATGAGAGGAATGTTATGGGGAAAACTGGGAAATGAGTTAAAATAATAGAAATAAAAATAATAAAAATACAAATACAAATAAATAAAAATAAAAATAATAGTAATAAAAAAAAAATAAAGAAATTAAAAATAAAAATAGTAATAAAAATAAAAATAAAAATAAAATGTTTTAATAAAAATAAAAATAAAAATAAATATAAAATTAAAATGAAATAAAATAAAAATAAAAATGGTATGTGTTATACACTAGGGGTATGTGGATAGGGGTAATGGGTGGGATACAGGTATACACTCACACTATTGTACGGGTATACCTATACACGTGTTCCACATAGACAATAAGTTAATGGGGCAGTGACTAGATGATGGATAAACAGGTAGGACAATGGATGAAACAATACGTGGTGAATTGAGATGAGATGATGTGATGAAGCAGGGATGTGGTTGGGGTCACAGCAAAATGTTAATTTCGATGCCTTCATTGAGGCCTCCTGGCGATAAAGTGTCTAGTGTGTATATCCAGTGGTTTTCTCTTTCACACAACCTTTTGTAGCATTCAGCGGTAGGGAGGGTGGGTGGAATAGACTCAATAACCCACACGCGTAGCCCTGAAGATGTTTGTCCATGATGTTCTTTAAAATGTCTCGGTACGCTATGCTTGTCAATGCCCTTCTCTACAAGGTTACGATGCTCACCAAACCTTTTGCGGAGCGGGCGTATGAGGCAATAGACCACATAATCTGAACCACAATTGAAGAAGTCGGGGATGACATATAGTTTACCCTTATGATGGAAGTCTTTTTGCTTATGTGTAACATGAGCGCATGTGAGGCAGAGGGGCTTCCTACATTGATACATGCCTTTGATGTTAAAGAAGGTTAACGGGGCACTGGCGGTGGGGCATGCTGTTTTCACTTTGCTTGGTGCTATTTGGGCCTTTATATTCTTAGTCCGTCTGTAGGTGACCAGTGGTTTATCACTTATGGTGGGTTTTAGATGCGGATCCTCACGCAGAATGGACCACTGTTTGGTGAAGATCTTTTCCATTTACTTAGATCTGTTGTGGTATTGTGTCACAAATCTGATGGGTTGGGTAGTGTCGGCTGTACTGGTTTGTCTCGTCCTTCGCATTTTCACTGAGATAGTATTGGAAGGCATCTTCTATGATGTGGTCTGGGTAACCCTTGTCTTTGAGTTTGGCTTTGAGTAGTAGGCCGTGTGTTTCATAGTCCTGTAGGCGCATGCAACTGTGTTTTAATCGGCAGAACTGGCTTTTAGGGATGTTTTTAATCCATCGTGGGTGATGGCAACTGTTAAAGTGTAGGTAAGAATTCCCTGAGGTGGATTTTGTATAATTCTGGGCGCAGATGGTGTTTTCATAGTAGAAGAGTTCCAGATCCAAAAAGGCCAGTTTGTTATTGTCTGTGACTGATGTGAATGATGACCCATGGTGTTGTTGTTGCAGTGTTGGACGTAGGGTAGGATGGAGGTTTCTGGACCATCCCAGATAATGACCACGTCATCTATGTAGCGCCCGTAATAGACTATGTGGGGCGCATATGGGTTATTGTTGTGTATATATTGTAGCTCCCAGTAACCCATGGTAAGTTTTGCGTAGCTGGGGGCAAAATTGGCCCCCATGGCAGTTCCTTGTGTTTGAATGTAGAAGTCTCCGTGGGATTCGAAATAATTGTGGGTTAGGCAGAATTCTAATATTTCCAGTAAGAATTGGTTCTGACGTGGGTTGAGTGATGGATCATTGTTGAGGTAGTGTTGTACAGCTTGTAAACCAATGTTGTGGGGAATGGATGTGTATAGTGAGACCACATCTAGCGAGAGCCAGCGGTACGTGGGTTCCCAGGAGTAGTATTGTAGCATGTTCAGAAGGTGGATGCTGTCTTTGATGTAGGAAGGTAGGTTCTGTACTATACCTTGTAGAAAATGATCAATGTAGATAGAGAAGTAGCTGGTTACACTTTCCATGGCCGCCACTATTGGTCTACCAGGAGGGTGTGTGGGGTCTTTGTGCACCTTCGGAAGGTGGTAAAAGTAGGGTCATTTGTAAAAGTCATGTTTAAGAAATGAGGCTTCGGATGCAGTAACTATACCATCTGCTTGTGCTCGATCTATTAGGTCGTGTGCTTCAATAGAGAATTTGGGTAAGGGATCTCCGGAAAGTTTTTTGTATGTGGATGTGTCAGATAGGAGTCTAGTTGTTTCCAGCATGTAGTCTGCACGGTTCTGGACTATGAAACCACCTCCTTTATCTGCGGGCTTAATAACCAGTTGCCTATTGTTGGTGAGTGATTTAAGGGCCGTGCGTTCTGCTGGGGTTAAGTTGGATGGTGGATTGGAGCGTGAGTTGGACATTTGACACATTCGTAGTATATCAGCATATACAACCTGATAGAAGGTCTGGATGTAGGGTCCTTTAGCAAATGTGGGATAAAAGATAGATTTCGGTTTGAAATTAGTGTGTAAGATGGGTGGAGAGGTAGGTGGATGTTGAGTTAGAGATTCAATCTGGTCGTCAATGTAGAGATCTTCTAACTGGTCTAGGGCTATGAGTTCTGCGGGTCCTAGGGTGGAGGAGTCTTCCGTAGTAGTACTGCATTCAGCGTGGTCATTAGTAGTATATGGAGTAGTGTTTGGGGTAATGTGTGGGGTACCATTACCTTTCTTAGTGTCTTGAATGTTGAAATATCGTTTGATGGTGATATTTCTAATGAACCTATTAAGATCCAAGAAGAGAGTAAAAGGGTTGGGAGATGCTGTGGGGACGAAGGTGAGCCCGCGTGCTAGTAGAGATTTTTCAGGCATGGATAAGGTGTGATCAGAGAGGTTGAAGATTTTTACAGTCTGCGCAATTTCTCCCTCCTTTTTGTGTCTGTGTCTCCCCCCTCTCCTGCCTCGTCGGTGAGCTTTCTTTTTGGGCAGGGTTGGGGGGTGATCACTAAAAAAGAGGGGGTAGGGGTGGGAGATATATGTTTATTGGTCGGACTGTAAGGGGGGGGGTGATGAGATGGTGTGGATACTGGGGTGGTCCGTGGTGGGCCCAGATGCATGAGTGATCTTGGGCTGTGTTTTGTGTAGATTCCCAATACCAAAATCCAGAGTGGATGACTGGGGATCCTCATAGGTACTGTGATCTGATATGGCACTGCCGGACTGTGTTTCTTTGAGGGTAACTGGTATGGAAGGGATTGAGGTAAGGATGCCAGTGTGGGGTTTCTTCTTTATACTCTTGGAAGTTTTGGGTGTACTGGAGGAAGAAACTGGCACGGGGGGTGGTGGACGATGATGGTCCTCTTTTGTGTGGGTGTAGGCTGTGGCCGTCTGGAAGGTGCCGGTGGCCTATGTGGTTTATATGGCTTGGTTGAGGGTCCTTGACAGGATAAGAGGGCCGTGTTGGGCCTTGGTACGCATTCCATCAGGGGGACCGGGGTGTGGTTCTCTTGCCCTGATGGGGTGTGGAGATTGGGGTGGTTGTTAACTTTGGGGGGGTGTGTATTGCGTCTGGGTTTTTTCCAACAGTGGATCCTGTTGGAATTGTAATCGTCAAAGTCTCTGCGTATCTTCTGTAATTTACATTTGATGAGGCAATCCTCTTGGTACTTAGTGTTAAGTTTCAGTTTTTTGTACCATGAGGTGGGTAAGGGTGTAATGTACGATCTTAGTTCATCTATAAGATTAGTTAATTTAGACGATAATGAGTTGAATAGGGTATCCCTTTGCTTGATGATGATTTCCATCCATTTCTGAGTGCAGAATTCGGATATGGTGGACCATTCAGCGGCTAAATCTGCGCCCAGAAAAGAGCAAGTCTTTTGGTTTCTGAGACCTCTGGGAGAAATTTTGTAGTTCAAATACAGTTCCAAGAAGAACTTATCCCACCATTGTTGGTTAATGTTATTGATGGTGTCCTCTATTTTGCAAAACTTCGCACATATATGTCTGTATTCCAGACGGGGGATATTTACTGATGGGAGGAAGTATCCATCTGGGAAGTGTGCGTATAAGTCATCTAATATGGTGTACTTGACTGATTCTATTTTTTGTATAATTTCCATGGTTACTATACAGCATAGGCTGAAGTATTAGGTATGTAAAGTGGGGGGGGGGGGGGGGAGTAAATCACATGAACATAATGGGGTGGTGGGGTGGCTGAAGATGAATGTACAATAATAATTGGCATAGATCCAGAGGCTGCGCATATATGTGAACTTCTTAAGAGGAAATAAATAAAAGATCAAGGGGTTAATATGGTGCACAATGGATGTAGCCGAGTGCATATAACTAAAAATGGTGGGGGATTCCTGAGAGGGGGAACTTGGTAGTGGTAGTTAATGTTTCACAACAAGTTCAGGTATTAGTCCATGTAAGGATAAAATTATGCTGAATAAATGGAAGGCAGCCAGTCTATAAAAGCTAGAAGAGGCTCTGCAACAATAAAAAAGAACGGCGCCCTCTAAGTGCAGCATGTATGTTAAAAATATTTATTACAATAGATAAAAACACTGACATTTGAGTTGCTAAAAATCAGCATATAAAGTAGTTTCATCCGCGTGCTCTCGGGGGATGTGGGTGTCACGGGCCGGTGGGGGGGGTTCCTGGGATGTGAGTTCTGTGACCTGGGTCCTGGTAGCTGTTCCAGTGGTGCCGAGGGTCCTCAGAGCCTCCGGGTGGCCAGGATGTCGGTCATGCATCCTCCATGGAGCGCCGTGCTGACCTGCGTCTTCACTTCTGGGAGCGGGGTGAGGCGGGCGGTGCTTTGAGTTCGGAGCATGCGTGCTCCTTCATCAGGCTATGCTGGTGGCCATATTCAGTGTGGGAATTTATACCATAGGCACTGGGAGGGGTGGAGAGGTGATTGAGAGGAGGGCGGGACTATGTATAATGATTGGGTGCGTAGGTAACCATGGAGATGGGGTGTACACAATGTGGAAGGGGAGTGAAGGGAGACGGGGAGTGGGCGGGGCGGGGAGTGAGGAGGGGGGAGGAAGGAGATATGCAAATGAGTATGTTGTGGTAAGAACATATATGTGTGTATATGGATCGTGGGGTAAGGAGAAGGCGGTCTATATGAAGAGGAATGTTGTATTGATCATAGTGGACGGGAACAAAATATTTATATATATATATATATATATATACACACATGTAAATATATATGAGAAGGAAATACAAAAATGCAGAAAACGGTATATAATTAAAGAGGTATATAATTATACCTTCCTACATCAAAGACAGCATCCACCTTCTGAACATGCTACAATACTACTCCTGGGAACCCACATACCGCTGGCTCGCTAGATGTGGTCTCACTATACACGTCCATACCCCACAACATTGGTTTACAAGCTGTACAACACTACCTCAACAATGATCCAGCACTCAACCCACGTCAGAACCAATTCTTACTGGAAATATTAGAATTCTGCCTAACCCACAATTATTTTGAATCCCACTGAGACTTCTACAATCAAACACAAGGAACTGCCATGGGGGCCAGTTTTGCCCCCAGCTACGCAAACCTTACCATGGGTTACTGGGAGATACAATATATGCACAACAATAACCCATATGCGCCCCACATAGTCTATTACGGGCGCTACATAGATGACGTGGTCATTATCTGGGATGGTCCAGAAACCTCCATCCTACCCTTCGTCCAACACTGTAACAACAACACCATGGGTCTATCATTCAGATCAGTCACAGATAATAACAAACTGGCCTTTTTGGATCTGGAACTCTTCCACTATGAAAACACCATCTGCGCCCAGAATTATACAAAATCCACCTCTGGGAATTCTTACCTACACTTCAACAGTTGCCATCACCCACGATGGGTTAAAAACATCCCTAAAAGCCAGTTCTGCCGCCTAAAACACAATTGCACGCGCTTACAGGACTATGAAACACACGGCCTACTACTCAAAGCCAAATTCAAAGACAAGGGTTAACCAGACCACATCATAGAAGATGCCTTCCAATACTATCTCAGTGAAAACGTGAAGGACAAGAGACAAACCAGTACAGACGACACTACCCAACCCGTCAGATTTGTGACCCAATACCACAACAGATTTAAGCAAATGGAAAAGATCTTCACCAAACAGTGGTCCATTCTGCGTGAGGATCCGCATCTAAAACCCACCATAAGTGATAAACCACTGGTCACCTACAGACGGGCTAAGAATATAAAGGCCCAAATAGCACCAAGCAAAGTGAAAACAGCACGCCCCACCGCCAGTGCCCCGTTAACCTTCTTTAACATCAAAGGCATGTATCAATGTAGGAAGCCCCTCTGCCTCACATGCGCTCATGTTACACATAAGCAAAAAGACTTCCATCATAAGGGTAAACTATATGTCATCCCCGACTTCTTCAATTGTGGTTCAGATTATGTGGTCTATTGCCTCAAATGCCCCTGCGGCCTACTATACGTAGGCCGCACTATACGCCCGCTCCGCAAAAGGTTTGGTGAGCATCGTAACCTTGTAGAGAAGGACATTGACAAGCATAGCGTACCGAGACATTTTAAAGAACATCATGGACAAACATCTTCAGGGCTACGCGTGTGGGTTATTGAGTCTATTCCACCCACCCTCCCTACCGCTAAACGCTACAAAAGGTTGTGTGAAAGAGAAAACTACTGGATATACACACTAGACACTTTATCGCCAGGAGGCCTCAATGAAGGCATCGAAATTAACATTTTGCTGTGACCCCAACCACATCCCTGCCTCATCACATCATCTCATCTCAATTCACCACGTATTGTTTCATCCATTGTCCTACCTGTTTATCCATTATCTAGTCACTGCCCCATTAACTTATTGTCTACATGGAACACGTGTATGGGTATACCCGTACACTAGTGTGAGTGTATACCTGTATCCCACCCATTACCCCTATCCACATACCCCTAGTGTATCACACATACCATTTTTATTTTTATTTTTATTTCATTTTAATTTTATATTTATTTTTTTTATTTTTTTTATTTTTATTAAACATTTTTATTTTTATTCATATTTTTATTTTTAATTTCTATATTTTTATTTTTATTACTATTATTTTTATTTTTATTTATTTGTATTTGTATTTGTATTTGTATTTTTATTATTTTTATTTTTATTATTTTTACTAATTTCCCAGTTTTCCCCATAACATTCCTCTCATTCCCAAATACCCGTCTGGAAACACACTCCCCCCCTCCTTTTGTCCCAATCTTACGCGTCATTTAAATGTGTATACAGTATATGTGTATATGCGTGTGAAAGGATCCTATATAACTGGTTCTTTATGTTTACACACATATATACATTGTACATGTTTTATTCCTTTTCCATCAGTTCTTCTCATATATACCACCCATCTCTACCTATAATTATATACCTCTTTAATTATATACCGTTTTCTGCATTTTTGTATTCCCTTCTCATATATATTTACGTGTATATATATATATATATATATATATATATATATATATATATATATATATATAAATATTTTGTTCCCGTCCACTATGATAAATACAACATTCCTCTTCATATAGACCACCTTCTCCTTACCCCACGATCCATATATACACATATATGTTCTTACCACAACATACTCATTTGCATATCTCCTTTCCCCCCCTCCTCACTCCCTGCCCCGCCCACTCCCCGTCTCCCTTCACTCCCCTTCCACATTGTGTACACCCCATCTCCATGGTTACCTACGCGCCCAATCATTATACATAGTCCCGCCCTCCTCTCAATCACCTCTCCACCCCTCCCAGTGCCTATGGTATAAATTCCCACACTGAATATGGCCACCAGCATAGCCTGATGAAGGAGCACGCATGCTCCGAACTCAAAGCACCGCCCGCCTCACCCCGCTCCCAGAAGTGAAGACGCAGGTCAGCACGGCGCTCCACGGAGGATCCATGGTCGACATACTGGCCGCCCGGAGGCTCTGAGGACCCTCTGCACCACCGGAACAGCTACCAGGACCCAGGTCACAGGACTCACATCCCAGGAACCCCCCCACTGGCCTGTGACACCCACATCCCCCGAGAGCACGTGGATGAAACTACTTTATATGCTGGTTTTTAACAACTCAAATGTGAGTGTTTTTTTCTATTGTAATAAATATTTTTAACATACATGCTGCACTTAGAGGGCGCTGTCCTTCTTTCTTTTTTATTGTTCCAGAGTCTCTTCTAGCTTTTATTGACTGGCTGCCTTCCATTTATTCAGCATCATTTTATCCTTACATGGATTAATACCTGAACTTGTTGTGAAACATTAACTACCACCACCAAGTTCCCCCTCTCAGGAACCCCCAACCCACCCCCTTCCCCCCACCATTTTTAGTTATATGCACCATACATCCATACATGGCTACATCCATTGTGCACCATATTAAGCCCTTGATTGTTATTTGTTTATCCTTTCCTGTTACCCCACTTATCCCAGTTTTTGCCAGGACATCCACTCTCAGGCTTGAGAGTTCAAACTGTTTTTTTTCTTTGCAAACTCTGAGACATAGTATCCTAGGCAGGGGGAGGATGTAGCACCCTGGTGTTTAGGCAGGGTCGCTAACAAATTTAGTTTGCCAGGTAGTAATTGTCCTGGCTAATTGTTAAGAGATCCACTGATTTCCCCCTAATTCTGGAATTGCTGCACTTCTCTCTTCTGTCACTAGGTGGCATTGTAGCTGGTGACATTAGATAAGACAAGGGCATAGCACGGACAGATCATGAATGGATGGGGTGTCTCAGCCAATAGGCAAGGGTTTCTTTAAGTCCTTTGGCCTGCTGGGAGAGCCTATTTATTTGGGTGGAGTCAGGTGATCGGGGTTCTGTGACACCTGGACAGCTGTCTGGGTGGAGGTGTGTTATGTTGGCCCGGGCTACTAGGCTGGAACCCTGAGGCCTATAAAGGGGACACCTGGCTGCTAGGCTACCTGAGGCCTATCCAGGAGCAGGAGAAGCAGCTTAGGGTTGGGACTGCAGGATTGGAGTCCAACCGAGTTGAGAAAGTTCAGCCGCATGGGGAACCAGTTGTGGTCGGATGTAGAGGGGAGCTGTCGCCAATAAGGGACCATCCACCTTGTTACCAGAGACTACTGTGAGTAAGCTGATGCAAGTACCTGAGCAGTCTTCTCACCAGCTGGGGACGTGAAGAAGTGGGAAAGCATCACCGAGTGCCAAGCCAGGGACCCAGCAGGATAGCTGGGGAAAGGGGGGCGCTTGGGGAGTGTACAGCAGGATAGCTGTGGAAGAGCTCAGAGAATCCAGTGACAACTGGGATCTGGAAGTCTAGTGACAGACTAGGAGCTCAGTGAGTGAAGATCTACAGTGAGATACTGTGAGATAAGTAAAGGACTGTTCTGTGTTTCCGTGTTACCAAGAGTTATGTACAACTACCATTAGTGACTGTTGCAAGATTAGTTGCCATAGGAGACAGCGGTCCTACCTATAAAGAAGTGTACAGGGGAGGCCTTCCACTGTATATATGTCTACCTATAGAAGTCTCGGAGTCTGCCAATTATCATTGTATCTACTCAAGGCTGTCCTGGCCCTAACCCTCTCTCCCACAGTTCTGTTAAGAGACAATAAATCTTGTCTGCATCCAAAAGTGACTGTCGCCCATCATTTCTTCTTGCATCACACCCACCATGCCTGGTAACCCACTCTATAAGGAAGGATGTCAGCTCTCCCTAACCCTTGAGGTACCATTAGACCTCTGGGGCCCCGGGACCTTGCTACTTGTATATTTGTCATGATTGGTATTTTTAAAAAGTGGTGATGAAACAATTAAGATCTATATTTAACCCTTCTGGTTGGAGAGTATTGAGCAAAAAAAAATAATTTTATCTCATTTTGCGAGACTTTTTTCTTATCTCCCCTCCAATGCCCCTTGATTTTATCTATGGCATAGAAGGTCATAACAGATGGGTCTTTTTACTTTGAAATGTCTAGATACACTATGTTTGATGAATCCCTTCTTGATGTTACTGATTCTGATTCTGACGTATAGTGGTCTTGTTGTCCTTCCAACATATTGCAGTTGGCAGGGGCAACATATTGTTGCATGTGATCAATTCCCTGATCCTATATTCTTTGCCTGTGACTGTGGATCTGAATGTTTCTTCTTTCCTGCCCGTTCTTTGATTGATTCTGCATGGTAAACATTTCTTGCATTTGTAGAAACCCTTTAATTCCTTAAACATTTTTACTTCTTTAGGAGGGTCTAGAGCAGGGGTGCCAAACTTAATTTCATTGTGGGCCGCATCAGCAGTGCTGTTGTCCTCAAAGGGCCGGTTGTATCTGGGTTCCACTACATACAGAGTGCAGAGTTCAGAATTACGTCAGGATTATGCTATGTTCAGAGTGCAGGGTTCAGCAGTACACTATGTACAGAGAGCAGGGTTCAGCAGTGCGCTACATACAGAAAGTAGGGTTAAGCAGTGCGCTACGTACAGAGAGCAGGGTTCAGGGGTGTGCTACGTACAGGAGCAGGGTTCAGCAGTGCGCTACGTACAGAGAATAGGTTTCAGGGGTGCGCTATGTACAAAGAGGAGGGTTCAGTGGTGCACTATGTACAGAGAGCAGGGTTCAGGGGTGCGCTACGCACAGAGTGCAGGGTTCAGGAGTGTGCTGCATACAGAGTGCTGGGTTCAGAAGTGCATTATGTACAGAGAGCAGGGTTCAGGGTTGTGCTATGTATGGAGTGCAGGAAGTCAGGAGCGTGCTACATATAGAGTGCAGGAAATCAAGGGTGTGCTTTGTACAAAGTGCAGGGGTTCAGGGGTGCACTACATATAGAGTGCAGGGATTCAGGGGTGCACTACATACAGAGTGCAGGGATTCAGGTGTGCGCTACGTACAGAGTGCAGGGTTCAGGGGTGCGCTATGTACAGAGCGCAGGGATTCAGGGATGCGCTACATACAGAATGCAGGGGTGTGCTACGTACCAAGTGCAGGGGTTCAGATGTGTGCTACATCCAGAGTGCAGGGGTTCAGGGGTGCTCTGTGCCCAATGTGCAACATCTAATTTCCACCCCTCCTCCTGGGTTCTGACCTCTGCACCCAGCACTCTGCCCCCATCGCTCCACCTCTAAACACATCTTTCTACACACCTCCACCGCCCTTCTCCCCCGTCCCCCCTTTCATCTTCCAAAGCAAACCTCACATTTGTACTCTCCCCTACTGCTACAAGTCCTCAAAAGCCCACCCTCAAGAGGCAGCTGCTGGATGTAAACTAGAACACACAGCCGCCGGAGCCATCAGGTACCTCTGCCACTGACAGGCTATGCCGGACCGACAGAGCATGCCCTCGGCTACATACACAGCCAGCTTCCCTGGGGAGACTGAGGAGGAGAGCGCAGGAGGAGAGGGTGTTGCCAAGCAGGCTGATTTTAAAATTGGCCAGTGTTTCTTCACTACTTTTTCCAGGGCCTTGTATTGTCTATTATAACCCGTAAGGAAGGCCATGTCCATGTTCTTGTTTTTTCTTCTTTTTTTTCTTTTCTTCTAACATTGTTTCTCTATTCATCATTCTTACCCTTTCTTTGAGGGTTTCTAAATCTTTCTTCTTCTAGCCTTTTTCGATGAACCTCTGTATTAATGCATTGGATTGGGCTTCGTAATCTTTTTGGTTGCTACAGTTTCCGTGTACACGCATGAATTGTCCTTTTGGGTATATTCCCTGTCCCTTTTGGATGGTGGCAACTTTTGGTGGGTATGTACCCATTTCTGTCCGTTTTTTGAAGAAAGTTCTGGTGTATAATTTCCTATTTTCCTTATAGACTTGTAAGTCCAGGTAATCAATATTGTGTTTGCTCCAGCTTCCCGTAAAGGAGATTCTATAAATGTTCTGATTAATTGTATCAAAGAATTCTTGTAATGTTTCTTCTGAGCCCCTCCAAACTATCACAATATCATCGATAAAGTTTCAGATTGGTCCTACCACACTATATTTGTTCTTCTTCCCACCTATTCAAAAATAGGTGCTGGCAAAAACAATAGTAAAAGCTGCGCTTAAGGTGAAACAAAAAATATACAGTGTAGTGAAATCTAAGCAGCCTGCATCGAGATCTAGTCTCCAAATCCCACCATAAGTAATAATACAAAAAAGATGCGGCGCTAATACATATTTATAACCTGTGAAATAAATTGATAAAATAATCAAAAGTAATAGTGCAAGATAAATATTATCATACTCTAGTGTCCCAGAATTAATTGTAGACAAGTATAGATAAACGGATAGAATCCAAAAACCAAAAAAGAAAAGTCCGTGATAAATCAAGGAAGAGTGCCAGAAAGGGCCACAACAAAGATGAGGATGCAGTGGGGAGAATCTTCTGTGGTTCCTCACACCCGAGGTGGAATATCAGATATGCTTACCAGATCCCATTGACCGCCATTACAGCGGTCAAAAACAGCACAGGGAAATTTTGGGGCTCCCCACAACCTCAGCTTAATGGTACCGATGGGCGACAGATGATATCTCAGGATTCAAAGAGAAAAAGAACAATCCATCGCATAATATAGTCTGTACAAATGTTTTATTAGAAAGGAATTGCACTTACAAAGCCTCGTTGTAATAATCAGCATATCGTGTACAAAAATCAGTCAGCGCCTCCGTCTGCTGCCTCCGCCTTCCTGGTTCGTGTACAGCCCTACACAAGAACGGACGTGGTGACGTCGTAGGCTCCTCCCTACGCGTTTCGTCACAAGCGGACGTCGTCTGGGGATTGGCCAAGATTCTCCCCACTGCATCCTCATCTTTGTTGTGGCCCTTTCTGGCACTCTTCCTTGATTTATCACGGCCACCCTAAATTAATCAAGTGCAAAGTTGCAGCCGATATACACTTTAAGTGAAATCACTACACTTTAAAAATCTCTCTCTCTCTCTCTCTCTCTATATATATATATATATATATATAAATGTATGTGTACCAATAGACGCACATACACACACACAGTTAGGGATGAGCCGAACACCCCCCTGCCCCCCTGTTCGGTTCGCACCAGAACATGCGAACAGGAAAAAAGTTTGTTCGAACACGCGAACACCGTTAAAGTCTATAGAACACGAACATGAATAATCAAAAGTGCTAATTTTAAAGGCTTATATGCAAGTTATTGTCATAAAAAGTGTTTGGGGACCTGGGTCCTGCCCCAGGGGACATGGATCAATGCAAAAAAAAGTTTTAAAAACGCAGTTTTTTCAGGAGCAGTGATTTTAATAATGCTTAAAGTCAAACAATAAAAGTGTAATATCCCTTTAAATTTCATAGCTGGGGGTGTCTATAGTATGCCTGTAAAGGGGCGCATGTTTCCTGTGTTTAGAACAGTCTGACAGCAAAATGACTTTTCGAAGGAAGAAACCCATTTAAAACTACTCGCGGCTATTGCATTGCCGGTCCGACAATACACATAGAAGTTCATTGATAAAAACGGCATGGGAATTCCCCACAGGGGAACCCCGAACCAAAATTAAAAAAAAAAAAATGACGTGGGGGTCCCCCTAAATTCCATACCAGGCCCTTTAGGTCTGGTATGGATATTAAGGGGAACCCCGGTCAAAATTTAAAAAAAAAATGACGTGGGGGTCCCCCTAAATTCCATACCAGACCCTTCAGGTCTGGTACGGATTTTAAGGGGAACCCCACGCCAAAAAAAAAAAAAAAAAAAACGGTGTGGAGTCCCCCCAAAAATCCATACCAGACCCTTATCCGAGCACGCAACCTGGCAGGCCGCAGGAAAAGAGGGGGGGACAAGAGAGCGCCCCCCCTCCTGAACCATACCAGGCCACATGCCCTCAACATTGGGAGGGTGCTTTGGGGTAGCCCCCCAAAACACCTTGTCCCCATGTTGATGAGGACAAGGGCCTCATCCCCACAACCCTGGCCGGTGGTTGTGGGGGTCTGCGGGCGGGGGGCTTATCGGAATCTGGAAGCTACCTTTAACAAGGGGACCCCCAGATCCCGGCCCTCCCCCCTGTGTGAAATGGTAAGGGGGTACTTACCCCTACCATTTCACTAAAAAACTGTCAAAAATTTTAAAAATGACAAGAGACAGTTAAAGTCTATGGGACACAAAAAAAACATAAGTGCTCATTTTAAAGGCTTACATGCAAGTTATTTTCATAAAAAGCGTTTGGGGACCAGGGTCCTGCCCCAGGGGACATGTATCAATGCAAAAAAAATTTTTAAAAACGGCTTTTTTTTTTGGGAGTAGTGATTTTAATAATGCTTAAAGTGAAACAATCCAAATTAAATATTCCTTTAAATATCGTGCCTGGGGGGCGTCTATAGTATGCCTGTAAAGTGGCGCAGTTTTCCTGTGTTTAGAACAGTACCACATCAAATTTACATTTCTAAAGCAAAAAAAGTTTAAAGTTTAAAATTTAAAACTGATTGCGGCTGTAATGAATTGTCGGGTCTAGGCAATGTGGATAAAACTCATTGAAAAAAACGGTATGGGTTCCCCCCCAGTCCATTACCAGGCCCTTTGGGTCCGGTATTAATATTAAGGGGAACCCGAACCAAAAAAAAAATTGTGTGGAGGTCCCCCCAAAATCCATACCAGGCCCTTCAGGTCTGGTATGGATATTAAGGGGAACCCTGCGCCAATTTTTTTTTTAAAAAATGGTGTAGGGGTCCCCCCGAAATCCATACTAGACCCTTCAGATCTGGTATGGATTTTAAGGGGAACCCTGCGCCAAAATAAAAAAAAAAAACGGCATGGGGTCCCCCCAAAATCCATACCAGACCCTTATCCGAGCACGCAACCTGGCAGGCCACAGGAAAAGAGGGGGGGATGAGAGAGTGCCCCCTTCCTGAACCGTATCAGGCCACATGCCCTCAACATGGGGAGGATGCTTTGGGGTCCCCATGTTGATGGGGACAAGGGCCTCATCCACACAACCCTGTAGTTGCGGGGGTCTGCGGGTGGGGGGCTTATCGGAATCTGGAAGCCCCCTTTAACAAGGGGACTGCCAGATCCCAGCCTCCCCCCTATGTGAATTGGTAACGGGTACATTGTACCTCTACCATTTCACAAAAAAAGTGACAAAAATTGTAAAAAAGACAGGAGACACTTTGGGACAAGTCCTTTATTAAAAAATAAAAAAATAAAAATGTCCCGTGATGTAGATCCATCTCACGCCGCCCGATGAGCTGAAAAAAGAAAAAACAAAGCCGCGACAACTCCACCTCCATGGGAGGCTCCCGCCGAGTGATGCTTCTTCTCGATGACAGCTGTTATATAGCTGAGGGCGGGGCCACTCTGTGACATAAACGGGTGACCCTGCCCCCCCTCTGAGGCCACATGATAGCAGAGGAAGGTGGAGTTGCCAGTTTACGTCACAGAGTGGCCCTGCCCTTAGCTATATAACAGCTGTCATCGAGAAGAAGCGTCACTCGGCGAGAGCCTCCCATGGAGGTGGAGCTGTTGCGGCTTCTTTTTTTCTTTTTTCGGCTCGTCGGGCGGCGTATGATGGATCTACATCACGGGACATTTTTAATTTTTTATTTTTTAACCACTTAAGGATCGAGCCTCTTTCTGAGATTTGTTAAAAACAATTTTTTTTTGTTAGAAAAATACTTAGAACCCCCAAACATTATTTTTAACATAACATAACATTTTTTTCTAACACCCTAGAGAATGAAATCGCGGTCGTTGCAATACTTGTTGCAATACTTGCAAGACAACGGTAAAGTTAGCCCAATTTTTTTTATATTGTGAAAGATAATGTTATGCCGAGTAAATTGATACCCAACATGTCACGCTTCAAAATTGTGCCCGCTCATGGAGTGGCGACAAACTTTTACCCTTAAAAATCTCCATAAGCGTCGTTGCATGTTTTAAGTTACAGAGGAGTTCTAGGGCTAGAATTATTGCTCTCGCTCTACCGATCACGGCGATACCTCACATGTGTGGTTTAAACACCGTTTTCATATGCGGGCGCTAGTCACGTATGTGTTCACTTCTGTATGTGAGCTCGTCGGGACGGGGCGCATTTAAAAAAAAAAAATTCTTATTTATTTTACCTTTTTTTTTTAACCATTTTTACACTGTTTAAAAAAAAAAATGTGTCACTTTTATTCCTATTAAACATCCCTTGTAATAGAAAAAAGCATGACAGGAGCTCTTAAATATGAGATCTGGGATCAAAAAGACCCCAGATCTCATATTTACATTAAAATGCAATAAAAAAAAAATTTGTCATTTAAAAAAATGGGCCTTTAAGAGCTATGGGCGGAAGTGACGTTTTTATCTCACTTGTCTCCATACCCAGGCAGGGGACAGACTCTGCCGACGGCTCCGGTAAGCGGCGAAGAGCACCGGATCACGGGGGGGGGGGGGGCGCTCTCCCACCGCCGATAAAAGTGATCTTGTGGCGAATCCGCCACAGAGACCACTTTTGTCTTAAACCGGACCGCTCACTGAAGACGAGGATACTGGGGTTATGACAGCTAGCTGCTGCCATAACAACGATATCCTCCTTCAAAGTACCGACGTAAAACAACGGTGGGGGATCCGGAAGTGGTTAATAAAGGACTTGTCCCAAAGTGTCTCCTGTCTTTTTTACAATTTTTGTCACTTTCTTTGTGAAATGGTAGGGGTACAATGTACCCGTTACCAATTCACATAGGGGGGAGGCCGGGATCTGGGGGTCCCCTTGTTAAAGGGGGCTTTCAGATTCCGATAAGCCCCCCGCCCGCAGACCCCCACAACCACCGAGCAAGGGTTGTGGGGATGAGGCCCTTGTCCCCATCAACATGGGGACAAGGTGCTTTGGGGACCCCATAGCATCCTCCCCATGTTGAGGGCATGCGGCCTGGTATGGTTCAGGAGGGCGGGCGCTCTCTCGCCCCCCTCTTTTCTTGCGCCCTGCCAGGTTGCTTGCTCAGATAAGGGTCTGGTATGGATTTTGGGGGGACCCCTATGCCATTTTTTTTTAGATTTGGCGCAGGGTTCCCCTTAAAATCCATACCAAACCTAAAGGGTCTGGTATGGATTTTGGGGGGGACCCTCACGCAATTTGTTTTAAAATTTTTGGTTCGGGGTTCCCCTTAATATTCATACCAGACCCAAAGGGCCTGGTAATGGACTGGGGGGGAACCCATACCGTTTTTTTCAATGAGTTTTATCTATATTGCCGAGACCCAACAATTCATTACAGCCGTGATCAGTTTTAAATTACCTTTTTTCCTTTAGAAATGTCATTTTGCTGTGGTACTGTTCTGAACACGGGAAAACTGCACCACTTTACAGGCATACTGTAGACACCCCCCCAGGCACGATATTTAAAGGAATATTTTATTTTTATTGTTTCACAGTGATTTTTTCACTGCTCCCGAAAAAACGTTCGTTTTTAAAACTTTTTTTTTTGCATTGATACATGTCACCTGGGGCAGGACCCAGGTCTCCAAACACTTTTTATGGCAATAACTTGCATATAAGACTTTAAAATGAGCATTTTTGATTTTTCATGTTCGTGTCCCATAGGCTTTAACGGTGTTCGCGTGTTTTTTGCCTGTTCACAAGTTCTGGTGCGAACCGAACCGGGGGGGTGTTCGGCTCATCCTTAGTGATCAAGTACCACCAAAAGAAAGCTCTATTTGTGGGAAAAAAGGATGTCAATGTTGTTTGGGTACAGCGTCGCATGACCGCGCAATTGTCAGTTAAAGCGACGCAGTGCTGTATCGCAAAAAATGGCCTGGTCATTAAGGGGGCAAATCTTCCGGTCCTTAAGTTGTTAAAATGTGCTATTATAATAGGCCGGGGAGGGCATTGTGTTGTCGATTTAGAAATAGCCAGCAGAGGGTGCCAAAGAGTGTGAATGAGTGTAATGTATAGAACTGCATAGGAAAGGGAAGTAATTGATGGAAGCTTGCATCTCTTAGCCCAGTGTTTTTCAACTCCAGTCCTCAAGGTGCCCCAACAGGTCATGTATAAGGCCGGGTTCACACTGTAACCCGCTGCGGATCGTACAGGAGCGCTGTGCGTCCCTGTTCCCCATTTCAGGGACGAATCAGGGACGATTCTATGCCTGAATTCGGCCCTGAAACGGAGCCAAAGACGCGCGTTTCTGTGCAGTGCGCTCCGCAGCCGCAATGGAGATATGTGAACCGGCTCCATGGGGAGCCAGTCACATTCTCCTGCTATGCGAATTGAATGCGGGAAAACCCGCATCTAATTCGCATAGGTGTAAACCCGGCTTTAAGGCTTTCCATTATTTTGCACAGGTGATTTGATCAGTTTCACTGCCTTAGTACTTACCATAGCTGTTTCGTCTGAGGGAAATCCTGAAAACATGACCTGTTGGGGCGCCTTGAAGACTGGAGTTGAGAAACACTTTCTTAGCCAATACAGAGTGCCGATAGAGTCAGGGAGCTGGGTCTTTAACACACAGGCGGAGCTCCGAGGAAAGCGGAATTTCAGGTGGGTAAATTTAATTTCCTGACATTTTCAATCTGTTTTCGTTCGTTGATGAAAATTGGAATAGATGTTTGTCATAGTTATTTTGTAAATTGATGTTATATGAATTTTAATTTTGGTTAGTTTTCGTTACGCATAAAAATGCAGCTAAAGAACATTATGATGAAAATATTTTCGTTTGACGAAATTAACACTGGTATGAGGCAGGATACAGAAGGGTAGAAGAGCTTACAATCTATTAGAGCATAAACTATGGTTATAGAAAGTGGTAGAGCTTAAAATTAATTAGTATATGGGGACAATAAACAAGGTAGAAGAACTTGAAGTCTTATAAGGTATAAAATGATGATACAGAAGATGTGGAAGCTTACAATGTATTAGAATAAATCCATGTGAATGATTCAGCCTGTGGGGGGAGGGGCAATTCTGCTTTGGGCCCCATAAACTCACTGGTGTACAGAGTTACCTCTGAGGAAGGGAGGGAGAGATAAACAACAAGAACAGTTTTTCCCTCAATGCTGAGGAATTACTGATCTTCAGCCATGTTGCTCTGTTAGAGACTTCTTTCTTGCATTCAGCTTTCATGTCACTCTCAGAAATAGGCCTTTGTACACCTTACCAGAGAAAACACAGGCAGTGAATCTCCAGCATTCCATTCAGGATGCCCCCTGGCCCCATGTCGCTTCTGAAAGAATGCAGCTACTGAAGGGCCGTCTCTGTAGTAAACATTTGCTAGCAAGCTTTGGGATTTTACAGGTAAACAACATCAACAACTCCCATTTGTCACGAAGTTGCTAAAACCCTGCTACCTCCATGCTAGCACTCTTTTCTGCACCCTCATACCAGACACACAGTAGCACTTTTGCCACTGGCTGGGGGCCCCTTTCAATGGTGAGCCTAGGGCAACTGTCCCATTTTCCCGTATGGTTAAAGCAGAAGCTGATAGGGGGAATAAAATGACCACAAACTATAAATATAAAGGAGGTTGTTGTTAAGGGCAATAGAAAATTGTCACTGACCACCAATGTACAGGGACTATTATCAGAAGTTCAGTGTAAGCCACAAGCCACCAAATACAAAAGTAGGATAGCGATGGACATTTTGTTGTAATTTACAGATATACTTTTTTTTTACCAGGGTTGTGTTAACACAATGATTAGCAATTGCTGTTATATTTTTTTTAAAGGACCATTACTTAATTTTGACTCTGTGAACTTGAATTTTTGAACTTTAAGTACCAGTTCTTTTGCTTGTGCACTGGGGATTTGACTTGCTGCTATGTACTGCAATGGCCCTCTTTGTGAACTTCACTGGACGTGTGTCAGTTAATTCTTTGTAGACTGGAGTCCTGAGTGGTCTGATCCACTCTGTGAACTGCCCTGAATAGCAGTCAGTACTTTCTAGTAGCTGAACAAGATGGTTATGCCTCATTTCTCACATGATAATTCACTGAACCCATGACTTATTGGGGCTGATTTACTAAAACTGGAGTGTGCAAAATCTGGTGCAGCTCTGCATAGAAACCAATCAGCTTCCAGGTTTTTTTTGTGTCAAAGCTTAATTGAACATGTTGAAGTTAGAAGCTGACTGACTACCATGCAGAGCTGCACCAGATTGTGCACTCTCCAGTTTTAGTAAATAAACCCCATTGGGTCTACAAAATTGACAAGTGACCTAAACTGGCACATTCTTCAATACATATGTTGTTCATCGCACCCTCCAGTCTTAGTTAACATCCAATAATAACACCCTAAACCTTCTTTTGCTAATATACTTTGTCCTAAGGCAGGTATTTGCCTCTGGTGTGAGATTTTAGTGTGCTTCATACAAATTGACAGTGGAGCAAATTGTGATTGCTATATTCATCTCTAATAGCTGTGTGAAGTATACTGTCCATGTCAACTGGACAAAGATATGAAAATAGTCATTTAAGGTAGATTGTAAAAGATTTATACAGTATGATGATACTTGTATTTCCTTGTGGTCAGCCAAGTTTTTCAGTCAGTAGGTGTGCATTTTTCTATGATTTATATATATATATATATATATATATATATATATATATATATATATATATATATATATATATATATATATATATATATTGTGATATGTATCACATTAATATTTATTATGTATGTAAAGATGATACCTTTATAAATGTTGAAAAAGGTCTACATAAATGTATAGAATACAATAAGAGAGCAAAGATCAAATATGACATACTAAATATATTGTTTGTTGCCCTAACAAGAAACTGCATTCTATTTCCAGATCATTCAAGAGAATATAAAGATTTGAGGAACCACACATTTGAAAATACATACACATTTGAATACTTGGATCCGTATACTGTTTATACCATACAAGTTAAAGCATGCAATAATGGGAGCGGAGAGTATCTATGTGGAGGGTCCATATCTTATACAACCATGACAAAACCAGGAAGTAAGTTAGTGCCAGTCTTACCTATATTGTAATCTTCTGTCAAACTGTGAATAAATTTCATATCAAAAGCTGTAAGGCAAACATAATCCGTCTCTTAGTTGATTTACTGTATTGTAGCATCATAACTGGCATGTCTGCAAATATATTTGTTAGGACAACTTTTAAGTGGCATATTTATAAACACCAGGAGAATTTAGTTTCATTGGCAGAAGGTGGCATTAAAGTGGAACATCATTCTCCCATTCAACATTGATTATTTTTAATCCTCATGATGCTAGCATTAGTAAATAGATAAGAAAGTCTAGGCATATGATGCCATACATCTCAGTAGTCTTCAGAAAGAGAGGAGAGAAGGAGGGGTCTTCTCAGCTAAGCACACTCTTCTGCATGCATGCCTGAGCTAAGGGCAGATGGATTCCAGGAAGTAAATGCTACATGAATCATTTGACCTTACTTGAGATGGCCAAGGCAAGTAATGCTAGGGGGGTATTTTGCAAAGTTATTTCTCAATAAAATAAAGCATGGAGACATGGATAGATGGGAGAGTTTACTTTGAATTTTAAAAAAAAATGAACATGTTTTTGGTTTGTGGTGCTCAGATGCAGTAAAGATTCACTTTAACAAATGCAAATGATGTTTTAAAGGCATTATAAACCTTCCTACCTGCACCTTGCATTTTTCACCTGCATAAGTTGTGTACTGATGATGTTGTTTGATGATGTAATTTGTTGAAGTGCACACACATCTGATAGTAGAGTAAATTTTCACATTCCTGTGTCAGAAGATTCAATGTTTCTATGTATATGAAACATGAGGCATCTGACATGGCACTGCACATGTTAATACATGGCCTCTGTCTGTATTCTGAGAACTGACACTTCCTGTGAAGGAATTACATTTTCCATAATCCTTGGGTCTCTCAGTCTAGTGCTTTCCAGACAGGCCTGGTGTAAGGATTTTTGTCTACTTAGGGGAAGGTGCATTTTGCCCCCCCCCCCCCCCACCATTCCCTCTACCCCCTTCACAACGACAGTCCTGAAGCCATTTTTAAAATTTTTTAATTTACATGTTTTAAAAATCATTTTAGACCTTTAGACATTTTAGACCTTTAAACATTTTAGACCTTAAGATCATTCAATACCCCCAAAATATTATTAGTTTTTCCTTGAAAGCAGACACCCTAGACAATAAAATATTTATTACCTAATTTTTTTGGTAAAATCTAAAAGATGAGGTTTTGCTGAGTAAATAGATACCCATGTCAAACCTTAAAATTGTGTGAGCCTGAAACGCTTTAAAAGCCCCTACAGGTCATCAGTTTAGAGTTACACAGGAGCACTGGTGTTAAAATGATTGCTCTTACTCTGGTGTGTGTGCTGATAAACAGTATAACATGTTTAGGACAGTTGCCATTTTCATACGAAGGTGCCCCAATGCACACATTTTTTGTGTGGGGCTCCAAAAATGTTTTATTGTTTTCTAAAAAATGTATATGTCTCCTTTAGTGCTTAAAACATTTTTGGTTTAATTTTTTTACATAACTTTTATTGCTATCACATAGGGGACCAATAGCCCCCTATGTGATAGCATGAAGGTGACAGGTTCTCTTCATGGAGACACCCGGGGTCTATTAGACCCTTGATGTCTCCTCTCTAATCGACTGCAGCTGATGGCACACAGACTGTGTTCTATCCGTGTTTTAATCAGCTGCTTCCCCCAGCACTAATCCTGGAGAATGAAAGTTCCAGTCCAGGAGGTGATGTAATATACAAGAGGGGGCTGAGCAGATGGAGGTTCGCTGAGCTCCCGCTGCTCTTCCCAGTGACACCTGCCATAACAGCACCGGGCATGCAGGGGGGACAGGTGGCACAGCAGAGCAGAGCCTGGTGAACATGGTGGGGGACGGGGGAAGGCAGCACATTGCGGTGGTGGAAGTGGTAGGCGGTTTCACAGCCGCTTCTATCACTTCCACATGAAAGCTGACAGTTTACTTTACTAAAGTACACACAATCCCAGTTGCTATAGCATGTGTGTAAAAAAAAAACAAAAACGTCTGCAGCACTGTAAAAATCCAAATCCCCAGCAAGTATCTGAGAATTCGGATTTTACCATTGGCTCCTGCTGTTGTCAATTACCAGTGAGCCAATCAGGAGACAGAGGTGGTGGGGCCGAGCTGCGGTTCAGTGTGTGAATCAACACACAGAGCTGCGGCTCGGGAGCATGCCTGCTTGGGTGCCCCTGTAAGCTGCTTGCTCTGGGGGCACCCGGCAGGAGGGAGGGGCCAGGAGCGTCGGCATGGGACCTGACAAGAGAAGGATCCGGGCTGCTCTGTGCAATACACTGCACAGAGAGGTACGTATAACATGTTTGTTTATTTTAGAAAAAGAAAAAAAACAAAGACTTTAATATTGCTTTAAAACAACAAAAACATTTGAAAAAGCACAATGCCTGTAAGCTAAAGTTCTCATTTGCAATGGCTTAAATGTGTGGTGAATGTGGATTATGATGATATACTGTAGTTATATTAAATGTGGATCATTCATAAAATCTATTAATTTACATTTTTAAAACATGATGATGTCACAAGGTTACTGGCTCTGACAAATGCAACAGTGGCTATGTTGATTGTGATTATTACTGAGAACTGGATTTCATGTTGGAGAAGGGAAAGTCTAGATGTTGGAAAGAGAGCTATCAATGTGACACAATTACACAAACTTGGATGGGGAATATGCTCCATAAATGAGGCCAATCTCCTGACAAGTGATAGCCATTTATCTGTGGCTTGATTTCTCTACACTTTCCAAATACAGTATATCACTAAATTTGTGTTTTTTGCGCAATAATACAGAATGGTTACTGTCTCACACAGATCAAGGGTTTTACCAGGAACAGAAGGCTTTTTACCTTAAAGCGTTTTTAAAGGAAATATGTTTTTTTAAAGTAACAAACATGGTATACTTACCTGCTTTGTACAATGGTTTTGCACAAAGCAGCCCCAGTCCTCTTTTTTTTGGGTCCCTGGCTCCTCCCCCTTGCCGAGTGGCCCCATAGCAAGCCTCTTGCTATGGGGGCACTCAAGCAGGCTCGCCCCCGAGCCGTGCTTTATGCATCTATTCACAAACGGAGTGCAGTATGGCCCCACCCCCATTATTTCCCCATTGGCTCACTGGCTGTGATTGACAGCAGCAGGAGCCAATGGCTTCTGCTACTGTGTGAGCCAATGAGAAGAGAGAGACCCCGGAGAGCTGCTGGTCTTATGCACATCGATGGATTGAGATGAGGCTCAGGTAAGTATAAGGAGGGACTGGATTGGGGGGGGGGGGGAGATGCACCCAGAAGGTTTTTTACCTTAATGCATAGAACGCATTAAGGAAAAAACGTTGAGCCCTTAGAACCACTTTAATGCAGAGAATGCATTAAGAGAAAAAAACCTTCTTCCTTTAGAACCACTTTAACCCCTTCTCGCTGCCGTATACATATACACTAAATTGTCAAAAGTATTGGGACACCTGCTTTTACATGCAAATGAACTTCAAAGGCATTCCAGTCTTAGTCCGTAGGGTTCAATATTGAGTTGACCCACCCTTTGCAGCTATAACAGCTTCAACTCTTCTGGGAAGGCTGTCCACAAGGTTTAGAAGTGTGTCTATGGGAATGTTTGACCATTCTTCCAGAAGCGCATTTGTGAGGTCAGGCAATGATGTTGGATGAGAAGGCCTGGCTCGCAGTCTCCGCTCTAAACAGGTGTTCTATCAGGTTGAGGTCAGGACTCTGTGCAGGCCAGTCAAGTTCCTCCACCCCAAACTCGCTCATCGATGTCTTTATGGACCTTGCTTTAGGTACTGGTGCTTAATCATGTTGGAACAGGAAGGGGCCATCCTTAAACTGTTCCCACAAAGCCTTTTGTTCCCTTCACTGGAACTAAGGGGCCGAGCCCAACCCCTGAAAAGCAAACCCACACCATAATCCACCCTCCACCAAATGATTTGGACCACTGCACAAAGCAAGGTCCATAAAGACATGGACGAGAAGGCCTGGCACGCAGTCTCCGCTCTAATTCATCTAAAAGGTGTTCTATAGGGTTGAGGTCAGGACTCTGTGCAGACCAGTCAAGTTCCTCCACCCCAAACTTGCTCAGCCATGTCTTTATGGATCTTGCTTTGTGCACTGGTCCAAATCATTTGGTGGAGGGGGGATTGTGGTGTGGGTAAGGCATCAGCAGACATATTGGACAATGTCATGCTCTCAACTTTGTGGGAACAGTTTGGGGATGGTGTATGGGGGGGGGGGGAGAACTGTACAGTATATATGGATGGTGTTGGGGGGGGGGCTGTAAATATGGATGGTGTATGGGGGGGAATGTATATATGGATGGTGTATGGGGGGGAAGGACTGTATATATAGATGGTGTATGGGGGACTGTATATATATGGATGGGGTATGGGGGGACTGTATATATGAATGGTGCATGGGGGGGAACTGTATATATGGATGGTGTATGGGGGGGACTGTATATATGGATGGTGTATGGGGAAGACTGTATATATGGATGGTGTATGGGGGGACTGTACATATGGATGGTGTATGGGGGGGACTGTATATATAGATGGTGCATGGCAGGATTGTATATCTGGATGGTGCATGGGGTGGACTGTATATATGGATGGTGTATGGTGTATGGGGGGGGACTATATATATGGATGGCGTATGGGGGGGACTATATATATGGATGGCGTATGGGGGGACTATATATATGGATGGCGTATGGGGGTGACTGTATATATGGATGGTGTATGGGGGAAACTGTATATATGGATGGTGCATGGGGGGGCTCTATATATGGATGGTGTATGGGGGGGAACTGTATATATGGATGGTGTATGGGGGGAGGACTGTACATATGGATGGTGTATGGGGGGGACTGTATATATGGATGGTGTATGGGGGGACTGTATATATGGATGGTGTATGGGGGGACTGTATATATGGATGGTGTATGGGGAACCGTATATATGGATGGTGTATGCGGGGACTGTATATATATGGATGGTGCATGGGGGGACTGTATATATGGATGGTGTATGGGGGACCGTATATATGGATGGTGTATGGGGGACCATATATATGGATGGTGTTTGGGGGGGGGCTGTAAATATGGATGGTGTATGGGGGGGCAAGACTGTATATATGGATGGTGTATGGGGGGGAATGTATATATGGATGGTGTATGGGGGGAAGGACTATATATATAGATGGTGTATGGGGGACTGTATATATATGGATGGGGTAATGGGGGACTGTATATATGGATGGTGCATGGGGGGGGGACTGTATATATGGATGGTGTATGGGGGGACTGTATATATGGATGGTGTATGGGGGGACTGTATATATGGATGGTGCATAGGGGGGAGGAACTGTATATATGGATGGTGTATGGGGAGGACTGTATATATGGATGGTGTATGGGGGGACTGTACATATGGATGGTGTATGGGGGGACTGTATATATAGATGGTGCATGGCAGGATTGTATATCTGGATGGTGCATGGGGTGGACTGTATATATGGCTGGTGTATGGTGTATGGGGGGGGGGGGACTATATATATGGATGGTGTATGGGGGACTGGATGGTGCATGGAGGGACTGTATATATATGGATGGTGTATGGGGGGGACTGTATATATGGATGGTGCATGGGGGGGGACTGTATATATGGATGGTGTATGGGGAGGACTGTATATATGGATGGTGTATGGGGGGACTGTACATATGGATGGTGTATGGGGGGACTGTATATATAGATGGTGCATGGCAGGATTGTATATCTGGATGGTGCATGGGGTGGACTGTATATATGGATGGTGTATGGTGTATGGGGGGGGGGACTATATATATGGATGGTGTATGGGGGACTGGATGGTGCATGGAGGGACTGTATATATATGGATGGTGTATGGGGGGGACTGTATATATGGATGGTGCATGGGGGGGACTGTATATATGGATGGTGTATGGGGAGGACTGTATATATGGATGGTGTATGGGGGGACTGTACATATGGATGGTGTATGGGGGGACTGTATATATAGATGGTGCATGGCAGGATTGTATATCTGGATGGTGCATGGGGTGGACTGTATATATGGATGGTGTATGGTGTATGGGGGGGGGGGGACTATATATATGGATGGTGTATGGGGGACTGGATGGTGCATGGAGGGACTGTATATATATATGGATGGTGTATGGGGGGGACTGTATATATGGATGGTGCATGGGGGGGGACTGTATATATGGATGGTTTATGGTGTTTGGGGGGACTATAAATATGGATGGTGTATGGGGGGGGCTGTATATATAACGATGGTGCATGGGGGGGACTGTATATATGGATGGTGTATGGTGTATAGAGAGGACTGTATATATGAATGGTGTATGGAGGACTGTATATATGGATGGTGTATGGGGGGACTGTATATATATGGATGGTGTATGGGGGGACTGTATATATGGATGGTGCATGGGGGGGGGACTGTATATATGGATGGTGTATGGTGTCTGGGGAGGACTGTATATATGAATGGTGTATGGAGGACTGTATATTTGGATGGTGTATGGGGGGACTGTATATATGGATGGTGCATGGGGAGGACTGTATATATGGATGGTGTATGGGGGGACTGTATATATATGGATGGGGTATGGGGGGACTGTATATATTGATGGTGCATGGGGGGGACTGTATATATGGATGGTGTATGGGGGGACTGTATATATGGATGGTGTATGGGGGAGAACTGTATATATGGATGGTGTAAGGGGGTGGACTGTTCATATGGATGGTGTATGGGGGGGGACTGTATATATAGATGGTGCATGGCGGGATTGTATATATGGATGGTGCATGGGGGGGACTGTATATATGGATGGTGTATGGTGTATGGGGGGACTATATATATCTGGATGGTGTATGGGGGACTGTATATATGGATGGTGTATGGGGGGACTGTATATATATATGGATGGTGCATGGGGGACTGTATATATGGATGGTGTATGGGGGACTGTATATATGGATGGTGCATGGGGGGACTGTATATATGGATGGTTTATGGTGTTTGGGGGGGGGGACTATATACATGGATGGTGTATGGGGGACTGTATATATGGATGGTGTATGGGGGACTGTATATATGGATGGTGCATGGGGGGACTGTATATATGGATGGTTTATGGTGTTTGGGGGGGGGGGACTATATATATATATATATATGGATGGTGTATGGGGGGCTGTATATATAAAGATGGTGCATGGGAGGGGGCAGTATATATGGATGGTGTATGGTGTATGGGGAGAACTGTATAAATGAATGGTGTATGGAGGACTGTATATATGGATGGTGTATGGGGGGGACTGTATATATATATGGATGGTGTATGGGGGGACTGTATATATGGATGGTGCATGGGGGGGACTGTATATATGGATGGTGTAAGGGGGTGGACTGTTCATATGGATGGTGTATGAGGGGGGACTGTATATATAGATGGTGCATGGCGGGATTGTATATATGGATGGTGCATGGGGGGACTGTATATATGGATGGTGTATGGTGTATGGGGGGACTATATATATCTGGATGGTGTATGGGGGACTGTATATATGGATGGTGTATGGGGGGACTGTATATATATGGATGGTGCATGGGGGACTGTATATATGGATGGTGTATGGGGGACTGTATATATGGATGGTGCATGGGGGGCACTGTATATATGGATGGTTTATGGTGTTTGGGGGGGGACTATATACATGGATGGTGTATGGGGGGCTGTATATATAAAGATGGTGCATGGGGGGGCAGTATATATGGATGGTGTATGGTGTATGGAGGACTGTATATTTGGATGGTGTATGGGGGGACTGTATATATGGATGGTGCATGGGGAGGACTGTATATATGGATGGTGTATGGGGGGACTGTATATATATATGGATGAGGTATGGAGGGACTGTATATATTGATGGTGCATGGGGGGGACTGTATATATGGATGGTGTATGGGGGGACTGTATATATGGATGGTGTATGGGGGAGAACTGTATATATGGATGGTGCATGGGGGGGACTGTATATATGGATGGTGTATGGGGGGACTATATATATCTGGATGGTGTATGGGGGACTGTATATATGGATGGTGTATGGGGGGACTGTGTATATATATGGATGGTGCATGGGGGACTGTATATATGGATGGTGTATGGGGGACTGTATATATGGATGGTGCATGGGGGGACTGTATATATGGATGGTTTATGGTGTTTGGGGGGGGGGACTATATATATGGATGGTGTATGGGGGGCTGTATATATAAAGATGGTGCATGGGAGGGGGCAGTATATATGGATGGTGTATGGTGTATGGGGAGAACTGTATATATGAAAGGTGTATGGAGGACTGTATATATGGATGGTGTATGGGGGGGACTGTATATATATGGATGGTGTATGGGGGGACTGTATATATGGATGGTGCATGGGGGGGACTGTATATATGGATGGTGTATGGTGAGGACTGTATATATGAATGTGTATGGAGGACTGTATATATGGATGGTGTATGGGGGGACTGTATATATTTATGGATGGTGTATGGGGCTACTGCATATATGGATGGTGCATGGGGGGGACTGTATATATGGATGGTGCATGGGGGGGGACTGTATATATGGATGGTGTATGGGGGACTGTATATATGGATGGTGCATGGGGGGACTGTATATATGGATGGTGTATGGGGAGAGAACTGTATATATGGATGGTGTATGGGGGAACTGTATATATGGATGGTGCATGGGGGGACTGTATATATGGATGGTGCATGGGGGGGACTGTATATATGGATGGTGTATGATGTATGGGGGGGCTGTATATATGGATGGTGTATGGGGGACTGTATATATGGATGGTGTATGGGGGGACTGTACATATGGATTGTGTATGGGGGAAGAACTGTATATATGGATGGTGTATGGGGGGACTTTATATA
Source organism: Aquarana catesbeiana (assembly GCF_042186555.1). Classification (NCBI taxonomy): domain Eukaryota; kingdom Metazoa; phylum Chordata; class Amphibia; order Anura; family Ranidae; genus Aquarana; species Aquarana catesbeiana. Next base: position 197,494,357 of record NC_133330.1, on the reverse strand, counting down.
TATGGATGGTGCATGGGGGGGACTGTATATATAGATGGTGTATGGGGGGACTGTATATATAGATGGTGTATGGGGGGTGCTGTATATATTGATGGTGTATGGGGGGAAGACTGTACATATGGATGGTGTATGGGGAGAGAACTGTATATATGCATGGTGTATGGGGGGACTGTATATATGGATGGTGCATGGGGGGACTGTATATATGGATGGTGCATGGGGGGGACTGTATATATGGATGGTGCATGGGGGGGACTGTATATATGGATGGTGTATGATGTATGGGGGGACTGTATATATGGATGGTGTATGGGGGACTATATATATGGATGGTGTATGGGGGACTATATATATGGATGGTGTATGGGGGAGACTGTATATATGGATGGTGCATGGGGGGGCTGTATATATGGATGGTGTATGGGGGGGACTGTATATATGGATGGTGTATAGGGGGGACTGAATATATGGATGGTGCATGGGGGGACTGTATATATGGATGGTGCATGGGGGGGACTGTATATATGGATGGTGCATGGGGGGGACTGTATATATGGATGGTGTATGATGTATGGGGGGACTGTATATATGGATGGTGTATGGGGGACTGTATATATGGATGGTGTATGGGGGACTATATATATGGATGGTGTATGGGGGAGACTGTATATATGGATGGTGCATGGGGGGGCTGTATATATGGATGGTGTATGGGGGGGACTGTATATATGGATGGTGTATAGGGGGGACTGAATATATGGATGGTGTATGGGGGGACTGTATATATGGATTGTGTATGGGGAAGAACTGTATATATGGATGGTGTGTGTGTGGGACTTTATATATATGGATGGTGCATGGGGGGGACTGTATATATGGATGGTGTATGTTGGGAGGACTGTATATATGGATGGTGTATGGGGGGACTGTATATATGGATGGTGTATGTGGGGGACTGTAGATATGGATGGTGTATGTGGGGGGACTGTAGATATGGATGGTGTATGTGGGGGGACTGTATATATGGATGGTGTATGGGGAGCGGACTGTATATATAGATGGTGTATGAGGGGGACTGTATATATGGATGGTGTATGGGGGTTACTGTATATATGGATGATGTATGGGGGGGGGGCTTTATATATGGATGGTGTATGGGGGGCTGTATATATGGATGGTGTATGGGGGGGACTGTATATATGGATGGTGTAATGGGGGGGACTGTATATATGGATGGTGTATGGGGAGGACTGTATATATGGATGGTGTATGGGGGGGGGACTGTATATATGGATGGTGTATGGGGGGACTGTATATATGGATGGTGTATGTTGGGAGAACTGTATATATGGATGGTGTGTGTGTGGGACTTTATATATATGGATGGTGCATGGGGGGGACTGTATATATGGATGGTGTATGTTGGGAGGACTGTATATATGGATGGTGTATGGGGGGACTGTATATATGGATGGTGTATGTGGGGGACTGTAGATATGGATGGTGTATGTGGGGGGACTGTAGATATGGATGGTGTATGTGGGGGGACTGTATATATGGATGGTGTATGGGGAGCGGACTGTATATATAGATGGTGTATGAGGGGGACTGTATATATGGATGGTGTATGGGGGTTACTGTATATATGGATGATGTATGGGGGGGGGGGGCTTTATATATGGATGGTGTATGGGGGGCTGTATATATGGATGGTGTATGGGGGGGACTGTATATATGGATGGTGTAATGGGGGGGACTGTATATATGGATGGTGTATGGGGAGGACTGTATATATGGATGGTCTATGGGGGGGACTGTATATATAGATGGTGTATGGGGGGGACTGTATATATGGATGGTGTATGGGGGGGACTGTATATATGGATGGTGTATGGGGGGACTGTATATGTGGATGGTGTATGGGGGACGACTGTATATATGGATGGTTTATGGGGGGGACTGTATATGTGGATGGTGCATGGGGGGGGGGACTGTATATATGGACGGTGTATGGGGGGGACTGTATATATGGATGGTGTATGAGGGGACTGTATATATGGATGGTGTATGAGGGGAGGAATGTATATATAGATAGTGTATGGTGGGTGGGGAAGTGGTGAGGACTGTATGTATGTATGTATGTATGGTGTATGGGGGGAGGGGTGAGAACCCTTTGAAATCCTGATATACTAACATCGCAAAGAGCCCTTTCATACTGGGGCGGGCGGCGGCGGTAAAGCGCTGCTATTATAAGCAGCGCTTTACCGTCGGTATGCGGCCGCTAGCGGGGCGGTTTTACCCCCCGCTAGCGGCCGAGAAATGGTTAAAAACCACCGCAAAGCACCTCTGCAGAGGTGCTTTGCCGGCAATATAGCCGCGCCGTCCCATTGATTTCAATGGGCAGGAGCGGTATACACACCGCTCCTTCACCGCTCCGAAGATGCTGCTAGCAGGACTTTTTTTACCGTCCTGCCAGCGCATCGCTCCAGTGTGAAAGCCCTCGGGGCTTTCACACTGGAATTAAGGCAGCGGCACTTTCGGGTCGGTTTGCATGCGCTATTATTAGCGCAATAGCGCCTGCAAACCGCCCCAGTGTGAAAGGGCTCAAAATCTTACTTTACAAGCTAGTCTCCCAGCGCGATCTCTGCACACTTTTCAACAGAACAGCAGGGAATGGGGAGGCTCTGCCTTCAACCCCACCTCTGTGTCCCTTCTGCAGCCAGAGGAGAGCACACGGCAAGATGGAGGCGCCGCCTCTGCCTCTGTGTCACGTCTGTAGCCAGCTCTTCGGCACACTGAGCGGACGGAGGCGCGCCGCTGACACTGACAGTGCAGGTGTAGATAGGGAGGCAGCAGTAGCAGGAGCAGAAATCATATCGGACCCGATCTCGGCACAGCTTAGGCACAGGAACAGTGAGCCAATGGCAGGCAGAGACCCGGACACATGTTTCAAATTCCATAGAAACATCGATGTCGCCCTTTGGACTTTGAATGAGGTGTGCACAATTGGTCGATATAATTGACAAATGTAAATACAGTAAAGTATTTATTACAGAAATAGTCACACATAAAACATGTTTCAAATCTCAGACTGTCCGGGTGAATCCTGGACAGGTGACAACCCTAAGCCCGCCCCTGTATCCCCTGTATACCTAGCTCCCTGCTAGGGGAGAAAAATGTAAACAAACAAAAGTGTGTATAAAAAAATAGAAAAAAAATAGCTAGGTGACCTTGATCTAGCTTATTTTTCTTTCTATTATTTTTTTTATACACACTTTTGTGTGCCTGAAGTCAGTGCCATGATTAGTGTTAAGTTAAGTGTCAAAGGTCAGGGTGAGTTTATTTTGGGTAGGATTGTTTTTTAAAAACATTATTTAAATTAGTATCAATGCCAGTATATTTTAGGTAGGATAAAAAAAGCAAAATGTGCACTATTGTTTAGGGTCTCTACTACAGGTGCAAACAACAAATAACATACACATATGTGATGCTGCAGCCCTCGGGAACAGGAGAATTTATTTTGGATTGTTCTTTAATGGAAATTTATGGTAATAGCAAAAAATGTACAGCTAAATTTAAAAAAATATATTGTTTTTACTATTTTGGGTCAGTTTTACTTTGATAATTAAAAACAATCAGGAGATATCCATTGCCATTTGCCACCAAATTAAAGCCCAATTTGTTCTGAAAAAAAAAAAAAGGTATAATTCACCTGGATACACAAAGAAGTTGTGATGATATGTACAGTTTTAATAACACATTTCAAAGTTGCTAAATTGTGTTCATGATTGGTTTTACCACTGTCATGAAGGGGTAAGATATTTGTCCCTCCTGAATGAGTGTCCCTCTTGAATTTGAAAATCCTTCTGTTCAGTTCAGCCAAACATTTTGTTTACTTAACTGCATTGTATTGTGTTTTCCTATTCATGAAAAGGTATTTAATGGGCCTAATTTGTGAAGTGTGAAGAGGAATATCAGAAAATGTGAAAATGCTTACTGCGCACATCCAATTACACTCAGAGGAAGTTTCTGTTATGTTTAATTTACCTGCACATGATTTTATGCCTGAAGTGAATGTAGGTCCATGTCTCCTATCTTCACTATTTAATAAACTAAACCCTTTATTGCCACTACTCATTAATTCTGCTTTAGATCAGTTCTTTTACATTCTGTAATATTTGTTCTATTTTTGATGATTTATTTTACAGTACCAACTGCTGTTCAAAACATTAAGACAAAGATAAGTTCAAAAAGTAATAATGAGATCATAATAACATGCGATCCTCCCCAAGGAAAAAATGGAAAAGACGGCAGATATAAACTATATATATATAGTTTAGATGACAAAACGCATGAGGCTGAGAAATGTAAATTCATTATATCCGGCCTTAGCTATCTGACAACATACACATTTACGGTAAGAAAAAAGAAAATATTTTGATATTATATATGTAAATAATGGTTTTATGTTCTATGGTTTCCTGTTTCTGCTTGTAGTTCAATATCTGCTTTGATTAATATCCTAGATTTATTGTAAATGAAGAATACAGGAGGTGAAATGCAGTTGTACCTACCCCTTAGCTTCAGGCTATTATAGAGACTGTATGTTCATATTAATACTATAGAGCAGGCATCACTAAATGGCAGACCGCGGTCCGGACCAAGTGACAGTAGTCTGGATCTCTGCAGCTACATCATTTAGCTGCCTGTGTCCTCTGGTCCTTCCACTGCTGTCATCTTCACAGCAGGGCAGAGCGGGAGGTGTGATCAGTCAGCATGGAGGGGAGGGAGCTGCTCCACTGTTCAAGTTAACAAGTGACCGGTTGGTAGCTACTATGTGGGGTGGTCCTAGCAACCAATCACTCACTTATTAACAGGAGAAGTTGGGAAAATGCAATCACACATTCAGACCGAAAACCTCTCCCTTTCTCTGCTAAGTAAAGTAGGACAGAAAGGTGAGGGGGAGGGACGAACAGACTGTTATAAAGGAAGGGGATCTGTGCTGTTAAGGTGAGCTGCCTTATGCAAAGAGTGCACTACTATGTAAAGGGAAGAAACAAGATGTAACAGGTGCTGTGATTCAAAGAGGGAGTGCTATATTATAAAAGGGGGGCTGTACTTTTTACAAGGGAGGGGGGGGGCTTTGATGTGGCTGGGGCTGTGATGTAAATGGGAAAGTGATATAAAAGGGGGTGCTAAATAAAGGGGGGCTGTTTTGTAAGAGGGGGGACTTTTTTGTGAAGGGAGGCTGTAATCTAAAGGGGGTCTGTGATGTGAAGACGGGGGACTATGATGCAAAGGGGGATGGCAAGGTAAAGATGAGGGACTGTGATGTAAATATGGGGAACTGTGATGTAAAGACAGGGGACTATGATGCAAAGGATGAGCTGCAATGTCAAAATGAGACTTGATGTAATTATCGGGGACTGCGATGTAAAATGGGGGTACTGTAATGGAAAGGGGGCCAACTGTGATGGAAAGATGGGGGACTGTGATGCCAAGGAAGAAACTGTATTGTAAAAGGGGCTGTGTTGTAAAAGATTGTGTTGTGATGTAAATGAGGGGACTGGGATTTGAAGGGGGCTGTGATGTGAAGGGGTGCTTATTAATAACACAAACACAAACATGAGATTCTGATATAGTTTTTAATAGTTTAGGATTGACAAGTGATTAATATTGGTGTTGTATTTGAAATAAAATGCTTAACTTAAAACTAACAGAAGTAAAGGATACATGTGGAATTTGGAGAATGGCTGCCACATTGGAAGAGTTCTGCAAAAAAGGAGGTGGTGGACAGGTTCAGTGGTTGATTTTCCTCTGTCTTTAGCCCAAGAGTGTGCACGTCCTCTCCCTTGCCTTGGGAACAAGCAGAATTCGCACAGCATCCCAAAGGTCAGAGGACTGATTGGCCTCTACAGGCTGCACTAGGGAGGATGTGTTGTCATCAAAGAGAAGGAGTAGTAGGTGAAGAGTCCAGAAACTTCAGGATCAGCCTCAGAACCACTCTCCATGTCCCTGCCAATGTGACTAAGGGTGGAAGCAGTGGTGGGGTATGCAGTGGCAGAGTTGCTGGGTGGAAGAATGGTTCAGCGTCTGTGGTTTTGAGCTTCAGTGCAAGTGGTGCTGGGAGACAGGAAGTTGCATAGACAGGGGCAGGTAAGGGTGGGGCCACCTGGAGACGTCACCTAATGGTACCGACCTCTTGTGACATCACAATGTCAGCATGCGCAGGTCTGTGACATCACAAGGGGAGGCAGTGTTTTATTCTTTTTTTTTTTTTTCAATAGTTCCGAGTTGCAACTGCGAGTCAATTTAAATGTGATTTGACTAATTTTTTTTCTTTAGAAATGTCGTTTTTTCTGCAGCATGTCCCATGCATGCTACAGATGAGACACTTTACAGTCAGACTAAGGGAACCCCCCAGTCACTATATTTAAAGGAATTTAAAAAAAAAAATTGTTGCACTTCATCAATCATTGCTTCTAAAAAAAATCATATTTAAAAAAAAAAAATGTTTGCCATGATACATGTCCCCCAGGACAGTACCCAGACCCCCATACCCCTTTTATGGCCACTTACTTGCATATAAGCCTTCAAAATGGGCACTTTTGATTTTTCCTGTTTGGCTCCCATAGACTTTAATGGGCTTCGCAGTTCAGGTTAGAACTTTTCTCCTGTTCGGGAATTTTGCTGCGAATTGAACAGTAGGGTGTTCGGCCCATCTGTACTAGCTAGTTAAGGTTGCCCTAGCTAAGTTTGCTGGCTTTTTGGGGTTCGGCCTCCCATCCTGTGTATTTATAAAAGGGAGAGGGAATCCATATCACCTCAGGAGTCTGAGTCGTAGAAAGATAGGTAGAAGAAGAGGGCCGCTGGGACTTGTGGTCTGCTCCAAGGAACACTGACTCATTGGGGCACCATTACTATGGACACTGCCATTCTGGACTTACCCTTTATGGACTCTTCCTATGCAGGTATGTTGGGGCAGCCACAGTAAGCTTTAGTTACATAGTTAAATAGTAGGTAAGTTTGAATAAAGACAATAGTCCATCCAGTTCAACATGTGTAGGTGCATTTGTGTCAGTGTCTATATTTATTTCCCTTATCCCTGTATGTTGTGTTCTTTAAGATGTACATCCAAGAGTCTTTTAAAAATATCCATACTCCCCGCTGCCACCACCAATTGTGGAATAGAGTTCCACATTCTTATTGCCCTGACAGTAAAAAAACATGTGCAGTTTAAGGTTTAACCGCTTCTCCTCCAATCTCATTGTGTGGCCCCGTCACCTTTTACACTCCTTGAGACAGAATAGTTTTGTTACTATGCTGGGATCACCATTCAGGTATTTCTAAATCGTTATCATATCTCCTCTCAAGCTTCCTTTTTCCAGTGAGAATAAATGTAGTGCTTGCAGTCGTTCCCTGTAATTGAGGTCCTCCAGTCCTCCTATTAGTTTTGTTGCCCTTCTTTGGATTCTCTCCAGTTCCAGCATATTCCTTCTGAAGACTGGTGACCAGAACTGGACAGAGTACTCCAGATGTGGTCTGACCAGAGTTTTATAAAGTGTTAGGATTATCGTTTTATCTCTGGAGTATATCCCTTTTTTATGCATGCTAATATTCTGCCGGCTTTGGTAGCTGTAGCTTGACATTGCATGCTATTGCTCAATCTGTCACCTACTACAGACCCCCAGATCTTTATCTATCCTTGATACCCCCAGCGGTTTTCCTGCTAGTGAGTAGTTTGCATTTACCCTGTTTCCCCGAAAATAAGACCTAGCGTGATTGTCGGTGATGGCTGCAATATAAGCCCTACCCCCCAAATTAACCCCAGTTAAAGTCCTTGTAGGTCTTATTTTCAGGGTAGGGCTTATTTACGGGGGAAACAAGGTAGGGCTTATTTGGGGGGCTTATATTGCAGCCATCACCGACAATCACGCTAGGTCTTATTTTCGGGGAACCAGGGTATGTATTTTGCCCCAAAGGGCATTACTTTACATTTCTCCACATTAAACTTCATTTGCCATGTATTTGCCCTCTCCATTAATTTGTTCAGGTCTTTCTGTACAATTTCTATATCCTGATGTGAAGTTATTGCCCTGCTTAATTTTGTGTCGTCTGCAAAAACTGAGATTGAGTTATTTATCCCATCCTCTATATCATTTATGAATAAATTAAATAGAATTGATCCCAAGACAGAACCTTGGGGTTCCTCACTTAACCACTCCAGACCAGTCTAAGTACATGTTATTTATCCCCATCCTTTGGACACGCCCCATAACCAGTTTTCCCTTATCGTCTTTCAGGACAGCACTTGAGAGAGTGACTCCTCCCCTTGCCAACAGGAAACACCTCTTCCACCAAACTTTAAAAGGAGGCTCCTTTCCACACATTGTCAGTTTTTGTGTTTCCTCCGGAGGGAACACTTCGTGGGGAAGTCAGGGCTCTCAGGTGCTGTCCTGGGAGCTCAGGTTTCCTGGTTTTTTTCATCAAACACCTTTTACCTCATGAGAGCTGTTCCTCCCATTCCACAGCTGAGGTGAAGTGCTGCTGGCTGGGCTCCCTCTCCCTCTTCATATGGGCTCAGGGTGAGTCCGACTGTCGTGGGCATCGCTCCTAGGCGGCGGCAAGACAGGCGGTGGCCGTTTACTATATTTTTTTCTCAGGTCCACCGCCTGTTGCTCATTGCACCGCCGCCATATTGGGGATGGCAGCGGGGCTCCATCCGCCGGAAGTGAGGCATCCGGAGGGGGCGGCGCCCACGGAACAGGCGTGCGGCGTCATTTCCGCCGGAAATCGCAGAGGGAAAGGGGAGGAACGGGGCTGGTGCTTATTTAGCGGTTCTGGTCCGGCGCACTGGCGCTATTGGAGTCCGGAACCGGCGTTTAGCCACACAAACACAGCAAGCGCTCCTCGATGGAATCGATGGCGGCAGCGAGTGGGACAGGCACAGGCACCAGCAAGGCCCAGGTAAGGTGCAGTTGTATACTGTCTTCCCTGTACTGTGGGGTCTCTCTCTCTCTATCTCCCCCCCCCCCGGTGGCAGGGGCCTGTCTGGGCACATAAAGCAGTTAGCTCTTACTGTGCACCTGTGGTGAGCATCCTTGGGTATAGGACAGGTTGTCTCACTGGGATGGTTTCTTCTTTTGTCTCATGGCAGGCCAAGAGCTCTGATCCAGTGGCAAAAAGAAAATGTCCTTCATGTAAATCCAAGCTACCTGAAGGATGGAAGAAGACGTTATGTCAAGCTTGTATTGATTTGCTAGTTAAAGAAGAAGCTTCTTCCGCTTGCAGCGACTTGATTGCATCAGTTAAAAAGGAACTTGATGCGACTATTCAATCATTTCGCTCTTCCCTAGCAAACCCATCCCTGAGTCAGCCTACTACCTCACAGTCCTCCCAAGGCTCACTTATAGTCCCGGTGATGGAGACTGAGGCATCTCCTACCCCAGAGGGACATTCCCCCTCTCAATCTGAGGATTCTGATGAGGGTGAGGAAGGAGAAAATTTACCTTCAAGATTTAAATTGTCTTTAGAACAGGTAGATGGCCTGTTAAAAGCAATCTATACCACACTGGGTCTGGAGGAGGAAAGAAAGGAGTTATCTCTGCATGATAAAATGTATGCAGGGCTTAGCGAGCACAAAAATCGCAATTTCCCAGTACACTCTGTTATTTCTGAAGCTATTAAGAAAGAGTGGGCAGAGCCAGAGAGAAAGCCTTTCTTTCCCAAAGCCTTAAAAAGGCGTTTCCCTTTTGATGAAGATCCAGCGGCGGTTTGGAACAAAAACCCCAAACTAGATGCCGCGTTTTCCCAGGTCTCGAGGTCTACAGATTTGGCATTCGAGGACATGGGGGTGTTGAGAGATCCCATGGATAAAAGGATGGACCAGCTACTAAAGAGGGCTTGGCAATCCATCATGGGAAATCTTAAACCTACTATGGCAACTACAGTGGTATCCAGAAATATGGAGTTCTGGTTAGAGCAACTTAAGGCCCATATCTCAGCAGACTCACCAAAACAAGAAATTTTGGATTCATTTTCAACTCTGTCTGCCGCTGTCGCATTTATATCGGATGCTTCAGCGGAATCAATTAAAATGACAGCTAGATCTGCTGCCCTGGCCAACTCAGCCAGAAGGGCTCTGTGGTTGAAAACTTGGCCAGGGGATGCGGCATCCAAAAACAAGCTGTGTGGGATACCGTTCCTGGGTGACTTGCTTTTTGGACCTGATTTAGATGCGGTTCTAGATAGAACTGCTGATAAAAAGAAGTCTTTTCCCATCAAAAAGAAAAAGCAGCCAGTTAAACGTTTTTTTCGTTCCCAAAGGGCTCAAGAACAAACCAAACCCCAGGAGAAAAGAAAAAATTGGGCATTGCAGAAGGGTAAAGGCAAAGGAAATGTCCTTTTCCATCCTCCTGCAGCCTCCGGTAAAGCACAATGACTTGTGCGTACCAGTGGGGGGAAGGCTTCAAAGTTTCCTTCCCCTTTGGGCCAGCATGACAGAAAGTCTATATATTTTGGACATGCTGTCCCAAGGTTACAGGATAGAGTTTTCGGATCGCCCGCCAGAAAGATTCTTTGTAACAAACCTACCAAGGGATCTAACAAAGGCTCTGGCCATGAAGAACCTTTTAAAGGATCTGAGGCACCAGAGGGTAGTGATACCAGTATCCCCAGAAGAACAGGGTCAGGGTTTCTATTCACACATCTTTCTGATAAGAAAACCATCCGGAAACTTCCGTCTTATCCTCAACCTAAAACCCCTGAACAAGTCAGTCCTATACAAAAAGTTTTGTATGGACTCAATTTTCACGGTCAGAAACATTCTGACAAAAGATTGTTTTATGGCATCAATCGATCTGAGGGATGCTTACCTTCATATTCCTGTAGCACCTCAGTCCCAGAAGTTCCTGAGGTTTGCGGTGAATATGGGCAAGGAGATTATACATCTTCAGTTCAGGGCCCTTCCCTTCGGCCTGTCGTCAGCTCCTCGTATTTTTACGAAGATAATGGCGGAAGCTCTCGCCCCTCTTCGACTCCAGGGGATTGCGGTAATTCCATATCTGGACGACCTCCTCTTTTTTGCCCCATCCAGGGAAAAGTTGCAGGAGGATTTGAACAAATCCCGCAGTCATTTGGAGTCACTAGGGTGGATAGTGAATGTTCAAAAATCAAATTTCATCCCAGCTCAGCAAGTACTGTTTCTGGGTTATTTGATAGATTCAGTGGAGCAAAAGATTTTTCTCCCAGAAGAGAAAAAGATCAAGGTCCAAAGGGTAATAACGGCACTACAAACAAATCAACTGATTTCAGTCCGAAAGGTTATGTCGGCTCTGGGGACATTAACCTCTTCAATGCCAGCCATCCAATGGGCAAGGCTGCATTTCAGGACTCTCCAGAGGTTCCTTCTAAGGACATGGAACCACAGGACGGAGAGTTTGGATACAAAAGTAAAGATTCCCACCAGAGTCAAACGTTCACTTTGGTGGTGGAAAAGTCAGGTGGTACTGCAAAGAGGTCTTCTTTGGTCTTTTCCGACCGGGAAAGTGGTCACAACAGACGCCAGTTTGCAGGGATGGGGGGCCCACATGGGTCAAGCCTTAGCGCAGGGAACATGGTCCCAGTTCGAGGCCCAAAGATCCTCAAATTGGAGAGAGCTGAAGGCAGTTGCCCTAGCATTAGCTTTCTTCTCTCAAAACCTCATAGGTTGCCATGTCCAGATTTTGTCGGACAATGCCACGGCCATAGCCTACCTGAACAAACAGGGAGGCACAAGAAGCAGGGCCCTTCACTTACTGTCAGTAGAGATTCTGGAGTGGGCAGAGAACCACTTACTATCTCTATCCGCAGTCCATCTAAAAGGCACATTGAACGAAGTAGCGGATTATCTGAGCCGACAAAAAGTTCAGGAATCAGAGTGGAGTCTGAACAGGAAGGTGTTTGCATTAATCACCAGTGTTTGGGGCCTTCCGCAGGTAGATCTGTTTGCTTCAAAACAAAACACGCAGCTCCCGAATTTTTTCTCCCTTCAGAGAGACATTTGCTCTCAGGGGATAGATGCTCTGGCACATCCGTGGGATTTTCACCTGGGGTATGCTTTTCCTCCATTTCGATTAATCCCTCTAGTGTTGAGGAAAATACTGAAAGAGAGAGTATCAATCATTTTGATTACTCCATATTGGCCAAAGAGAGCTTGGTTTTCCACGATTCTGCAGTTGGCAATCAAACCATGTTGGCATCTCCCGCTCAGTCAGGATCTGTTGATTCAGGGGCCAGTGCTTCATCCAGGGGTAGACAGGTTAAAGCTCACTGCCTGGTATCTGAGGAGCAATTAATGAGAAGCAAAGGCTTTTCAGAACGTTTAACTGCTACGTTGCTTTCCAGTAGGAAAAAGGTAACCAGGGATATTTACGCCAAAGTATGGAAAGTATATGTTTCTTTCTGTCATTCCGAACATAGGGGGGTTAAAGACCTAGTTTCAGTGCTGGAATTTTTGCAAAAGGGTGCAGACAAGAATCTGGCGGTCAGCACTCTTAAGGTGCAGGTGGCTGCCTTGGGAGTTTATCTGGAGAGATCCTTATCTTCAGAAACTCTGATCATGAGATTTTTCAAAGCACTTTCCAGGTCGAGACCGGTACCGGTGAAGCATTTCCCAAATTGGGATCTCTCGGTGGTTCTGCAGGCTCTGGCAAAAGAACCATTTGAGCCTTTACAGGCCATATCCCTAAAGAATTTAACTTTGAAGACTATTTTTCTGGTCGCAATTACTTCAGCAAGAAGGATTAGTGAACTGCACGCCCTATCAGTAAAAGAGCCTTTTTTGTCAGTTTTTCCTGATAGAGTTGTCCTTAAAGTAGATCCGGGGTTTTTGCCAAAAGTGGCAAGCTTTAGTAACAGGTCTCAAGAGATTACTCTACCAACCTTTTCTGCTAACCCTTCGGGTGCAAAGGAAGAGCAGTTTCACAATTTAGACGTAAGACGTATCCTATTACAGTATTTGGAAGTAACAGGAGGGTTTAGAGTTTCAGATTCATTATTTGTTCTTTTCTCTGGAAACAAGAAAGGCCAACAAGCATCAAAAGCATCATTGGCTAGATGGCTTAAGACAGCTATTTCTGTAGCCTATTCTCAAATGGGTTTATCTTCCCCGCTGGGAATTAGGGCTCATTCAACAAGAGCCCAGGCCACTACATGGGCAGAAAGAGCTGGTGCCACCCCAGATCAGATTTGTAAGGCGGCTACGTGGTCAAGCTACTTAACGTTTGTCCGTCATTACAGACTGGATCTCCTATCAGCAGGTGATCAGGCTTTTGGCAGAAAGGTTCTGCAGGCTGTGGTCCCTCCCTAGGGGGGTAAATCTCTATTATCCTCTCAAGTGCTGTCCTGAAAGACGATAAGGGAAAATTCAAGTTAGACTTACCGGTAACTTGTTTTCCTTGAGTCTTTCAGGACAGCAGCATCCCGCCCTATTGTTTTTTCATATATATACTGTGACTAATCATATCTCGATTATGTGTTCCAGTTTGGGGCCGGAGGTTCTCTACTACTACTGACAATGTGTGGAAAGGAGCCTCCTTTTAAAGTTTGGTGGAAGAGGTGTTTCCTGTTGGCAAGGGGAGGAGTCACTCTCTCAAGTGCTGTCCTGAAAGACTCAAGGAAAACAAGTTACCGGTAAGTCTAACTTGAATTTTTTACCCAAGAACTAACCTTATGGTCCATCCTGCAGACCTCTTGTAGCTTGTAAATTAAGTGTTTATGGGGGACTGTATCGAATGCTTTTGCAAAATCCAGGTACACTAAATGCACTGGCCTTCCCCTGTCTACATGGCAGCTCACTTCCTCATAGAAAGTTAACAAATTGGTCTGGCAAAAATGACCTTTTGAAAACCCATGCTGATAACTACTAATGATATTTTTTTCTTCAGTAACTTTTTGGATATAGTCCCTTATCATCCCCTCCAATAATTTACCTACTATTGATGTTAGGCTGACTGGCCTGTCATTTCCAGGGATTTGTCTCTGTCCTTTTTTGAATATGGGTACCACATTGGCTTTTCTCCAATCAGCTGGTACATTTCCTGTCAGTATGCTGTCCGCAAAGATTAGAAACAATGGTCTGGCTATAACCTGACTGAGTTCTCTGAGGACTCTTGGGTTTAAGTTAGGAGAGACTTTTGCTTGTCGCACTATTAGGTTGAGTTTCAACAGTAAAGTTATATTAACCACTTACATAGGTGTGCGCAGCTTATTTCATTAGTGTGTGCATCCCAAAGCTCAAACACACATGCCTTTCTCTGCAGCCTAAGCTGCACAGGGCAATGAATGAATTGGTCTGTGCTGAATGGCTTTCTGTTCATTCACAAACCGACGCCTAGTAAACACAGTTTACTAGGCTTCGGTTATGAATGGACACAGTGAGCGAGTGTGTTCACTGTGTTCATTTAGAAAAGGAATGTTTTGGTGAATTACATATTTACTAGCCCCTTTCCCCACTCTCCATCCTAAAACATCCCCTGTAGCAGCCGGGGAAGAGGAGAGGAGGGAAGCTAGCAGCACTGCAGGGTGGGGGGTGGGGTGGCAACAAGGGGTGAGGGGCCCCAGGCAGTAGGGGGAATCGGCACTGCACATAGTGATTAGGGTGAGACCAGGCACACCTGGCACACCCCCTGCGCATGCCTATGACCACTTAGAGCCTGGTCTGAAGTTATTTAAAGGGGTGCATGTTGGGTTCTGGCATATCCCAAAGAACCTGGGTCTGTAATAGCAAAAAGGGGTATGGAGTAACACTACAACAAAAGGTTAACTCGGCAAGACAAGGAAGAGGAGTGTAGTTACGGAACAGGCCATAAGCAACCAGTCGTTAGGCGGGGTACCTGGTTAGGTAACAGGTCCTCTGGTAGTGAGGGGGTCGACGTTCTGGCTCCCTCCCTAGCAGTCTGTCTATTATAGCAACCGGGGGCAGGCTAACATTAGGGAGATCAATGGCTTGGTCACAAGGTGGGGAAAGGAAAGAGTTAACTGAGAGCATGAATCACGTCTGCACTATGTTCTCAGTGGGACCCCATTCTGTTAATGGGAGTGAGGTAACAGAGGTGCGCTGGACTGATGGAGTGGATGCAGGCTCAGCACGTGCCTCTTAATGCAACACACAAGTACAGTAAGTAGTCACATGGGACAAGTTGCTTTTCGTAGGAACTCTGCACTTCATCACTACACACAATGAAGTTCATCTCTAAGTTGGGGAACTGCCTTAATGTTTGACTTTTCACATGACTGTAGTCCCCTCCTGGGCCCAGGCATTGATGAGCACGCTCCGCGCGAGATATATGCCCATATGCCCATGTGCACAGGTGCAGTAGACCCCGCCCACATACTGCGATGGTAACACAAGGCACTCTGTGTAAAACATTGTAGTGCTATTAAAGGATAAGTTCACCTTTCAGACCATGTGATACCCATATTTAGAGTGTAACATGCTTATTCGCCCATCAACACTAGATGCACCATAGATCTCATCGATCTGCTCAGTAAATTTCACCGACCAGCACTCATATTGAGCCTCGATGCCCAAAAAGCCTTTGATAGGGTAGCAAACATATAGGGCAAAGACAGCCTATCTCGCATTGGCTTTAAGGGCCCATTTATATCAGCTTTACAGGCTTTGTACTCCTATCCTACCTCTCAAGTCCAAATGTCAGCTTTTCAATCACACTCGTTCCATATATCTAATGGCACCCGACAGGGGTGCCCCCTGTCCCCCCCCCCCCTATTTATTCTGTGCTTAGAACCTCTGGCTGCGGCTATCCGTTCTTATCCAGACATAAAGGGGGTCTTGATGAGGCAGAGGGAGTACAAACTCACTTTTTGCTGATGATATCCTTCTCACCCTGACAAACCCTCTCCTATACCTCCCAATTTTGCATGATTTATTAAACCGATTTAGCTGCCTCTCAGGATACAAAGTTAACACATCTAAGACTGAGGCTCTCCCTATACTCCTTCCCTCTGATCTCTTAGTCGCCTTACAACACACAAATCCCTATAAATGGTGTTCCCAGTCTCTCAAATACCTGGGAGTTAACTTAACGCCAACCTACTGATAGACTTGTGTCTTTTTTCAACCTCACCTACTATGTAACTACATGCTGACATAAAATCACACACATAGGTTGGACTTGATGGACTTTTTTCAACCTCACCTACTATGTAACTATGTACTCTACCTTATATACCGCTAACTACCCCCACTTTTCAGAGAGAAAAGGGTAGGATCAATGTACTGAAGATGTCTATTCTCCCAAAACTCTTATATCTTTTTGGAGACCTTACCTGTTTCTGTACCAATGTCTCAGCTCAAAGTTCTCCAACAATGGTCTTTAAGTTTTATATGGCACAATAAGTCTCATCGTATTGTGAGATCCGTAATATTTGCTCTCCGTACTCGTGGGGGTCTTGGGGCACCTGACGTTGTCAAGTATTATTATGCTACCCACCTACGCCCCATTGCATCCTGGTCAAGCCAATAAGCTCACAAAAATGGTCAGAAATTGAACGGGGGTCCCTTTATCCTGTACACCCTTGCTCCTGTCCCTTCATGGAGATGCTGTGTGAAAACATATGTGCTTAGGACCTATGCTATTTACTATGCAGGTTTAGCAAAGTACCTATAAGAAGTACTCTCGCTCTCTTCACCATGTTCCCCTCTCACAAATATTCTTGTAGCAAGAGCCCCGACACCTAGAGGCCTAATGGTGACCTCCAGAGTCAGGGAGAGCTAACATCCTTCATTGTAGAGTGGGTTACCAGGCATGCTGGGTGTGATACAAGAAGAAATGGTGGGCGCCAGTCACTTTTGGATGGTATTTATTGTCTCTTATCAGAACTGTGAACAGAGGGTTGGGGCCTGGACACCCCTGTGTAGATGCAATGGTAATTGATGCTTTCCGACTTCTTCACCGTCCCCGGTTGGTGAGAAGACTGCTCAGGTACTTGCTTCAGCTTACTCACAGTAGTCTCTGGTAACAAGGTGGATGGTCCCTTAGTGGCGACAGCTTCCCCTCTATCTCCGACCACATCTGGTTCCCCTTCTGGCTGAACCTTCACAACTCGGTTGGACTCCAATCCTGCAGTCCTAACCCTACGCTGCTTCTCCTGCTCCTGGTTAGGCCTCAGGTAGCCTAGCAGCCAGATGTCCTCGGGATAGGCCTCAGGCTTCCGGCCTAGCAGCCCGGGCGACATAACACACCTCCACCCAGACAGCCATTCAGGTGGCACAGAACCCCGATCACCTGACTCCACCCAAATAAATTAGCTCTCCCAGCAGGCCAAGGGACTTAAAGAAACCCTTGCCTATTGACTGAGACACCCCATCCATTCATAATCCGTTCTTGCTATGCCCTTGTCTTATCTAATGTCACCAGCTACAATTCCACCTAGTGACAGAAGAGAGAAGTGCAGCAATTCCAGAATTAGGGGGGGATCAGTGGATCTCCTAACAATTAGCCAGGACACTTACTACCTGGCAAACTAAATTGGTTAGCAACCCTGCCTAAACACAAGGGTGCTACATCCTCCCCCTGAATAGGAAACTACGTCTTAGAGTTTGCAAAGAAAAAACAGTTTGAACTCTCAAGCCTGAGAGTGGATATCCTGGCAAAAACTGGGATAGGTGGGGTAACAGGAAAGGATAAACAAATAACAATACATGTGGCGTACCACATGAAATAGGTATACATGGTATATGTACATAAGTAAGTGGCAGTTCACACAAGGGCAGATAAATAGAAGACAATATTTACAGTTCTACGTGTGGCATACCACCCAAAAACAAGGGAGAAATACAATAACAGTAGCCTTATATCTTAACTATCTATCTACTATCTACACCTGAAAAATTTAAAATATTAGCATTATTGTACAAGTGGTAACATTGTTGTACCAGCAGAGGTCACTGTCTCTCCTTAGCCAAGGAAAATGCAATGGGTGCAGGAAATCCTGAAAGAGAAAATAGACAACACAAAAACACATCCTATGCCTATGATAACACAGTGCAATATATACATAAGCAAATATTGAGTAAATGTTGATTACCCTCAGCCGAGAGCAGCAGAACAGTGTAAATACACACTATGCCACATCTTAATCTATCTATCTATCTATCTATCTATCTATCTATCTATCTATCTATCTATCTATCTATCTATCTATCTATCTATCTATCTATCTATCTATCTACATATACAGATGAAAATTGGGCCCCAACCCCTTGAGGGTGCCACCCCTTTCCATGACAATCCTAGAAAAAAAAACTTAGCAGCTCCTATTAAACATTCTACATAAAGTGAAATAAGACTCACTCAGGTTGGCACTCTCACGCCACCTGGTAGTCAATATCCAGCGAACAGTCTTTGTGTGTTTGCATAATATATTTTTGTTTCTCGTTTAGTCCATTATCAAGCTTAAGGTGAGAACTTGCCCTTTTTGCCACAACTTAATCTACTTATCTAGCTAAACGCCCCAGTGTCCTTGGAGCCCCAAAATCCATCAATATTTAACTCAGGGTGTGATCACATATCAACTATCAACTTTTTCCCAGCAGTTAACCTTCTTCTTAAGGATAACTCCGGGGACAGGAGGCATGGCTGTAATCAAACAACAGTAGGCCATGCCATAGTGCAAGGGACCGCACTCCGCTAAGGTGAAGTCCATCCTCAGGTCCCCTTGCATTTTAAATCTCAGTCTGTCTACAACACAGCTGGGGACTGAGAATAATTTTCCTCATTGACAAAGAAAAGCACACATTGAAGTCTCAACTGCAAATCAACGTGTCACTCTCAGAGGGAGGCACACTTGCGATTCCAAAACACAGGCCAGCATGACTCACTTGGGGCATTCCCTGCAACTGCCGATAGAACACAGTCCAGCAGGCACAGCTAAACAAGAATGTTCCTCACAACAACTTTGAAAGGTGGAGTCGCTTTGGTTAAGCATCCTGACTCCACAAAACACACATTTGTAATCCAAATGACTCTGTATCTTGACCCAGTTCAGTAGTATTTACCAATAATACCTGGGATCCAGCAGCTGTACATGTTTCCCACTTGTGTCAGAAGTAGTGATGTAGTGCTGAAGGTCCTTATTAGGCCTGCGAATGATCAAAGTCTGGAGTATTGAGCCAGCCATAGTCCCAAGTTTGTGAAACAGAAGAATATCTTTCAGCATACCGTGGAGATAACTTTTTAATATCGAGGTTCAGAGGGATGTTAAGAAACTTTGAATGGCCACATCCACTCACTGAGCCCTTTTCTCCTGGATCTCCTCTTCCAAGTGAACCGGGATATATGGATACAAATAGCCATAATCTTTAGCCACTTTCTTAATAATGATGTGCTGTAACTTGGACAGCCTAGGCAGTGTTTTTGGGTCTCCACACCTGGGCAGAACCCATGCATCAGGGGCACGTTGGACTGGGTGTCCAGCAACGACATTGGGTTTACAACCAAACTTGGTCATTTGAGTTGGCTTGGTAACAAGAAGTTTAGGAACCCAACTTGCGCAATAATCTTCTTCAAAGGAATTAGTAACACACAGGCATGGCGTTGCACTGGCAGACAATTCAATCTTCACACTAGTAGCTTGCACAGGAAGAACCTCATCTTCCTCTAAATCACATGCCTCCTCTTCTTCACTATCAGTCCACTTTCCAGTCCATGAGAAAGTGTCTGGGAACAGTTCAGAAATCCGATCAGATGGTATATCTGAATTGGATATAGTGGAGCATTCTTCACCCTGGAGCAGGTTGCGCTTTGAACTAGCATCCACTGGCAAAGCAACCTTGTCTCCCTTACTGGCCACAGGTATCACAGCTCCCACTGGCACACTACTTTCACCCATTTCAGGCTTATCAGACTCCGGTGTCTTTCCCCCAGGAAGTTCCATCACCAAGGAATGCAGTTGGGCCTAACCATGGCCTCTAGGGATAACCGGAGCGTTGGGCCCTGGAGGAACCACAGAGATGAGGGGAGCAGCTTCTCGCACTAGCCGGGTGATAGCAGGGGGACTCTCGATACTGTCCCCAGCTTGGATGGCGACATTCCTGTCCCAAACCGATTGTAGTGTCCGCGGAGGTTGGGCTGATGTGACTACCTCGAGCAAGGGTTCCCCGCAGCGTCCACAGGCGATCCATGGCTGCATGTGCGTGGCCAAGCCGGAACACTTCCTGCAGATCAGTCCCAAGGCTTCATAGCCTCCAGCCATATACAGGGCAAGACTGCCCTTAGGTGTATACCGCACTCCAGTGTGAGTCAGAACACTTTTAGCTCCGCTCAAACCAGGGCTGACACCCAGAAAAAATGTTCTCCAATCTCTGCACCTTCTTCTCCATCCAATACACGTGGCAGCACTTCCTTATCCTCCTCTGCAGAGCGGTAGCTCCTCCCCCTGCCAAAGGATTGGTGCACACACTCTCTGGAAACCTCAGCGCAGCGCCCCCCAAAACTTTAATGGAGTCCATTTTAACCCCTGCAGCACTGGCATAAAGTAACAAAAGACCAGGCTGACACTCTCCTATGAGCAATGAGACATGTTGGTTCTTCCCCACATTGTTGGAATGCACAATAACACAGTCTATACACAGTAAAGATGTTACTTGCCACCTCCCCACAGAGCCATACAAAATACAGAGGTAGCTGTAGCCGGTTGCTAGGGGCGACTGCTGCAGGAATAATACCTTTGCCCCACTATGGGCACCAAATGTAGCAAGGGCCCCGACCCCTAGAGGCCTAATGGTGACCTTCAGAGTCAGGGAGAGCTGACATCCTTCGTTGTAGAGTAGGTTGCCAGGCATGGTGGGTGTGATGCAAGAAGAAATGGTGGGCGCCAATCACTTTTGGATGCGAACAAGAGATTTATTGTCTCTTAACAGAACTGTGGGAGAGAGGGTTAGGGCCAGGACTCCCTTGAGTAGATGCAATGGTTGTTGGCAGACTCCGAGACTTCTATAGTTAGACAGCTATACAGTGGAAGGCCTCTAGCTGGACGACACTTCTGTGTAAGTAGGAAGGCTGTCTCCTATGGCAGCTAATCTTGTAACAGTCACTAATAGGGATGGGCTGTCTGTTCCAGTCAAACATGAGTTCGACTTGAACATCGGTCGTTCGCTTGTTCGCCGAATTTCAAACATTATGGGCCGTTTGCGCCAAATTCGAGTGGCGCATCATGGCCCATAATGCTCTGCGTCATCGCAGAGCATTGCTGGCTGGTGATTGGCCAAGCATGCACTATGACCCCCATGCTTTGGCCAATCACAGCGCCGTCAGCGAAGAGAGCCATAATTGGCTGCAGGCAGGGTGCCTGTGGCCAATTAAGGCTCAGGGGGTTAAGTACACACCCCACACTATATAAGGCCGCCCGCACGTCAGCCTTGTGCAGTGTGTTGGTGGCGTTTGTTTAGAGAGAGACAGAGAGAGTGTCATTTGATTTAGTTTGAGCAGGCAGGCAATTTCTGGTGTTCTGTTGCTAATATACTTCAGGCAGGCAGGCGAGACAGTTAGATAGCTGCAGTGTATTTAGTATATATATGCATCCCGGTTTTGTGTCTGTATATATACACACTGTATACGGTTTAGCTAGATCTCACTGCAGACCGTTCCTGGTGTACTGTCGCTAATATACTTCAGGCAGGCAAGTGAGACAGTTAGCTGCAGTGTATTTAGTATATATATATATATATATATATATATATATATATACACACACACACTGTATACAGTTTAGCTTCATCTCACTGCAGACCATTCATGGCTAACATACTTGTAAGGAAACCAGCAGAAATCGCCTGGCACGCGCTGGTGCGCATGCGCACGCATGGGAGACCACGGATGCCTGTGCGCGCTCATGCGCGGCGCCCGGCGTACACACGCAGGAGCGTGCCCTAGCGCCAGTTGTTGCCAGTCAGCCTATTTAAAGGAGGCCCCAGCAACTGATCGGTGCTGACTGGTCTTCAGCTGTGTCCCTGTTACTCTGAACCTGTGTTATTCTGCCTGATTCCCGTTGCTGACCTTGGCTCCTATTTACCCGGCTCTGAACTCTGCTATACCCGATCTCTGGTTCCTGATCCCGGCTTCCCATCTGACCCATCTCTGCCTGATGTTCTGGTACCCTGCTGCCTGCCTGTTGACGAACCTGGCTTCCCATCTGACCCGTCTCTGCCTGATGTTCCGGTACCCTGCTGCCCGCCTGTTGATGAACCCGGCTTCCCATCTGACCCGTCTCTGCCTGATGTTCCAGTACCATGCTGCCCGCCTGTTGATGAACCCGGCTATCCCTGTGACCTGGCCCTGGTGCCCAGCTTGGCCCAGCACAACTACCCGAGTGTCTGCAACTTCAGTCCTGCGACCAGCTACGACTTTCTGCAACAGGGTTCTTAGTTCCCACCTGCAGGCACTCGTGTGCCTCCTGTTCCTTGACTCCTTCTGTTTCACTCTTAGCGGGACCTGGACTGGAGATACAAGAGAGGCTGACCTCGTCAATTCAGTCTCCCTTCAGGTACGTGACAGTACCAGTCAGCCAGTAATGGAGTCTGAAAGGGAGATCTCTCTGCTGTCAACCCTCTGCCAAACTGTTACCGCACTCTCCCACGTAGTGCAAGGGTTGCATATGGACTTTGCCCGCATCCATAACCAACTTCAGTATACATCCAGCTTTACTCCCACTTCTGAGCATCCAAGACTCAAGGATTCCTTTGCTCAAACTATGACTTTCTCCCAAGCCGAACTATCTTACCTTCCTGAGCCCAGGGTACCCTTGCCCGAACAGTTTTCTGGGGACCGTAAAAAGCACAGGACTTTTCAGAATGCCTGCAAACTTCACTTTTCTTTGCTACCCCGTACATTCTCTATAGAGGAAGTGAAGGTGGGATTTCTTATCTCCTTGTTGCTGGAGGAACCCCAGGCCTTGGCATTTCAGCTTCCGGAATCACATGACCCTGTCCTGGCTTCGGTCAATTCCTTTTTCACTGCCATGGCTCAATTATTTGCTGAGTCATTTACAACAAGGTTCTAGGTTTATGGAGGACTATGTCTTGGACTTTTATGGAGCACTGCTACTGAGTGGAATGATTCGGCCTTACATTTCCGATTTCGTCTTGGCCTGTCAGAAGCCATCAAAGATAAACTCGCCAGAGTGGAAATACCTACCTCTCTGAATGACTTAATCCACCTCAGCATACAAATTGACCGTTGCCTACGTGAAAGACGGTTCGAGAAATCTGGAAATCTTCATCTAATGCCTACCTGCTCGACGGACCAATCACCTGCCTCCTTCTCAACCGTGGGAAACAACAACTTTCGCGCCAGTGGTGTCAATAATTGAAAACCATACGTGAATCATAAAAAATCATAAAAAATTGCCAACAATGAAAAATTAAAAATTAAAAATTGCAAAAATTACATATACCAAGCTGCTCCCCAAATTTGAACAAAAAGATCAAAGGTGAATAATTATATAGATAGGGGGCGCTAGAGGCTACAGAAAATTGTTTTGAGTACAAAGAAAAACACAAAACCAAAAAAATCTATATTGAATAATGTGCTTGATTAAAAAAAGAGAATATAAATATAAAAAAATGTGGCAATCACAATTGATAAATAACCTGAAAACACAATACAATGATGACAATAATAGTGCTTAACTGTCCCAATACAGTGAATAAATGTGATATCTTCCAATATGTGCCAAATTCTTGCCGTTGATATAAAGAATTCCGTCACCAAAGAAAAAAGAAAGAATACACCTTGAAGTAATAGATATCTGCTTACCAGATACCAATGGCCCCTTTACTTAAAAAGAGAGTCACTAGCACTTGTGCAGGATTGTGCCTGCTCACATGGAAGGCTGGACAACTGGATGATGCTTTAGGCATGGATCCCTCCCGTCCCACTCGTTCAAGATAAGGATATATGGGAAACAAACAGAGTCTCCATAGCGTAAAACCATTTATTAAAAAGTTAAAATAACATTGGAATAGCCAAATGGCCTCTTACATTTGTAGGTGCCCACCCGGCACTGGGGCTGCTCGTATGTCTGGGTAAGATTGGTGTCAAAGACCCGTCGCATTGCATCATATTCGGCGTGCGTTCCACCCAGTACGAAAGGACAACCAGAGGATCCGGATGTTGGAAGGCAAAACCATGTGACCACGTACCGCTCCGACGTACGTTTCGTTGTGAACGTCTTCAGGGAAGCGTACGTTGGTCACTGAGTTACGAGTTTATATCGAAAAAACGGGGGGCGGGTATAACTGGCGTGACAAAAAAACTTCCGCTCGTATCAATAAAGTTATAATGGCAATCAATAAACACGGATAACCAGGAAGCAAGACTCCCTCTAGTGGCCATAAGTCATAATGGTCTAATGGTTTCTCAGGCTAAACAAGTAATGTTTAGCTAGCACCTTATCCTGTACTCATATGGTGCTCCCCCTTCTGGTCATTAATCAGGTAGGCGGAAATATCCCATGCTGGCGATAATATTAGGTTTAATAATTGTTACTGCAAAACCAGTATATAATTAATTGTTTAAGGTGTCTTAGTTACTAAGGAAAAAACTTATTTTACCCTGTAATTCTATGCAGCCACAGTCTCGGTTTACATTAGCATACTAAATAACCAATAATACAAATTAAAACCGCTAAAAGACTGTTGAGTCTCATAGGTCAAATCACTACTCCAATCATATCATAATCCAATTTGGAAAACTATATCTCTGACCTACACTCCCTATTCTCAGAAATCCCATCAAATAGTTATTATATCTACCTAAAAATAATGGGATTAGAAATAAGATACATCAAATCAGACCCACTTAAATATTCAATTTTGCATATTGTGACCAGTACATACCCTAAACTAGTCATTGGTTAAAAAACAGTTAAGATCTAGATCTATATTCATCCCATGTGGTTGCATACTTTGTAGTTTATAAAGCCAGTACGTTTCGTTTTTGGATACTGCCCTTTTCATATGAGTGCCCCTCCAATCTCTTGAGATTTTGTCAATCCCATAGAATGTACATAATGATGGATCACTATCGTGATAGAGTTTGAAGTGTCTTGAGACACTATGGTTGGGATAACCATTTTTAATGTTCGCAAGGTGTTCATTAATTCTTACTTTTAATTGGCGTGTGGTTCTGCCCACGTATTGTAGGGAACACGGACATTCCAAAACATAAGTTACGTGGTCAGAATCGCATGTAATAAGGGGTTTGATATTAAATTGTTGTTGGGTTACTACAGATTTAAATTGGGACCTCTTTTTCTTAGAGCCCGGTTTCCTAGTTTACAAGCATTGCACCTGGTACAATAATGGAAACCAGACCCATCTAAAAAAGTGAGTGGTTTCCTTGGTGGATCAGGTACATTGGGGGCTATTCGGTTTCTAAGGCTGGGGGCCCTACGGTAAATGAATTTTGTTTTTTTTGGCAGGGAGGACTGGAGATCTTTATCTTTTAACAGGATAGGCCAGAATTTCTTGAAAATGCCTTCTACTGTTCTGTATTGACGATGAAAACCCGATATAAACGCACAATCGCCTTTAAATTTTTTTTTTGGTTTAGGAGCCAACAAGGATTGCCTGTCCATGTTTGACACCTGTAGAACCAGTTTGTCCAATACATGGGCAGGATAACCCTTCTCTATAAATCTAGTGGTAAGAATTTCTGCTTGTGAAAAACAATCTAAATCATTGTCGCAATTTCGCCGTATGCGCATATATTGTCCTTTGGGTACAGCCCCTATCCATTGCGGATGATGGCAACTATGTGTAGGGACATAGGCGTTGCGGTCTGTTTCTTTGAAGAAAGTTTTTGTACTAATGGTGTTACCTTGTTTGGAGAGTGTTAAGTCTAAATAGTTCACTGTGCTTAAACTGTACTCTGCTGTAAATTTTAAGTTATATCTATTAAGATTCATATATTCTAAGTACTTCAAAAAACTTTCCTTTGTTCCCTCCCACAAAATAATAACATCATCGATGTATCTTTTGTACAACAAAAGTGATTGGGGTCTGTTTTTGAAAATGGTTTCTGATTCCCATTTGTTTAGCGTAATGTTTGCCACACTAGGGGCATAACGAGCTCCCATGGCTACACCGCCAGTTTGATTATAGTAATCATTTAAAGCCCAGAAATAATTATTCCCCATGGCCATAGATAGTCCTTCAATCAGAAATTTGATTTGTGATTTTTTTTTATGGTGGATTTATTTGCGAAAGCCCACCTAACTGCTTCTAACACGTCTATTTGCCGTAGGTTGGTGTAAACAGACGCAATATCCATTGTTACTAATAGAGTATGATCAGTAGCAACAATGGATTGTAGCAATGTAATTAGTTCTCAGCTATCTTTGAGGTAGGATTGGCTCTGTGGAACCAGAGGCTGGAGGAAAATATCAAGATATTCCCCCACCCTAGAGTACAGAGAGCCAATCCCACTCACTATTGGGCGGCCTGGTGGATTTTCCTTGTTTTTGTGTATCTTTGGTACTATGTAGAGTACCGGAATTCTGGGTGTGGTTAAATTAAGATATTCTGCTTCTTTCTGGTTTAATATTTTTTTAGTGGTTCCTTTAGTGATCCATTTTAGTAATTCTTGTTTTAATTGTGGGGTAGGGTTGCATTTTAGCTTTTTATATGTTGTAGTGTCATTCAGCAATCTCATTAGTTCTTTGTTGTAATTTTCCTTAGTTAGTATTACCAATCCTCCCCCCTTGTCTGCAGGTCTTACCACTATCTGTTTGTTCTCCTCCAATTTTTTGATGCCCTCCCATATTTTTTGATTATTTTAATGTTTTGATATTTCTATTAGGCGTACTTCATCCTGGACCATAGTCCTAAATACTTCTATATGGTGGTTGGAGCCTTTTTTGGGGTTGAATACTGAATTATTTTTTAGGCTACTGTGTAAAAATGGGTCATCTGTCTCCTTAATTGTAGGGTTAATATTTTGACCTGAAAAATGTTTTCTGATATTTAGTTTTCCTATATATTTCTCGATGTCTACAAATAAATTGAACTTGTCTATATTTTTATTTGGCGCAAATTTCAATCCCTGTGCCAGGACTTCCAGTTCTGAATCAGAAAATTCTATAGTAGTTAGGTTGAATAACCCTGATTTTAATTGTTTCTCTTCCTTTTTCTTTCTCCCTCTGCCTCTTCTTCCTCTCTTTCTACTTTTTCTATATAGTTCTGTTGAGGATTGGTTGGGATTCTGTATGGCTCTTTCCAATCTCTCCATTCCCCCCCTCCCTGGTGTGGATAGGGGTTATGTACCTGTCTACCTCTAAAATTACCTCTAAAATGTCCCCTAGGGGGTCTCGGTGGGTACTGGTTGCGGTTGTTGGCATAGTATCCATAATCGGGAGGTCTATAATCTATAGGGGCGGGTCTATTATAATTAGATCCCCGATATGGTGAATTGTAAGTTGGTGGATAAGGATGGGGATTCGTCTTAGGGTGATTATTTTGACTGTGAGCTGCTCTGTTGTTGGTCCTATGAGGTGTACTTGGATCCCCTTTAATTTTTGTTGCCATAGTGGCTACAGTATTATGTACTTCAACTTCCCTCTCAGCTGATGATTCTTGGGGTGGATTTGACTGTAGATTTTCTTGCCATTTGTATACCCTATTTTCTTCATAGTCCTTGGTATCTCTAAAATATTTTTTAAGCTTTTTGTCTTTAATCTCCCCATCATATTTAGCTAGATGGGTACTTAATTCCTTGGCCTTATCTGAGTACTCTTTAGAGGACATAAATGGTTCCATGGTTGTCTTGAGTTCTTTGATTTTAGATTCCAAGACAGCTTTTTTAGCTTCACGCCTTCTAACCATCATTTGCATTAATTTCTGTTCACAGGCATTGAAGAATTGATACCACTCATCGAGTAGCCTCAAGTCCTCAACCCCATCATTGGGACTTATATCCCATCTTAAACTCCTGGGGGTTAGATTTTTGCCTATATACATCGCCAGGGATACAATATCCCACCACAGCCTAATTTGTTTTTCAGTGTCATATTTAAGTTGTTTAAATCCCTTATCTAGGTCTACATTGTTGCTGTTAGAATGTTAGAATGTTAGTTGTTAGAATTTATTCACTGTATTGGGACAATTAAGCACTATTATTGTCATCATTGTATTGTTTTTTCAGGTTATTTATCAATTGTGATTGCCACATTTTTTTATATTTATATTCTCTTTATTTAATCAAGCACATTATTCAATATAGATTTTTTTGGTTTTGTGTTTTTCTTTGTACTCAAAACAATTTTCTGTAGCCTCTAGCGCCCCCTATCTATATAATCCTTCTCAACCGTGCCAAGAAATGTTTCTGACATCAGGAAAATTCTACATGCCAGCTTTCCTAGGCCCCCTCTGACCGAACAAGAGCGATCTCGTCCTCGCTGCAATAATCTCTGTCTTTATTGTGGGGAGCAGGAGCACTTCCTACAGACTTGTTCCAGAAGACATCATAAAAGACCCCTCCTTCCATCTTCTACAGTTGTGGCATTAAGCTCCAGTCAAAACCACACCCTGCTGCCAGTTTCCCTTCAGTTAACCGGAAAAACTCTTACTGTTTCTGCCATTGTGGACTCTGGGGCCTGTAGCTGTTTCGTGGACTCTGCCTTTGCAAATACGCACGCACTCTCTTTGCATTCCAAGAAGAACAGCTTCACAGTCTACCTGGCAGATGGTTCAGGCATCAAATCTGGGCCTGTCACTCTAGAGACTGAACCCATCCTGTGTCTCACAGCTTCTGGGCATCGTGAGCTGCTAAGTCTAGATGTCATTACATCTCCCCTATTTCCTGTCATTCTTGGGCAGCCCTGGTTGAAGACACATAACCCCCTCATCATCTGGGTCACAGGGGAAGTGACTTTTTCTTCTAAGTACTGTGATGAATTCTGCATTCCTCCTCTACCCAAGTCTGAAGAACCGCTCCTCTGCATTAACATGGACCCTGATACCATTAAGCTTTCCGTTTACTTTCTGGACGATTTCAATAAAAAGAGCGCTGACACTCTCCCTCTTCATAGACCATATGACTGGCCTATCGGTCTCTTACCTGGTGCAGAAATCCCCTTTGGCAAGATCTACCCACTCTCAGAACCAGAACTGGAGGAATTCCGGAAGTACATTACTGAAAACCTTGATAAGGGGTTTATCCGGCCATCTTCTTCCCCCGCGGGAATATTTTTTGTGGGATCACTCCCTCCGGCCCTGTATTGATTACCGGGACTTAAATAAGGTAACCATCAAAAACCGATACCCCTTACCTCTTATTCCAAAACTATTCCAGAGGTTACGGGAGGCTCGTATATTTACAAAATTAGACTTGAGAGGAGCATACAACCTGATCAGAATAAGAGAAGGGGATGAATGGAAGATGTTCAGGTCTTGTTTTGGGCATTTTGAGTACCTGGTGATGCCCTTTGGACTCTGTAATGCTCCAGCCACCTTCCAGAATTTTGTAAATGATGTGTTCTGGGACGTTCTTGATTTATTTACTATTGTTTACTTGCATGACATTTTAATTTTTTCCCACCTCCTTAGAGTCCCATCGAATTCACGTGAAGAAAGTGCTAAACAGACTAAGGGAACACCATCTCTATGCTAAGGTGGAGAAATGTGAATTCGAAAAGCTCACCATCCAGTTCCTGGGGCTCATTATCTCTGCAGACGGAATTTCCATGGACCCACAGAAAGCATCTGCAGTACTTGATCGGCCTGACCCTACTGATAAGAAATCTGTACAGCGGTTTGTGGGGTTCGCTAATTTTTACAGGAAGTTTATTAAAGACTTTTCCAGTATCTTATCCCCTATCACCCAGCTAACCAAGCTACGTACGACCTTCACATAGACCTCAGAAGCTCAGACAGCATTCGAAAAACTGAAAGGCCTTTTCACATCCGCACCCATCCTGAAACACCCAGATCCTTCTCTGCCCTATGTCCTTGAAGTGAATGCCTCTGAAATAGCCGTGGGAGCCATATTGTCCAAACGACAAGGGACAAAATCGCTACTCGATCCTGTCGCTTTCTTCTCCAGAAAACGAAGTAATCCTAAAAGGAACTACAATGTCGGTGATCGGGAATTACTCGTTATTACGTCAGGTACAAGTCAGGTATATATATATATATATATATAGGCTTGTAATATATATAGTCTAGCCAAGCCTATACCTGAATAGGCCATTGCCTGAGTGCGTGTTCAAAGACACTTTCAGCCAGGCAGGTGACCCACTGAGCTGCAGTTCATTTAATATATATATATATACAGGCTTGTAATATATATATATATATATATATACATATATATATATATATATATATATATATATATATAATATATATAGTCTAGCCAAGCCTATACCTGACTGTAGGCTATTGCCTGAGTGCATGTTCAAAGACACTTTCAGCCAGGCAGGTGACTCACTGAGCTGCAGTTCATAAAATATATATCCACTGCATTGTAGTCCAGCCAAGCCTATACCTTACTGTAGGCCATTCCTGGTGTACTGTTTTTAGTAAACTTCAGGCGTTGTTTTGCTAATCTAATTGTACAGTATGTCTGGAAGGCCACCAAGAAGAGGCAGACGCTCACAGGCCACTAAAAGAGGGCAAACAGGCTCTGTGTCTACAGCAAACAGTGCTGGTCCTGGACATGGTGCATCCTCAGCACGTGGCTGTGGGGCACGCTTGTCCTTTTTTTCGGCAGCTGGCTGTGTTGAGCCACAACATGCAGAAGAGTTGGTAGAGTGGATGACCAAGCCGTCCTCATCCTCCTCATCCTCTGTCACCCAGGCTCAGGGTACTTTGTCTGCCAATGCAGCTGCCAAAGTGGCCCCTTCCATCGGCTCAATGTCATCAGTCACTCCTTCCCTAGCCCCACCATCATGCCCTGAGCAGTCCTCCGAACTGTTCGACCACAGTGTAGGGTACATGCTGCAGGAGGATGCGCAGCATTTTGAAGGCTCTGATGATGGTACCCAGGTTAAAGATGAAGGCAGTAACATGAGTCCAGAGAGAAGAGGGGGTGCCCAAAAAGGACAAGAAACTGGCAGTCTTGTTCCCCCAGCTGCAGCATACTGCCAGGTTTGCTCCAGTGGCGAAGAGGGAGGGGATGATGAGGTCACTGACTCTACATGGGTGCCTGATAGAAGAGAGGAGGAGGAGGCACATCTCCAACGAGGCAGGATGACCTCCAGGGGCCAGCTTAAAGTCAGCCAACTGACTGCATCACACCGCAGAGCTCCACATGTGCAGGGCGCTGCTGACTCTGCACGTTTTTCCAAAAGTTCTTTGGTGTGGGCCTTTTTTGAGACGTGTGCAGCAGATCACACTGTTGCTGTTTGCAACATATATCCGAAGGTTATAAGGTAAGGTGCATATTACCGCTGACTCATGGTCAAGCAGGCATGGACAGGGACGTTACCTTTCTTTCACGGCGCACTGGGTAACCCTGCTGGCAGCTGGGAAGGATGCAGGACAGGGTGCAGTATTGGAGCTTGCTCCGCCACCACACCTCCAAAATTCTAATAGTGATGATTCTGCCACACCTCTCTCCTCCACCCCCTCCTCTTCTTCTTCCTCTATGGCCTCTTCCTGTGCAGATTTGTCCTCAGAACCAGCGGTGCTCCGTAGGCGTTCTAGAGGCTACGCAAGCACTGAGGCAAAAAGATGCCATGCGGTGCTTGAGTTGGTCTGCTTAGGGGACAGGAGCCAAACTGGGGCAGAGATTCTGTCAGCTCTGCAGGGGCAGGCTCAGAGGTGGTTGACGCCACGCCAGCTTCACCAGGGATGAAGGTTTGCGACAATGGCACTAACCTCCTCTCCGCCCTCTGACAGGGACACTTCACCCATGTGCCCTGTTTGGCTCACGTCCTTAATTTGGTGGTGCAGCGGTTCTTGTGCAGGTACCCGGGCTTACAGGATATCCTGAGGCAGGCCAGGAAAGTCTGTGGGCATCTCCGCCGGTCATATAATGCCAGTGCTCGGCTGGCTGACCTTCAAAAGAAATGCAACCTGCCCAAGAACCGCCTCATCTGTGACATGCCCACCAGATGGAACTCAACGTTGGCAATGCTGCAGTGGCTGCACATGCAGCAGAGGGCCATCAACGAGTACCTGTGCGAGTAGGGCACCAGGACAGGGTCAGGGGAGCTTGGCTTTTTTTCGCCACACCAGTGGCTCATGATCAAGGATGCATGCACTGTCCTGTTACCATTTGAGGAGGCCACAAGGATGGTGAGCAGTTAACAGTGCACGCATCAGTGATACTGTCCCTCTTGTCTACCTGTTGGAGCACACGCTGAGTTGAATAATGGACAGGGCACTTGAGGCAGAACAGAGGGAGGAAGAGGAGGACTTCCTTACCTCTCAAGGCCCTCTTTATCCAGACAGTATTCCTGTGGGCCTGCCGCTCTCACAGGAAGAGGAGGAGAAGGATGAGGATTGTGTCAGCATGGAGGTGGAGCCTAGCACTCAGCATCAGCAGCAGTCTTCAAGGGATCGTTTACAGTCCCCGGAAACCCATGGACTTGTACGTGGCTGGGAGGAGGTGGCTGAAGATCAGATCGTCCTTAGTGACCCAGTGGACTCTGGATCGAATGCCTCAGCAAACCTACGCTGCAGGGCCTCCCTAATCCTGCAAAGCCTGCAAAAGGACCCTCGGATTTGTGTGATCAAGGAGAGGGATCACTACTGGCTGGCAACCCTTCTTGATCCACGTTACAAGGGTAAGGTTGCGGAACTTATCCAGCCGTCGCAGAGGGAGCAGAGGATGAAACATCTTCGGGAGGCCTTGCAGAAAGGTTTGTGCAACGCGTTTCCAGAGCCTGGGAGGGTACAAATTCCTGGTCCTGGACAACGTGTTGCTGAGGCTTTGGTCAGTCACAGAAGGTGCGGTGGAGAAGGTGGCCATGGTGCAGGAATACCTAGGGGCAAGATCACACTTGGAGACCTTTCCAACCAAAAATCCACTGGGTTACTGGGTCTTGAGGATGGGTCACTGGCCAGCGCTTGCACTGTTTGCAATTGAGCTACTAGCCTGTCCTGCATCCAGCGTTCTTTCGGAACGCATATTCAGTGCCGCTGGAAGGTTTGTAACCGATCACAAAGATTTGCCTGTCCACCGACTCGGTTGATCGCTCACCTTCATAAAAATGAATCAGTCTTGGATCACCAGCTACCAAGCACCTGATGCTGATGTAACCGAATAATTTTTTTATGAATGTGAGATCCCTTGAAGACTGCCTATGCTGACTGACTATCCTGTTATGCCGAATGACAATCCTATTCCTCCTCAATGTTCATGTTGATAGCTTCTAAGAACATTTTTGCTTCTGGGCACCAGCACCAGTGCCTAAAGCCCAATTTTTCTGCTCCAGTTTAACAGGGGCATGTAATTACAATTTTTGCTGTAATATATTGCAGCAGGGCTCGTTCCTGCACTCAACTAGAGTATCTATGAAGGGTTGCAGTGTTGTGGCACCAGCACCAGTGCCTAAAGCCCAATTTTTCTGCACCAGTTTAACAGGGGCATGTAATTACAATTTTTGCTGTAATATTTTGCAGCAGGGCTCGTTCCTGCACTCAACTAGAGTATCTATGAAGGGTTGCAGTGTTGTGGCACCAGCACCAGTGCCTAAAGCCCAATTTTTCTGCTCCTGTTTAACAGGGGCATATAATTACAATTCTTGATATAATATTTCACAGCAGGGCCCGTTCCAGCGCCCACCAAGAGTAACTGTGAGGGCTTACAGTGTTGTGGCAACACCACCACACACCCACCAAAGGCCCAATTTTTCTGACCCTGTTCAACAGAAGCATGTAACAATTTTTGATATAATATTTCACAGCAGGGCCCGTTCCAGCGCCCAGCAAGAGTAACTGTGAGGGCTTACAGTGTTCTGGTACCACCAACACCTAAGGCCCAATTTTCTGCAGAGTATATAGGGCAGGCCCCTACTTTCAAACATCCGACTTACAAACGACTCCTACTTACAAAAGACTCCTACTTACAAACGGAGGGAGACAACAGGAAATGAGAGGAAATCTACCCCTAGGAAGGGAAATTCTCTCCTGTAAGAGTTAATATGGGAAAAAGGTGTCTCCTCCACTGATTTTCACCAATCCTTGTTTTCCTTAAAAACCCAAATTTTCAAAATCCAATTGTCATTGGGACAGAAAGTGAGGTGAAATCTTCTGAACAGGGGCACAGACAGCAAAATGTTACAGGGGTTATCATAACCCTTCCCTATGTTTTCCAAAAAGCTTTAAAATAGATTTTTTGACTGGAGCTACACTTACAAAAAGTACCTGTTCCAAATTACAGATTCTACATAAGAACAAACCTACAGTCCCTGTCTTGTTTGCACTGCCTGTATACTTCTGTTCACAGTATATAGGGCCTGGGGGCCCAACGCCTTTTCTTTTTTTAATTTGGGTGTGGGGTTCCCCTTAATATCCATACAAAACCCAAAGGGCCTGGTAATAAACTGAGGGGGGATGGGGGGGGTGTACCCATGCTGTTTGTCTCACTGATTTTCATCCATATTTCCGACACCCGACATTACATTAAAGCCGCAAGCAGTTTTAAATGACTTTTATTTCTTTAAAAATGTCATTTTGTGCAGGGACTGTTCTAAGCACGGGAAACACGCCCCACTTTACAGGCATACTATAGACACCTCCCAGGTATGATATTTAAAGGAATATTTCACTTTTATTTTTTTCACTTTAACCCCTTTAGCCCCGGAAGAATTTACCCCCTTCCTGACCAGAGCACTTTTTACAATTTGGCACTGCGTCGCTTTAACTGCTAATTGCACGGTCATGCAATGTTGTACCCAAACAAAATTTGCGTCCTTTTGTTCCCACAAATAGAGCTTTCTTTTGATGGTATTTGCTCACCTCTGCGTTTTTTTTTTTTTTTTTGCGCTATGAACGGAAAAAGACCGAAAAATTAGAAAAAAAACAATATTTTCTACTTTTTGTTATAAAGAAAATCCAATAAACTCCATTTTAGTCATACATTTAGTCCAAAATGTTTTCAGCCACATGTATTTGGTAAAAAAAAGTCAATAAGGGTATATTTATTGGTTTGCGCAAAAGTTATAGCGTCTACAAACTAGGGTACATTTTCTGGAATTTACACAGCTTTTAGTTTATGACTGCCTATCTCATTTCTTGAGGTGCTAAAATGGCAGGGCTGTACAACCCCCCCCCCCCAAATGACCCCATTTTGGAAAGTAGACACCCCAAGGAAATTGCTGAGAGGCATGTTGAGCCCATTGAATATTAATTTTTTTTGTCCCAAGTGATTGAATAATGACAAAAAAAAAAAAATTACAAAAAGTTGTCACTAAATGATATATTGCTCACACAGGCCATGGGCTTATGTGGAATTGCACCCCAAAATACATTTAGCTGCTTCTCCTGAGTATGGGAATACCACATGTGTGGGACTTTTTGGGAGCCTAGCAGCGTACGGGGCCCCGAAAACCAAGCACCACCTTCAGGATTTCTAAGGGCGTAAATTTTTGATTTCACTCCTCACTACCTATCACAGTTTTGAAGGCCATAAAATGCCAGGACAGTTCACCCCCCCAGATGACCCCATTTTGGAAAGTAGACACCCCAAGCTATTTGCTGAGAGGCATGTTGAGTCCATGGAATATTTTATATTTTGCCACAAGTTGCGGGAAAATGGCAAACTTTTTTTTTTTTTTGCACAAAGTTGTCACTAAATGATATATTGCTCAAACATGCCATGGGTATATGTGGAATTACACCCCAAAATACATTATGCTGCTTCTCCTGAGTATGGGGATACCACATGTGTGGGACTTTTTGGGAGCCTAGCTGCATACAGGGCCCCGAAATCCAATCACCGCCTTCAGGATTTCTAAGGGCGTAAATTTTTGATTTCACTCCTCACTACCTATCACAGTTCCGAAGGCCATAAAATGCCAAGATGGCACAAAACCCCCCCAAATGACCCCATTTTGGAAAGTAGACACCCCAAGATATTTGCTGAGAGGCATGGTGAGTATTTTGCAGCTCTCATTTGTTTTTGAAAATGAAGAAAGAAAAGAAAAATGTTTTCAAAACTTTGTGACAAAAAGCGAGGTCTGCAAAATACTCACCATACCTCTCAGCAAATAGCTTTAGGTGTCTACTTTCCAAAATGGGGTCATTGGGGGGGGGGGGGGGGTTGTGCCATCTGGGCATTCTGTGATAGGCAGTGAGGAGTGAAAGCAAAAATTTACACCCTTAGAAACCCTGAAGGCGGTGCTTGGTTTTTGGGGTCCTGTATGCGGTTAGGCTCCCAAAAAGTCTCACATGTGGTATCCCTGTACTCAGGAGAAGCAACAGAATGTATTTTGGGGTGTAATTTCACATATTCCCATGGCACGTTTGAGCAATATATAATTTAGTGACAACTTTTGTGCAAAAAAAAAAAAAAAATTGTCTTTTTCCCGCAACTTGTGTCACAATATAAAATATTCCATGGACTCGACATGCCTCTCAGCAAATAGCTTGGGGTGTCTACTTTCCAAAATGGGATCATTTGGTGGGTTTTGAACTGTCCTGGCATTTTATGCACAACATTTAGGAGCTTATGTCACACATTACCCACTCTTCTAACCACTTGAAGACAAAGCCCTTTCTGACACTATTTGTTTACATGAAAAAATACTTTTTTTTGCAAGAAAATTACTTTGAACCCCCAAACATTATATATTTTTTTAAAGCA
Organism: Aquarana catesbeiana; assembly: GCF_042186555.1. Lineage (NCBI taxonomy): Eukaryota > Metazoa > Chordata > Amphibia > Anura > Ranidae > Aquarana > Aquarana catesbeiana. The sequence continues at coordinate 197,457,545 of NC_133330.1, read as the reverse complement.
AAGGCCCTACAGATTGAAATGGTGGGTGTTTAGTTTTTTTTTTCACACAGTATTTGCGCAGCGATTTTTCAAATGCATTTTTTGTGGAAAAAACTTTTTTAATTTTAATGCACTAAAACACACTATATTGTCCAAATGTTTGATGAGATAAAAAAGATGATCTTAGGCCGAGTACATGGATACATGACATGCTTTAAAATTGCGCACAAACGTGCAGTGGCGACAAACTACCAACATTTTTAAAAGCCTTCAAAAGCCTTTACAGGTTGCCACTTTAGATTTACAGAGGATGTCTACTGCTAAAATTACTGCCCTCGATCTCACCTTCGCGGTGAAACCTCACATGCATGGTGCAATTGCTGTTTACATTTGACGCCACACCAACGCTTGCATTTGCCTTTGTGCGAAAGCAAGAGGGGGGACAGGGGTGCTTTTTTTTTTTTTTTTTTATCTTATTTTTAAACTGTTCTTTTAAATTTTTTTTTAATCATTTTTATTGTTATGTCAGGGAATGTAAATATCGCCTATGATAGCAATAGGTAGTGACAGGTACTCTTTTTTGAAAAAAATGGGGTTTATTAGACCCTAGATCTCTCCTCTGCCCTGAAAGCATCTGACCACACCAAGATCAGTGTGATAAAATGCTTTCCCAACTTCCCAATGGCGCTGTTTACATCTGGCGAAATCTAAATCATGAAATGCTCATAGCTTCTGGTTTCTTAGGCCATAGAGATGATTGGAGCCATTCTGGTCTCTGATCAGCTCTATGGTCAGCTGGCTGAATCACCGGCTGCATTCTCAGGTTCCCTGTTGGGACAGGAGAGTCAGAGAAAAACATGGAAGACGGTGGGAGGGGGGGGGACATTCCCTCCCACTGCTTGTAAAGGCAGTCTAGAGGCTAATTAGCCACTAGGATTGCTTTTACATGAAAGCCGCCCGCTGGCTGAAAAGAATGATACCAAGATGATACCTAAACCTGCAGGCATCATTCTGGTATAACCACTCAAAGTTCAGCAACATACCAGTACGTTGCTGGTCATTATTGGGCATATATTGTAATCTTTTTTTTTCATGCAGCCTGTGGGCTAAACGAAAAAAGAGATTGATTGGTGGGTATGCCCACCATTAGAATACCTCCCTTCATCCACCCACTTCTAATGATGGGCATACATGCACCATTTATATATGCCAAAGCATGGGGGTCATCCGCCCCAAAAGTTAGGAGTAAATCGCTCCTCCGCCCCTGCTGCCTCCATGCTTCGGCATATATCACCTCCGACAGCGCTGGAGTCATGGCTTTATGTATCGTGGGAGCAAACGCTGTTGCTGTCAAGGTAAATAAATCCGCACTGCAGCTGAATGGCGTACCTGAAGACAAAAAAATGGTTAACAATAAAACACAGTAAACAGTAAAGTATAAAAAATTGCATACCTGAAAAGCAAACATGATAAAACATAATAACAATAAAACATTGCAGAATAGAATACAGTAAAAAAGAGCAGAACAATAGAGAGAGAATAGAGAGAGAGAGATCAATAAAACGACAACTATTTTTTTTTTTTTTATTTTATATTTTTTTTGTGGGGTTTTTTTTTTTCTTTTTTTTTTTTTTACACTTTTTTTGTAACTGTAACTTTTATAACTGTAACCAGTTCCAGGTTTGGGTCTCTCAAAATGCGGTGGCATCTTGGGAGACCCTGTGAAAGTGTGCCTAGTCTGTTCAATGCTGTACCCTACGCTAATACTCAACTAGTGTATGGTAGCGTTCAAAACATTCACCAATGCAAAGACCAGGATTGTCAGGACAGGAGGGACAATAATAGCGGGTGTCACGCCTATATCCGCACTTGCTGCAGGCACAACATCTTTTTTGGGGGAGTTCGTTGGGTAGGGGTACTCGGGAGGACTTAAAGAAAATGGCTCTCATGCATCCGACTACATTTCTTTGGGGATGTGAATGGGGGAAGTACGGGTGCTGCAGAAGTGGTGGGTTCCCAATTAGGATTGGCGAATGCAGCAGGAAGGGGACTATGGGCACGACGGGCCTGTGTTTGTCTTCTTCTTGGTGGCAGCGGGACACTACTTGTGCTTGCCACCTCACCAGCTTGAATTGCACTTATGGGATTCGCCACGTCACCAAGTGTTACTGCAGTGCTGGTTTGACTACGACCGGGGTGTACTAGGCCACTGGTGCTTGCCAGTTCACCAAAACGCTACCAAAAAAACTGTTAGCGATTGCAGGGATCAGGCCTGACTCTGCGAACGCTGCAGTTATGTGTTTAGTGTTTTGTAAGTGACAGTGATCGATCAATACTGCACTTGGGTGGGCTGGGCTGGGCGAAGGGGCAAAACGCAGGTGCTAGCAGGTATCTGGGCTGATCCCGCTAACACTGTGTTTTTTGGGAACCCTAAAGTGCTGGGGAAGCTAGTATAGATCTGATCGGATCAGATATTGATCCGTTCAGATACTATACCACTAAGGGAGGTGTACGGTGCGTGCGTGGGTGTTAGCGCTACTGGCACTAACTTGACGCTGCCTGGGGCTGGTGCTTGCCAGTTCACCAAAACACTACCAAAAAAGCTGTTAGCGATCGCAGGGATCAGGCCTGACTCTGCGAACGCTGCAGTTATGTGTTTAGTGTTATGTAAGTGACAGTGATCGATCGATACTGCACTTGGGTGGGCTGGGCTGGGCCGGACGGAGGGGCAAAACGCAGGTGCTAGCAGGTATCTGGGCTGATCCCGCTAACACTGCGTTTTTGGGAACCCTAAACTGCTGGGGATGCTAATATAGATCTGATCGGATCAGATATTGATCCGTTCGAAAACTATACCACTAAGGGAGGTGTATGGTGCGTGCCTGGGTGTTAGCACTACTGGCACTAACCTGACGCTGCCTGGGGTGACGCAGACCCTATCTGACCCTAAAACCTAACTTATATCACCGCCGGGCGATCAGGGGGCTAAACCTTTATTAGGTAATAAACGGCGGGTGCCCTGACACTATAAAAACTAAACTAACTAACCAGCCTCACCCGTAACAGTTATACGGTGATCACTGGTGAAAGGGTTAAATAGGGGGCAATCAAGGGGTTAAAACATTTATTAGGTAGTATATGGGGGTCCCTGACGCTATAAAACGGCGAACCTATATATTTACCTCCCTAACTAGCGTCACCAGTGACACTAATAAAACGATTGCTTAGTGACACTGGTGACAGGGGGTGATCAAGGGGTTAAAACTTTATTAAGGGGGGTTAGGGGGGTACCCTAGACCTAAAGGGGCTACCACTAACTGCCCTACCACTTCTAACTGTCACAAACTGACACCAATGCAGTAATCAGAAAAAAAAACTGCTATTGGTGTCACTGTGACGGGGGAGGGGGGTGATTAGGGGGTGATCAGGGGGTGATTGGGGGGTGTATGGGGGGTGTAAAGTGTGCCTGGTGTGTTTTACTGTAAGTGTATGTGTTGTGCACTTACTCAGATGTCTTCTCTCCTTGGCGCCGGAATGGAAAATACAGAGCCGAGGAGAGATGACATCACTTCCTCTGCCGCTGTTTACTATACAGCAGCAGAGGAAGATTCTCATTCGTCGGGAGCGATCGCGGGGGGGCGGCCACAAATGAGTGGTCTCCCCCTCAGCCTGAATCGCTCCCCTAACGATGCCGACCGCCTCGGGCGATGCGCCCCCCGCCCACAGGAGGCAGATCACATACCAGGTACGTGATTTTGCCTGCCCGTGCCATTCTACCGCAGTATATCTGCGTTAGGCGGTCGGCAAGTGGTTAAGCATCATTATAATCACTGCTCCCGGAAAAACGGCCGTTTTTAAAACTTTCTTTTGCATTGATACATGTCCCCTGGGGCAGGACCCGGGTCCCCAAACCCTTTTTAGGACAATAACGTGCAAATTAGCCTTTAAAATTCGCACTTTTGATTTCTCACATTCGAGTCCCATAGACTTTAACGGTGTTTGAATGTTCGCGCAAACTTTTGGTCTGTTCGCATGTTCTGGATGCGAACCAAACCCGGGGGGTGTTTGGCCCATCCCTAAGTCACTAATGGTAGTTGTTCTTAACTCTTGGTAACACAGAACAGACCTTTACTTATCTCACAGTATCCCACTGTAGATCTTAACTCACTGAGCTTCCAGTCTCTCACTAAACTTCCAGATCCCAGTCATCACTGGATCCCCTGAGCTCTTCCACAGCTGTCCAGCTGCACACTCCTCAAGCGTCACCCCCGCTATCCTGCTGGGTCCCTGGCTTGGCACTTGCTGATGCTTTCCCACTTCTTCACCATCCCCGATTGGTGAGAAGACTGCTCAGGTACTTGCTTCAGCTTACTCACAGTAGTCTCCGGTAACAAGGTCGTTGGTCCCTTCCGCTCTACCTCTGACCACATCTGGTTCCCTATCCGCCTGAACCTTTATAACTCGGTTGGACTCCAATCATGCTGTCCCAAACCTACGCTGCTTTTCCTGCTTCTGGATAGGCCTCAGGCAGCCTAGCAGCCAGGTGTCCCCAAGATAAGCCTCAGGCTTCCGGCCTAGCAGTCCGGGGTGACATAACACACGTCCACCCAGACAGCCATCCAGGTGGCACAGAACCCCAATCACCTGACTCCACCCAAATAAATAGGCTATACGAGCAGGCCAAGGGACTTAAAGGAACCCTTGCCTATTGGCTGAGACACCCCATCCATTCATAATCCGTCCTTGCTATGCCCTTGTCTTATCTAATGTCACCAGCTACAATGCCACCTAGTGACAGAAGAGAGAAGTGCAGCAATTCCAGAATTAGGGGGAAATCAGTGGATCTCCTAACAATTAGCCAGGACAATTACTACCTGGCAAACTAAATTGGTTAGCAACCCTGCCTAAACACCAGGGTGCTACATTCTCTTCAACCGTCTTATCCCAAATAGCGTCCCCTATGGGCCTATGACGAGCTTGGCCCAGGCCACGTTATTTCAGCTTCGTCATTTTGCAAATGCATTACTCATATCTCCAAATTCAACATCTTTTCTCCTCTTTAGCTCCATCATGTACACTAGATAAACCCCCTATATCTGAATATACTTGTGCCCAGGGACCTTATCAACTCCACTTAATCTCATCTATTTACAAAATCTTACATGAAGCCACCTTACTCGATACAGACCTTCATTCTTATATGCGCAAGTGGTCACAACTCTTACAAAGACCCATACCTTTACCCTGTTGGGATAAGATTTGGACATCTATATCTAAATCATCCAGATGTGTGGTGCAGAGAGAGACTACTGTCAAGATATTAATGTTTGTAAAACCACTGAAGTGCTCCATCGCTATGATTTGCCACTATGTTGGCATTGTGGCACTGACATTGAGTCTCTTTTCCATTTTTTTGGCCATGCTCCCTAATACAACCTTTTTGGGTGATGTCTACCCTCCAAAGCTTGCTTAATGTATCATTACCATTAGACCCATTATGCTATCTGCTGGGTCTTCCCTTTCCTGCGTTAAAAAAAAGTCAGTAAAACAGTTTATCTCCTATATCGTATTGGCTGCTCGTAGTGTTATCCCATTGTGCTAATTATCGGAGAAACCTCCTCCCTACTCCCTGTTTCTCCAAACTATCTCTGAGATCGGCAGAATGGAATATCTCACTGCAGATGTCAATCAAACACTACCACAATTTTAACAAAATCTGGGAAACTTGGGATCAATCTGAGTATGGTATTCCGCTTGCTACGCCCGAATATGCCACTTTATCAATGCTTATCCATCCTTTTTGGTATTGAGCAGAATGTCTCATTATTGTATTTCTTTTATTACTTTGATTATTTTGCCCTTCCTCCATTATATGTGTTGGCCTGTCTTTGAAAGTAAAACAGCTGATTTCCCAAAAGTGTTCATCCTTCTTTGAGGTGTGTTTTGTTTTGAAGAATGTCATAACTACACGCTATAACCTCTGTTCATTTGTCTTGAAAATCCTAATAAATATACAATTTTGAAGAAAATTTGCTAGTAGCAATTTTTTTTTGTTTTTTTACTGCAAAAGAGACTTACTTTCCTACAATAAAGGATTCTTCCCTTCCTCCTTGCAAACTTTTTACACTGGTGCTCAGAATATCATCCTGACATCTTCTGGGTGTGCATGCACAGGCGTTATGGCCTGGTTAAGCAATCAACATGGCTGAAAAACTTCAAAGAGATCTGCAAGCATATGGAGGTGATGGTGAGGGAGCTCAGATGTTGGTGGATTAACCCTAATAACACATAATTAATACTATCCCTTGTATTATATTATTATTATGCATTTTTGCTGTCAGTATTCTTCTTAGAGACCACACTAATCTACATTTTGTGGTAAAATACCACTCATCTACAATATCATAATATCTCAATTATCTTTAGTTCTGACATTAAATCTTCTTTTAGAGATATCAGCTTTTTCAGCAGAACTGAATTTACCTTATTTTGTTTAACACAGAACAGATCTAGAAAAATTCTGCATCAATATTGACATGTTAGCTTTTGAGAAGTCAAAACACAAAACCAAAGTATGAAATAGTAATAAAATAATAGGTATAGTCCCTAAAAGGGCCAAAAGGGTCCATGTACAGTACATTTACAGTGAACAGGACACTGCATTTCTGACAAGTTCAACAAGTATTTTTACTGTACTTGTTGGGAATGTTTTTAGCCTGGATAATTAAAACTAATGCAGCTATGACACCTAAGAACTGATTACTTCTTTCCTTAAAGGTATAGTTCACCTTTATCACAAAACTGCCTATGCAGATAAGGGGCATCTGTAGATAAAAACAAACTGTACAGCTCTGACTAAAGTTGAATAAAGTCCTTACTATAGGTTTAGGCCATTTACATACTTCATGAAGCCTGACAGGAATATACCCAGGATGTTGCTAAGTACTCCTAGGATATTGCTAAGTGAGGCCTAGTCATTACTGCTCACCTCCACCATCACAGGAGTGAGCTCTCAAATGCTGAGCTCAGAGCTACTGCATCAGGGGAGAGAGAGTATGTAAGGGGAGTTTAAATCAGAGAGCTCACTCCCGTGATGGTGGAAGTGGGCAGTGATGGCTAGGCCTCACTTAGCAACGTCCTGGGAGTATTCCAGTCAGGCTTCATAAGGTATGTAAATGGACTACACCTATAGCAAGGGCATTGGTCATCTTTAGTCAGAGCTGCAAAGTTTTTTTTAATTTACAAACATTCCTTACCTGCATAGGCAGGTTTTTTTTTATAAAGGTGAACTATCCTTTTAAATGGTGTCAGTAGTATGATCAATAAGAAGATGAAATGACAGAGTTTATTTAGCCATCAGTAGCTGTGGAATTGTCCTGGTATCTTATAATGAATATAATATTAGAACTTTGGCTTCGATACTCAGGTACTTATGAAAACTAAACCCTGAACAAATAATTTTCATACGCACCATGGACTATTAATGTAACTCTAAATTGTCACATGTAAAGTGACTAGTAACTAATAACTGAAGTGCAACACAATGGTTTACTGGTTAGCAATCCTGCCTTACATCACTAGGGTTCCATGGTTTGAACTGCATGAAGTTTGCATGTTCTCCCTGTGCTTGCATGGGTTTTTTCCCACATTCCAAAGACATGCTGGTCAGTGAGTTTGCCCTGGTATGTTTGTGTATCCATGTTAGATTGTAAGCTAGTTGAGAGCAGGGACTGATGTAAATGTACAATATGTAAAGTTCTGCATAACACAGTCAACACTGTATAAATACTTGTAATAAATAATATAAAGGCTTTTTACAGAAAGAGAAAAATAGGAAATTATTACTGTTGATATTTCTGCTAAAATTGATCGTAATATATACACGTTGCATTGTAACTACTGTCATGTTTGCTCACTAGGAGAGATTGTATACCAGATTGTATTACTAAAAGTAATGCTTGGTAAAATACAGTACAGGTCCACATGAAAGCTAGGCTTAACATTTTTTAAAGCTAATGACTGTAAGCTAAACTCTGGGTTGGTGGCAAGCTTTAAATATAGCTTATGCAAAATTTCTTAGGAGTCTATTTTTCAATGTTTACACACAAGATTCAAACATGGACTCTTATACAAAAAAGGTGTGAATCTCTGGTGAATCTTGTATGGATAATGGGTTAAAATGTTGATAAATAGATACTTTAAAGTAGAATTCCAGTCTAAACCTAACTAGTCTTAAAAATGTCCCCTCCCCTCTACACCTATACTGACTAATCTGTTTAACCACTTGCCGACCAGCCGGCGTCATTATACTGCAGCAGGTCGGCACAATCCCACGAGCCGTCGTAGCTGTACGTTGGCTCCTTTAAGTGGGATAGCAGGTGCGTGCACGCTGCCCTGCGGGGGTGCCGATGCTCGTGACTGGCGGTCGCGATGACCGCTGGCCATGAGCGATCACGGGCATGAGAGGCAGAACAGGGACGTGTGTGTGTAAACACACAAATTCCTGTTCTGTTCTGAGAGGAGATGCAGATCGTGAGTTCCTAATAGCTAGGAACCATGATCTATCATCTCCTATAGTCAGTCCCCTCCCCCTACAGTTAGAACACACAGTCAGGGAACAATGTTAACCACTTGATCGCCCCCTAGTGTTAACCCATTGCCTACCGGTGACATTTATACAGTAATCAGTGCATTTTTATAGCACTGATCGCTGTATAATTGTCAGTCGTCCCAAAAATATGTCAAAAGTGTCCGATGTGTCCGCCATAATGTCTCAGTTGTATAGTAAGTTGTATACACTTACCTATTCTCAGTCCACTTCAGTCTTGTCACATGATCTGGCTCCCCGTGTCAGCCAGCGGTGGTTTCAGGGGAGAGGAGAGAGCGCTCAAACTGTCACTCACAGCCTCCCAGCCATTCTCGGCACTACTCCTCTACCCTGCAGCCACTGCTGGCTGACACATGAGAGCCAGATCACGTGACCGATCCAGAGTGAGCTGAACATAGATAAGTGTAAATATCTTTTTTACATAAACGAGTCAGCATAGGTTTTAGGAGGAAGGAGAGGACAACAACCACTTGAATCCCGTGCTATAGCCGACAGATGGCTATAGCCCAGGCCTAAATTGCCATGGCATCCATGTACGTCCTCCCATGCTTGCGCCACCTGCGCGCTCCCTGTGATCATGAGTCCTTTATCCCTGCCCTTTACCACGTGATCAGCTGTCAGTGTGAGGAGAAAAAACAAGCCGATTACCGGTTCATGTAAAAGGGACATTGGTCCCACACACCGACAGCCACTGCTGCTAAGCAGTGCCCACCAGTGCCACCTATCACTGCCCACCAGTGCCACCTATCAGTTCCCATCAGTGCTGCCAATCAGTTACCTCCAGTGCCTCATCATCAGTTCCACCTATCAGTGCTGCCTATCAGTGCCACCTACCAGTGCCCATTAGTGCCACCTATCATTTCCCATCAGTGCCACCTATCAGTGCCACCTATCAGTGCAGCCTCATCAGTGCCCACCAGTGTTGCCTCATCAGTGCCCATCAGTGCAGCCTATCAGTGCCCTTCAGTGCAGACTCATCAGCGCACATCAATGAAGGAGAAAAATTACCTGTTTGCAAAGTTTTATAACAAACTATGAAAATGGTTCATTGTCATTTAAAGTGCGACAGCGCTGAAAACTAAAAATTGGCCTGGGCAGGAAGGGGGTATAAGTGCCCAGTAAGCACGTGGTTAAGATTAGTTAGGCTTGGGCTGGAATTCTACTTTAAGTGTATGTAAATCCTAAATCTATTTTCCAATATATTATACCTTACTGTATACAGGGAGAGCGCGCCTGACAGGTCCCTGTAGGGGATCTCTCCCCCCTCCCTTTTCTCTTCGGACACTGACCTTGCTAATGCGAGCGGCACTCGCACACGCATCCGCCCACTCTCTGCTCCCTCCCCTGTGTCCCTATTAGCAGGAGTAGAGGAGCCAATCAGAGGGACTGTAACCAGCTGTAGGAGCAGCTGCAATGGATTCTGGGACATGTAGTCCCCTTACCAAAAAGCCCCATAGTCTTTTATGGGGGCAGAAACTACAGCATGCTCTGGGAGAAGAGAAACTAGAGACTCCATCTTGTTTCCTGTGGGGAGTTCAGTTACCATGAGGCAGAAGAGACTGGACTCAGGGGAGAGGTGTTGCCTCACAGGTCAGTCCACAGCTCATTTGCAAGCTCCACAGCCGGTCGGGGACATCCAGCTGCATTTCCAGATGCACCTGCATTGACAGTGTGAAGCGTTTCAGTGTGAGGTGACCAGTCAGGTCGCCAGAAAAGACTGCCTATTTCCAGAACGTTCGTTTGGGCTTGGCCGCAGGATTTGGTGAGAGGGCAATTGCCCATCTGCAGAGAACAAGGACACTGCACACAGAGTTGTTTCACATTGCCCATCCGGCTTTTTGAACACTGTATACTGACATCATTGCTCTTAGTAACCTTGCTGACACTTGTAGTGCCACAGGACACAAGACCATTTAGATACAGAGACACTTTATACAGACACCATTGTCCTTTCACCTTGCTGGGGAAGATCCTGCATTCTTTACTTGATAATCTGGGCCAGTTGTACTGTTTGGCCCTGCTATTCAGGAGTTTAAGTGCACCAACGAAAGTGGCTAGCTGAAGACCTAAGGCCTCATTCTTCTTTAAAAGGACTGAAGTTATTGGTGCCATACGGGCATGCACACACATGTCCAGGGCTCTGTATATGTAGTGGGTGTGCAGGATATCTTGTGAACTGATTTATTGAATGTTGATTTGGGTACAGTGTTGGTAATTGGGCCTGTGGTGTCTGGGGACTGAAGAGAGAAGGCTGACATAAGAGAAGGTCATTCTTCTGCTCTCCTCCTGCCTGGACTCATAGAGCCAAATTTAACCGCTTCAGCCCGGAAGAATTTACCCCCTTCCTGACCAGAGCACTTTTTGCGATTCGGCATTGCATCGCTTTAACTGACCATTAGCGCGGTCGTGCGACGTGGCTCCCAAACAAAATTTACGTCCTTTTTTTCCCACAAATAGAGCTTTCTTTTGGTGGTATTTAATCACCTCTGCGATTTTTATTTTTTGCACTATAAACAAAATAAGAGCGACAATTTTGAAAAAAAACGCATTATTTTTTACATTTTGCTATAATAAATATCCCCCCAAAAATATGTAAAAAAACATTATTTTTCCTCAGTTTAGGCCGATATGTAAAAAATCGCAATAAACGTTTATTGATTGGTTTGCGCAAAAGTTATAGCGTTTACTAAATAGGGGATAGTTTTATGGCATTTTTATTAATATTTTTTTTTTTTTACTAGTAATGGCGGCGATCAGCGATTTTTATTGTGACATGGAGCAGTGATCAGTGACACTTGTCATTAGGCAGAACGGGGAGATGCTGTTTACATCAGCATCTCCCCGTTCGTCCTCTCCGTAAAGCGATCGCGGGTATCCCTGCAGCGATCGAGTCCGCGGGACCCGCGACCCGACTCACGGAGCTCCCGGCCGGCGCGCACGCAATGGCACAGCAGGGAATTCAAATGGATGTACAGGTACGTCCATTTGCCCAGCCGTGCCATTCTGCCAACGTACATCGTCGCGTGCCGGTCGGGAACTGGTTAAGTAGTGACAGCCAATCTGATATAAAGTGTCATATTGTGATTTATTTGCCATTTAAGTGTGCCTCTGCTCTTGGGGTTATTCTCAGGTTTGGAATCCCCAGATAACAACCTGAATACAGCTATATTGCTATTGATCTCAGTTATTGCTCTCCAGTTACATTACTTATATATATATATATATATATATATATATATATATATATATATATATATATATATATATATATATATATACTGTTATTGTTTGTTACCCTTTTGTACAGAAATATTGCAGTAAAGACAATTCCGTGTTTTATCATAACGTGTGTGTTTCTCATTGGTCCTTACACTAACATTATTGCCAGGTGTGCCAGAGGGGGCTGAGACTGTTATTGGGGTTGAGAGGCAGAGTACAGAACCAAATATACTTAGGCGGCTCCTATGAGGGTTGCGCTGCATATGCAAAATATTTTTTGTACAAAATTTCTTACCTGGAGATTCTGCAAATAACAGCACTTCCTGTGGAGGGACTGACAACACCAAGTCACTGGTTCACAATTAGCAGATGCATTTGCAGCCTACTATGTATGCATCTTCCATTGGGCTGCCTATCAGGTCTATGAGATAAGCAGCACAATGGCCAACTGAAGGGGCTCACATGACAGGCTGACAATACAGCTGCTAATTTTTAGAGAGTGGCTTAACATTGTTCCCCTGTAGCAGAAAAAAAACTTTGCAACAAACGCACAAAAAACAGTTACTTAAAGTGCATTTCCACCTTTGCAGCCATGTTGCTATAGCACCTATGACCCATTTGTTACATGTCCTTATTCATATAGTATAACTTTACAAAAATTAGTAAAAATATATGCTTATCTTTTTAAATGTTTTTTTTTTTCTGAAAATGACAGTACTGAAAAATCCTACTCAGTTATCCCTTGTTATGTAATGTTTGTGAGGGGCAGATATGTTTTGTTTGCATGATTATGCCTCTCTGTATTGTGATGGCAGATTTCATTATCAGTTGTTAACTAGATGTGCTGGACTGTCCATCTAATGTAATGTCTTTCAGTCTTGTCCCTCCAGTCTGTACCTTATCTCCACATTGCCATTAAGAATGAGCTTGGGCTTGACTTGGATTCAGTCCAAACCCATATTCTACCAAACCCAGAAGGAAGCTGTCAGTGGCAGGAAAATAAGTTGCTGGAGGGAGATTTCCCACACCACAGCTGCATGTAAACAAAGGGGTGGGTATGCTTGTGCACTGATCAGTGTTGGTGACTCAGGTGGCACCTCCTCTCTTCATAAAAAACACTGCATTCTTTTTAATGAATGGAAGGCATTCTGTAATCGGAGAAGGTGTGGTAGAACACCACAACCTCTGCTCCTCCAATCACACAGCAGTGAATCAGTGTATTAAGTGTACTGCAGCCGGACCTACATGCCTCAGTGCTAGAGTTGCCACCTTTTCTTCAAGCCAAACCCGAACACTTTAGCAGCGCACGGTACCCCGACCGCGGCACAATTTTGCCACGAATTTCACCCGACAAATTGCGGCGAAATCGCGCAAACAGAATCGTGGGGTTCCTGTCACCCAAAAGAAGTTTTGCTTCGCGATTTGGGATGCCATTATCCCCTCCTATTATAAATATTCCTCCCCTACCAGCACAAATCCTCCTCCCCCAATACCCCAATGGCAGCCGACAGGGGGTACCACAGGGCCTCCTGTAGGGGCCCCAGCACCCAGCACACAGGGGGACCTGGACAGCAGGGGGATCGGAGCGGTGAGCAGGGGGAATTACAGAGGGGTCAAAACATAAGGAAGAGAGAGAGGCCCCAGGTAGCTGCTGGTGCAGTAGTTTTAATAAATTAAATATTTGAAAACAATCCACTCACTCTCCATGTCGAAGCTGTAGGCATGTCAGTCTGTGAAGTACGCTGTCCCATTCTCCTGATCAGCAATTCAGTGAAACAGCAGCGTGGATCGGGAGAATGGGGCAGCGGACTTAACAGACTGACATGCCTACAGCTTTGACATGGAGAGTGAGTAGATTGTTTTTAAACATTTAATTTATAAAAAACTACTGCACCAGCAGCTGCCTGTCGCCTCTCTCTCTCCCTTATGTTTTGACTCCTCTGCCCCCCCCCACCTGCCGCTCCGATCCCCCTGCTGTCCGGGTCCCCCTGTGTGCTGGGGCCCCTACAGGAGGCCCTGTGGTACCTCCTGTCAGCGGCACTGGTGTCCGGGTCTCAGGCAGAGGGAAACCCGGGCACAGCATTCTAAACCCGTACTGTCCGGGTCAAAACCGGACAGGTGGCAACCCTACTCAGTGCTGGATATTCAATGCAAACAGGAGACTGTTGCCTAAGTAAAAGTATGTAACAAATACTGTAGCAGCTACTGTAGAAGTGGGTACACATTTTTAGTGCCAACTTATTTTTGTCTGTGCAAATGGCCAAAAAACATTTTTGGCCATGCTTCAGCTTTAAGAAAACTGTACACAGTGAGACATGATGCCAAATATACAGAAACACGTTGGGTTCACATAAACTTCAACAAATAGGTTATGAGCCAAGCTGGGACAACATGCAGTTTTTTTAGTTTATATGGGGAAAAAATGAAAACTCCTACCATGTGAGAGCATAGGGTAATTCTCACTTTTATTTATAACAAGTGAGACCTACATGAAGTCACTTTATCATTTGTCTTCTTTTTGTCTTCTCTTATACTTGTGGTTTCTTTACTGTCCCTAACATTTGAACATTTTACTTATTTTAATTTATTTTTCATATTTGCTCCTGTTAGATTTACTACTACAATTTGGTTAATGATGGAAAAGAAACGAGTAAAACATTTACAACACGCTGTAAGTACATTTATGACAAATAATTTATTTAAAACTTACTAATGATCTTAATGTGGTTAGTATGAATTTGCATGTCTATTACAACTTAATTACATTTTTTATAATAACATTTATTTAGAGGGATATTTTGTCATGCAAGGACTGTAACATTTCCCATTCTTTGTAGGTGAATATTCCTGGCAAACATGTTTAGTATACAGTAAACCATTCACCACCAGTAAATGTTTAGTGAATAATACATTCACTGCTTTACAAATGTGCATTTTATTATAGGCTGAGAAAGGTCTATATTTTCTTTCATTTGTTTCAGGTTTAGGATGACAAAAACTCTAAAAAGTGTGGCGCTTACACATCACAATCCATAATTTAAAGTGCAATATCACAAACAAAACATGGCAACAACATTAAGCAATTCAAAATAAATGTAAAGTAGTAAGTAATAAAATAGCAGTAAAAGGATATATACAATTTATTTTTTTTTTAAAAGTCCTTCAATTTGCACAGCCCAGCATCAAAGATGTGATAAAATATAAAGCCAGCTCTTCAATAACAGCATACAATTGTTATATCTTCACCACTTGTTCCCACAGAATAGCTGAAAGGCACACCTATCAAAATTCCATGCCCCTCCCCTACTTACAGAAGGTCAAACGGCACTTAGGTTATCCAATGCCTGGTTAATTTCTTCAATAGCCCCTTTATCTCAAATATCTAAGATGTTTTGTTCCTCACATAAAAGAAAGGATACCAAAGGGGGTACTCATAGTGTAGTATTTAATAAAATTAAAGCTGGTATAAAAAGTAGGGCTTGCCAACTCACATGTTACAGCCCAATGTCGGCACCAGTGTATACTGCTTTGTATTATACCAATCCACACAGCACCTCTGGGGTTCGGCATGCGTTCCAAGCTTCACTTTCGTACTGGATGTGACGTCATGTACTTACCGGAAGTGGTGGGTCCAATACCTCGATCTACATTTCACCAACCAATAGCGTCTTCAGGAAGTCATCAGTCCACCATTTCCGGTTAATATTTAAATGCCCCGGGTGCTTCCCATTGGATAATGAGTTAGTTCATATATGTAAATTTACATATGTCCCAGGTCAAATAATGGTTTTACTGAGGATATGAGATACTCTCAACTTAGAATGTAAGCTGTATTCACTGCTGGCATTTTCAATGTGGCAACAACATTTTAACTAAAACACTTACAGATATGGAGTGTTAAAATCAAATGAAATACTATAAAAAGCAATAAAAAACAATATATTAAAAAACAATAATATACACTATTTTAGCATCCCTCCTCACTATTAGCCCCATATAGTGGTAATTTCCTGAACTTGTATATATGAGATGTTTTATTAGTGGGAGTACAGTTTTTATATGTGGGATATTTTATTAAGGGGGGGGGGGTAATTTAAAATACTTAAAATATTTTTTTTTAAATATGACAAAATATAAAAATATATAATGATTTTACAATCTCTAAATATATAATGCTCCTATAATAAATATTAATTAAGAGTGGGGAAATATATATTTTTTTGAGGACATATCACCATTAGAATCTAGTTATAAAGCAGTTTAGATCTATGTCTATATTCATTTCCTAGGGATAGAGGTTTTGAAGTTCATAAATCCATTTGGTTTCCATTTGGGAAACCGATTTCTGCACATCTGTACCCCTCCAGTGTTTTGTGACCCCATCTATCCCCCAGAATCTTCACAGGGTGTGGTCACTATTATGTTTTAGATGGAAGTGATTAGATACACTGTTTTCTGTAGCTATTCTTAATATTCATAATGTGCTCATGAATTCTTTTGGAAAGTTTTCACGTGGTCCTCCCCACATATTGTAACTTACATGGCACATTAGGAGGTAAGTAACACATTGAGGAGGTAAGTCGAGATTATCTCGTGCCCTCGGTAAAACCACTATTTGACCTGGGACATATGTAAATTTACATATATGAACTAATTATCCAATGGGAAGCAGCCAGGGCATTTAAATATTAATCTGAAACGGTGGACCGATCACTTCCTGAAGATTGGTTGGTAAAATGTATGTCACGGTATTGGACCAGCCACTTCTGGTAAACACATGGTGTCACATCCAGTACGAAAGTGAGGCTTGGAACACATGCCGAACCCGAGAGGCAGTGTGTGGATCACTACGATACAAAGCGGTATATACTGGTGCTGGCATTGGGCACTGTAACATGTGAGTTGACAATCTCTACTTTTTATACCAGTTTAAATATAATTAAATACTATACTATAAGTACCCCCTTGTGTATCCTTTGTTTTATATGAGGAACTGAACATCTTAGATTGTTGAAATAAAGGGGCTTTTGAAGAAATTAACCAGGCATTGGATAACCTAAGTGCTGTTTGACCTCCTGTAAAAGGGGAGGGGGTCATGGAATTTTGGTGAGTGTGCAATTTAGCTATTCTCTGGGCACAATTGGTGAAGATATAACAATTGTATGCTGTTATTGAAGAGCTGGCTTTACATTGTATCACTTCTTTTGTGCTGGGCTGTGCACATTGAAGGACTTTTCAAAAACATTTTTTATTTATCTTTTTTTTCTGCTATTTTATTACTTACTACTTTACATTTATTTTGAATTGCTTAATGTTGTTGCCACATTGGTTGTGGTATTGCACCTTAAATTATGGATTGTGAGGTGTAAGAGCCACACTTTTTAAAGTTTTTGTTTTATCAGCTTTAGTATGTGAAGATCACACAATGGGACACTGATCTAATTGGCTAGTCACTTGCAGCTCTCCCACAGCTTCTGTTTCCTTTAAACATAATAAGCAGGACTTTTGCTAGACATGCCAAATGTATTACTTTCATAGATGTAACCATATTGTTTCGAACTCAATTACTGTGCATTTATCTAGGCAGCCAGGGGTTGTATGAACTGCTACAGTCTCTAGGACATTTATAGTTTCCTAGTGCAATTTTTATTGTAGTTTAATGCAGCTTAGTGTCTTGCTACTCTGTGTTACCTACTATGTCAGCCCACATACACAATGTTCCTTTATTCATTTAAGGATCCTGTTGCCTTGCAGGGACTAAGGATGCCCCTGCATCATTGTGCAGTGTGTTTTCTGATTTTTACCGTGAATGAAAATTACATTGCCTCAGGACCTACCTTTTGGCTAGAGCTAATTTTCGGCATGTTGGGAGGCCTTTTCTGCCAGCCTAGGTTAGTTTGCACGATTTCTACCCTCACCTTATATTATAATGACCAGACATCGCCATTCTGGCTATGAAGAAATTGAGTGATGGCTAAATATCATGCTTTTACTATCTTCAATGGAGAGTGAGCATGTGACTAGTTGGTCAGGAGATGGCTAACAGAGTATTAACAAACTTAATTATTTGAACTTAAGGTACCCCTATTACATATGTTCCTTGGGACTGCCATAAAAAATTGAAACAGTTTTAAGGAGAGGATAAGACTTGGGATTTTGACTCTCGTTTCAAAATCCAGCCCACCAGACTATGTGTGCTTGCTTTGTTGCCAGGGACCTGCAATGCAATAATCCAGATTGAGGTGCAACCGCAGAGTCTAATCTCTAGCATCTTAGACAAGGTTATTACACAACAGTGTACGGTGCCCTAATGTAAATATAGTGAAAACTGTGGCTGCCCCTTTAAAAAGTGAATATTACACCTCAAATCATAAATTGCAAACATATGAGTATGGCGCTCACATATTACATGTTAAATCACCACAATATCTAACCAACATATGAATATGAATGATTAGGATTGCAGTCCATCAACAAACAATCATACAAATACATGCATATACAGTATCTCACAAAAGTGAGTACACCCCTCACATTTTTGTAAATATTTTATTATATCTTTTCATGTGACAACACTGAAGAAATTACACTTTGCTGCAATGTAAATTAGTGAGTGTACAGCTTGTATAACAGTGTAAATTTGCTGTCTCCTCAAAATAACTCAACACTCAGCCATTATTGTCTAAACCGCTGGCAACAAAAGTGAGTACACCCCTAAATGAAAATGTCCAAACTGGGCCCAATTAGCCATTTTCCCCTCCCCAGTGGTCTAGACATTAATGGCTGTGTGTTGAGTTATTTTGAGGGGACAGCAAATTTACTTTGTTATATAAGCTGTACACTCACTACTTTACATTGTAGCAAAGTGTCATTTCTTCAGTGTTGTCACATGAAAAGATATAATAAAATATTTTCAAAAATGTAAGGGGTGTACTCACTTTTGTGAGATACTGTGTATATACATATATTTGATACTAAATTGATAGCAAATACATGTATGTATATATATATATAATATATACATACATGTATTTGCTATCAATTTAGTATCAAATATATGTGTGTATATATATATATAATATATTGTGGCAGAGCGAGGCTCTGTCCCTATGAAATTGGATGTAAAAGGGACACAGAGTTTGCGTATCTGCGGATTGCAAAACTACAGAGGGTAGATTTGAAATGGAGAAAACTGTTCTGGCAGTTTTCTCTAGGTTTTGCTATTTCCAGATGGGACTCTGTAGTTTAGAGATCCCTAAGAGTTTTGGCTGGGACGGGATCTCCAACCCTGTGTCCGGGTCTTGTGGACAGCCAGCAGGGTGTGTGCCCAGCTGCACACAACCCATATAATGAGGGGCTGGTGAGAGCAGAAGGTGGAAGGAAGGTGGAGCTGGAGCAGTGGCTGCTATTGAGAGAATCCCTGTGTGAGGATAGACGCTGTGTGCGTCCAAGCAGCTCATTTAAGGGCCTGAAGCTGTGTGCGCCCAAGGAGCCAAAAGCTGTGTGCATTGAGGGGCTTGAAGCGGTGTGGGTTTAAGGAGCCCAAAGCTGTGTGCACCCAAGACCATGGGCATGGAAGAGCTGGTGGTTTGAGGGACCAGTATCTACAGCAGCAGTGCTGCTGAAAAGTAGACAGGTGGGCTAGCATTTTCATTTATGTCTGAGTGACGTTTAAAACCCTGCGTGGGATTCCTGAGTGGACTTTTGTTTTTTCCATTTAATAAACGTGGGCTACCAGGCCCTTTGCTATTAACGCCTGTCTGATGTGGACTCACTACACAAAAATGCATCTATCACTGAGCTGAACGATCCCCCATGTCACTATATATATATATGTATATCTATATCTATATATATATATATATTTATATTCAAAGTTCCATGTGACTGTAGCTCAACACCAATAAAGTGCTTCAATATGGGGATATCCTTTTATCTTCACTACTAGTGCTTAAGTGGTAGATGTAAACTCACCAGAGGTGAGTTTCTGAAGACGCCAATCACGGTGAAACATATGTCGGAGCAGGGATTTGTCACTGATCTATGTTTGTCCCAAGTATGTTTGAAACCATTTACTGTTGATTGGCTCACTACCTCTGCTGGAAGTTTATTCCAAGCATTAACCACTTTAATACAGGGCACTTATACACCTTCCTGCCAAGACCAATTTTCAGCTTTCAGTGCTGTCGCAGTTTAAATGACAATTGCGTGGTCATCCATCACTGTACCCAAACTACATTTTTATCATTTTGTTCCCGCAAATAGAGCTTTCTTTTGGTGGTATTTAATCACCTCTGCGGTTTTTATTTTTTGCTAAACAAATAAAAAAAAGACCGAAAATTTTGAAAAAAATAAAGTTTTGCTTTTGTTTCTGTTATAAAATTTTGTAAATAAGTAAGTTTTCTCTTTCACTGATGGGCACTGATAAAGCAGCACTGACAGGCACTGATAAGGAGGCACCGATGAGGTGGCACCAATGAGCGGGCACTGATGAGCACTAACAATGGGCACTGATACGCGGAACTGATTGGCACTGGTAGGCGGCACTGATGGGTGGCACTGATAGGCAGCACTGATGGGCACTCATGGGTGGCACTGGGTGGCACTGGTGGGCACTGATGGGCACTGATAGGCGACACTGATGGGCACTGAAAGGCTGCAAAGATGGGTTCTTATGGGTGGCACTGATAGGCGGCACTGCTGGGCACTGATGGGCACTGATAGGCAACACTGATGGGCACTGATAGGTGGCACTGATGGACATTGATACGTGGCACTGATACGCGGCACTGATATGAGGCACTGATAGGCATCCCTGGTGGCACTGGCAGTGGTAGGCATTGTGAGTGGGCACTGATTGGCAGCTGCCTGGGCATCGATTGGGAGCTGCCTGGGCACAAATTAGTATTTCCCTGGGGGTCTAGGGGGGGCATACCTGGTGGTCCAGTGTGGATGGCCATCCTGGTGGTCCTGGGCGGCATGATGGTGGTCCTGGGTGGGATCCGAGGGGGGCTGTGCTGATAAACAATCAGCACAGACCCCCCTGTCAGGAGAGCAGCCGATCGGCTCTCCTCTACTCACGTCTGTCAGATGCGAGTGAGGAAAAACCGATCACCGGCTCTTCCTATTTCATCATGATCAGCCCTGATTGGACATGGCTGATCACATGGTAAAGAGTCTCAGTCAGAGACTCTTTACCTAGATCGGATTGCGGTGTGTCAGACTGACACACCGCAACAGCGATCGCTGTGATGCGCGCCCCCGGGGACGCGCAGCTGCTTAATATCCTGAGGATGTCATATGACCCCCAGTCAGTATATTGAAACCACTTTGCAGCCGTCATTCTGCTATATGGCAGGCGGCAAGTGGTTAATAATACTTTCTAAAATTAGTTTTGAACTTTCCTCCAGTTAGCTTGAGGTCATGTCCCTGTGTTCTCGATTTTGGTTTCATATTGAAAAACTGCCTTACTGAACCTTATTCACCCCCTTGATGTATTTAAAGGTTTCAATCATATCTCCCCTTTCCCTTCTTTTGTCCAGACTGTACATATTAAGTTCCTGAAGTCTTTCTTAAATTGTTTTATGCCCCAAACCTTCCACCATTTTTGTTACCCAACTCTGGACTCATTCTATTTTATCAATATCTTTTTGTAAGTGATGTCTCCAGAACTTGACACAGTATTCTAAATGAGGTCTCATTAAAGATCTATACAGGCATACCCCACTTTTAAGTACGCAATGGGGTTTATTTACTAAAGCTGGAAAGTGCAAAATCAGACTCACTTCTGCATAGAAAACAATGAGCTTCTAACCTCAGCTCGTTGAATTAAGCTTTGGTAATAAAACCTGGAAGCTCATTGGTTTCTATGCAGAAGTGAGCCTGATTTTGCACTTTCCAGCTTTAGTAAATAAACCCCATTGTGTACTTAAAAGTGGGGTATGCCTATATAGGGGACTCAGAACCTTCTTCCTCCTGCTGGTGATCCCTCTATTGATGTATCCTATAATTCTATTCGCTTTTCCCACTGCCTGGTCACACTGCTTATTTTGCAATCATTTGAAACAAGTACCACTAAGATATTTTTCTTCTGTAGTGCTGGCTAACATTGTACCCTCAATATTGTACTCTCTCAAGGGATTATTTTTCCCTAAGTGCATTATTTTACATTTGGAAACATTGAAATACAGTTTCCACTGCGTTGATCAATCTTCCAGCAATGCCAAATCATGTTACAGACACCTCCAGGGATATCAACCCTATTACACACCTTTGTGTCATCAGCAAAAAGATATACCTTGCCCAACAAGGCTTTATTTATATCACTCACATAGAGATTAAATAGAACAGGGCCTAATACAGAGCCTTGTGGTACACCACTTGTGACTAGTTTATGTTCTAAATGAACCCCATTTACAACCACACTCTGGTATTTATCCTCTAGTAATATAGTAAAAAAATTAAATCAGATTAGCCTGACATGATCTGCCCTCAGTAAAGCCATGCTGCTTTGGGCCCAGCAAGTTGTGTATTTTTAAATGATCACTGATCGTTCTTTTCAGGAGTGATTCCATTAACTTGACTACAACTGATGTTAAACTCACTAGTTTGTAATTGCCAGCTTCTACCTTGCTGCCCTTCTTGTGGGTAGGTACAATATTAGTTGTCCTACAGTCATGGCAAACTTTTCCTGTTCTTCTTTCTCCTATTCTATTGGACAGTGTCTCATTTGTGAAATGGCTCAGCCTGATATAATAATATGGGTCTCATCAGTGAAAAAAAGGATGCACCAGAGAATTATCTGACCAGCGATGTTTTGACTTGTTGATCAGAAATAATTACTGCCTAGGAGAATGCAGACATATTTTTGAATATGCAGCCAACCCAGCCAACCCTGCTTGTAGAACCTGAAAGCCTTGCCAACGTCCGCTCAATGTGCATGTCTTTCTTTCCCATCCCATAGCAATTACAAATAGGAACTACCAAGCTTTTAGAAGTAAAAACATTGAGGCACAGATTCCAGGCAGGGAAGGAAGTCATTACATCCTATCCTTCTAAGCTGTCTAGGTGGGCCCTGTTGTTAGTTGATAAAATATCAGCAGGTTAGTGCCATTTTAATTAGTGGAGTGATTAATAACTTTGTTTTTGTTGTGTACTAAATTTGTTAACATACATTTAATGCTGTTACGTAGTCAAGGTCAGGTCAACTATTTTTTTATAATGTCTTTTGAGTGTAGGGAGCTATTTGGTCAGGTAGTGGTCAGCTGACCACTACCTGACATGCATCACCTAGTGGCACCGCCCCCCCTGTGACATCACCGACCCAGCATGTATCTGTCTGTGGCATCACAGGGGCAGTGCCACCAGGAGACTTCGCCATGTTTTCCCACCGCTCAGCTATTTAAGAACTGTCATATGGCAGAGCAGGCTGACGGATGGGGCTTTCGTCGCGAGCGGAGCTTTTTTTTTCTTTTTCTTTTTTTTGGATCGTCGGTGGTGGTGGGTGGTGTGATTGAAGATGGATCTACACTGGGGAGACATTGTTTTTTATTTTTAATAAAGGAATTGTCAAAAGCTTTGTCAGTTTTTTTTTTCTTTTTGACACTTCTTTTGGTGAATGAGTAGGGTACCCCCTACTCATTCACATGGCGGGATGTTTTGCTTGCCTTTATCTAGTAAGGTTACTTTGTGGTATAAGCAAGGAAGCTCAGACCTCTGCAGTGTATAAATGTGCTTTTACTATACAAAAATGTTGTACATACAATAAAAAACAATATAAAACCAGGCCTTCAGGTCTGGTATGGATATTAAGGGGAACCCCGGACCCAAATAAAAAAAATAATGGGATGGGGGTCCCCCAGGCCCCCAGGCACTATATACTCTGAAAAGCAGTATATATACTATACGGCCTGCAGAAAATTGGGCCTTAGGTGTTGGTGGTACAAGAACACTGTTACTCTTGTTGGGTGCAGGAATGGGCCCTGCGTTGAAATATTATATAAAAAATGTAATTACATGTCCCTGTTAAACAGGGGCAGAAAAATTGGGCCTTGGGGGAAGTGGTGATGCCACAACACTGTAAGCCCTCACAGATACTCTTGTTGGGTGCAGGAACGGGCGCTGCTGTGAAATATATCAAAAATTGTAATAACATGTCCCTGTTAAACAGGGGCAGAAAAATTGGGCCTTAGACAGCATAGGCAGTCTTCAGGGGATCCCACATCCATAGCAAATTCAATCAGTTACATCAGCATCAGGTGCTTGATAGCTGCTGATCCAAGCCTATCAATGGAGTCTGTGGACAGGCAAATCTTTGTGATCAGTTACAAACCCTCCAGCAGCACTGAATGTGCGATCAGAAAGCACGCTGGATGCAGGACAGGCCAGTAGCTCAATTGCATATTGAGCAAGTTCTGGCCAGTGGTCCATCCTCAAGACCCAGTAACCCAGTGGATGCCCTGTTGGAAAGGTCTCCAAGTCTGCTCTTGCCCTTGATATTCCTGCACCATGTAATGCAGACACTGGCGATGGTTGCTTGAACCAATCAGACCTTGGCACTGAGGACAGAATTTTTTTAAAGGCATTGGTCAGCCGGCCACCTACTCCGCCGCTCTTCCTCTGACTGAACAAAGCCTCAGCAAATTGTAACCTCCCAGGGTCTGGAAATGCATTGCACAAACCTTTCTTCAAGGCCTCCTGAAGATGTTTCATCCGTTGCTCCCCCTGCGAAGGCAGGATGAGTTCTGCAACCTTACCCTTGTAACGTGGATGAAGAAGGGTTGGCAGCTAGTAATGGTCCCTCTCCTTGATACCATGAATCCTAGGGTCCTTTCGCAGGCTTTGCAGAATCAGGGAGGCCATGCAGTGTAAGTTTGCAGAGGCATTTGATTCTGAGTCCTCACATGATCTGTAACTACCTCCTCCCAGCCATGTACAGCTCCTTGGGTTTCTGGGGACTGAAAACCATCCCTTGAAGACTGCTGCTGAGTGTTATCCTCTACATCCATGCTGACACAATCCTCCTTCTCCTCCTCCTACTCTTCTTCCTGTATGTTTGGCGGGCCAGCAGGACTGCTATCTGAATAAAGGGGGCCTTGAAAGGTAAGGAAGTCCTCCTCTTCCTCCCGCTGTTCTGGCTCAAGTGCCCTATCCATGATTCCACATGATTCCAGTGTGTGCTCCAACAAGCAGACTAGAGGGACAGTGTCACTAATGCATGCATTGTCGCTACTCACCATCCTTGTGGCCTCCTCAAATGGTGACAGGACAGTGCATGCATCCTTGATCAGTAGCCACTGGTGTGGCAAAAAGAAGCCAAGCTCCTCTGACCCTGTCCTGGTTCCATACTCACATAGGTACTCATTGAGCCCTCTGCTGCGCGTGCAGCCGCTGCAGCATTGCCAACATTAAGTTCCACCTGGTGGTCATGTCACAAATAAGGCGGTTGGTGGGCAGGTTGCATTCCCTTTGAATGTCAGCCAGCCGAGCACTGGCAACTCAAGCACCGAATGGCATCTTTTAGCCTGACTGCTTGCGTCGCCCCTTGAACGCTTACGGAGCACCGCTGGTTCAGAGGACAAATCTGCAGAAGAGGCCATAGAGGAAGAAGAAGAGGAGGGGGTGGAGGAGAGAGCTGTGGCAGAATCACCACTAGCATTTTGGAGGCCTGGTAGTGGAACAAGCTCCAACAACACTGAACCCTGTCCTGCATCCTTCCCAGCTGCCAGCAGAGTTACCCAGTGTGCCGTGAAGGAAAGGTAACATCCCTGCCCTTGCCTGCTGGACCATGAGTCAGCGGTAATATGAACCTTACTGCTGACCGCCCTGTCCAACGAGGCCAAAACATTGCCTTCCACATGCTGGTAGAGAACCTTCCCTGAAAAGAAATGGGGTTTTGGAACCTGCCACTGAGGTACAGCACATTCCACAAATTCACGAAAGGGGGCAGAGTCTACCAGCTGAAAAGGCAGCAGTTGCAGTGCTAGCAATTTGGCCAAGCTAGCATTTAGACGCTAAGCATGTGGATGGCTGGGAGCAAATTTCTTTTTACGGTTAAGCAACTGGGGTAGGGAAATTTGCCTGCTAAAATCAGATGGTGGTGTACTGCTAGCAGATTGGCTGCAAGTACTTGGGGCACCTGATGCTATATGTTCATTCCTCTCAGTGCAGGTTTTTGAGGACTGGAGGTATAGTAGGGTTGGAGATCCCAGATGAGGAACAAGGAGAAGTCCGCCTTTTTCTTTGATGTGGGTCTTTCAAGTGCTGTTGCCAATAGACTGCATGGCAGGTCATCATATGTCTGTCAAGCATGTGGTGCACAAGCGGCTGCTGTTCTGGCCACGCTTGATCTGCTTCAGACATAGGTTGCAAACAGCAACGGTGTGATCTGCTGCACACGTGTCAAAAAAGGCCCACACCAAGGAACTTTTAAAAGTCAGCAAGGAGTCAGAAGCACCCTGCACCTGCGGAGCTCTGCGGTGTGATGCAGTAGGGTGGCTGCCCTTAAGCTGCCCCCTAGAAGACATCCTGCCTCATTGGATTTGTGTCTCTTCTCTCAGGCACCCAAGTACTGTCAGTGACCTCATCATATCCTCCCTCCTCGTCACTGGAGAAAACTTGGCAGTATGCTGCAGCTGGAGGAGGATGACTGCCAGTTTCTTGTGCTTCTTGGGCACCCCCTCTCTCTAGGCTCACGTTACTCTCTTCCTCAACCTGGGAACCAACATCAGAGCCTTCAAATCGCTACGCATCCTCCAGCAGCATGTACCTGACACTGTGGTAGAATAATTATGGGGACTCCTCTGTGCATGATGGTGGGGCTACGGAAGGAGTGATTGTGGACAAGGAGCCGGTGGAATAGGCCGCTTTGGCAGCTGCACTGGAAGGCAAACTACACTGAGCCTGGGTGACAGAGAATGAGGAGGATGGGGACGGCTTTGTTATCCACTCCACCAACTCTTCTGCATGTTGTGGCTCAATAACACAGCAAGCAGCAGAAAAAAAGGACAAGCGTGCCCCATGGCCACCTGCAGAGGATGCACCATGTCCATGACCACCACTGTTGACTGTAGACACAGAGGCTGCTTGCCCTCTTTTAGTGGCCTGTGAGCCTCTGCCTCTCCTTGGTGACCTTCCGGACATGATGTATTTTTTGTTTTGCAACACCACACTACACTGTATTAGATACTGTGTACACCACCTGAAGTGTAATAGAAACTGTACACAATGTATTAGATACTGTGTACACCACCTGCATATTAGCAACTGTACAACGGCTGCACTGTATTGTATACTGTGTACTCCACCAGAAGTGTAGTAGAAACTGTACACACTGTATTAGATACTGTGTACACTGCCTGCACTGTATTAGAAACTGTACTACGGCTGCACTGTATTGTGTACTGTGTACACCACCAGAAGTGTAGTAGAAACTGTACACACTGTATTAGATACTGTGTACACCGTCTGCACTGTATTAGAAACTGTACTACGGCTGCACTGTATTGTGTGCTGTGTACACCACCAGAAGTGTAGTAGAAACTGTACACACTGTATTAGATACTGTGTACACCACCAGAAAAGTAGTACAAACTGTACTACGGCTGCACTGTATTGTGTACTGTGTACACCACCAGAAGTGTAGTAGAAACTGTACACACTGTATTAGATACTGCGTACACCGCCTGAAGTGTATTAGAAACAGTACACCACAGAATGCACTGTAGATATAGGCTACACTGGATGCAGAGTATATATATATATATATATATATATATATATATATATATATTAATACACTGCCACTAACTGAATAACCTGCCTGCTTAATCTAACTCAAGCTATCTCCATGCCAACAACACTACACGGGCCGCTCTGTAAGCAGCCTTATATAGTGTGGGGCGTGGACTTAGTCCCCCTGAGCCATGATTGGCCAAAGACATCCTGCCTTTGCCCAATTATGTCTCTCTTAGCAGAGCGCGCTGTGATTAGCCAAAGCATGCAGGTCAGGTCCATTCTTTGGCCAATCATCATACAGTAATGCACTGCGATCTCACAGTGCATTATGGGGCGTTCTGCAGCGCACAAATTTTCCGAACGCCCCATAATGTTCGCTGTTCGAACTTATGGTCGACCCGAACATCGAGCTCATCCCTAATTAGGAATACAATACAATACAAGATAATACCTATAACAAGCAAAATTCCTAGCAAATGAACAGAAACTATGGTCTATACACATTAAAAGTACTCTTACAAGTTACTTAATGTTACATATAACCAGTACAGTGAACAGCCTCAGGTGATCCACAGGGATGAAACAAATCTCCCTACATACGTTTTACATGTACATGCTGTCTTCAGCTTTACATACTGTTTAGAAAGTGCACATCATGTTAGCAGATTTTCTCTTCCTGTTCAACACTGCAGTCAAGCCTGGGCATACAGCCAAGACAGCTGATTGGAGGAAAGGCACACACCCCCACTCCTTATAGGAAGAGACTTTCAGCTCTGTTTGTTGAATCATTCAGGGCTCTGCTAATCTATATATAGCATCCTCCCCAACACAAAACTCAGGCTGCTTTTAGCACGTGACGGAAACCTTGTCAGGAGTTATCGGGCTGATAACAGAAGAATGAAGCAGGACACAGCTACGGGACATAGGGTTTTAAAGAGAGATAAGAGAACACTGCAGAGATCAGGTTTACATCCACTTTAACTCTGGTTACAGTGGGTTCATGATCTGCGTAGCAACAAGGACCCAGGCTTAATCTATAAACAGGTGCTGGATATCAAGCGAAAGCGTCTTCAGGTATCTTCTTCTTTTGACTGGTACAGACCTTCCTTCATTGGTGTTAAGGCATTATGGAGTCCTCCCTATCAATCTCTGCTGCTGGCTTTTATTTGGGAAGTTTCAGGTTGCCAAGCTTTTGTTGACAACGGTTACAAACTTGTTTACCTTGGTTACAACAGACTGCTCCAACTGTAGTTTTCAGTTAGAGAGGCATTCTCAAATTCTACCTCAGGATGGCACTCTGGTATCATACATGCCATAGGTCATATATGTCAGTTTGTCAATCTATTGTTTTCTATAGTTACAAAACAATAGACTGAACAACAGTCAACTGAAATGCAACAATGGTAACTTTACTGGCCTGCCATTCTGCATGCTTGTATAAGGGTCTGGTATGGATTTTGGGGAGGACCTCATGCCATTTTTAAAAAAGATTTTGGCATGGGGGTTCCAGTCAAAATCAATACCAGACCTTAAAATCCGTACCAGATCAGAAAGGGCCTGGTATGGTTTGGGGGGGGGACACGCTGTTTTTTTCGGATCAATGTGTGCAAAACTGATCCGATGTGCTAAATAGATGCGTTCCCATAGAAGGCAATGAGCCTGAAATTTGCATCTGAACCGCAGTGCTCAAAAACCGCACAGGACTTTTTAAAAATTTGCAGCGAATTCGCACTGCCGCTGCCTTGCACATATGTGAACCTGCTCTATAGAAAGCCGGCTGGATTCACATGTCATGCGAATCAGATGTGGATCAAAATGCATCCAATTCACATATGTGAATGGAGCCTTCTTCTGCTCATACTTCTCTTGCCCTGACCTTTCCAATTTTGTTTGCTAGGTGTATGTTTATTGCTCTGTTTTTGCTGCTTGGCTCTGAGTCCATATAACAATAACCATGCATTCCACTTCCTGTTTCTGGATGGATATCACTTTTGATTTGTCACCATATATAACCTTGACTAACAACTGGGACATGGGCATTCTAGCTACTGGCTTCCAACAGGAACGCAATCCAAGTATCAAGTTTTCACTGGTAGATCAGTTGTGCTTTTGATATTTTTTTGTTTAAAGAACCTGTTAAGAGGGTGACACGACTGAGCAATCCTCATTTAAGGGAGTGTGCACTGAGCTATTTATTATCGTAATCTAAATCCCAACTATTACATTCTGAGAATGTGTCCTACACAATTCCAATATAATCATTTGTGCTTTTTTGAGATCATACTTTTGTTCTGCTGGTTGCTTTGTACATCCTGCTCCATCCTGTTCCATCTTAGCTTAGTCTCAACAGATCCTAATCTCTTCTTATGCTTATATGTGTGTATGCCAAGGCATCCTAATCTTTTTTGTTTGACTAGCTATGATGGGGTTTATATTTAGGTTGAACATTTCTATTTCATAGTTCTTTCATGAGAAATAACATTTATCACCTACTTCCCAATTCATAAAGTTGATTAGAACAATTCCTCCTCCTTTTTTTTAAACTATGGGGGCAATATCCTGGCAAGATATCTCCACCATTTATTTTTTACTCATG
Source organism: Aquarana catesbeiana (assembly GCF_042186555.1). Lineage (NCBI taxonomy): Eukaryota > Metazoa > Chordata > Amphibia > Anura > Ranidae > Aquarana > Aquarana catesbeiana. The sequence goes on along the minus strand of NC_133330.1, from coordinate 197,427,408 downwards.
TGTTCCAGTCTGTTAGCGTCTTCCCTTTTTTAACATTACTAAGACATTACAACTTTCAAAACCGAATAAATTGGAAAAATAAAGAAAGTAGGATTGTGTTTATAGAAGCGTCAATATGAAAAGCATTTTTCCTAATTATTTTACCAGTGACCTCGAAGTGTGCAACTGATGCATAAAAAGCACATAGCGAGGACAAACATCTTAAGCCCCCATTTACACTTGTGCTGTTTCCAGCCTGTTTCCCTATGCCTGACTAAGCCTGACTATGCTCAACAATCCCATTCTTTCTAACTATCCCTGTTCACACTTGTACACTCAGTCACCCCATGCTCTATGCCTTGTGCTCAAAAAAATACATACGCTTTTGTTTGACTGTATTCAGGTTTTTTTTTTTTGCCCCTATAGATTTCAGTGGGTGCACCTGTAAACATGTGAAACATAGGTTTTCACATGCATTTGCACCCCCCCCCCAAAAAAATGCCTAAAGCTATATACACATGCACAAAGCGTGTAAAATGCCTGTAAAACCCCCAGAAAAAAAATCATTAGAAATATACTCTGATCAAATGTAAACACAGGCTAAGACTACATTCACTATGTGATTACAAACACTGTGTGTTTCAGTTTGATGCAAAAAAATAAAAATAAATCACACTTACTACACCTTTAGTGCCTTCTATATGGAAGAGTGGTAATGCTTGCAACATGTGTCAAATCCATTGCATGCAGTTGTACCACATGATAAAGACACTGGGGTTGATTTACTAAAACTGGAGGGTGCTAAATCTGGTGCAGCTCTGCAAAGAAACCAATCAGCTGCCAGTTTTTTTTTTTTTGCCAAAGCTTAATTGGACAAGCTGAATTTAGAAGCTGATTGGCTTTCATGCACAGCTGCTCCAGTTTTAGTAAACCAACCCCAAAATGTGAATGTAACCTTAATAAAAAAAGTATAATGCTTGCATTAAAGACAGGCATTGCTTTAACCACTTGATATCCGCGCAATAGCCGAATGACGGCTACAGCGCAGACCTTAATTCCCGGGAGGCCTTCATATGACGGCCTCCCCTGTGCACGCGCCCCGTGCGCGCCCTACAGGGCGCGCGTGGAGCGAGCTGTGATCACCGAGTCACTGAGACTCGGGTGATCACCAATCCAAGTAAGGGGCCGGTCCCAGCCCCTTACCATGTGATCAGCTGTCAGCCAATGACAGCTGATCACATGATCAAAACAAAAGCTCTGTGATCGTTTTTTTTTCTCCTCGCGCTGACATGGGGGGGAAGCGGATCACTGGCTCATTAGCAAGGGACATCAGTCCAGAAGAGGAGAAGGCAATAATACCTCAATTGTACCACCAGTACCCCCTGCCAGTGCCACCTGACATTGCCACCTGACAGTGCCCACAGTGCCTACCAGTGCCACGTATCAATGCCCATGAGTGCCACCTATCAATGCCTACAAGTGCCACCTATCAATGCCCACAAGTGCCACCTATCAATGCCCACCAGTGGTGCCAATCAGTGCCACCTAGCAGTGTTGCCTATCAATGTACCAGATCAGTGCCCATTATTGCCACCAATCAGTGCCCATCACTGCCACCCATCAGTGCCCATCACCGCCACCTATCAGTGCCCATCAGTGCCGCCTCATCAGCGTACATCATTGAAGGAGAAAAATTACCCTTTTTAAAATTTTATAACAAAATATAAAAAAAAAATTTTTATTTTTTTTTAAATTCGGTCTTTTTACATTTTTTTAACAAAAAATAAAAACCGCAGAGGTGATCAAATACCACCAAAAGAAAGCTCTATTTATGGGGAAAAAATGATAAAAATTTCATTTGGGTACAGTGTTGTATGATCGCACAATTGTCATTCAAAGTGCGTCAGCACTGAAAGCTGAAAATTGGTCTGGATAGGAGGTGGGTCTAAGTGCCCTGTAAGCAAGTGGTTAAAGCAGTGGTTCTCAAGCATGTCCTCAAGTACCCCCAACAGGCCATGTTTGCAGGTTTTCCTTTATCTTGCACAGGTGCTTTAAATCAGAGTCAGTGGCTTGATATTTTGGACAGCTATTTTATCTAAGAGAAATTCCCAAAACATGACCTATTGGGGGTACTTGAGGACAGCGTTGAGAACCACTGCTTTGAAGGACAGGCTCAGTTCTCTTTTCTTCAATAGGTCCAAAAAATAATTTATTCTATAGTATGTTATGTGTTTTTATTGTGCAGATAATGACAAGGCCCTTATTGGATTCCTGGCATTTTTAATTACAATCACATCTCTGGCCCTAATCTTTGTACTGATTAAAATCTACAAGCTGCAAAAGAAATCATCAAGGTAATGTATGGTATTATTTTGTCATCCTCAATCCACACATTATGTTCTTTTTTTATGTTAAATCTAAACCACCTACAGCCCTATTTATTGGAAGAAACCAACGGAACTCTAATATTCATAAAAAGATATGCACATTTCCATGGACATGCTGTTTATATGTACAACAATATAATACATTTTTTGTACCTACCTAGATATGTAGTCCTCAGTATTTAAACTAACTCCCCCAGCAAAGCCAAGAATAAGAATAATTACCTGTTTTCATATAAGCCACTGGGAACATAAAGTAACAGAGTTATGTAAAATGTTGGCATCCCATAATTTCTAGAATGTGTTTTTCTTGTTGGTGCTGCAGATCTTACTTATTGTACATAAGACCAGTATAGTGACCAAAGCTACTGAAGCAAGGGATGCCAGGTTTCATAGTTATATTACCCAGAGCTGTGTGCAGAAATAGAGGCACCGTTAAGAGCCAGGCAAACCACCCCAAAACAAAGTTTGGCCACACAAAGAGGGTTGTTGTATTTGTAGAATTGCAGAAAAAAGGACATTTTTAATATAAATGCTCCTTCCTTGAGTTCTTTTTTACACAACCTATATTCAGATTCTTTTTGGGAGAAGCACAAGGCTGGCATAAAACCACTACTTTTGGCAGTGTAAAGGTGTAGAATGCCCTCGTATAAATGGTAGTTTACAAGATGTCTAGAAATCGCACTATAGAAAGGAATACCAAATGACGCTCTATTTTGATAAATACGTTGGAAGTGAGACTGTTTCTGAAAACGTTGATTTCAGTGATTGTTTTATATTTTACAGCTATTTCAGTTTCTTTGTTTCTATTAATTGACATTGGTCTTAAACTTCTGTTTATTTCAGCAACAACGAAGACAGCATCCCTCTAACCAACCCAGGTAACCATGAATTTGTAATTGTAAAAAATATACTAAACAGATATTTTACCAAGGTGAAATTGACTGCAGGAATATTGTCAACTGCCCAATGATAAGACTAAATGTCAGAATGCAAAAGGCAAAATCAATGAAAATGGGAACGCATTGGGATACTTTATCTTCTACTCTGACATGACACTGACAAAGTGATTAATGTGTGGCTTATTTGCTTTATGACAAAGTACTATAATAATATCTAAGAACCCATCCAAATCCACCAGTACTGATGTTTTGTTGTTACTGTTTCTTTAAAGCCAAAGTTTAATTTACTTATAGTTTATTTTAATTATGTTTACTCACTTACCTACTTATACGTGGTAATCAATGTCATAAATGTGTCCCTGTGCTTCTCATCACAGCACCCTGCCTCAGTACTACTCTCAAAAGCCCTCAGCTCTGATACAAGCAATGAATTGGCTCTTGATACCTATATGTGTGGGTGTCAGTCTGGAGGAATCGGCATCCTAGGCAGACTGCATTCATATGCAGATTGACCTAGGTAATGTACACATGTAATGCTGAGACTCCATGATAGAAAGAAAAGGTAGCCAATGAATGGGCAGGTGAGGGACAGTAGGGCTGGGGAGGAAAGAGCTAGGTGATGCTGAAAATTCTCAATCCAGAAAAGGAGGCAGGTTTTATTTGACTTGCTTCAGCTTCTAATGCTCATTATGAGTAGCTTACAGTGTGCGGTGAAAACAAGAAATTTCAGTACAGGTTAGGACAGGGGCTCCAAAGTATGGCCTGTGGGTCATGTCTGGCCCACTAAGAAATTTTTTCTCGCTGCAGGAACCGTCTCTGCTCAAGTTTTGTTGGGTTGTGGGACCTGGGTTGTATACTCAACCCCCAACAGTATGCAGTGTGTTGTTGGTTGCTAGGACCGCCAATGTACTTGTAACCAATAAAGTACTTCAGTGCAGACCTGCTGCACCCCCAGGCTTCTGTTCCCTGTTAACAGTGTCTTGTACTGCTGTAATTTTGCATACATACTTGTGTAACAGTGAAACGGAAGGCGGGAGGTGCAGCAGGTCTGCACTAAAGCCAGTCTAATCTCTGTCTAATCAGCTCTAAAGGCACACTGTACAGTAGCAAAGGACACTGATGTAATTGGGAAATGTAAATTGGACACAAATCTCTGGGTAGATAGATTGGGATACAAATTTGCAGTGGTGGGATGGTGGAGCTCTGATAGGGACACAAATATGCAGGGGGGCCCTGAGGCTCTGATAAGGACACAAATGTGTGTGTGTGTGTGTGTGTGTGTGTGTGTGTGTGTGTGTGTGTGTGTGTGTGTGTGTGTGTGTGTGGGGGTGTGGGGGTGTGGGGGCTCTGATGGGGACATAAATGTGAAGGGGGGGGACTCTGATGGGGATACAAATGTGTAGGGGGGGCTCTGATGGGTACACAAATGTGCAGGGAGACTCTAATTGGGGCACAGAAAAGCACAGGGGGCTCAAATGTGTGGGGAGACTCTGATGGGGATACAGAAGTAAGGCCCCGTGCACACTGGAAGTTTAGCCCTGGTGTATGAGGTTTTGGTGTTTAGGTGTTGGTGGAGATTACAGGTGCATCAGCCAACTTTGCTACTAGTAGCTTGTCAGATTTTATTCTATTCCACTGCTGTGGATTCATTTATAAATGAGCTATTTTTTTGGCCTGCAAATATGTGTAAAATATGTGATGTAGCCCTCTAAGTAAAACGTTTGGAGACCCCTGGGTTAGGAAACTGTTCACCTTTGCAAAACTGGAGGAAGTAGTGTAGTTCAATTTTAATTTCATTAGGGAAAGAAATCATTGAAAAATAAATAATACTTTTTTAAAACATATCAACTAGTTTACAAAAAATCTTTACATAAGATAACAATCACATATTAATGGACACAGTAAACTGTATTCAATTATGTAAATCATTTTTTTTAAATACTGGAGCCAGGTTATACTTTGTACAAATGAAAGTTCTACAAATATCCAGGGATATTCACTTCTAAATTCTTTGTCTTGTAAAGATGAGGAGAAGCTACTGCTAGACATTGAGCCTATTCCAGTGGAGCAACTTCTTGACACATACAAGAGGAAAAATGCGGATGAGGGACGGCTGTTCCTTGATGAATTTCAGGTAGGATTCTCATAGCAGGTATTTGCAAGCAAAACTCAAAGAAAGACTGTTGTTTGGCATGGACACATTTGGAGTGCTTATGCAATAACTTAAATGTATGTGACACAAAAGATGGAAATTTTTTATTTAATATTTGTTCAGTTATTTGGTCTCTGGGGCTATATTACAGTGGTTATGGATATGCACTGAACAGATGTAAAAATCAGATGTAAAAAAGGGTCTTAAGAGGGACTGTTTATTGCAAAAATCAAATTACTTAGCCAAACAGAGCCAATTAGATTGGTTTCTGATAAATCGGCCGAAATTTGAGCAGTGGGTTATTTTGTTGGCACCCTACTGCCCAACATCCTTCAATTAAAAAAAAGGACCAGGCAGATTATTCTCGGCTGAGCAGTGACTGCAGCCAATCAGCTGTTCTGACAGCCGTCTCTGCTGGCGGAGTGTCAGAGTACAATAGTCTCAGCGGCAGGAGTCCACTGCTCCACTCCCCAACTCTCCTGACTAATAAATGCAGGCTCTCCAGCAGTCTACTGCCTGTATTACACACATAACAATTGGAAGGAAGGAAATGAGCCGCTCTCCATTATAAAAACTATAACAAAGATTTGATGATGTGGTGCAGTGACAGATTCACCTACACCTCCATCTTCTAATGCATTTCACTCAATGAAAAGCTTAATCATGGAAAGTCTCAGAATGAGACTCGTCCACCCGCGCTGTTTATTGTGGATAGAGGAATCTGTTAGAAGGCTGAACAAAAAAAAAATATATTAATGTAAGGCCATTTACATAGTCAAACAGCAAAAAACAGATGGAATCTGTTCATATTTTTCACCTAGAACTAATATTTTAGTCATTCAACTAAAGCATGTGTGTCTTTATTGCTTGTTTTGTGTCACAGGATTTGTGTTCCAAGGTTACTCCTCTGAAGAGAAACTCTGGGATTGATTTACTAAAGGAGTAGAGCATGTTCACTTTGCATAGTGAATTTTATTTTTCATTGAAATTTTCCCTTAGCTTAGTGAATGTGGTGAAGAGAATACCCAAATGCATGCAAAAATATTAAAAAAAAAGTTTGCTTGCACATGATTGGATGATTTACGTTAGCAGAGCTACACTGCGTTCACTAAGCTAAGGTAAATTTTCCTGGCAAATTCACTTTGCTATATTCACAGCTTATACTCCTTTAGTAATATCAACCTTTCTGTGTCTGGTGCTGTTGCCTTTCACTGTCCTGATGACATTAACATTGGATCTATGCAGACACCTTCTAGCAGGAGATCACTCTGACCAAGAGTGCCATCATGGACCCATTGCCAGGTGCTGGAACAAGCACTGCACTAGGCATGGGCCAAATAATTGGTATCTCAATTGAGCTTAAGTTTATACTTTGTTGCAACCTGATAAGGGTCAGATAGTCTTAATACATAATTCCTTTGAATTAACTATGTAGAAATATGAATAACAGCACAAAAATAATCAAGACATATAGGGCAATATACTGTAGTTATAATGTAAAAAGAAGTAGGCACTTGTAAGAGAAGAGCTATGTTAGAGAAATAAAGATAGAATCTAATTGTATTCTATGATTGTTCAAACTTATTCATGTCTTAAATGTTTTTTATGAATCTGCCGCAGTGATCTTTACTTTGGCCTTTGCAACATTTACAAAGTCCTTTTAATCATAATTAAATTACATAGTGTGTTTCAAAAAGAATGACCTGATTTCAAATAGTTATATTTAATAATGAAAATGTGTTACTCAACTATGTCCTCAAGTTGTGTGTGTGTGTGTGTGTATATATATATATCCATCTATGTATGGTGTGTGTATATATATGTGTATGTGTGTGTGTGTGTGTATATATATATATATATATATATATATATATATATATATATATATTTCATTAAATTTTTTTTCAGAGTATCCCACGAGTTTTTAGCAAATTTGCCATTAAAGAAGCCAGAAAACCCTGCAATCAGACCAAAAACCGTTATATTGATATTTTGCCTTGTAAGTACAGAGTTCATTTATACTAAAAGTAATATAATGTTAAATCTTGCAAAAGTGGTTTTCTTATAAATCACTAAACAATTAATATATCATGTTATTATAGATGACGACAATCGAGTGGTCCTGTCTGAGATACATGGAGAGCCTGGATCAGACTATATCAACGCCAGCTACGTTAATGTAGGTTTAACTGGTAAACTGAATTCATAGGAAGGGTTCTCTGCACATATGCATGTATATTGCATAGTACATATACATATGCATATACATATTCATTATATATAATACTTATAACAGTATTTTCCTATATGTGGGTCTCTAAATTAGCTATTTCTTTTGTGTAATATTGCTTCCCTTTCAACACTAAACATTCATGCCATCTATCATTTTTTTATCTCTTCAGGGATTTAAGGAACCAAGAAAATACATTGCTGCTCAAGGTATATTCCATGTTATCTACAGATCCCTAATGATATAAAATCATTTGATTGTGTACTGCAATCTCTACGTATGCAAACTTAAAGAGCAATATTTGACACTGTGTCTTGATAATACAGTGAGAAATATTTTGCAGGACCTAAGGAAGAAACTATGACCGATTTTTGGAGAATGATTTGGGAACAGAAGTCAACAATTATTGTGATGGTGACTCGTTGTGAAGAGGGTAATCGGGTATGCCAAACTTGCAAATTACATTTCTGAGTATTATTTTTGCAACAATTATTATTAAGGCACTATATAAGTATAGTAAATGCACATAGCCTTCCTTAAAGCGGTAGTAAACCAGTGCCTTTTTTTATTTTCATTTTTTTAAAAACCTGCAAGGCAATGTCATAATGTGCTAGTATGAATCACATCCATGTCCTTACCTTAATAGGTGGTGCTGGATCCAGGGTAGGGCTCCTGGAAGCTGCCCCTCTGCCCCTCCACCTGCTGCAGCTTGCCAAGGAAAGAGCCGATTGGCCGCGAGTACTAAGACTCCCAGCAATGCTCTGCTCCCTGAGCCCACCCTTTTTTGAAGCCAATTAGAGCCTCGGGCTCTTATCATGTGCTTCAAAAAAGAAAAGACGTAATTGAAATCCATGCGTCCGTAGATTAGGGGCCAGGTGCATGGATTAGGGGGGGGCGGCACCCCTGCGCTCCTAATGAAGTGGCTGCCACTGGTCCTGCTGCTCCTTTAGTGTTTAGTCAGCAGGTTCAAAGTGTGTCCTTAACCAAGCTGGTCTGCTGCTATAGTTGAGAGTCAAGGACCTGCCTGGATAAGTTATGACTCCTGTGACAGTAAAACCAGTTCCCACATCTGTAGTTTAGCTGTGTATTCAGTTGCTTTTATCAACTAAAGCCTAAAACTATGAAATAATTCAGAGTTGTATTATTGTATACAGACTTAACATAGGCAAACACAAAAGCCATATGACATAATAAACTACACAGAAAACCAACCATCCTGTCGTTTGAAAAGTTGCTCATAAATGCCGTCCAAATGGCAAATTAAAGAGCGTATGCATTTTCGTCTGTGATCTTTAACAAAAACAAACAAACAACAAGAAAACAAATATATAGATTTTCAACATAGCATCACTCAGAAATGACCAGAAATGAAATGAGATGAAGAGAATGAATAGAAGAATAAAGCAAAAAAAAAAAAAGAAGGGGGGTGAGGGGAAATCTTATTCCCTCACTTGCATGACCAAAGCAAATTCCCTTGAACAAGTAAATAGGGTCCAATAGAACCACTTACGGTTGAATTTTTCCTCATTACCCCAAAGCTAGGCCATGATATTTTCAATGGAATAAATTTTGTTAAGTTTAGTGAACCACATGGAGAGCGGTGGGGAGATAACCTGTTTCCAGGGAAGTGGTATGCACGTCTAGGCAGCATTTACCAGGTGGATCAACAGAGAATTTTTATAGGGTTTCCTAGATAGGTCAGAGTGGTGCAGAAGATACCTGGCTGGGTCACCCCCCAAATGAACGTCCGTCAGCTGTTTGACAGTCCCTTTAACCTGAGACCAAAAGCTTACTACATGACCAGAATATATGTAAGATGGTCCCCTCCTCCTCCTTGCAATGCCAACAAGTATTTCATGTTCCAGGGTAGATCTTCGCCAATAAGGTTGGAACCCTATACCAGCCGTTAAGCATTTTATACGCCAATTCTTGGTATTTGCATGCCATGGAGGAGTGGTGAGCAAAATACATAATATGGTCCCGTTGTTCTGTCGAGAATCTGTAAGAAAGTGAACAAGCTGCAGTAGCCGCCATTCGTCTAAGGGCGGCGAAAACATATCCCGAATAGCCTTTATTCCCCATCAGACATAAAATCGAAATATCGATAAGTGCCACAGAGTAAAAGTTGCTTGAATCTTGCATCCGTTAACCCTGGAAGAAAATTAGGGTTCCCAAACACTAACAAGAGGTTGTGGAGTTTGGGGTGATGGCAACCTTACACTGTTTTAGAACCCCTAGAGTAGCTCCTATAAGAGGATGACTATTGAGGATATGCAAGAGATTCTGACCCTTGTCATAGTGGGTGAGGAGCACCATTAAAAAAAAATATCAGATTTTTTTTTTAAAACTGTATATAGAAAATAGGCAAAATATTTTGGGCTAGAGTCTAATAGATCCCATTTTTTTTTACAAAGAGTACTTGTCATTACCTATTGCTATCATAGGGGATATTTACATTCCCTGTGATAACAAAAAAAAAGATTAAAAAAAATAAAAATAAAAGGAACAATGTAAAGATAAAATAAAAAAGTAAAATAAATAATAAAAAAATAAAAAATCACCCCTGTCCTCCCGTACTCATGAGCAAAGGCGAACGCAAGTGTCGATCTCGTGTCATATGTAAACAGCAATTGCATCATGCATGTGAGGTATCACCGCAAACTTCAGATCAAGGGCAGTAATTGTAGCAGTAGATCTCTGTACATCTAAATTGGTAACCTGTAAAGGCTTTTAAAATGTATGTAGTTTGTCGCCACTGCACGGTTGTGCGCAATTTTAAAGCATGACATGTTTGGTATCTATGTACTCAGAATAAGATCATCTTTTATATTTTACCAAACATTTGGGCAGTATAGTGTGTTTTAGTGCATTAAAATTCAAAAAAGGTTTTTTTTCCCAAAAAAATTGCATTTGAAAAATCGCTGCGCAAATACTGTGTGAAAAAAAATTGCAACACCCACCATTTTAATCTGTAGGGCTTTTGCTTTAAAAAAATATATAATGTTTGGGGGTTCAGAGTAATTTTATTGCAAAAACAAAAAGTGTCAGAAAGGGCTTTGTCTTCAAGTGGTTAGAAAAGTGGGTGATGTGTGGCATAAGCTTCTAATGTTGTGCATAAAATACCAGGACAGGTCAAAACCCCCCAAATGACTCCTTTTTGGAAAGTAGACACCCCAAGCTATTTGCTGATAGGCATGTTGAGTCCATGGAATATTTTATATTTTGTCAATTTTCGGGAAAATGAAAAACATTTTTTTTACATTCTTCTGCTTCTCCTGAGTAGGGGGATACCACATGTGTGGGACTTTTTGGCAGTCTAGCCGCGTACAGGCCCCCTAAAACCAAGCACCACCTTCAGGCTTTCTAAGGGCGTAAATTTTTGATTTCACTCCTTACTACCTATCACAGTTTCGGAGGCCATGAAATGCCCAGATAGCACCCCCCCCCAAATGAGCCCATTTTGGAAAGAAGACACCCCAAGCTATTTTCTGAGAGGCGTGTTGAGTGGAATATTTTATATTTTGCCACAAGATTCGGGAAAATTACAATATTTTTAATTTTTTTTTCACAAAGTTGTCACTAAATGATATATTGCTCAAACATGCCATGGGCATATGTGAAATTACAGCCCAAAATACATTCTGCTGCTTCTCCTGAGTACGGGAATACCACATGTGTAGGACTTTTTGGGAGCCTAGCCGCGTACAGGCCCCCTAAAACCAAGCACCGCCTTCAGGCTTTCTAATGGAGTAAAATGGTGATTTCACTCCTCACTACCTATCACAGTTTTGGAGGCCCAGAAATGTCAAGATTGCACAAAATCAGCCCAAATGACCCCATTTTGTAAAGTGGACACCCCAAGGTATTGGCTAAGAGGCTTGGTGAGTATTTTGCAGCTCTCATTTGTTTTGGAAAATGAAGAAAGGAAAGGAAATTTTATTTTTTTAAAAACTTTGTGACAAAAAGTTAGATCTGCAAATCACTGAACATGCCTCTCAGCAAATAGCTTGGGGTGTCTACTTTCCAAAATGGGGTCATTTGGCGGGGGGGGGGGGGGGGGTTGTGCAATCTGGGCATTTCATGGCCTCCAAAACTGTGATAGAGTGAAATCAAGAATTTACGCCCTTAGAAAACCTGAAGGCGGTGCTTGGATTTTGGTGTCTTGTACGCAGCCAGACTGCCAAAAAGTCCCACACATGTGGTATTCCTGTACTCAGGAGAAGTAGCGGAATGTATTTTGGGGTGTAATTTCACATATAACCATGGCATGTTTGACCAATATATCATTTAGTGACAACTTTGTGTAATTTTTATTTATTTTTTGTAATATTTCAATCACTGGTGACAAAAAATAAAACATTCAATGTGCTCAACAAGGCCTCTCAGCAAATTCCTTGGGGTGTCATCTTTTAAAATGGGGTAATTTGGGGGGTTTTGTACTGCCTTGCCATTTTAGCACCTCAAGAAATGAGATAGGCAGTCATAAATGCGAAGCTGCGTAAATTCCAGGAAATGTACCCTAGTTTATAGACGCTATAACTTTTGCACAAACCAATAAATATATGCTTATTTCATTTTTTTTTACCCAAGACATGTGGCTGAATGCTTTTTGGCCTAAATGTTTGACTAAATTTTAGTTTATTGTATTTTTTATAGAAAAAAATTAGAAAATATAATTTTTTTTTCAACATTTTTGGTCTTTTTTCGTTTATATCGCAAAAAAATAAAAACCGCAGAGGTGATCAAATACCACGAAAAGAAAGCTCTATTTGTGGTAAAAAAAGGACGCAAATTTTGTTTGGGTACAGCATTGCATGATCGCGCAATTACCAATTAAAGCAACGCAGTGCCAAATTGTAAAAAGTGCTCTGGTCGGGAAGGGGGTACAACCTTTCGGGGCCTCGAGCTTTCTTTCACTCTGTGTGTTCAGCCTTCATACAGTTTGTTTGACATGGTAAACACCCCCGCCTCAACAGAAAGCTGCGGCCTAAACTAAAAGGTGGTATAGGCTTTCCTAACCCAGCGTTATACTACACAACAGTCCAGATGACTAGAGTAGTGGACTGGTGTAGACACCAGACTCTTAAACTATGGGTCATGTTGGAACAGGAGGTTACCTGCCCACTTGCAGGGCTGCCGTGGGCAGGTAAACAATATGTATCTCACCTTACCAGTCACCCACTAATAGGCCCTATCTTAACCGAAATAGGTAGATTTTTTAAATTGGCTTAGTTGAAGAGCTTCCCCTATGATGCCAATAATAGGACATCTGAGATTTCTACCCGGACTCACTGATCCATACTTCAGCTCATTATCACCTCAAGGTCCAATGCGCGCCTCTCAACTCTTAAGCACCAATGGCTGGCTTGCGATGAGGACTTTGTTCCCCAGTTCGTCCACCTCTCTGCTGCCTCAATTTGAGGGCACTACAGTTGTCCCATTTCTTGCTATCCTTACCAAAACATACATTGTTCCCTAGAGAATTGCATGCATTTGAAGAGCTATGTTTGAGAAGAGACCCAATTTGAGGATATCTTTCTACTTACAAATACCTTCTGGAACTTCATGCCTGTTCCGACCCCTCCTTACTTGTTAAATGGGAAAGGGGACTAGGGGTGACATTCTCTGGCTCACAAAAGGAGCATATACTCTTTCTTGCACATAAATCTTCCCTGTGCAGCAGATACCAAGAAACCACATACAAGATAATGACACATTGATATAGATCTCCATCGGCCCTTGCCAAGTTGTTTCCTCAACAGAACGATCGATGCTGGTGATGTGGCTCGACCGAAGGCACTCTCTTACACATTTTCTGGGAGTGTCCTGAGCTTTGCACTTTCTGGCAACCTGTGCTACGACTTATCCACAAATTTACTGACATTTCCCTACAGGACGACCCAGCTGCAATACTGCTTAATCTCACACCACTATCAAAGAAGAGGTACCACAAATCTTTACTTACGCACCTGTTAAACGCAGATCGAGCCTGCATCCCTAGTATGTGGAAACAACAATCTGCCCCGACAGTCACACAATGGTTTGCAAGGGTGAATGATATCGAGCAACTGAAAGACCTTACCTCTGCCCTCTGTGACAAAACCGAAGAGCATAAGACCAGATGGTTCTATTGGAATCTCTTTCGCTTCTCTGATGAATACTTGCACGTTTGATCCAAACAGTGTTTGGGCCTGTACTCTTCATTGAGTCATGGTCCAGATCTACTTTTGTTTCAGATTAAAACACATATAGCCTTTTCTGACTTTTATACATTTATATAAACTATGCTTTGAGATTTCCTAGGCATAGGTTCTTATTTTGCGGCCTATCTTGAATTCCTGGAGTTCTTACTTTTTACTTTAAACTGAAAATCTACCTTGCAAATGTTTTAAAACAATTGTCAGACTCAATTATACAGTTATGTATTCTTTTGTTAACGGATGCAAATCCTCTAAATAAAAAAAAAAGTAAAGAAAAATTAGGGTTTTCTAAAATATTTGACCAGTAGTGTGCATATATGGTAGCTGTCTGTAACTGTCGTTCAGATGTCTCCCTGTCTATGGTCATGGTTATACATAATTTGCAATGGTCATGGGCTATAATATTTTGTGTTAGAATAGGCATGCATAAAATACACTGCACCATGTTATGTTTTAGACATGCTATACCTTGCGCACAAAGAACATTCATGAAATATGACATGTTGAATTGCAGAACAAATGTGCTCAGTACTGGCCATCAGTTGATGGAGAAACAGAAGAGTATGGGGACATTGTGGTGAAAATCACAGACCAGAAATTATTTCCCGATTACATCACTCGGAAACTCCATGTCACTCATGTAAGTTACCATGGATGTTCTAGTAACATCTATCAGTGATATGTATTTAGATGTATGTCATAGTACATTTCCCAGAAAATCTGTTTATAAAATTTTATTCACCATAGATTTGTTCAAATTATTTAAGTTTTACACATGATTGTTCTAATGATTATTTTCATCCTTATAACTGTTATTTCCAACTTTTATCGGCTGTTACGGCTAAATAACAATTGTTACAGTTCAGTGAATTGATCTTAATAATAGTTATTTTCAGCTCTCATAGACTAAGCATTTGCATTTAAAGCATGCTAAAGTGGCCTATCAAGCAATTCTATCCTAAACAATAATATTGCTTGAGATTCCACTTTTATTGCTGAAGTGCTTTTACATGTGGAAAATCATGGCTGCCATTGTTTAAAGTAGTGATTAAGTGGGAAATAACAATCATTACAGTCAGTGGTAGCTAGTGCTCCATTTTTTTGGAGGGGGGGGCGCAAACAAACCACAAACGCATGACTTTGAAGCCATACCAGTGTGAACCGAGCCTTAGGGCTCCTTCACACCATACATGCATGATACTTATGGAAACTGATGAGAAAACTGCACAGATTTCAGTTGCAGAGACATTAGTTTACATCAGTTTACCTCAGTTTTCATGCACATGGACATCAGTTTTGTACGTCAGTTATGTGCCCTATTCACACCAATGTTAATGCCATGTCAATTTTTCCCCATGCAGAAAACTGCATACACGTTACAGATTCCTGCTCAGAAAAAAAATCTGCACGGTGTGGTGTGAACAGGGCACATAGAGGACCATTGTTTTTTTGAGCCCTTGCAGAACACGTGCAGGAAAACCGACATGTCCACACCATGGTTTGAATGAGGCCTAACACTCCTACAATGATGATATGATATTTGTTTGTAATATTTTTGGAAAATAAAGAGTTAGCTTCTTTTTTACTCACTCTTTACTGATTTCACATTTTGGAATATTTTGATATTGTGTGAAAAAAAAATTCCCTTTGATAGCTTTGTGCTTTCTTCTATATTTTTTTAAAATATTTTTTTTAAATACTCTTTTCTTGCTCCATGGTGTAGAGACGAGAGAAAACAGGACGAGATATCACACACATCCAATTTACAGTCTGGCCAGATCACGGTGTACCTGATGATCCCAATCTACTGCTGAAATTACGTAGGAGGGTTAATGCTTTAAACAATTTTTTCAGTGGACCAATAATTGTTCATTGCAGGTATTTTCGATTGTTATATCCTAACAAAAATAATAATGTCATTTTATGATAGCAGTAAAAAATGTGCTCCAATTTATAAAATCAGGCATACGTTCTAATGTGTGGGACTTACTGTATGCTCACAACTAATACCGACTTCATAATTCAACTTCTACATTAGCTATATCTTTCCACAATTAGTCATTGGTGTTTAAGGAAATTTTTTGTGCTTTTGTAAGTATTTTTTTTTTATTTTATTGTGATTAAAACTGAAAAATACACCTGTAAAAATATTGTTTTGTAAGTCAGTTAGATATGAATTATATCCAGCCAGAAGGTGCCATTCCAGCACCATTTCACATGTTTTCTAGGTTCTCCTTAGCCACTTTGTTGGAAAAAAAAACTCTTTACATAGCTGAAAAGCTCAAGCTGAAATTTGCAAAAACAACAAAATGAGCCAGAGAAGGGAGTCATTGATCTTCTTTTCTTCTCCTTATCTGCAATGTTCAAATGACCACACCTGGGGTTTCAGTCAGAGACAGTTCCTGCATAGCTCTTTAGAAAACTCACAATGTTCCTTGATGTACTTGGTGCACCCTGTATTACATGTTTATTTTTAAAACAAAGATATTATTTAGATTGCGAAACAACAGATTTAAAACATCAGTACACTTTTTGTTCCTTCTCCCTAGTCCTCTAAAATAATGTGATTTAAGAACCCTCTCCAACCCTGGTGCATACTTAACTCTCTGTGGTGTGGATGGCCACCTTAAATGTTTACATCCTAGGTGAGGTAGTCTCCTCCAGTCCTGGCCTGCACAGTAACTTTCTGTATAGTTTAATAGTGCCCCACTATTAGGATTTCTTGTATAAGAGTTAGGTTCATACAGTATCATACTTTTTGGTAACTTCCTGCAAAGGCACAACCAGTGCCCAAGGAGACATAACGGAAGATGTAAACATTGTGGAAGGCAATTAGACTCAAAACAATGGGCACATTGTTCAACTGCTGTTTATTGTAGATCTGATACTCCTAAAGCCAGCCATGATTGTATTCAAATTTGGCCAATCATTGCTGAACTGGACAAATTTTGATTAATGTATGGGCAGGCTGGTTTGTACACAAAACAATCTATCAATCAACTTGTGTACAACCAGCCTGTTGAGAAATTTCCTCTCAACCACGTCACAGGCTATACCTCAAGGTGCTGACCAGCGTATTCTGATGGTGGCGAAGTTTCCTCACTGTCAGAATAGAATAGCTCAGTGGGAGGGATTCCCCCCACCCACCTTGAGTGCGTGCATGGGGGAACTGAGATATTTTCTTTTGTTCAACCTGCTGGTTGAACAAAAAATAAATGACTCATGTATGGCCAGCCTAACAGATTGAAGTAAACTAACATGTACTCTATTTATTACCTTGGTAGTGCTGGAGTTGGACGTACAGGAACCTATATAAGTATTGATGCCATGTTGGAATGTCTGGAAGCAGAGGGCAGAGTGAATGTTTATGATTATGTGGTACAGTTGAGGCGTCAGCGCTGTCTGATGGTCCAAGTAGAGGTTGGTATAGAAATAAGGTAAAATATCTAATAACAATTATAAACCTTGGCCTACCACAGTTAACAGTGTATGAGTTCTTATGATTATGATGACACATGTAACATAACATTTTAAAATTACTTTCTATATACTCTTTTAATTATAATGTAATATTCTGTACTTTTATTAGAAGTAGGTAGAGGTAGTTCTAAGGCTGCATTTACACTTGACGTTTCCTGGAAGTACTACAAAATGCATAGTAAATGCATGTTTTGCCGCACATTTCAGAATTGCTAGAAAAAACTCTGTAAATGTGCATCATGCTTGTTTTGCCATTAATTGTTAATGGCACCCCAAATGTGGCTAGCAGACGTGCATTTTGCTGCACAGAAAACGAACTACAGACATGCCAAACCACATGACACTCCATACTTGAAAAGGTTCTGGAGCTTCTTTGGCACATTTGTCCCATGTAGTGCAGACCATTCAAGAGAATGGGCTAACCTATGTGCGACGAGCGGAAATGCACGAAAAATACGCAAAAGAGTGAGCGGGAATGCACGTTCCCGCTATGCAAAATGTGAATGGGGCCAAAGACTGGATAGATATTAGCCTAAAATGTATCGCATCCAGCGCTAAGGGGAAGGGAAATTGCACTGTCAAAAAAAAAATCTAAAGAGAGCAGTGCAAAAACACCATAGTGTATTAGTCTTAATAGAATTAACTAAATAAAAGAGTATACTATACTCACACACAAAGATACATAAACAGGCAGTGCAGATAAGTCTAGGATGCAGCTAGCCTCTCCCAATCTTCCAACTCTGCTCAGGGAAATTTCATCTAAAGACATCTGTGTAAAGGAGATGTAGACGAGGTATACTGTAGGTACAGTATATGCATCCTCAGTCTGCAGTTAACTTGAACTCTGGAGCTATAAGCTCCTTTTAACCCCCCATGGCATAGAATAGACATTTTCGACACACAAATACTTTCTATAATGTTGTAAATGTGGTGCAATAATAGATCTTTAGTGTAATGATTTTTCTTGATTGTATGTTTATGACAGTTCCAGTATATATTCATACATAAAGCTTTGGTGGAATACAATCAGTTTGGAGAAACAGAAGTCAGTATGGCTGAACTACCGCTAATCCTCAATAACTTGAAGAAGAAAGATTCTGCCTCTGAACCTTCTCAGCTAACGTGTGAATTTCAGGTATGTGGGCCCAATACTGTGTCTGTGCTGTTCTGTGGATTAAATTGACAGAGTTCTATTACTTTAAACTCAAATAAAAAACATTTACTCTCTTTAAAATTAGTTCTGTACTATAGTCTTCACCAATCCACAAATGAGGTAGGGAAACAGTTTACTTTTGTAGTGTGTATCTATTTCTTTAGCTTTTACATAAATATATTTTCTTTAAAAAATGTAGAATAATCAGATAACTGTAATGAAGCATACTAGTATAGGAAATTATATCAGTTTTGTTTTACAAATCCAAAACAGGCATCAAGTACTGGAGCAGGCTTTCTGGGAAACGTTGTTATGACATAGGAAGCAGCATTGTGGGCAGCAGGGGCTGGATGGATGGGCAGCCCCAACAAACTACAGTGGCACCAGCTGCATCTGCCCCCTTGTCCAGTCTGCTCTTGATCTGAGGCCCCAACCAGGCCCTTCTCCTGCCTGGGTCCCATAGCAGCTGTATGGGCTTCTCAGGCGGGAGTTCCACCACTGCCTAGGTTGAAAAAAAAAGACCTTCACAGACACCACAGCACACAAAGCTAAGTTAGTTCTCGGGAATAACTTTAGAAATTCCTTTAGGCTCACTAAGATTTATGAAAGTCCTATGGGCGTCGGAGCAGTTAGCTCTGTGTAATTGAATTATTTGTTTCTTTATTGTTTTTATTGTTGATTGTGTAATAATACAAACATTTTTATATATTCCAGAGATTACCATCATATAGAAACTGGAGACCACAAACCACAGGAAACCATCAAGATAACAAGGATAAGAACCGATTCTCCTCAGTTGTTCCATGTAAGTAATCCAATAATTTAATAAACTTTTTTGGTTCCCCATGCTGTCTAGGTAAGGTATGTCGCTTCTAGTAGATTATAGATGGTCCTAAAATGCAACCTGATTTTCAACTAAGTTATAATAGTGACTGAAGGCAGCCATATACACTGCCATATATTTACTTGACAAATAAGGACAAAATGATAATTTTTATAAACTATCCCATTACATATTCTTTTGTCAGAGTCTACCTTAAAGAAGAACTTAATTTCAATTGTTGGGGAGTACTTAGCAACATTTGAGCGAAATAAACACTTTGGTCAGGAGTATATAACATACAACACATTGTACAGAGTTCAGTGGTTAGGATTTTGTAACACAATGCCCCTTGCAATGCTGGCAAGTGAAAAGAAAATGTGTTGGTGGTCAGTGGGAAAAACGCAATTGGATCTTCAATCATAATGGTGAATAAACAGCCATTTACACTACCATATACATTACTGGACAAATGGTTTAAAAGTACAATATTATTCTTATTATTATTATAATACATGATTTACTGTATTTGCAGTTTGCGCAGCGCTTTACAGAGTGAGGGCAGACAGTACAGTTACAATATAATTCAATACAGGAGATATCAGAGGGTCCTGCTCATTTAAAATCTAAAAGATTATTGATCGAAAACATGAATTATGAAAATATTTTGACCACTTAACCCCCGGACCATTTGGCTGGCCAAAGACCAGAGCACTTTTTGCGATTCGGCACTGCGTCACTTTAACTGACAATTGTACGGTCCTGTGACGTGGCTCCCAAACAAAATTGACGTCCTTTTTTCCCCACAAATAGAGCTTTCTTTTGGTGGTGTTTAATCACCTCTGCAGTTTTTATTTTTTGTGCTATAAACAAAAAAAGAGCGACAGTTTTGAAAAAAAGCAATATTTTTTACTTTTTGCTATAATAAATATTCCCAAAAAATATATTAAAAAAATGTTTTCCTCAGTTTAGGCCGATATGTATTTTTCTACATATTTTTGGTAAAAAAATCGCAATAAGCATTTATTGATTGGTTTGCGCAAAAGTTATAGCGTCTACAAAATAGGGGATAGTTTTATGGCATTTTTATTAATAATTTTTTTTACTAGTAATGGCGGCCATCAGCGATTTTTATCATGACTGCGACATTACGGCGGACAGATCAGACACTTTTGCCACTATTTTGGGACCATTCACATTTATACAGCGATCAGTGCGATTAAAAATGCATTGATTACTGTGTAAATGTGACTGGCAGTGAAGGGGTTAACCAGGAGGGGGCACTGCAGGGGTTAAGTGTGTCCTAGGGATGTCTTCTAACTGTGCGGGGGATGGGCTATGTGTGACACGACACTGATCACTGCTCCCTATTACAGGGAGCGGTGATCAGTGTCAGTGTCACTAGGCAGAACGGGGAAATGCTTGTTTACATCAGCATTTCCCTGTTCTTCCTCTCCGTGAGACAATCACGGGTATCCCCACGGACATCGAGTCCGCGGGACCCGCAATCACACTCACGGAGCTTGCGGCAGGGTCGCGCGCCACTGGCGGCGCGCACGTGACCACACGGCGGCAAATTTAAAGGGACATACCTGTACGCCCATTTGCCTGTCCGTGCCATTTTACCGACGTAAATGTACCTGCGGCGGCTGGCAAGTGGTTAAACATTGCTAATGTCTTACTACGTTATGGGAAATTGCCGCAAAAATCTAGAAGGGCTAAAACAGATTTTGGTAATTTAGTGGTGAGTTTTGGTAGTGAATTTGTTATTAGGATTCATGTTAGTAATATGTGTAAACTGACATTTCTATAGTGTTTCTAACATCTGTGATATTCTGAAAGAAGTTAAAGGAAATTTGAGTTTACAACTTTAAAAATTATATTATTCTTTTTTTATTTTTTGAAATCTCATCTCTTCTCTCCTTCCCTACCACTGCAAGTATTGGACAGTCAAATGAGTCTCTGGCCACTGTGGTTCCTCCATACACACATACATGTACATTAAGTAGGAACGTACAAGCCGGCAGGAGGAACCATTGCTTCCAGAGGGAGGGCAAGTATTCTACACACATAGAAGTGTCGAATACTTGCAGCAATAGGGGGGTGGAGATGCGTCAGGTGTTTTTTTACAGGTGAACTATTTTATGACCCTGTTATTGTTAAAAACCCACCTCTTCTCTGCTTCCCAACTGCTGAAATTATTGGACAGTTGGATGAGTCACTCGCCACTGTGGTTACTCCAACATAAATATACATCCTATAAACTATAAATCTTGTGAGCTACCAGAGAGATGGCCAAAACATAATAATAAAACTAAACCCATGTGAAGTAGAAAAATAGAAAATTATATAGCCGCTAGCATTGATTATACTTCCATAAATTGTGATAGAAAATAAATAAAACAAATAAATGCAGCACTGTGTGAATGTGTACTCAATATTATGTATAACATAAACCAATGCAATGGTGAATAACAAAGTGCCATAGTGCCAATAATAGATTAGTGCATGATCAAATAGATAAGCGATCGACAATAACATATATACAATCAGCAATTAAACTGATATATAATTGCAAATATGTATGTAATATAACCGTGCTCCAAGCAAGTTCACAGTAAAAGTAAATCAATAAAAAAGTCCTATGATGAGCAAGTTCACAGTGAAGGTAGTTAAATGAAAAGTCCTATGATAACCAATGATGTGACTTTGTGGTGGTGCTCCAAACAAATGCACAGTGACTTCAAATGCGTGCTCCCCCCATGTAATTGTGCTCACCTCAGGGTATGTGACCACACAACTAGGTTTGGTCTGAAAAAGCAGCTGAACCACCTCTGGGCTCTGAGCATGATGGTCTCTGTGGGTTCCCCAGGTTAATCCAATGATGCTCTCCTCAAATCAAATTGTAAAAAAGGCTAGATAGTGTATTACCGTTTAAACACTAATTTATTGAAGGTAAAAAAAACATCAGGGTACTCACACTTTCATGGTGCTTCCAGCTCACCACTCTAGAGCAAACAATGTTTCAAAAATCCAATACAATAGGCTATGAAACTTGTGCCCATCAGCAGCTGCTCAGAGAGCATGTGTACTGTCTCCTCCACCGTCCTGTCCTCTCCCCAACGCGTGTTGACACAGAGCTGTCACATGTCTTCCTCAGGGGGATTACCACAATGCAAAGGTGTGAAGCAGACTTCCAGATTTTTTGCATCCTTTTTTTATTTAGAGTTTGCATACTTCTGATTTTCACCATTTTTCAAAACAGCACAATTTAAAATTTACAAATATTTGCTATTTTTTAATTCAATACAGTTTTATCTTTTTAGATAGAGTAGAAATGTTGTAAGTTGTGTTGTGTTTGTTTGTGCTAATAATGTGTTTTATCAAATATTTGGAAAAAAATTAGCAAATCAACACATGTTTTATTGTACCAGTCTCGTGATTTCAGAAAATGTATACTATGGTCTTTTACCAACTTCAAAAGCTATAAATGAAAAAGTAAACAATAAGTGAAATGTTGCAGATATAGCCTGGCCCTTTGAGATTAAAAGAGAAGGGCCTGACAGTGAAAGGGTTAAGGCTGAATTCTGGAATTTACAAAAAAAAAATCCTTCACAGTAGGGCCCATTGCACTGCAAGAGTTATGTCAGTCATAGACAGTTGGAATCTGGGCCATTTCAGCAGAAACTGGCCAGGTTTCGAACCATGCATGGGCAGGGTGAATGTACCCAAGTTGATTGATCGATCAACCAGCCTGCGAGATTTTACATGTTGTTATAGCCCCTAGCAATAATCACTGTCTTCTCCCGGTGGGGATGACTTCCTTGCAACCTGTGGTTGCAGGAAAGAAATTTGCACCGTTTATGGCTGGCCTTCAATTCTATTTAAAGTGGGCCTTTTCTCATTTCACTAAAAAATCACATCAGCACACAGCTCTCCTGATTCCCAGAGTTCAGCATTAAAGTTGTAAAGCACGGGACGCATGCGCGGCTTTCTGGCATGGCGGATGTGATCTGAGAGAGCTCCAGGAACCGTCCGCTCTCTGAGACCTTTGCACCGCGACAAAAGCTATCATTCTACTCGGGGGGGGTAAGCCCGATCGATCACACTACTCCACGGGCACCCCATGGGCAAGGTTGGCCAGCAACAGCACAACTACAACCCGCTTTTTGGATCACGAGCGGGCCCAGGCATGGACCGCTACATTACTAGGCCGCAATCCTCTGCCTCAAGTTCCCCTGCTGATCCCTTTGTCGCAATGGATCCATCTCTGGGGATGGAAGAAGCTGGCAACCCCTCTGTCACCACAGGACATACTATGGGCCCTGTCCTATCCTCTGCCCAGGGGGTTTTAACCCCAGATATCCTGGATGAGAAATTAGATGCCAAGCTACAGCTTCTCCTCCAACAAATCACCAGAAACATTGTGACAGAGGTGAGCAAAATCTCCACAGAACTAAGGGGGGAAATTAATCATATTGGAGAACGTGCAGACGCCCTGGAACAAAAATTTGATGAAATGGTGAACTATGTTCAGGCCATGGAGGAAGAAAATTACAATCTTAAACATTCTGTTACCCAGTTACAGTTACAACAGGAGGATCTGGAAAACAGAGAGAGACGCCAGAACCTTCGGTTCCGTGGCATCCCTGAGACAGTAGCAGACTCCTCTCTGCGCCCATACCTTCTGGGTCTCTTTAATACTTTAGCCTCCACGGTGGTGGATGTGGACTGGTGCCTGGACAGGGCACGCCATTCCCTGGGCCCGAAGCCTCCAGCTGGAGCTAGGCCCAGAGACGTCATCGTCAGGTTTCATTTTTATGACAGTAAGGAAACCCTAAACATGGCCGCACAAAATAAATCAAATATCACCTATAAGGGGGCTAAGTTACAAATCTTTAGCGACCTGTCCCCCATCACCCTGGCAAAACGGAGGAATTTACGCCCAATAATAGCACACCTGCAACAACATAGGGTCCCATACTATTGGGGTTTTCCTTTTCGTCTCATAGTGTCTAAGGATGGCGTCCAGCATAGCCTACGAGACCTTCAGGAAGGAGATGCCTTCATGAAAAATCTCCCTCCATTGCCTGATGACGATCAACATGCTGCTCCTCCACAAGCTCGCCCTCTTCCATCTACACCGAATTGCATCTGGACCCCGGTCAGAGGACAACCGAAGAAGCACTTCTCTACTCCTCAACGTTCAAGATCAGCCAAGCAAAATACTTGATGCCCCTGGAAAGGACTTTATGATCCTCATTTGTCCGTTCTTCTTCTTCCGGTCCATACAAAATTCAGTGCTGAATTCTGGACTTAAGTGTTACTCTGGTTTGTTTCTCAGGGGCACTGTCATCCCATTCCCTTGGGGTACTACTATTACTATTACTAATGCTTTTTTGTCATTTTATTTTCTTTCTTTTGCAGATTTTTTTTTATGCAGCATCTACTAAGTCTTTTTATTCTTTTCTTTTTAAGGAGAGTGGACGGTCTCCCTACCCCTCTCCCCTTGAGTTCCCTGCTGAGAAGTCCACATGTGTCCCTACTTGGCCTGTGACATGGTTCAGGGCCTCCTGAGACACATCAGTGTCTTGGGCTTTCAATTGTTATTTTTTTTTCTTTTTTGGTCTAATGTTTTTGTCCACTTGCTCAAGTTTTTGGTTTCTTGAGTCTAAACTCATATGCCGGTATTGCTGGATGAGGTCACTTTTTTCCCCTCCTCCCTTTTTTTTTAGGTTTTTTTCTTTTTTTTCTTTTTCAATGAGGTATATTGGATCAATTTTCAGATCCGTTGGGTTTGTCCTTCTCGCTATGTCTTTATAACTAATGCACGTACCTTTTTCAATGTCAGCTATGTTTTCGGCTACCATAAGTTCAATATATATCTATTGCCTTTACCTGTTTACTTGATATCATGACCTTAAAGCTTTTGTCATATAATGTCAAGGGCCTGAATTCCATTCAGAAGCAATGGATTGCTTTAAAGGAGTTCAGATCCTCAGGCGCGGACGTAATCATGATCCAGGAGACACATTTTCATGCTGGTGGCACATTAAAATTTGCCTCAAAGTTTTTCCCTACCTCCTTCCTGGCATCTGACTCTTCAGGCAAGGCTGGAGTGGCCATTCTGATTAAGAAGTCCTGTCCCATCAGGGTCAAAGATACAAACGTTGACCCTCATGGGCGGTTTATCATTCTGGATTGTGATTATATGTCCTCCTCCTTCACTCTAGTCAATATATACGCACCTAATAATGGTCAGGTGGATTTCCTCAACAAGGTATTTGACTTACCTCAGTACCACTCCCAACCCTTTATGATCGTAGGAGGCGACTTCAGCTAGTCATGTCACCTTCTAGAGATGGGCAAACTGTTTTAAATGACTCTCCTTCGCGCAAAACTGCTTCCCAAGCTAATGCCTTCCATAAATATGTCAGATCTCACTAATTATTTGACTCCTGGAGGATTAAGCACCCTACCGCTAAGCAATTCACTTTCTATTCCATGGCCCACAAAATGTATTCACGTCTAGATCACTTTCTTATTTCAGCTCCACTTATCCCTTACATTATTGATTCAGACATATCCCCCATTACATGGTCTGACCATGCCCCTATCACACTAGATGTCATGCTATCTCAAATCCCTTCTAGGTCTTGCCACTGGCGTCTAAATGACCAACTCCTACACTCTGAGCCTTCCCGCATTAAGTTGGCTGCCAGCCTTAAAGAATTTTTCTTGCTCAACGTGGGCTCTGTTTCGGATTTTTCCACACTGTGGGGGGCACATAAGGCGGTCTTCCATGGTGTTTGCATCGCGGAGGGCTCTCTGAAAAAAGACAGAAACAAACATTTACAGTCATTGACGTCTACCTTGATGATAGCCGAACGTCAGCTACTGTGCAAACCCACGGTGTCGAGACTCCGCAAGGTTACATCCCTCAGAGAACAGATTAAATCCTTAAATCTTGGTAAGGCAGTTAAATCCTTACTATGGGTAAAACAAACATTTTATGAGTTTTCAAATAAGCGTCACAGGATGCTAGTAAACAAGTTACGCCCTCTCCCCTTCAACTCTTTCCCTGAATTCCTCATAAAGGATGATGGAACCAGAACCCACTGCCCTCTTGAAATGTCTAAGATTTTCGGTTCCTTTTACCGCAAACTATATAATTGCCTACAACCCGAAAATCACTTTAACTTTACTAAAGAAAAATGTGATGCTTTTTTTGAAGGTCTTAGTCTTCCAAAACTATCTACCTCAGATCTGGCTGATCTGAATGCTCCTATAACTGCTGAGGAACTTCACAACACAATTAAGGACCTCCCACTTCATAAATCCCCTGGCCCAGATGGCTTCCCCTGTACATACTATAAGACTTTTTTTGATATCTTATCCCCTCATTTACTGACTTTATACAGTACCTTCCTCAAAGGTCAATCCCCACACTCCCATTTTTCACATTCCTATATCTCTGTTATACCTAAACCAGGAAAGGATCCCTCTCTCCCTGACAACTACAGACCTATTGCTCTCTTAAACTCAGACTATAAAATCTTTACTAAGATACCGGCTTCTAGACTCTCTAAATACATTCCAAAATTGATTAACAAAGACCAGGTAGGTTTTGTCCTGACTAGACATGCAGGGGACAACACCCAACGCACCATAGACTTAATTGATCTTCTAAACAGATCCTCGCGTCAAGCTCTAGTTTTAAGTCTTGACGCACAAAAAGCCTTTGATAGGCTGAGCTGGCCTTATATGTTTGCAACGCTACTTAAGTTCGGTTTCAGAGGCCCCTTTCTAAGAGCGCTACAGGCATTGTATTCCCAAGTAACAGCACAAGTACAGATGTCTTCCTTTCTGTCGCCTTGCTGGTACTCGGCAGGGATGCCCTTTATCCCCATTACTCTTTATATTATGCCTTGAACCCCTAGCTGAATCTATTCGTTTACATCCAGATATTCGTGGGGTGGTGATGCGACAGAGGGAATACAAATTGTCATTATTTGCAGATGATATTCTGTTAACCATTACCCAACCGCTGTTGTCCCTTCCCTCACTGCATGATCTTCTTTCCTCTTTTGGTGCCGTATCTGGCTACAAAGTTAACACCACAAAAACTGAGGCCCTTCCTTTGAATATCCCTCCCCCTCTCTTATATCAATTGATGCAATTTTATCCTTATAAATGGTGTTCCACCTCCCTCAAATATTTGGGGGTCCATCTTACCCCTACTTACTCAACCCTCTACTCTGTGAACTTTCCCCCTCTAATTTTTGACATCAACAAATCCTTGCAAAGCTGGACTAAGTACCCTCTCTCCCTTCTAGGTAGAATAAATGTATTAAAGATGTCCATTATACCCAGGCTGTTATATTATTTTGAAACATTACCCGTGGCCATCCCCCTCTCTCTACTTAAAGCCATTCAAAGGAGCTTCCTAAAATTTATATGGAACGATAGGGCTCACTGCATTGCGAGTTCGGTGGTCTTCGCCCTTAAATCTAGAGGGGGATTGGGTGCCCCGGACATTATAAAGTATTATTATGCAACTCACCTAAGAATTATTACCTCTTGGTCCAGCCTACACGCCCCCAGTCATTGGTCAGATATAGAAAGAGGGACATTGTATCCAGTCCACCCATGCTCCCTGATCTGGTCTCCCTCACAACACACTGACGCTATTTTTAGATGTCAATGTACAGCCCCTATGAACTTCTCTCTTTCCATATGGTATAAATGCAGGGAAACTTTTGCCCTCACATCAAAATGTCCCCCTCTGATGGATGTACTATTTAATCCATCCATCCCTGACAGTTTATCCCTGGGACATATCTTTCCATGGATGAATGCTTCTCTGTTCCAACTTCGTAATCTAGTGCATCCGATTTCTCATCGATTGCACTCTTTTGACATTATCCGTGAGAGGTTTGATATCCCCTCTCATACTGTATGTTCTACTTCTATCTACAAATCAGACATTTTTTCCATTCCCTGTCTCCGACACTGACCTTAGATAAACCCACCCCTTTTGAATATTTGTGTGCTCAGGGACCCCACAAATTGCATTTAGTATCCTCTGTCCATCGCATCCTCCACGAGTCAACTCCCCTTACTGAGGTCTCTCACTTATATATGAAGAAATGGGCTCAATTGCTTTGCAGACCCATTAGCTCCCAGCTATGGGATAGGATATGGTCATCTATTTTTAAATCCTCAAAATGTGTCTTGCAGAGGGAGACTTCTATTAAAATACTTTTGGTATAAAACTCCTGAAGTCATCCATAAATATGACCCCTCAACCTCAGACAAATGTTGGCGTTTTGGTCAGGAAGTGGGTACCCTGTTTCATATTTTTGGCAAAGTTCTATGATCCAACCCCTTTGGCAGGAGGTGATGCTGTTGATTCAGAAGGTAGTAGATGTATCTCTTCCGCTAGACCCCTTACATTACTTATTAGGCCTCCCTTTCTCAGGTATTACAAAGCATGGTACCAGATTGATCTCATATATCCTTCTAGCTACCAAGAGATTGATCCCCTTATGTTCGTTATCCAATACCACTCCCCCAAGTTCCAGATTACTCCAACTTATAGCTGATATCCGCAGGATGGAATACTTAACGGCTTCTGTTCACGATAGTGTCCCTCAATTTAATAAAATCTGGGATCTGTGGGACCAGTCGGAATTTGGGATTCCCCTGTCGGCTACAGTATCACGAAAAACCATCCTCCTTTTTTCCTCTCTGAATTGTTTACCATATACTGTAATACCTCCTAGCATTACCTGTTCTCTCCAGTATTATTTTTGGCTGATGGTGTTACTTAAATATGACCTCTATTCTTTTATTTATTTTGCATATGAGTTGTTCTCACTCCTGTATTTGCTTGCAGATTACATTTGTATTCTACATAGGTGGACATTTCTTATCCATTGTTTTGGATTATCTTACAAATTTGATATTGTCTGTTTATATTGATATCTTGTTATTTCCTTGAAATTTTTCAATAAAAATACAATTATAAAAAAAATTGTAAGGCACACTCTAAATGCTTTAAGAAATTACTCTTCACATAACATTAATCATGATAATAACAATATTAATGCATCATTGGTAAAAGTGCTCCACACAATAAGTTGTGCCTTTAACCTGCCCTGCTACATATAGAAAACACATCAGTTTAGTTACCTGTTCATATCAGTGCAAGGAAAAATTTCAGAGAATCACAGAAAAGGATCACAGGACTAAGAAAGGTTAAAAATATTTCAGAAATTCAGAACTTCAGATTGCATTTTTTTCGCAAAGTTAATGTTCGTAAATAAAGTGAAGCTGCTTACATTGAATACCCAATCATGTGCAAGGATTTTTTTTTTTTTAAAGCTGAAGTTTCTAGCACATATTTGGGTATTTAACATGAAAGCAGCTTCACTCTTTTTACAAACATTCACTTTGTAAAGTTAACTTACAATTTGCACACTGAGCATTTTTTTTGGTAGGTGAACAACCTCTGCTTACAAAAAAAGAAAGGGGTTGCAGGGACACACCCTGCTAATACAGTGGAACCTTGGATTACGAGCATAATGCGTTCCAGGACAATGCTTGTAATCTAAAGCACTCGCATATCAAAGCGAGTTTCCCCATAGAAGTCAATGGAAACGAAGATAATTCGCTCCGCATTGACTTCTATTGCATGCAATACCTCATGTGGCCAGAGGTGGGGGGGTGCCGGAGAGCCTCGGAAATACTCGGGGACAGCTTGGCTGAACTCGGAAACCCTCGGAAAGGCTCAGAAACACTCGGGAACTGAGTATTTCTGAGTGTTTCCGAGTATTTCCGAGTGTTTCCGAGTATTTCCGAACGGCTCCAAACCGTTCTGAGTGTCACCAGCGCCCCCACCCCTCTGGCCAAATGTCGTACAGCACATCCCATTGGCTTGAATCCTGTTGGTTTTGCAAGACAACACTCGCAAACTGAGTCAGGATTTAAAAAAAAAGAGTTGCTCGTCTTTCAAAGCGCTTGTTAGCTGCGTTACTCGTAAACCAAGGTTCCACTGTACTGCACTTTAATGGCATACCAAGAGACAAGGATAGATTTGAATAAAAATTGATTTTTATTACAACATTTTTTTAAAATTCAAAAAGATTTTTTAGATCATAGTGTTCACGTTACTCAATCTTCTAGGGGTCAAACCCCTGGAAGATGGAATAACTTGAAGACCTCAAGCTTATAAATGATAAATATATTAGAAGGTTTTTATATTATGTTCTATGATCTAAAAATTTTTTTATCCTCATCTCATGGTATGCCATTAAAGTCCAGTATTAGCAGGGTGTGTAGCTGCAACCCCTTTCTTTTTTTTTTAACAATTTCTTGGATGTGGCATGGGTAGAGGTTGTCCTTTGTAAACCTCTGCTTATAGTATTTGGTAAATATATACATAGAAGTAAAACATTTTTACTGCGGAAATAGCAGTAGTAAAGTAAAAATGGTCAGTGAAGAAAACATAGCCTTTCCTATCTATGTATATACAGTAAATCTATCTATATAAAAAAGTAAATCAACAATAATGTGTCAATGAAATGCATTTTTTATCTTAAAAAGGCCAAGGTCTGATCTTCGCTATAATCCCATTGAAACCGTTTATATAGTGATATATAGGTTAACAGTAAGAGGAGGTTCCACTTTGCTATGATGACCATTAAATTAGTTTTCCTGATTAAAATAACTAATTGAAAGCAGTAAAATAAAACAAAAACATTTGAATAAAAAATACATACCTTTCCCGAGTTCTGGACGCTTTCTGTTTACTGTCGCTGATGTCACTGGGCTTCACAATAGGATCTTACTACAATTCAGGATCCCAATTCTCACAAGAAGATGCTCCAGCACTGTACAATTGCACATTCTCATTGTATCTGGGATCCTTAGCTTACTCAGGATCCTATGAGAAAGCCCATTGACCTCACCATTACCTAGGACAGCCTGCTGGGATGCTAGTAGGCAAGATAAATATTTTTATGATTTACCATACATTTTTGCTATATTTACTTTTTTTAATCTAGAGGTTTATAATTAGGAGGTAAGAGCTGTCGCATAAGCGGACCTAGTGTTTTGGTGTACCATCCATTTTATTATCTTGGTTGTTGAAATATTTGTTAAACAGATACAGCAACTGTAAAATGAACCATGTGTTTTTGTTAATTAGGTCTGCAGATGCATACCTCCCCAACTTTTTGAGATGGGAACGAGGGACACCTATTAGCAAATGTATGTAGGCATAAGACACACACCCTGCCATGCCTCCTTAAAGGAGAATTATACAAAAAATGATTTAAACCCACAAGTGCTTTTTTTTTTTTTTTTTACCACTACTATTCCTTTATATTGGCTTTTGAAATTTACAAATACAGCAATTTAGAAATTGGATGAAAGGTTTAGCTCTGGGAAACACTTTTGAAAGATAAATAGTGGATTTTATATACAACTGTATAGATCAGACCAAAATGAGGGACAAATGAGGAGGAAAGAGGGACAGAGGTACTTTGTTCCAAATCAGGGACAGTCCCTCAAAATCAGGGACAGTTGGTAGCTATGCAGATGTATTCATTGCAGTCAATAAGAAATTTTCAGGTTCACAAGCAGTAGTACATTATGTAGTAATAAAATAGAAAAAGATAGGAAAACTTAAGTTAGAAGAATAGATGCAAGGCTGGGCATAGTGTTATATAAAGTAAAATGCCTAAAGTGTGCACAATCAATGCAAAACCTGATACACTTCCACTATTCACACTACGTGGCCATGTTTAGGATGGCGTTCATGTGATTTAGCAATATATACACATACTTTTCTAAAATATTTTTTTCTGTTTCACATTAACGTCTTGATTCTAAAACATTAATTAAAAGCAGTACAATAAAAAGAAATATTGAATACGGAAAAAAAAATACATTTCCCAATTTCTGGGTGCTTTTATTTACTGTCGCTGATGTCACTGGGCCTCACAGCAGGATCTTACTATAATTCAGGATCCCAACTCTCACAAGAAGATTCTCCAACACTGTGCAGGTGTGCATTCTTGTTTTTGGGATCCTCGTCTTTTTTTCAGGATCCCATGGGAAAACCCAGTGACTTCACCATCACCTTGGCAAATCTGTTGGGAAGTGGGACGTAAGGTATATGTGGCCATGGTTAGATTGGATTTCATGTGATCCAGCAATATTTTACATATGCTGATGTTGTTAGCATTTTCCTCTGTTTCACAGATACAAGCTTAAAGGGGTTGTAAAGGTAAAAATTTTTTCACCTTAATGCATTCTATGCATTAAGGTGAAAAAACTTTTGACAGTACCGCCGCCCCCAGGCCCCCCGTTTTACTTACCTGACGCCTCGAATCTTCGCTGCTCGTCCTTGTCATCTTCATTGCAGCTCAGCCTGGTTGCTGATTGGCTGCAGTGGATGGATTGAAAGCAGCGCAGCCATTGGCTCGCGCTGCTGTCAATCACATGCGATGACGCGGCGCGCCGGGGGGCGGGGCCGAGTGATACAGCGAGCGGCTATAGCCGCCGGCTGTATCACGGGAGTGCGCCCGCAAGCACTCACCACCGTGCGAGGGAGCTCGCATTAAGGTGGTAAATGCTTGCGGGGAGGAGCTGAAACAGCCGCCGAGGGACCCCAGAAGACCAGGTTCGGGGCCACTCTGTGCAGAACGAGTTGCACAGTGAAGGTAAGTATAACATGTTTGTTATTTTTAAAAAAAAAAAAAAATAACTTTACAACCCCTTTAATGTTACATACATATTATATAAAATACTAACAATATATTTACTGCAGTTTTGTGTTTATTAGGGTGTTCTCTATAAGTAACTGTCTTCTTATCAACATAGATGAATTTAACCGTGTTCAGATCAAGATTGATGAAGAGCCAGAACAAGACGTAACAGAGGATTCTGAAATGTCTTCAGATGATGACAGTGACAATGAAGATTCTGTATACATCAATGCCTCATATATAACTGTATGTTCATTTGCATTTCTAGCTAAAATCTGAAATAGGGAGCACAAAGTTCAAATGTTGTTCAAAACAAGTGCGAAAACTTTATAAGCTCTGAAAAGCTCATTAGTGTCCCATCATTTGCAATCAGTAAATTTCACTGCCCAATAGCAAAATCCACTAACTTTATTACTCTCTTTAGTTAAGCATTATATTACATTTTAACTGTGAAAAAGTCAGATCATATTTCCTGTATTCATTGTGTCCTAGCTAGATAATTTGGGAGAGTTTGAAAAAGATACAGTAACTGGAGGAAAGCATTCTTCTTTAGAATGTTGTTCCTCTCAAACCATGTATATGTGCAATGTCTCCAGTTCTTTAGGTGCCGTTGGAACATTGCTAATAAAGTGGGAAAGTTTTCTTAAAATACACTTTCAGGTTTTGAAATAAGACAAATCCCAAGATACTTAAGTTTTTAGTTTGCCCACTTAAAAGAAAAAATTGTCTCTAGGGCTTACATACTGATAGAAGGGATAGTAATATTTCTGGCTTCTGATTTGGTTAAAATAATTTTGTAATTTAAGTAATTTTGAATGAGCCTTGAGTTCTTGTAATAGATTAGGGACCAATGTTTCTGGTCTAGATATGAAGAACAGGCAAGTAGAGGCTTCGGTGTCAGAATAAAAAATAAGTGGTGAGAGGAGGTAGCCCTGTCTGGGACCATTTATTAAACAAAAATCAGACAAAATACATTGTTGGCCTTTTACCAATGCAACTGGATGCGCATATAGGGCTATTATCCATCTGAGCATGTTGTTGCCAAGGCCAATAAGAGGGAGTGTTCTTCTCAGAAAGCTCCAATTTACTCTTTCAAAGGCCTTCTTTGCATCTGTTGAAAGAAGCAACAGCAGGAGGAACTTGACATTGGTGAGATAAATTAGGTTCAGTGCCCTGCAGGTGTAGTCCTGGGACTCTCTACCAGGCAAAAACTTGGCTTGATCATAATGTATCATACAAGATAAGTGAGGAATAAGATGTGTAGGTAAGATTTTGTCAAAAAGTTTTAAATCAGTATTTAAAAGAAATGTCATTCAGTAACTGGTACACCAAGCTGGGTCTTTATCTTCTTTTGCTACTACAATTATGTAAGCATGTCCCATATCATTAGGTGTCCTTGTAAAATAGAGCTATAAGCCCTTAGAAATCATGTCAATAAACATTGCTGAAAAGTTTTATAGTATTAAAGAGAGAAGCCATCTGTTCCAGGGGCTTTTCCTGTTGGCATGTCTTTAATGGCATTTGACAATTCTTCTGCAGTTATTAGATCCTCCATGGAATCCCTTGCCTTAGGTGATAATTTGGATAACCCTGCCTTTGTAAGGTATTGGTCTATAACATCCTTTGACTAACATTGTAATTCTGGTACACTATATAAAAATTTGTAGAATTCTCTGAAACCATCTGTTATGTCATCTGACTTTTATTTAGAGTCTTGAGCAGTGATGATTTGTGGTATGAATGTCCGGGTCATGGTATTGCTAATGGATCTTGCTAATAATCTACCTGATTTATTGCCAAACTCATATAACTGACATTGAGAAAACATTTTTAACTTTTACCTTGTCTGAAAGCATAATATTAACCTGGTCTCGCAGTAGGCAGAGTTCATCTGCCTTTGTCATTGTCAGTGATTGTTTATGTGTACACCCTAATGACTGTATTTGGGCAATTCAAGTAGAAAGATTATTTAGCCTCTCTCTCTTGTGTCTGATCCCAATATTTCATAACGCACTTATGAGCTTCCCACATGAACAAAGACAAAACATAATCTAATTAGTTTACTGACTGACTGTTAAGCAGAATAGTGTACAACAACCCATGATACTAAAGGCACAGTGATCAAGTTATTTTCTTATGATTCTGTGCCTAATTTTTGTGATATTTACATATATCTAGGCTTGTGATTTCATGTGATAAGTTGAAGCAATTTTCATAAAACATTGATATGCTTTCAAGGATCCATAAGTACACTTTTAGTTCATGATCCAGAGGCACCCCCCCCCCACACACACACACACTCACACACTGTTCTGATGATTTTTGTAAGATACAGTAATTACCATTTTTGTAATATAGTTGATAAATTAAGGCAACCTCCTGGAGATCTTTGTTGTCCATCCTGCTTAGCAGTCCATCCTGCTTTGCTGTCTATCCTGCTTAACAACTTTAGAAACTTACCACTCCTGCACCGAGCCCCTGCTGCCTGCCCACACTGGTCTCTGTAGGTTTCCTTGGAAGGCCAGTAACAGGTTGACGGGTGGTGAATGAGCTTTCCATTGACATATATTGAGACCTGAAGCATGGTGCAAAACTGGAAAGATTTTGAAGCTAGGCTGTGTAGTGATAGGCAAATTCTATAATGAGCATCTCTGGGATGCTGCATTTCAGGTAAACATATTATATTGCAATGTTTAGAACAGGGAGAGAATATTGCACAAAAGTGGATTTGGCTTTTTTGTAATTTATTTTGCTTTGCTGCAGGGATACTGGGGAACACGGGAGATAATTGCTGCCCAAGCACCTCTTAAAAATACACTGTCTGAGTTCTGGCAAATGGTTTTCCAAAAGAAGGCCAAGGCAATTGTTATGCTATCTGCACCTAACCAGGAGAACAATGTGAGTAGTGCATAATTTTTATTTTATATTTTATGCCATTTTTTCATTTTGGTACATTTTCGGACTACCCCTATTGTCCCTTTTCTGAATAAGTATGTTTTTAAGGGTCTGCTTATTAAACTGTCCCTGTTATCTTCCTAAAAAAAGTATAAATAAGAGTCAATGTCTTTAATGTTTTTTACCTGTGTCTTACCAGGAAAATAGCTGTGCTCCTTATTGGAAAGAGAAGAGAAAGACTTATGATATTCTTCAGGTAGAGCTAACCAGTGAAAAATCACATGGTAGCTATACGGAACGTTGTTTTGAGATCACTCATGCTAAGGTAAGATATTCCTGGCTGTTAATGACTTTTTTCAGTAGGTTTAGGTATTTTTCTTGATACAACTATAATACAACCATAATACCACTTAAAAGAAAACACAGTCGTTACTGACTCCAGCACCAAGTACTATGGATTATTTACAGTCTTTCAGTTCCCTTTCATCCTAAATGTCATGTTAATTTCTACCTGGCCTACAACTGAGGGACAGGCAGGGAGTGGTTAGTATAGCAGTGGGTGTGACCACCTGTGCTTCAGTGCTGAGGCACCTCCCCTGCTTCCAGGGAGAATGTTCCGATGGAGGGGCAGGGCCTAGAACTGGAGTGGCAGGCATCTCATTTGGGAGCCCTGACCAATCCCCAACTGTAATTGGCAGGGGGCGGGCCTCCTATATAAGCTGAAGTAACAGGCCACTGGGGGGGGGGGGTTGTTGGCCGGGAGAAGTGGAGAATGGAGTACCAGAGAGCAGCAGGAGGCCATCCCCATCTGGGGGGGGGTGCGCCGATAGCAGGAGAAGGCCGGGGAGAGCTGTGAGTGAACTTCACCTTTACACAGTCATTGGTGAAGTCTTCATCATTACACGGTCATTGATGAGGAATTCCTATTCCTGGAGCAGAGGGGCAGGTGAAGCTGTTAAGTTCTCCATCATGGTGGACTTGGGGCAGAGAAAGGTCGGTGAGTGTACCACAGTGGAGGGCCCAATGTGGAAACATGCCAGGAAGTCTGTGGGGGAACTTCACCTTTACACGGTCATTGGT
Source organism: Aquarana catesbeiana (assembly GCF_042186555.1). NCBI lineage: Eukaryota > Metazoa > Chordata > Amphibia > Anura > Ranidae > Aquarana > Aquarana catesbeiana. The sequence goes on along the minus strand of NC_133330.1, from coordinate 197,390,358 downwards.
GACGTCCTCATCATTACACGGTCATTGTCCTGGATCAGAGGAGAGACTGTGGGGAATAGTGTCAAATCAATGCGGCCCAAGGACGCAGGATTTGCAAGCTGGGCTAGCTAGGAACAGTAGTCCACTGTTCAGCACATGCTATTAAACTACAAGGCCTCCAGGGTGAGGTACTATAGGCTACTAGGCTTCTGGCCTAGTAGCAGCAACCAATCAGAGTCAGCATTAGAGACTATTCAGAGTGGGTTCTTTTACATACAAGAAGAAGATGTGACAAGAAACATAATATGCTACAGAATAGGTTTTGTGCAGGAGGGAAGGGTTTCTGGGAGCTTCACCCTTACACGGTCATGGGTAAAGTCCTCATCTATGCACGGCCATTGATGAGGAGGTCCTGGGAGCAATAGTCTGCAGTTATACATGCGCATCATTTCTTCATGGCTCAACCAAAGTTCAAATCTATAAATATGATGGCAAAGTAATTTGATCTATGGGCATCCCATATACCCCTTTCCCCAACCAAGTTATACCCCCTAATAAACAAAAACAAAACAAAGTAAATGACTGTTCATTGTCTCAGAGGTGATATATGGAGGTCTGGCAGCAGGGTGATATGGTGGATGTTTGTTACTAGTGGCAACTACACACATATATATATTTATTATTATTATGTTAGCCTGTATACTTAAATAGTTTGATAGTTTGATTCTAAATACTAGCATCATGAAGTGTATTTGATTGCGTTAGGGGATCAGAAAGGAATTTGTTTCCTTAGTGGAGTAAATTGGACCATGTATTTTTTCCTCTGTACAAACTATAGTTTTATGATTCTAACGATGCTGGGTTTTATTTATTTGTCATTTGCATTATTCCAATGGACATGTGTCTTTTTTTAGCTTGATTGACTATATAACTTTGAAACAATGTCCTCCATTATTTGAAATGTAAAAAATGGTGCACACAACTTTTTTTTAGGGATATTCTTAACATGTGTGGGTTTGATGGATGGGACTTTTACCAAAAGTGAAAGAGTAAAGGGTACAAAAAAGTAAAATATTAAATAAAAACAGTAAATTGGACCATGTATTTTTTCCTCTGTACAAACTATAGTTTTATGATTCTAACGATGCTGGGTTTTATTTATTTGTCATTTGCATTATTCCAATGGACATGTGTCTTTTTTTAGCTTGATTGACTATATAACTTTGAAACAATGTCCTCCATTATTTGAAATGTAAAAAATGGTGCACACAACTTTTTTTTAGGGATATTCTTAACATGTGTGGGTTTGATGGATGGGACTTTTACCATAAGTGAAAGAGTAAAGGGTACAAAAAAGTAAAATATTAAATAAAAACACTGTACATGAAGCTCCTTACTTTAAAAATATTAATAAAAATAATAAAAATAAGATTGTCCGATGAAATAAAATAATCATGTCCCAGAATATCCAAAAAATAATGTCTCATGAAGTAAATATCTTGCAGTGATCCTTTCCCACCAATCCTCTTGCCACGCATGACAGCAAAGCTTCAGTGCTGTCATTCACAGAGGGCAGATGTCGTGTCCTATCAATCAATGACACATCCCCGACTCCATTTACCATCAGTGGAGGGACTCCTTGGGCTGCAACTGAATGTAAAAAAAAGGGGTCAGGGATGCTGGCTGATGTAATTGAACAAATATGGTCATGCCAGCAAGCATCCCTGGATCCAGTATTTACATTTAAGTGAATAGGGGTTGCATTATTAGTTGCTAGGATGCCGGTGGCTGCCAGCATCCTAGCAACCACAGCCCTGAGCGGGAAACTGTCATTCATTAATGGTTGTAGTATTACTACCACTAATGACTTCCCGCACAGCGAGAAGTTCGCTGTATCTCCCCAAATATGAACCTCATCCCTATTCTTCATAATTATTACCCTCTTGATGGAAAACCCCTATTTCACTTGGGTTGGGTGTCAATGACCTTGCTAGCTGCTGACCAGCCCTGATGAGACTTACCTTGCCATCTCACATCATTAGCATGAGCCAATGAAGTGGCACATACAGATGCTGAATAGTAGATAATCACCCATCACAATTTCAGTCTCTTGTGCTAGTACTAAGGTTCAATGGACTACATGGTATTTGACCAAAAGGCACAGAACTTTAGGTAGAGGGTGAACCATTTCCAAATGATTGTCAAAAGCAAGGTCTTTGACAACAAGCCCAACTTTACAATGCATTATAAAAAGGAGAATGGGTAATATTTATTTGGTCATCCTGCTTCTTTTCCTTATATGCTAAACATGCTTAGATAGAGAACCTCTCTAATTTTTCACACTGTTAAGCAAAACAGTATGCAGAAAACTACTGGGATTCTGAAATGTCTCAGTCATGTTTTAATTTGATTTCCATAGAGTAGACTAGGGATATGCACTCTTATGTCATATGCCTTATGTATATCACATACTGTATGCAAACAACTTTGTCTATTTTCCATTTTTCTATTGTTAGGCAATTAAAGTTAAACTGTTCTTTACCATGAGTAACATTAATTATACATCATACCTTCTGTGATTTCAGAGGAAAGATGTAAGAAAAGTGTCTCAGTTCCATTATGTACAGTGGGGGGAAGCTATACCTTTAGAGACCAAGGAGCTACTGGATATGATTGACAAGATAAAGAAGAACATTCCAATCACAAGAAAGGAGGAACAGACCAGGCATGACAAATCTGTGCCTCTCATTGTTCATTGCAGGTGAGATGATGATAATGGTGATAATGATCATAATAAAAATTAGTGTTCTTATTATTACTTGAAAAAAATAGAAAGAGGACCCTACAGGTAAAACTCATAAAAAGTATGGAATCACCACTCTTGGAAAATGTTCATGCAATTGTTTAATTGTTTAGAAAAAAATGAATTACAGACATGTTTCAAAACTATTTTCATGTAACATTTCAACCTTCTGGCTTTAAGAAACACTTAAAAAAAGTAAAAAAAAACTGTAGTCGGTTGAAACTGTTTTTGCAAATCAAGCAGAGGAAAAAAATATGGAATTGCTCAATTCTGAGTAAAATATTATGGAATCACCATGTACTTTGCAGTTCTAAAACAAACATCTGCATCAGATTACATCCTGAAAAAAATTGTCATCACCAAACATCCTTTCAATTGATGGAATGAGAAAAGTGTCCAAAATCTCAATATAAACTTGTGCATTTATTGAAGATTTAATGAATGTCGTCTCCACTGTACCTCTACCTGACATGCAACCCCATATCATCAATGATTGTGGAAAATTGCATGTTTTCTTCAGGCAGTCATCTTCATACATTTCATTCGAACAGCACCAAACAAAAGTTCCATCATCATCACCCTGCCCATCTCTGGATTCATCTGCATTCAACACTGAATATCACTTTTATCCAGTCATCCACAACACATGATTGCTTTTCTTTAGCCCACTGTAACCTTGTTTTTTTCTGTTTAGGTGAAATCATTTTTCAGGATGTAATCTGATGCAGATGTTTGATTAAGAACTGCAAAGCATGTGGTGATTTCATCATATTTTACTCAGAATTGAGTGATTCCATATTTTTTTCCTCTGTGAACAAGCGCAACAGCCGCTTGCGCATGCGCACTGCTTACATTTATCTCATGCAGTTCTAAACGTACTTGCGGGCACAGCAGGCTTTCTCTGAAAAAGTTACTTTCTCATTCTACTTTGGGCATATTTGTTACTTGGGCAGTTGTTACTAAACTTCCTCACATCACCCCACACCACCCCATAATATTGGCACCTCCATCTTCTGTTAATATTGAATTGAAGATGCCGTGCGCCATGTCCATAGTGGCGCACAGATTGCATTCTCCCAAGCACCGAGATCGCTATAGTAAATGGGGGATTCACGCTCTGTTCCCGGCGCACCGTTTCGTAAAAATGAAAATGTGCGTTGCGCCTTGCCGTGCACCTCTACTGATGGCGCACGGCTTTTGTAAATCAGCCCCCCAGTGTTGATAGTTATCTTGATACTACATATATAGACCATATGATATAGGGCAACATAAGAGTGACATAGTACCCTTTAGGAAACCTGCACTTACCCCCCTATGTACGATTGGTGATCACTCCTCATAAGTGACCTATACAATGAATTGGGCTTTGTGCTGGGGTGCGAGCCAGCTGCTATGGGCTGGAATGCACACAAGACTGATGGGGTAAGCCCTAATCTCCATATACGGGGACCCACCCATAGGGGTGGAACTTTGAGGACTTCTGTGTGCATGTAGCTTGAAAGAACATTATCACACTCCTGAGAGTTTCCGTAACATCTTCCCTTTCACCTCTCAGGGTCAGAAATCATGTTAGTCATCATTCTACAATGCTATAGGGCTTGTGGTAATTAAATATAAAAATAGATTTCTAATAGTTATACTGCCAAAATCCAATTTTTTTTTTTGTAAATTATTTTTATTAAAGGTTTTTAACATAAAAAAAGACGTATACAAACTTAGAACACAATAAACATTCAGCACTACAATTCCCAGCACCAGTGTACAATGCAGCTCCCATACCAAATAACAGCAGACATCAGAAATCCTTCCATATAGAAATCATAGTAAAGGGGGAAAAGAGGGGAAGGGGGAGGACATATACAATGTACATTCGTTATATGCAGTATAATATCCCCCAACAGCAGTATTAAAGTAGGTTATAAGTTCCCATCCAGACTAATGCCCCGTACACACGGTCGGACTTTGTTCGGACATTCCGACAACAAAATCCTAGGATTTTTTCCGACGGATGTTGGCTCAAACTTGTCTTGCATACACACGGTCACACAAAGTTGTCGGAAAATCCGATCGTTCTAAACGCGGTGATGTAAAACACATACGTCGGGACTATAAACGGGGCAGTGGCCAATAGCTTTCATCTCTTTATTTATTCTGAGCATGCGTGGCACTTTGTCCATCGGATTTGTGTACACACGATCGGAATTTCCGACAACGGATTTTGTTGTCAGAAAATTTTATATCCTGCTCTCAAACTTTGTGTGTCGGAAAATCCGATGGAAAATGTGTGATGGAGCCTACACACGGTCGGAATTTCCGACAACAAGGTCCTATCACACATTTTCCGTCGGAAAATCCAACCGTGTGTACGGGGCATTACACAAGTCTCACTACCCACCACATAGTTCAACTATTCACCAGGATGCAATCAATCTGATGCGGTTGAATTGTCATCTATCCAGCCACCCCCCACCTTTGTAAACTTATCAGGTACCCCTCTACCTAGATATGTAGCTTCATACAGCGGTAGAGCCTTGTTAATCAGTGCCTTCCAGGCCATAAGGGTAGGAGCCAGCGGTTTCTTCCATGATAAGATAATTACTTTGCGAGCATAGTACAGGAGCAATGTGAGCAGAGTACGGATTACATTTTTGGGTGCTAATGTACCTACCAAGCCCAACAAGCAAATTTCGATAGATGGTGCAATGGCGATTGTAGTTACCGACCTAACACAGTCCATCACACCCACCCAGAACCGCTGGATGTGAGGACAAAGCCAAAAAATGTGCAGAAAATCTGCTCCAGAAGCATCACACCTCCAGCAGTTCGAGGGGTGCGCAGGGAAAATCCTTGCTAATTTAGCGGTAGTGTAGTATATCCTATGAAGAAACTTGAACTGTATCAGGTGATCACGGGCCGACACCAGTCTGGCAAATGTGATGCTCCAGACATCCCAATCATCATTGCTGCGGAAAATCCAACGTCCAGGCAGCACGACAGGATGAGAGAAGCTTCGTAGTATCAGTGAACAATTCCAGGTCACCAGCCTGCACATTCAGGGTGGAGGACCCAAACTGGGCCGAAAAAGCATGCCTGAACAGTAAAAAACATAACAGGTGCGAGCTAGGGAGCTGGTACTTACTTCTGAGCACATCAAACGTCAATAACACCCCATTTCGAACCACCGCACCTACTATTTTAATCCCATATCTGGTTCAGACTATTGGATCTGGATATGCATAAAAATGGGATAAGCTTGGATTGCGCCACAGAGGAGTATAAGGTGACACTACCCCATCCTGAAGTGCCGCCCTTCTAGTCAAGTCCCATGCTCTGATGACTGAGCGCATTGACCCCGTTATGGGATAAGGGGCCCCTCTTCCCCTGTATAGTAGGTTAGGCAGTGCCTCATGTGAGACAACTACTGCAGCTTCCAAAGTTACCACAGCATCATCCTCTCTGGTTGAGTCAGCCATCTATGTGCAAAAACCAAATGCCCCCACTAAAAAATATCTAACAAAATTGAGTACCGCCAACCCCCTTCTTTCCAGGGCTGCTGTAGCACTTGCAATCTAATGCGTGGAGTCCCCCCACCCCAGAGAAAGTCTGTAATCACTCTATCGATGGACTGGAAGATAGTCTGGGGTATCCAAACTGGGGAATTCCTAAAGATGTAAAGAAATAGGGGGAGAAATTTCATTTTCAGCAAGTTTATTTTTCCTATTAGGGACAATGGTAGGTTACGCCAGGCCTGTGTGCGCAGCTTAAGCATCTGAACGATTGGAGCAACATTAAGGGGGATAAAGTCAGATACCGACTGGGTGATATGCAGTCCCAGATATTTCACCTTATCCACCCACTGGAGTGGGCAGCCTGTCAGGGCCCTAAGGGTGGCAATATTACATTTAACAAATATTTTAATGAAAATATAATTGGTCTAAATATTTTTTTTGATAAGATATATTTTATTTATTTGTAGTAATTCTCTTTTTTGCATGTGATGCATTCCACAGTGATGGGTCTCAACTGACAGGCACTTTTAGTGCTCTGTGGTATCTTCTAGAAAGTGCCCGTGTTGAAGGAGACATTGATGTCTTCCAGACTGTGAAAAATCTACGTAGACTGCGCTCTGGAATTGTGTCTTCCTTTGTAAGTATAAGATCTAATATGGCTCAACACTTAAAACAGAACTGTGGGCTGTCTATGGACATTGAAATATTTAAACATTCCTAACAAGCAGTAAATGAGCTTTAAATGCCCACCTCAGGGGGTGTGCTAGCACTTCCAGACCTGCGATTGTATTGTTTTGCAGCACAACTGGTATATACAGTACCTCACAAAAGTTAGTACACCCCTCAAATTTTTGAAAATATTTTATTATATCTTTTAATGTGACAAAAGTGAAGAAAATACACTTTGCTACAATGTAAAGTAGTGAGTGTATAGCTTGTATAACAGTGTAAATTTGCTGTCCCCTCAAAATAACTCAACACACAACCATTAATGTCTAAACCGCTGGCAACAAAAGTGAGTACACCCCTAAGTGAAAATGTCCAAATTGGGCCCAAAGTGTCAATATTTTGTGTGGCCACCATTATTTTCCAGCACTGCCTTAACCCTCTTGGGCATGGAGTTCATCAGAACTTCACAAGTTGCCACTGGAGTTCTCTTCCACTCCTCCATGATGACATCACAGAGCTGGTGGATTTTAGAGACCTTGCGCTCCTCCACCTTCCATTTGAGGATGCCCCACAGATGCTCAAAAGGGTTTAAGTCTGGAGACATGCTTGGCCAGGTCATCACTTTTACCCTCAGCTTCTTTAGCAAGGCAGTGGTCGTTTTGGAAGTGTGTTTGGGGTTGTTATCATGTTGGAATACTGCCCTGTGGCCCAGTCTCCGAAGGGAGGGGATCATGCTCTGCTTCAGTATGTCACAGTACATGTTGGCATTCATGGTTCCCTCAATGAACTGTAGCTCCCCAGTTCCGGCAGCACTCGTGCAGCCCCAGACCATGACACTCCCACCACCATGCTTGACTGTAGGCAAGACACAATTGTCTTTGTACTCCTCACCTGGTTGCTGCCACACACGCTTGACACCATCTGAACCAAATAAGTTTATCTTGGTTTCATCAGAACACAGGACATGGTTCCAGTAATCCATGTCCTTAGTCTGCTTGTCTTCAGCAAACTTAATATTGACACCTGCTGCAGATAGCAACTGCAGTGCATTTTGAACACAAATGGGGCGATTGCCCCAGACCCCCCTGACTGAAGAGGCCCCCTCTATACAAAATTATATAAAACAGTATGATACATAAAATAATAAAAAATAAATAATAAAAAAAATAATATAAAATGTATAATAAAAAAGGTATTTTCTTTTATAAGATGTATCTTAGGAAGTAATATTTTGCCAGCTATCATCTGTAAAACTCTGGACTGGTATGTTGTATTGATTTTCAAAAATTAATTTTGGTGGCTCAAGTAAACCACACATAGAGCACTATGACAGTGGGCATGTGTGACCTTAGAATGATGTTGTGTCATGCATTTTCAAAATGTGTGGCTGTTATTGAGTAATGTAAACCAACTCCTTGTGTGTATAAGGGGCCCCCCAAACCCGAAGTGCCACAGGCCCCCCAAGGTCTAAATCTGTCTGTGACTGGTAGTAGTGCTTACAATGATCAACTTTTTTATTTCTGTAAAACCTTTATTGCAGTTGTAACTGCTTCTGTACAGCGAGAGCTGGATCTTTGCTTCAATTTGCTAGTGTATATAAATCTGCTAGTACATATGACACTCCCCTCCTCCCAGACTGATAATGCTGCTGTCCAAAGGTGCCCCATGTGCTCATTCATCCATAGTGGGGGAACTCTAATACAGGAGGTGTGTTAGTGGCCCAAATCACCAGGTGAAATGGAGGGAAAAAGCCTTAAGAAGGTATATTTTGTTCCTTTTAACCTCTATTGGATTTTGAATTCAACCAAACCAAACATATCTCAATACAAATAGAACACAAAGGTTAAAAACCACAAAACAGCCACGATTGGTTTATAAAGGGTTGACATTCATTGGCATATGCATACTGAGCGGTACTCCCCAAACGCCACATGCATTGAGAAGCTTTGATATTCCACAAAGTTTCTTGTTTGATGGCATTGGGCATCCAATGCATTTCGAGATTTATTGAATCAGTCTCTTCCTCAGGGATATAAGAGATAACGCCCTGAAAAGTAAAGAGAACTCCCCATAATGTGATCCACAAAATATGCTTCTACACAGAATTGGAGCTTTCTTACATAATTATACTTACAATCATCACAAGAAATACTGTTGGTTCTCAGTGTGTCAACCTACTTAACAGTAGCAGTCCCATACAAAGACCACTACTCTCCGTATTAGACAGGGCTTTCATGGGACAACCTTAAAAAATTCTATAGCTAGGTCCCATTTGTACAAGCCTAAAGAAGGTAAACTAATACAGCAACCACAACTAATGATTGGTAAGCTGCATAATATTAAATTTTTGGTTTTGAATTTAATATCGCTTTAGGAGCCTCCTACCTTCCTAAGGTGAGATCCACCTTTCAGCTCAACCAGAGGATTGTTCTTTTCTCTCTCCTCCTTATGTACATCAGAATGAGATATATTTTCACTAAATGTAGTCTGTGATGTGCTTGTATCTCGCAGCGACTATTCCAATAGAGAGGCTGAATCTCTCTTTGTCATCCCTGATGCTCCCTGTAAAAGGGTATAAGCTTGTTGCTCCACAAGATTATGGTCTTAAGGAATGAGTTTCACCCCAATCATGTCAAAGCACACTCTTTCTGGCATCATACAACTGTTTCCTAGGTTTGCAAGGCTGCCACTTGGTCTTCTGTTGACACATTCTCCAAGTTTTACCAGGTGGATGTTGAGGCCTTATTTGATGTTGCTTTGAGTGTACGGTCTTCCAGGCCGCTCTTTGATTTTCGGGTCACAAGTTCTGTTTTTGCTTTGTGGGACTGCATTTGGATGTCTCTTATAGTCTGAAACCCGTGTCCTTAAGTGAATGAGAAAGAAAACTGGATTTTTTACTTAACATAAAATCCTTTTTCTTTGACTTCATTGAGGGACACAGGACCTACTCCTCTGTGCCTATGATCCTGAAGTTGGTATTACCTTTCTATAAAACTGATGATTAGGGAATGCTGGAAATAGGAGGTGTTATACTGGGCTGGTAAATGTTTTTTGCCAAAGTCCAAATCTTCCTGTAGCTGGCAGTTAATCCAATAATCTCTAAATTCTGTGTCCCTCAATGAACACAAAGAAAAGCTTTTATGGAAAGTACAAATATCTAATGTTATTTTTATTTTATTTTTTATACATTTAGATATTACTAGGGATGAGCCGAACACCCCCCTGTTCGGTTCGCACTAAAACTTGCGAACAGGCAAAAAATTTGTTCGAACGTGCGAACACCGTTAAAGTCTATGGGACACGAAAATGAATAATCAAAAGTGTTAATTTTAAAGGCTTATATGCAAGTTATTGTCATAAAAAGTGTTTGGGGACCCGGGTCCTGCCCCAGGGGACATGGATCAATGCAAAAAAAAGTTTTAAAAACGGCCGTTTTTTCGGGAGCAGTGATTTTAATAATGCTTAAAGTGAAACAATAAAAGTGTAATATCCCTTTAAATTTTGTACCTGGCCCTTCAGGTCTGGTATGGATATGGATTTTAAGGGGAACCCCGCGCCAAATTTTTTTTTTTTTAAATGGCGTGGGGCCCACCCAAAAATCCATACCAGACCCTTATCCGAGCACGCAACCTGGCAGGCCGCAGGAAAAGAGGGGAGGATGAGAGAGTGACCCACCCCCCTCCTGAACCGTACCAGGCCACATTCCCTCAACATTGGGAGGATGCTTTAAGGTAGCCCCCCAAAACACCTTGTCCCCATGTTGCCACCGGGCAAGGGTTGTGGGGATGAGGCCCTTGTCCCCATCAACATGGGGACAAGGTGTTTTTTTGGGTGGACCCCACGCCATTTTTTAAAAAAAATTTGGTGTGGGGTTCCCCTTAAAATCCATAGCAGACCTGAAGAGTCTGGTATAGATTTTGAGCTGGACCCCACGCAATTTTTTTTTTTTTTTAATTTTGGCCGGGGTTCCCCTTAATATCCATACCAGACCTGAAGGGCCTGATATGGAATTTAGGGGGACCCCCCCACGTCATTTTTTTTTTAAATTTTGGTTCGGGGTTCCCCTGTGGGGAATTCCCATGCCGTTTTTATCAATTAACTTTTATGTGTATTGTCAGACCGGCAATTCATTATAGCCGCGAGTAGTTTTAAATGACTTTTTTTCCTTTGAAATGTCATTTTGCTGTCAGACTGTTCTAAACACGGGAAACATGCGCCACTTTACAGGCATACTATAGACACCCCCAGGTACGAAATTTAAAGGGATATTACACTTTTATTGTTTCACTTTAAGCATTATTAAAATCACTGCTTCTGAAAAAATGGCCCTTTTTAAAACTTTTTTTTGCATTGATCCTTGTCCCCTGGGGCAGGACCCAGGTCCTCAAACACTTTTTATGACAATACCATGCATATAAGCCTTTAAAATTAGCACTTTTGATTTCTCCTATAGACTTTTAAAGGGTGTTCCGCGGCTTTCGAATTTGCCGCGAACACCCCAAATTGTTTGCTGTTCGGCGAACAGGTGAACAGCCGATGTTTGGGTCGAACATGAGTTCGACTCGAACTCCAAGCTCATCCCTATTACTAAAGAAAATAGAACAAGTGATAAAAGATAGGGAAAATATGAAAGCTGCAAAATAAAAACACATGACAAAATGCAGACACTGCATATACAGTATATACAGTATACAGTATATTACGTAGAATGCAAGCCAGGAAAGCAATTAAAAGAGAACTATGTGAACTAGAAAAAAACAAAATTATACACACCTAGGTGGGTGCAGCATTGGATTGACTGTCCCCCACCTGCTCTGCACTGAGAACTGAGACATCAAAGACAGCTGATTGCTCAGTTCTCATAATTCTGTGAGCAGAGAGCAGGGGACTGTCCATCTCTGGCTCTTTGCTCTGCAAGGAGCGCTGGGCTGTGGAGGGGCTGGCTCAGGCTCTCAGCAGATCATTGAGAATATCTTTGGCTATACTTCTCCTTTAACAATTTCCATGAAATAGTATCAATTACTTAGAGAAAAGGAGGATCAAAGCAGAATTGGAAATAGGAAATCAAAAATGTTTCCCATTCTCATGTAACTAAAGTTGTGGAATAAAAGGGTATAGAAAAAGGGAAAGAGAAAATCCCTTAGCTATGCCAGTATTTACTGAAATAGTTTAGTGCAATAATAGAAATACTTTTATTTTATAGAAATTATTATTTTTTTTTTTTAAACTAAATTAAAGTGGACTATGTAGTAATATAGGATACATGTTTCCTGATTTTAGTCCATCTAGTTTTTTTCTTTTTTTTAGCATCCCGAATGAAAAAAATAATTAAAATCTTTTCATTTATTTAAAATAAAATTCAGAATTTAGATTTAAAAGGACCAGTTCTGGGAAAATAATGAATAATAATTAGTTTATCACACTGCTGGAGAATACTACAATGGTTGCTTTTTATGAATTTAAGTGTTGCAGATGTAAAGATATTGCTGGAAGTTATTGGCTGTGTATGTGCTCTTTTTAAATACGTTTTGGAATAAATACTATAATATTTGAGCATTACTGGAGGCATAATCACGTATTGCAAACTTATATTAACACACTGTGTTATCTATCTATTTCTTTTTTAGGAACAATATCAGTTCCTTTATGATGTGATGGCCAGCACTGTGCCTGCTCAAAATGGTCAGATTAGGTTATCCAACGACCAAGATAAGATGGAAATAGAGAATGAATTTGAGAGCAAGTTTCCAGAAGTCGAAGTAGCTCCATCTTCTGCAGTCATTCCAGGAGAGGAGACCTTATCTAAACCCAGGGACGATGACACAGCCGCTAATGGACCCAGCCCAGCAGCATTTACAGATGTGACCCTGAGAATAGAGGAATAACAAGCAAAAGATTGGGTACAGAGGTGACAACTAAGCTTCCCTGGATAACTAAGCAGCTATGTAATGAGCAATAAGCAAATTTGCTTTGAACAAACAAATCATACATAATCTTCAGTGGATACACATAGTTTATAGCTTGTGTCACCAGACCACTGTAACCTGTGTAAAGACATGTTTTCAAAGGTGGATGCTGTGTGCTTGATGGACCGCTATGAGTAGATGTCATATCTAGTAAGCACAGGAGATTGTGTAAATCTTTGCATACAGACTGGGGTATTTTTATGCTTTTTTAGAATTTTTATTCCTGCATTTTTTCACCATCTATTTGTATGCAGACTGCCATTGGACTACAGAGTGTCATCACACCACCCATAGTTGGCTGGATTACATGTGCAGCACTGAATCGTTGATTTATATTGTTGTTTAAAGCCAACTAAGCTATACTCACTCTCAGCAGCAAGTTCTTAAACTTATCAGTTTGTATTTGTGCTTTTGATTCATTGTGTGTGCTTTCTTTTATAAAAAAAACATAGATTCACCTAATAAATACTGTATAATAGGAAGCCTCAAAAATCCAAAATTGGTACTTTCTGCAATAATTTAAATGTAAATCGCTATTAAATCTCTGTTGGCTATCAACAACTTCATGCAATTTTGTCCAGCAAACTGAAGTCAGCAAACTCTGGAAGTTTAAAAAATGTATATGATTTTTCTACTGTAAGATGTAATGTTCTGTGCACATTTTTCTCCAGCAACATCCCATTCTGTGAGCTTTAAGCCACCGAAAGTTGGTGGATAAGGCATCATAACTAAATATCTTTTCCGTTACTGGCTTAAACTGACTTCTAAGAAAGTCTGAATATTTATTGTATAGAGAGACTCACGCTTTTGTAGTAGTGTACATTTTAGTGTGATAGTCATCTGAGCAGATATACCTACCAGAACAATCAATTTGACAACCTATGAATGGAGGTGGGAATGTATAATTCTCAAGCAGTGCAGGTTCTGCGTCAGCTTGAAGGCGCATCACCAATAAGGGGTATAGTAACCGTCATGTTGTGAAGCACTGTGCAAACTATTAGCGCTATATAAATTCTATATAATAGTAATTATGTAATCTGCTGTGAGTAAAAAGCTGAATTCACTATTCCTGCATTTATGAGGAATAACATAAAATTCAAGTATCTGCACACCACCTTCCTTTGTAGTAAAAATGGCAGGATTATTAGTAGCACAGAAACAGACTTTCACATGTCTTTAGTGGCCCCCACACTGGTTCCAGAGACCGTTGCATGCATTTTGTAACAGGCCATGCTATAAATGTGCAGTTGCATTTTTTATAACTTTGATGTTACTACAGTTTTCGTAAAAAGTGTATTTTTATTCTGTGAATGGACTTGCTTTTTGATTAGTAATATGTAATACTTATATAAAAAGGGAAAATAAGTCTGTGATATCCTACAAGCCAGTAAACTGTTATATAAACAAAATATAACACCTAGATGTCCCTGCATGTGCAGCTTCAAGATCCTGGAAATGTGGGACAAATGAAAATGCAAATTCCAACTTCTCTTGGTTAAATGAAACATGAGTTCCCCCTACTTTGTCTTGCAATGCACTCATTACTGTGATGATCACTGGCGGCGGGCCAGCTCAAGAAGCTGTTTGAAAGTTGAAAGTAGTCACGTTTTAGGTACCTCTAGCATTGATTTACTAAAGGCAAATAGGCTATTCGCTTTGCACAGGAATTTTCCCTTAGCTTAGTGAGTGAGGTTAAGTGCTGGTGAATCCCATCATCTAGTCATGTGCAAGCAAAAATACTGTTTTTTTTCCTCGCACATGATTGGGTATTCATTGCAAAGTAACATTTCTCCACTTTTACTAAGCTAAGGGGGATTCCCGTTTTGCTATTTCCATTTACCATTAGTAAATCAACCCCTATGCCTGAAGCCCTGTAGAAACAAATGGGTGTTTTTTTTATCATTCTGTGCAAAATGCAGATTATTGACTATTTAAGGTGGATTTGTAAAGTTTTAAGATTCTGGAGTTATTTTAATAAATTTAAATTGTTTGTGTATTTAAGCAAGCTGTTTTTTAATTACTCTGATGCATAACTCACAGGGGTGGACGTACAGGGGTTGCAGAAGTCACCATTGCGACTGGGCCCCATGCTGCAGGGGGCCTGTGTGGGTCCCCCCCATGCCCGAATTGTTAGAGCGGTGGCTGCATATGGTACTGAGCTCCCCCATCCTCAAACGATGTGTAAATTGACAGTGCAGGAGCTCGATCCCACGATGTTTACACTGAAAGTGAAAGTAAGGGAGAGGTGTCTTGCACAGTGTGTGCTCTCTGCCTCTCCATACAGTGCAGTACCCGGCATGGAGAGTGAAGGTACAGTTATGCTGCTGCCAATTTAAAAAAAAAGGCTATCTGTATACAGTCAGGTCCATAAATATTGGGACATCGACACAATTCTAATCTTTTTGGCTCTATACACCACCACAATGGTTTTGAAATGAAAGAAACAGGACTTTCAGCTTTAATTTGAGGGTATTTACATCCAAATCAGGTGAATGGTGTAGGAATTACAACAGTTTGTATATGTGCCTCCCACTTTTTAAGCGAGCAAAAGTAATGGGACAATTGGCTGCTCAGCTATTAAATGGCCAGGTGTGTGTTATTCCCCCATTATCCCATTTACAAGGAGCAGATAAAAGGTCCAGAGTTCATTTCAAGTGTGCTATTTGCATTTGGAATCTGTTGCTGTCAACTCTTAATATGAGATCCAAAGAGCTGTCACTATCAGTGAAGCAAGCCATCGTTAGGCTGAAAAAACAAAACAAACCCATCAGAGAGATAGCAAAAACATTAGATGTGGCCAAATCAACTGTTTGGAACATCCTTAAAAAGAAAGAATGCACCGGTGAGCTCAACAACACCAAAAGACACGGAAGACCACGGAAAACAACTGTGGTGGATGATCGAAGAATTCTTTCCCTGGTGAAGAAAACACCCTTCAAAACAGTTGACCAGATCAAGAACACTCTCCAGGAGGTAGGTGTATGTGTGTCAAAGTCAACAGAGAAGACTTCACCAGAGTGAATACAGAGGGTTCACCACAAGATGTAAACCAAAAACAGGAAGGCCCGATTACAGTTTGCCAAACAACATCTAAAAAAGCCTTCACAGTTCTGGAACAACATCCTATGGACAGATGAGACCAAGATCAACTTGTACCAGAGTGATGGGAAGAGAAGAGTATGGAGAAGGAAAGGAACTGCTGCTCATGGTCCCAAGCATACCGCCTCATCAGTGAAGCATGGTGGTGGTAGTAGTGTCATGGCGTGGGCATGTATGGCTGCCAATGGAACTGGTTCTCTTGTATTTATTGATGATGTGACTGCTGACAAAAGCAGCAGGATGAATTTTGAAGTGTTTCGGGCAATATTATCTGCTCATATTCAGCAAAATGCTTCAGAACTCATTGGGCAGCGCTTCACAGTGCAGATGGACAATGACCCGAAGCATACTGCCAAAGCAACCAAAGAGTTTTTTAAGGGAAAGAAGTGGAATGTTATGCAATGGCCAAGTCAATCACCTGACCTGAATCCGATTGAGCATGCATTTCACTTGCAGAAGACAAAACTGAAGGGAAAATGCCCAAAGAACAAGCAGGAACTGAAGACAGTTGCAGTAGAGGCCTGGCAGAGCATCACCAGGGATGACACCCAGCGTCTGGTGATGTCTATGCGTTTCAGACTTTAGGCTGTAATTGACTGCAAAGGATTTGCAACCAAGTATTAAAGTTTGATGGATGATTGTTAATCCGTCCCATTACTTTTGGTCCCTTAAAAAGTGGGAGGCACATATACAAACTGTTGTAATTCCTACACTGTTCACCTGATTTGGATGTAGATACCCTCAAATTAAAGCTGAAAGTCTGCAGTTAAAGCACATTTTGTTCGTTTCATTTCAAATCCATTGTGGTGGTGTATAGAGCCAAAAAGATTAGAATTGTGCCGATGTCCCAATATTTATGGACCTGACTGTATGTTTGTATGCATGTGTGTGTGTGTGCGTTTATATGTGTGTGTGTGTATGTGCATGTGTGTGTCTGCATGCTTGTGTGTATGTTTATATGTGTGCGCGTGTGTGTGTGTTTTTAATGTGTGTTTATGTGTGTGTATGTTTATATGTGTGCATGTGTGTGTGTGTATTTATATGTGTGTGTGTATGTGCGTACATGTGTGTTTACATGCGTGTGTATGTATACACATTACTTTTAATCCTGACCCCCTTTTTCTTTACAATCAGAACAGAGTTTTTTAGGGCGGGTTCATAAAACCAACAGGAAAATACCATACCTCTGAAAAGGGATGCAGGCTCAGATCGCTTTTCAGAGGCATTTGACAGGCAGTGAAGAGGCAATATGCAGAGCGCTGACTGGTAAAATGTTGAGAAACACTAATACAGGGAAACCGATCTCTCCATTTTCCTCCTGCAGCTGCTGAAAGCCTGTGGGAGGGAGAGGAGAAGTGGGGGAAATAGAAAGATCAGTTCCTCTAAAAGCTCATCCTATGCAGCTTTGTTTCTGCTTCTCCGTGTGTGCTCTCCAGCCCCCCTGTACTTTTTCCTGGTCCCCATGCTCTCTCCTGGCCCCTCCCTTAGTCCCCACAGCTCCGCAGGATTCCCCCCTCCCCTCTCCTGCCAGCTGCCGCAGGGTATCTGTCAGCTTGAAGGCTTTTCTGAATGGAGAGTCAGTGATCCATACCAATCACTGACTCAGTCCATTCATAACTGAAACATAGTAAACTGTATAACAGTTTGTGAATAAAGGGGCAGCTTTGTACAGAGCTATTCCTGTCCATTAATTCTGTGCAGCTGAGGCTGTGTTCTCAATCTCCTTTCTCTGTCTCAAAGGTGAAACATCAGAGATCTTTTTAGACCCCTGATATCTCACCAAAGCCCCCCAACGGGCTCTTAAACAATTGTAAAAAATATTTATAAAAAATATATTGTAAAATTTGCGACCGGCCTTGGTGTCCCGCCACCGGGCTCGAAGGGAAGGGCCCCAGCCGGGGGTCAGGGGGCCCTTCATGGTTTCTTGCACCGGGGCCCTGAAGGTTCTAGTTATGCCACGGATCATTCACATTACTGGGTTTCATATAATAATATGGATACACAAAGGAATGCAATTTTATAGTAATAATACAAGTTGGTGTTAGGCTGAGGAGTAACATCTAAGGCCCCTTTCACACGGATGGATAGAATTGTGCTTTTAGCTGCGTTTTCTACCGCAGCTAAATGCACACAATGCTTTCCTATGGCCCCATTCACACACTGCGTTTAGCTGCGTTTTCATCACATGCGGTTTGGTGCGGATAGAAAAAATAGAATTGACTGCGTCCAGGAGTGATTTAGCGCAGCTATCCGCACATAACCGTAGTGCACTGCGTCAAGCACGGGGATCTTACTTGGATCCCCGCCAATGCCAGGCACTGTTTGGTATGAATCTTGAGGGGGAACTCCACGCCAAAGTTTAAATAAAAAAACGGCATGGGTTCCCCTCCAAGAGCATACCAGGACCTTAGGGGGTCCCCCTCAAAATCCATACCACCCTTATCCGAGCACGCAGCCCGGTCGGTCAGGAAAGGGGGTGGGGACGAGCGAGCGCCCCCCTCCCCTCCTGAACTGTACCAGACCGCATGCCCTCAACATGGGGGGCTTGGTGCTTTGGGGCAAGGGGGGCGCCCTGCAAGCCCCCCACCCCAAAGCACCTCTTCCCCATGTCGATGAGGACAAGGGCCTCTTCCCGACAACCCTGGCCGTTGGTTGTCGTTGTCTGCGGGCGGGGGGCTTATGGGAGTCCGGGAGCCCCCTTTAATAAAGGGGCCCCCAGATCCTGTCCCTCCACCCTATGTGAATGAGTATGGGGTACATCGTACTCCTACCCATTCACTGGGGGGAAAAAGTGTCAATAAAAAAAAAACAGTAGACAGGTTTTCAAAGTGATTTATTAGGCAGCTCCAGGGGTCTTCTTCCGACTTCGGTGGTCTTCTTCCGACTTTGGGGGTCTCTCAGGCCTCTTCTCCCTCTCTCCAGTGTCGTCTCCGCGCTCTCTGGTTCTTCTCAGGTGCCTTCTTCCTTCTGCCGGGCTCCTCCGTTATCTTCTGCTCTTTTGCCACTCTTTTGCTAGCGGAGGAGCCCGGTTTTCTGAGACGTCTTCTTCCCTCTTCTCTTCCTGAGATGTTGACACCAACCCCCCCATGATGAGAGCATACGGCCTGCTACAGTTCAGGAGGGGGGGAGCGCTCGCTCGTCCCCACCCCCTTTCCTGACCGAACGGGCTGCGTGCTCGGATAAGGGTCTAGTATGGATCATGAGGGGGACCCCCACGCCGTTTTTCGGATTAGGAGTTCCCCTTAAAATCCATACCAGACCAAAGGGCCTGGTATGCTCTTGGAGGGGAACCCATGCCGGTTTTTTATTAAAAATTTGGCGTGGCATTCCCCCTCAAGATTCATACCAAACAGTGCCTGGAATTGGTGGGGATCCAAGTCGGATCCCTGTTCAATACGAGTAAGTGCCCTGTCGGGTTGCTATGGGAATGGCAAACCACAGCTAAACGCAACCGCAGCTAATCGCACTGTACAAATGCAGCTGATCGCAGTGCCTGGAGTCTTGAATTTCACAGAATAAAAAACATGCTTTTAACTGCGACAGAATAGCCGTCCGCGTGAAAGACAGCTAAGTAAACTATGCTTTCCGATACATGTGTAGGGTGTGCAAGCATACCATCATTATACAGTGTATATAAACCCAGGAAGAAAAATTTAATATGTTGCAGTTTATCAGTCCTTAGAAGTAATGAATGCATTTGTTTGCATTTGTTTTCTCATTTTCAGGCATTGTTTCCTTTATTTCTAAATGTTGATTATTTCAGTACATACTTCCTGTCCTAGAGTGGTAATTCTCACGCACTCTACTGTATGTATTGAAAAGAAGTGCTCTCACCCTAGGACATGATGACTACAATACATCTCCCCTTCTCATCGTTACCATGCAAAGTGATAACAGTCAGCAGAGGGTGGAGGAAAGTATCAGCTGACATGTTTTCTAGTTTTCTACCAGGAGCAACAAGCATTTTTGGCTCATATCAAACAGATATAGGAAATTGCTTTCAATTGTGTATTTAAAGACCAGAAAGGAGCAACAAAAGGATTTATATATTTTAAAATATGTAAATATACATGATAAGATTGTTAGTCTGACAGAAAAATCTCCTTCCACCAAAGATAGCATTTTCTGGTGAGCTATATCTACAAAAATCTTTTGTAAAAATTATTTGTTGGACAATAAAACATCCAACCTTAATGGCATCAATTTGTCATCCACCTCTATGCTTCTCTCTAACACAGGAAACAGCTTTATCTACATTCATTTAGTGTGTTGTGTGAAGTGGGAGAATGGAGGATAGTGACTTTGGCAGGAACTTTGAGCAATTCATCATCGGGTTCAGTACAGAAATGTGGAAGAGAGACTGCTGTTGTACTTCTCTTAACTGCCGTCAATGTTTAATCTAAAACTACAAGGAAATATGCATGTGGCATTCTGTGTCAAACAAACACTAGTTACTAGTGTGCCTGGGCATTTTCCAAATTTTCACAAAAGAGACTGACAGGTTGTGACTTTCTTCTTCTGCTATCTGACAGAGAAAATTGAGTACTGACAGCAGAGATGACTTTTTTTAGGGCCAATTTACACTTGAGTGCAGCTAAAACCAAACATGCACTACTAATTATGTGTCAGCTTTCACCTTTAAGTAGCCAGCGCTATAAATATATGTATCATATATGTTGTTGCGGTAACATAGTGAAAATAAGTTGCTAAAAACAAAAGTCCATATCCAAATGGAATCTAGAAAAGGTAAAGAGAGTGTATGAAATAGTCCAAATCCAATGTATGACTTGGGGATAACATCGCTGATATTGTGCAGAGATCGTGCTCCTCCATTAATGTAGTCACCACGTGAGCCCTCACCATTGTAAGAAATACATTCTTACCAGATTGAAATGACCTCACTACAGAGTCTGATTCGCCTGTTACAAATACTTCCACTGGGAGCATTCAGTTCACAGCCATTGCTTCCAATAAGTCAGGCTGACTTTCTCTTCAAGCTTAGTAAGGACAGTGGTGACCATATGTATAATCGAATATCCACATAGAATCAAAGCAAGGAAAGCCACATAGTGTAAATCGGCTAAGAACTTTAATGTAAACACATGATACACATTCATTGTGACTTTTTATGCACTTAACCTTTTTTATGATGTAAGTAAAATGTGTATCTTGTGTTTGCATTAAAGTTTTTTGCCGATTTACACTATGTGGCTTTCAGTCCTTTGATTCCATGTGGATCTTTGATTATACATATGGTCACCACTGTTCTTACTAAACTTGGATAAAAAGTCAGCCTGACTTATTAGAACCAATGGGTGTGAACTGAGTGCTCCCAGTGGAAGTATTTGTAACAGGCGAATCAGACTCTGTAGTGAGGTCATTTCAGTCTGGTAAGAGTGCATTTCTTACAGTGGTGACTACATTAATGGAGGAGCACGATCTCTGCACAATATCAACAATGTTTTCCCCAAGACATACATTGGATTTGGACTATTTGACTATTTCATACACTCTATTTACTTTTGCTAGATTCCATTTTGATATGGACTTTTGATTTTAGCAATTTATTTTCACTGTTAGCGCTGCAACATATACGGTTCGATACATATGTTTATTTAGTTTGTCTAAATGGTTGCCAGCAGCTGTGTTTATTATCACTAGTTACACCAGCGCGTTTTCTATTTTTGTTTGTTAGCGCTATAAATGTAGCTACAACAGTGACCATTGCTTACATGAGTCTCCACAAATACTGTATGCTGCTGAAATACATAGCTATTTGTAATCCAAAGCAAAATGGTAGCAGACAAGCCTTTCCACCATTCCTAGAATCTCCTGTGATGCCAGCATAATTATACTTGTGGATGACACTATTAAATATAATAACTCTCTTTATTGATAGGAATCTAATAAAGCATCGGAAAGATCCAAGATTATATTATATATTCCTCAGGTTTTAATGCAGGGTTAATTTCCACTGTGTGTGTGTGTCACCGGCGCAAAACCAAAAACAAAATCTCCTAATTACTTTACTTGTAATTGCCTTAGCTGCTGCATCCAAAAAAACTTCTCATAGAGATATACTACAGGTGCTGTGTGTGTGGATGCGCTGCTTCCATCTAAATACGCTTATATCCTGTCTATAAAGTGCAAACTTATTCCATATACAACCTAAGATCATATGCAATCAATAAAGATTTTTTTACATATCAAAAATTATAAAATTTATAAAAGTTCAATAATTCAATAATGCGTGTCACATAATAGCAAAGTCTCCCAGTGATGCGTTCAAATCTTCTGTCAATTGCCGTGATTGGCGTGCGCTTGTAATAATACAATGTGCTAGTGACTTAGTGCTCCACCTCCACCTGTGAGATTGGCCACTCACCGGATATTCCTTTAAAACTACACCTTTGGTTCATTCATGGGGATAACCACTCCACTCAAAGGGAACTTCTTCAACAGATATAATTGGACCATAATGTTCCTCATGAAACATGAATAAAAACGATCATCGCGCAATACCGTTAATACTGTTTATTATAAACACAAAGTAAAAACTGTGCACTCACATTTATGTGTGCCCCCCAGCCGGCACAAAGCTATTCCAACAGTTAGGGACGGGTAGGTATAGCCACCTAGTTCGCCTATGTGTGCTGTGCGACCTCCGTTCCTCCCCTCTTGCCTGTTCGCGTCCTCACCAATCCCGTTCGTATTGGATCACGTGGGTATGTGTTTCCCAGCAGCCTCTACGCATTTCGCAATTTGCGTCATCATATCTGTTGAAGAAGTTCCCTTTGAGTGGAGTGGTTATCCCCATGAATGAACCAAAGGTGTAGTTTTAAAGGAATATCCGGTGAGTGGCCAATCTCACAGGTGGAGGTGGAGCACTAAGTCACTAGCACATTGTATTATTACAAGCGCACGCCAATCACGGCAATTGACAGAAGATTTGAACGCATCACTGGGAGACTTTGCTATTATGTGACACGCATTATTGAATTATTGAACTTTTATAAATTTTATAATTTTTGATATGTAAAAAAATCTTTATTGATTGCATATGATCTTAGGTTGTATATGGAATAAGTTTGCACTTTATAGACAGGTTAATTTCCACTGTGTTATGAAAAAAAATATAAATATATATTTAAAAATATGTTAAACTCCAATGTCTGTATAGGTTCTCATTTATCCAGTTTATGGTATAGCTAGAAGTAGTTGGTCACATTCAAATGTACTTATACTGCAAGAGGTAGCAATGTCCTACGATCAGGTTTGACATTATACCACAGTTGAAAATTTATTCCTTAGTCTTTCTTTATTGATTGAAATTTGGAAAAATAAATTGCCATACTTGTCCTTGATAGACATGCTTACATGTTTGTAAAAGAGGATTATTATTGATTATTTTTGAATGGACACCAAACCTAAATTAATTTGGTCTAATTTTAGTGTAACTGCATCTAAGAAATGTTCAAAAATGTGAAAAAAGCTCTTTAAAGTTCAGGTATAATGCATGGAATGCTATATAAAAAAAATTATCTTAGTGTATATTGGAGAGAGCAACAAAAACACTAACTTAATCCCTATTTCCCCTTAATACACCCCCCCCCCCCAAAAAAAAAAAAGAAAAGAAAAGATAACTCCAGTAACAAACTCGCTTTATTTAACCATAATGATCTATACAAAGCTACAGTGGGGACGGAAAGTATTCAGACCCCTTATATTTTTCACTCTTTGTTATATTGCAGCCATTTTCTAAAATCATTTAAGTTCATTTTTTTCCTCATTAATGTACACACTGCACCCCATATTGACAGAAAAATACATAATTGTTGACATTTTTGCAGATTTATTAAAAAAGAAAAACTGAAATATCACATGGTCCTAAGTATTTAGACCCTTTGCTCAGTATTTAGTAGAAGCACCCTTTTGATCTAATACAGCCATGAGTCTTTTTGGGAATGATGCAACAAGTTTTTCACACCTGGATTTGGGGATCCTCTGCCATTCCTCCTTGCAGATCCTCTCCAGTTCTGTCAGGTTGGTAAAGGTTGGTGGACAGCCATTTTTAGGTCTCTCCAGAGATGCTCAATGGGTTTAAGTCAGGGCTCTGGCTGGGCCATTCAAGAAGAGTCACGGAGTTGTTGTGAAGCCACTCCTTCATTATTTTAGCTGTGTGCTTAGGTCATTGTCTTGTTGGAAGGTAAACCTTCGGCCCAGTCTGAGGTCCTGAGCACTCTGGAGAAGGTGTTCGTCCAGGATATCCCTGTGCTTGGCCACATTCATCTTTCCCTTGATTGCAACCAGTCGTCCTGTCCCTGCAGCTGAAAAACACCCCCACAGCATGATGCTGCCACCACCATGCTTCTCTGTTGGGACTGTATTGGACAGGTGATGAGCAGTGCCTGGTTTTCTCCACACATACCGCTTAGAATTAAGGCCAAAAAGTTCTATCTTGGTCTCATCAGACCAGAGAATCTTATTTCTCACCATCTTGGAGTCCTTCAGGTGTTTTTTTTAGCAAACTCCATGCAGGCTTTCATGTGTCTTGCACTGAGGAAAGGCTTCCGTCGGGCCACTCTGCCATAAAGCCCCGACTGGTGGAGGGCTGCAGTGATGGTTGACTTTCTACAACATTCTCCCATCTCCCGACTGCATCTCTGGAGCTCAGCCACATTGATCTTTGGGTTTTTCTTTACCTCTCTCACCAAGGCTCTTCTCCCCCGATAGCTCAGTTTGGCTGGACGGCCAGCTCTAGGAAGGGTTCTGGTCGTCCCAAACATCTTCCATTTAAGGATTATGGAGGCCACTGTGCTCTTAGGAACCTTAAGTGCAGCAGAAATTTTTTTGTAACCTTGGCCAGATCTGTGCCTTGCCACAATTCTGTCTCTGAGCTCTTCAGGCAGTTCCTTTGACCTCATGATTCTCATTTGCTCTGACATGCACTGTGAGCTGTAAGGTCTTATATAGACAGGTGTGTGGCTTTCCTAATCAAGTCTAATCAGTATAATCAAACACAGCTGTACTCAAATGAAGGTGTAGAACCATCTGAAGGATGATCAGAAGAAATGGACAGCACCTGAGTTAAATATATGAGTGTCACAGCAAAGGGTCTGAATACTTAGGACCATGTGATATTTCAGTTTTTCTTTTTTAATAAATCTGCAAAAATGTCAACAATTCTGTGTTTTTCTGTCAATATGGGGTGCTGTGTGCATATTAATGAGGAAAAAATGAACTTAAATGATTTTAGCAAATGGCTGCAATATTACAAAGAGTGAAAAATTTAAGGTGGTCTGAATACTTTCCATCCCCACTGTATGTGCTTTATGTTTATATACCCCATGTTATTACCTTTAAAGCCAATTCTTTAGGTTGCTGCAATGTTCTTGGGTGACATATGTGTTGTTAGGTAATAAAATAAAGATAACCATTAACATAATCACCTCATTTTCAGAATTAGAACCTTTTTTGTAATGAAAAGAAAAAGCTTTTCTGGACAATAAAGGTAATAGAAGGCATCTTGTTTTGTCTTCTCTAAGGTAGGACATTTAATTTTAAGAGCTTAGAATTGTGTAACGGTTACTTTAAGCAAAGAAGTGTATATAAGTCATGCAGTGGTGAGAGGCCAGTCGGCTATGTAGGTTAAAGTGACAGATGGTGCAATTATATATTACTTAATCTTATATACATCTGTTGAAACCTTAGTAATAAGACCTAAGTGATCAAGGAGTTAGCTATGAATAAAGAAGGATAAGGAAACATTATTACTGGGAAACTGACACATGACCTCAGCATCCTTGAGAAATCTTTTACATAGCTAAAAGACAATCAGATTGATTTACTAAAGGAGTCAGTAATATTTACTGAGCAAAGCTAATACTTTGAAAACTAAATGTTCACTTAGCTTAGAAAAGCTGGCTATACACTAGTAGATTTTCGCACAAATGTTCTTATGAAAATTCAGGCAAACATTTGTATGAAAATTCTCAACAGTAAAATTGATGACATGATAAATGTCATTCAAAAGTACTTCAAAATGTGTTTGATTTTAACATTTTGTTTTGGAGTAAATGGACTTTCCTGGAATTTAAACACATTTACTGTTTACTGCCACATCTCTTGTCACTCCTGTTGAAAAAGGAACATTGATTTGACCCCACTAACAATTAGGAAATCAAATGAACTTTCTCAAAACAAACATTTTCCAGCAAAATTCTACTAGTGTATGGCCTGCTTAACCACTATACCCCTGGAAAGTTTTACCCTCTTCATGACCAAGACATTTTTTACTATTCAGCACTGATAATCACTGTAACAACTATGTTTTGAACTGTCACGAATGGTATACATTCATAGCAACTGTGATTTATTGTTGTGTGCTGTGATTGGCCCACAGCTATCATATGGTACAGGGTGTTGTGATTGGCCCAGGTACTATGTGATAGCCTTGGTCCAATTACAGCATCACTTTAGTAATCACAGCTGTTATGAATGAAATCCATTTCTAACAGCTTTGTTGACATTGTGATCATGTGATCGCACAGCGTGCCCTTGGCTGGATGACGTATATGTACGTGACCCAGGCTGCCTGCCACAGTAAATGTACTGTGACTGGGCAGTAACCGGTTAAACAAGGTTAAGCTGTGCTCACTTTGATGATGCAATCATAAACAAGCAATGTTTGCATGGCCCATGATTGGATTATTTAGGTGAGTCATGATGAATCGGATATGGTTTCAATCTCTTGCAATTCAGCAGCATGGGAAAATGAGATAAAGGAGTCAATCAGATGTATTGCATGCAAATATCTTGACAAGGATAATGTTGATCAGGGCCGAGACTTGGGGGGATGTCAGGGGTAGGGATGAGCCGAACACCCCCAGTTCGGTTTGCACCTGTCACGTACCTGGTGATGGAGCCTGATATGCAGAGGACGGCCTCTCTTACAACTCTGACTTGGAGCCCCTGATAGAGCTGACAGGAAGCACCGAGATTCAGAGTCGCACGAGTGCCTGGCGGGATCACTGAACCTGGAGCTGGATCGGAGCACTCGGCCGAGCTGTAGAGGTGTCTGTAGGGATCCCAGAGCAGTGGTAGGCAGGTAGCTGGAGTGAGTAGACAACCGGTCCCCACAGGCAGAAGTGCAGGTGCAGCAGAAGGGATAGTAGCACCGTCGAGGCTGAAGAGAAGGCAGGTACAGGCAGGCCGGGTCATACACAAACGGGCACGTCAGGAACAGAGGCTGAAGCGGAAGCAGAATCAGATTACGGGCCGGGTCATCAGCAGACTGGCAGCGAAGTGGCAGAAGAAGCAGGCAGATGCAGAGTAGAGGACAAGCCGGGGTCCGATGCAGGCAGGAAACGGGAACGTCAGGAAGCAAGCTGGGTCACAACAGGAACGAAAGTCAGGTAGGTAATTGCAAGATACACAGGGAACGCTGTAGAGCAGACAGCACTGAGTCTGGAAACTGACTGAGTTTAAGTAGCCTGTTTGGGTGTCAAAAGCTTTCACAGGGTGTGTGTGCACCAATGGAATTCTGACAGGGGCAGAGGTAACAGGTCATCTTCTTCGGCAGCCATCTTGGGTGCTGGCATGCCCTTCCTGACAGGCAGATGTAACAGGTCGTCTTCTTCGGCAGCCATCTTGGGTGCTGGCATGTCCTTCCTGACACCCCCCCCAAAGGGCAGCCTCCGGATGCCCAACTTGGCCCACTTGTCAGGATGGGAGTTCTTAAAAGCTTGAACCAAATTTTGGGCATGGATATTACCTTCAGGTTCCCAGGAGTTGTCCTCTGGCCCATACCCTTTCCATTTTATCAGGAACTGGATCTGATTTCTTCTCTTCCTGCAGTCTAAGATTGTTTCCACCTCAAACTCTTCCTCCCCATCAATAATTACAGGTTCAGGCGGGCCGGAACTTCGTCCTGGGAAGGGGTCAGGAATGGCAGGTTTCAACAAGGTTATGTGGAATACAGGGTGGATTCTAAATGACTCAGGCAACTCTAATTCATACACAACCTCATTGATCCGTCTCTTCACCGGAAATGGTCCTATAAATTTAGGGCCCAGTTTCTTCAAGGGACAGGCCAGTTTCAAATTAGTAGTTGCTAGCCACACTTACTAGGTCACCAGGATTCAAGATCAATTCTCCCCTTCTTTTCCTGTCAAAAACTTCCTTATTGTATGCCTGTGTCTTGGCCATTGTTTCCTGTAGCAGTTTGTTATTGGCGTTGAAGAAATTTATAGTTTCGGAAACAGCTGGTACAGGGGAATCTGGAATTGTATTAGACACAAAAGAAGGGTGGAAACCGTAGTTTGCAAAAAATGGAGATTGCTTTGTAGCAGAGTGTACTGAATTGTTATAAGAAACCAGGGGAAGAAATGGAAGCTCAATCATCTTGAGAAAATGAGGAGAAACATCTCAGGTACTGTTCGAGGGTTTGATTAGTCCTCTCTGTCTGCCCATTCGTTTGTGGGTGATATGCAGAAGAAAATGAAAGTTCAATCCCGAGTGCATCACATAAGGCTCTCCAGAATCTGGATGTAAACTGCACCCCACGGTCGGACACAATATTGTCCGGAATCCCGTGAAGCCTTACGATCTCCTTGACAAAGGTTTGAGCTGTTTCTCGAGCAGATGGTGTGCCCTTCATGGGCAGGAAGTGTGCCATCTTAGATAGTCTATCGACAACTACAAAAATGGTGTTGTGGCCCTCAGATGGGGGAAGTTCTACATACAAATCTATTGAGATCATCTTCCAAGGTCTACTGGGGACAGGTAAGGGTTTTAGCAGACCCCAGGCTCTAGATCTGCTGGTTTTATTGCGGATGCAAGTGGTGCAAGATTCCACATATTTCCTACAATCTTTTTCCACCCCAGGCCACCAAAATGTCCATTGTACTAATTCAGTTGTCTTGCCAATGCCAAAATGACCTGCCAGCACATAATCATTGCCGTCTTCCATTCATCCCCCTCTCGTATGTGAACCAGATTATAAGCACCCCGAAGATCCAATTTTGTGAAAATGGTGGCCGTACCGAGTCGCTGGAATAATTCAGGCACAAGTGGAAGAGGGTAACGTTTTTTTACAGTGACCTTATTAAGTTCATGGTAGTCCACACAGGGCTGTAATAAGTGGTCCTTTTTTTCTACAAAGAAGATCCCCGCACCGGCAGGAAATGTGGAGGGGCGAATAAACCCCTTTTTAAGGTTGTCATCAATGTAGTCTTTCAAAGCAACAAGTTCAGATTCAGATAGAGGAAAGATCCTGCCAAAAGGAACTTCAACCCCAGGAAGGAGCTCAAATGGACAGTCATAAGCCCTATGAGGAGGAAGCGTTTCTGCCTCTTTTTTGCTGAAATCATCCAGAAAATCGTGATATGCTACTGGAACAACTTGGCGGGCTTCGGACTCCAAATCGATGCACAGCAGGGGAGATTGGTCCTGATGAATCTCTTGCCAACAATGCTGAAGGCAATAGGGGGAAAGAAACTTGATTTCTTCTGTAACCCAGTTAATGTGAGGGTTATAAGCTTTTAACCAAGGCATACCCATAATGATTGGGAACAGAGGGGAAGCGATTGCATCTAGGCGTAGAAGCTCTTGATGGTTTTCGGCAATGGTGGTAGATAACAGGATGGTTTCATGAGTAGGGATGAGCCGAACACCCCCCGGTTCGGTTCGCACCAGAACCCGCGAACGGACCGAAAGTTCGCACGAACGTTAGAACCCCATTGACGTCTATGGGACTCGAACGTTCGAAATCAAAAGTGCTCATTTTAAAGGCTAATTTGCATGGTATTGTCCTAAAAAGGGTTTGGGGACCCGGGTCCTACCCCAGGGGACATGTATCAATGCAAAAAAAACTTTTAAAAACGGCCGTTTTTTCGGGAGCAGTGATTTTAATGATGCTTAAAGTAAAAAAAAAAAAGTGAAATATTCCTTTAAATATCGTACCTGGGGGGTGTCTATAGTATGCCTGTAAAGTGACGCGTGTTTCCCATGTTTAGAACAGTCCCTGCACCAAATGTCATTTTTAAAGGAAAAAATCTCATTTAAAACTGCTTGCGGGTTTAATGTCATGTCGGGTCATGGCAATATGGATGAAAATCAGTGAGACAAACGGCATGGGTACCCCCCAGTCCATTACCAGGCCCTTTGGGTCTTGTATGGATATTAAGGGGAACCCCGCACCCAAATTAAAATAAGGAAAGGTGTGGGGCCACCAGGCCCTATATACTCTGAACAGCAGTATACAGGCGGTGCAAACAAGACAGGGACTGTAGGTTTGTTGTTAAGTAGAATCTGTTTGTAATTTTGAACATTTTTAACGTGTTTAGCTCCAGCCAAAAAATCTTTTCTAAGCTTTTTGGAAAACATAGGGAAGGGTTATCACCCCTGTGACATTTGTTTTGCTGTCTTTCCTCCTCTTCAGAAGATTTCACCTCACTTTTTTGTCCCAATGAAAAATGTTTTTTGAAAATTTGGGTTTTTTTGTGGAACAAGGATTGGAAAGCATCAGTGGAAAGGAGAAATTGTTTTCCCATATTAACTCTTACAGGAGAGAATTTCCCTTCCTAGGGGTAGATTTCATCTCACTTCCTGTTGTCTCCTTCCGTTTGCAAGTAGGAGTCGTTTGTAAGTTAGATGTTTGAAAGTAGGGTCCTGCCCTATATACTCAGCAGAAATTTGGGCCTTAGGTGTTGCTGTGGCCACAACACTGTAAGCCCTCACAGGGCCCTGCTGTGAAATATTAGATCAAGAATTGTAATTACATGCCCCTGTTGAACAGGAGCTGAAAAATTAGGCCTTAGGCACTGGTGCTGGTGCCACAACACTGCAACCCCTCACAGACACTCTAGTTGGAACGCAGGAACGAGCCCTGCTGCAAATTATTGCTTCAAAAATTGTAATTACACGCCCCTGTTAGACAGGGGCAGAAAAATTGGGCCTTAGGCACTGGTGCTGGTGCCACAACACTGCAACCCCTCACAGACACTCTAGTTGGAACGCAGGAACGAGCCCTGCTGCAAAGTATTGCATCAAAAATTGTAATTACACGCCCCTGTTAAACAGGGGCAGAAAAATTGGGCCTTAGGCACTGGTGCTGGTGCCACAACACTGCAACCCCTCACAGACACTCTAGTTGGAACGCAGGAACGAGCCCTGCTGCAAAGTATTGCATCAAAAATTGTAATTACACGCCCCTGTTAGACAGGGGCAGAAAAATTGGGCCCTAGGCACTGGTGCTGGTGCCACAACACTGCAACCCCTCAAAGACACTCTAGTTGGAATGCAGGAACGAGCCCTGCTGCAAAGTATTACATCAAAAATTGTAATTACACGCCCCTGTTAAACAGGGGCTGAAAAATTGTGCCTTAGGCACTGGTGGTGGCGCCCAGAACCAAAAATGTTCTTACAAGCTATCAGCGTGATGATTGAAGAGGAAGAGGATAATTACTCAGGGATAGTCACTCAGCATCAGCATAGGCAGTCTTTGAAGGGATCTGAGATTTCAAAAAAAATTATTCGGTTACATCAGCATCAGGTGCTTGGTAGCTGGTGGTGATCCAAGACTCATTCATTTTTATGAAGGTCAGCCGATCGACCGAGTCGGTGGACAGACGCACCCTGTGATCGGTTACCACGCCTCCAGCAGCACTGAATGTGCGTTCCGAAAGAACGCTGGATGCAGGACAGGCCAGTAGCTCAATTGCATACTGTGCAAGCTCTGGCCAGTGATCCATCCTCAAGACCCAGTAACCCAGAGGATTTTCGGTGGGAAAGGTGTCCAAGTCTGATCTTGCCCCTAGGTATTCCTGCACCATGTAAAACAGACGCTGGCGATGGTTGCTGGAACCGATCATACCTTGGGGCTGCGGACCAAAAAATTGTCTGAACGCATCGGTCAGACGGCCACCTTCTCCACCGCTCCTTCTTTGACTGACCGAAGCCTCAGCAACACGTTGTCCAGAAACAGGAGTTTGTAACCTCCCAGTCTCTGGGAACGCGTTGCACAGACCTTTCTGCAAGGCCTCCCGAAGATGTTTCATCCTCTGCTCCCTCTGCGATGGCAAGATAAGGTCCGCAACCTTACCCTTGTAACGTGGATCAAGGAGGGTTGCCAGCCAGTATTGGTCCTTCTCCTTGATACCACGAATACGAGGATCCTTACGCAGGCTTTGCAGGATCAGGGAGGCCATGCAGCGTAGGTTTGCTGAGGCATTCGGTCCGGAGTCCTCTGGGTCACTAAGAACGACATGGTCCGCAGCCACCTCCTCCCAGCCACGTACAAGTCCATGTGTTTCTTGGGACTGATCCCTTAAAGACTGCTGCTGATGCTGAGTGCCAGGCTCCACCTCCATACTGACACAATCTTCCTCCTCCTCCTCTTCCTCCTCGTCCTCTTCCTGTGTGATCGGCGGGCACGCAGGAACACTGTCTGGATAAAGGGGGCCTTGAGAGCTAAGGAAGTCCTCCTCTTCCTGCCTCTGTTCTGCCTCAAGTGCCCTGTCCATTATTCCACGCAGCGTGTGCTCCAACAGGTGGACAAGGGGGACAGTGTCACTGATGCATGCACTGTCACTGCTCACCATCCTCGTGGCCTCCTCGAATGGTGACAGGACAGTGCATGCATCCCTGATCATGGCCCACTGGCGTGGGGAAAAAAAACCAAGCTCCCCTGACCCTGTCCTGGTGCCATAGTCGCACAGGTACTCATTGATGGCCCTCTGCTGCGTGTGCAGCCGCTGCAGCATGGCCAACGTTGAGTTCCACCTGGTGGGCATGTCACAGATTAGGCGGTTCTTGGGCAGGTTAAACTCCTTTTGGAGGTCCGTCAGCCGAGCACTGGCATTATATGACCGGCGGAAATGCACACAGACTTTCCTGGCCTGCCTCAGGACATCCTGTAAGCCCGGGTACCTGCCCAAGAACCGCTGCACCACCAAGTTAAGGACGTGAGCCAAACAGGGCACATGGGTCATTTGTCCCTGTCGGAGGGCAGAGAGGAGGTTGGTGCCATTGTCGCAAACCACCATTCCTGCCTTAAGTTGGCGTGGCGTCAACCACCTCTGAACCTGCCCCTGCAGAGCTGACAGAACCTCTGCCCCAGTGTGGCTCCTGTCCCCCAAGCACACCAGCTCAAGCACCGCATGGCATCTTTTGGCCTGCGTACTTGCGTAGCCCCTTGAACGCCTACGGAGCACCGCTGGTTCCGAGGAAGAGGCCATGGAGGAAGAAGAAGAGGAGGGGGTGGAGGAGAGAGGTGTGTCACAATCAGCATTTTGGAGGCGTGGTGGCGGAACAACCTCCAACACTACTGCACCTTGTCCTGCATCCTTCCCAGCTGCCAGCAGAGTCACCCAATGCGCCGTGAAACTTAGGTAACGTCCCTGTCCATGCCTGCTGGACCATGAGTCAGCGGTAATATGCACCTTACCGCTGACCGCCCTGTCCAGCGAGGCATGGACATTGCCTTCCACATGCCGGTAGAGAGCCGGAATCGCCTTCCGTGAGAAAAAGTGGCGTTTGGGTACCTGCCACTGAGGAACCGCACATTCCACAAACTCACGGAAGGGGGCAGAGTCTACCAACTGAAAAGGCAGCAGTTGAAGTGCTAGCAATTTTGCCAAGCTAGCATTCAACCGCTGGGCATGTGGATGGCTGGGAGCAAACTTCTTTCGGCGGTGCAGCAGCTGGGGCAGGGAAATTTGCCTGGTACAATCTGACGTCGGTGTACCAAAAGCAGATTGCCCACAAGTACTTGGCTGTGACACACCTAATTCTACACCTTCATTCCTCTCACTGCAGGTCTCAGAGAGGACTGAAGGTCTAGTGGGGTTGGAAATCTCAGCTGATGAGGAGCAAGGAGAGATCCTCTTTGTTCTTTGGTGTGGGTCTTTTAGATACGCTTGCCAACGAACTGCATGGCAGGTCAACATATGTCTGGTCAAGCATGTGGTACCCAAGCGGGAGATATTTTGGCCACGCGAGATACGCTTGAGACATATGTTGCAAATAGCAGCGGTGCGATCTGATGCACTCGTCTCAAAAAAGGCCCACACCAAAGAACTTTTTGAATAACGCGCAGAGACTGCAGCGCCCTGCACATGTGGAGCTTTGGGGTGTGATGCAGTCAATGTGCTGCCCTTAGGCTGGCCCCTGGAGGGCATCCTGCCTCGTTGGTGATGTGCTGCCGCCTCCTCCTCCTCCTCCTCCTCCTCCTCCTCCTCCTCTCTCCTATCAGGCACCCACGTTGAGTCAGTGACCTCATCATCCCCTCCCTCCTCATCACTGGAGCAAACCTGGCAGTATGCTGCAGCAGGGGGAGCATGACTGCCAGATTGCTGTCCTTCTTGGGCACCCCCTCTGTCCGCGCTCATGTTACTGCCTTCATCGAGCTCAGTATCGTCATCAGAGCCTTCCAAACGCTGGGCATCCTCCTGGAGCATGTACCCAACACTGTGGTCAAACAGTTCGAGGGAATCCTCATGAGGACATGGTGGAGCTAGGGAAGGAGTCACTGATGACATTGAGCTGAGGGAAGAGGCCGCTGCTTTGCCAGACAAAGCACCCTGGGCATGGGTGAGAGAGGATGAGGAGGATGAGGACGGCTTGGTCATCCACTCGACCAAGTCTTCCGCATGTTGCGGCTCAACATGGCCAGCTGCCGAAAAAAAGGCCAAGCGTGTCCCATGGCCACGTGCTGATGAGGATGCACCGTCTCCACGACCAGCACTAGACACAGAGCCTGCTTGCCCTCTCTTATTGGCTTGTGACTGTCTGCCTCTCCTTCTTGGCCTTCCAGACATACTAATGGCCTGTAGCTGCACTAAGCTGGGATAGAACACCTGTAATTTTCTTCAAGTAGCTTTATATACTGTAACCAGACAAGCCTGCCTGTCAGTAGGAAGATAACAGGAACGGATCTAGCTGAACACTGTGAGCAGGACGCACTGTACTAAATGTAAATAGTCTAGCTGCCTGACCGTGGTACTAATAGGATCAAATAGAACACCTGTAATTTTCTTCAGGTAGCTTTATATACTGTAACCAGACAAGCCTGCCGGTCAGTAGGAATTTAACAGGAACGGATCTAGCTGAACACTGTGAGCAGGACGCACTGCACTAAATGTAAATAGCAGGAACGGATCTAGCTGAACACTGTGAGCAGGACGCACTGCACTAAATGTAAATAGTCTAGAAGATAACAGGAACGGATCTAGCTGAACACTGTGAGCAGGACGCACTGCACTAAATGTAAATAGTCTAGAAGATAACAGGAACGGATCTAGCTGAACACTGTGAGCAGGACGCACTGCACTAAATGTAAATAGCAGGAACGGATCTAGCTGAACACTGTGAGCAGGACGCACTGCACTAAATGTAAATAGTCTAGAAGATAACAGGAACGGATCTAGCTGAACACTGTGAGCAGGACGCACTGCACTAAATGTAAATAGCAGGAACGGCTCTAGCTGAACACTGTGCGCAGGACGCACTGCACTAAATGTAAATAGCAGGAACGGATCTAGCTGAACACTGTGAGCAGGACGCACTGCACTAAATGTAAATAGCAGGAACGGATCTAGCTGAACACTGTGAGCAGGACGCACTGCACTAAATGTAAATAGCAGGAACGGATCTAGCTGAACACTGTGAGCAGGACGCACTGCACTAAATGTAAATAGCAGGAACGGATCTAGCTGAACACTGTGAGCAGGACGCACTGCACTAAATGTAAATTGCAGGAACGGATCTAGCTGAACACTGTGAGCAGGACGCACTGCACTAAATGTAAATAGTCTAGAAGATAACAGGAACGGATCTAGCTGAACACTGTGAGCAGGACGCACTGCACTAAATGTAAATAGCAGGAACGGATCTAGCTGAACACTGTGAGCAGGACGCACTGCACTAAATGTAAATAGCAGGAACGGATCTAGCTGAACACTGTGAGCAGGACGCACTGCACTAAATGTAAATAGCAGGAACGGATCTAGCTGAACACTGTGAGCAGGACGCACTGCACTAAATGTAAATTGCAGGAACGGATCTAGCTGAACACTGTGAGCAGGACGCACTGCACTAAATGTAAATAGTCTAGAAGATAACAGGAACGGATCTAGCTGAACACTGTGAGCAGGACGCACTGCACTAAATGTAAATAGCAGGAACGGATCTAGCTGAACACTGTGAGCAGGACGCACTGCATTAAATGTAAATAGTCTAGATAGAAGATAACAGGAACGGATCTAGCTAAACTGAATACAGTGTATATATATATATGCAACACCTGGGATGCATATATATACACAATACACTGTAAGTGCAGCTAACTGACTGACTGTTCTGCCTAATCTATCTAACTCAAATCAAATGACACTCTCTCTCTCTCTCTCTATCTCTCAGCACACCGGAACACACACTACACAGGGCCGCCGTGCAGGCGGCCTTATATAGTGTGGGGTGTGTACTAAATCCCCTGAGCCATAATTGGCCAAAGCCACCCTGGCTTTGGCCAATTACAGCTCTCTCTACTGACGGCGCTGTGATTGGCCAAGCATGCGGGTCATAGTGCATGCTTGGCCAATCATCAGCCAGCAA
Organism: Aquarana catesbeiana; assembly: GCF_042186555.1. Taxonomy (NCBI): domain Eukaryota; kingdom Metazoa; phylum Chordata; class Amphibia; order Anura; family Ranidae; genus Aquarana; species Aquarana catesbeiana. Next base: position 197,353,720 of record NC_133330.1, on the reverse strand, counting down.
TGCACTGCGATGCCGCAGTGAATTATGGGCCGTGACGCGCCACACGAATTTAGCGCGAACGGCCCATAACGTTCGCAATTCGGCGAACGATCGAACAGCCGATGTTCGAGTCGAACATGGGTTCGACTCGAACACGAAGCTCATCCCTATTCATGAGTAACCAATCCAGATTTAATGGTGGATCCGTCTGCCAGATGTACAGAAAGTCTCTGAGCCTTGGGTAGTAGAGGAATTTGATGTTTGGCAGCAAAAGCTAAATCTATGAAACAGCTGCAAGCTCCAGAGTCAATTATAGCGGGGGTCTGGATAGTTCCTCCTGGGAGCTGTAACAAAATGGGAAGAGCAAGATGAGCAGAGTGATTGGGTAGAGATGGAGGAGAAGCGGATGTAACTGAGAGGCACTTGCGGATCTTGACCGGGCAAGACCTCACATAATGTCCTGATCCTCCACAGTACAGGCAAAGATTTAGCTGGCGTCTGTGCTGGCGTTCTTCTGTAGTCAGAGAAGGACGGAGGAGACCAAGCTTCATGGGTTCAGATGCGTCTGAAGCGGATGTGGCAGGAGCAGGTGAAGCGGGACTGAAAGAACCAGACACTCATGGAAGCATCCATACTGGACGGGACTGGTCGGTGGCTCGTTCCGACCTACGTTCCCTTAAGCGACGGTCAATCTGGATTGACAAATTTATAAGTGTCTCCAAGGTGTAGGGGACACCTGTTCATGCTAGCTCGTCCTTGAGATTAGCAGAAAGGCCCATGCGGAACTGGTAACGCAGGGCAGCATCGTTCCAGTTGGTGTCGGAACTCCAGCGCCTGATTTCTGAAACATAGTCCTCCACGGCCCTGTGACCCTGCTGAAGCGTGTGAAGGGCGGCTTCCGCAGTAGCGGCTTGCTGGGGATCTTCATATAACTGAGCCATGGCTCCAAAAAAGGAGGCTAAGTCCGTCAGAGATGTGGCCTTTTGTTTAAGAAGTCGGTGAGCCCAGGCCTGTGGTTCCCCCTGAAGCAAGGAAATGACAAACCTGACCTTGGTGGCTTCCAGGGAGAAGGTTCGTGGTTGTAGCGAAAAATAGAGTTTGCATGCGTTGCGGAAGGCTCTGAACTTGTTGCGTTCTCCGTGGAACTTTTCAGGAGTTGGGACTCTGGGTTCAGGTGGTAGCATAACGACTGCGGGAGCTGCTGGCATCCCAGAAGTGGAAGGTGCTTGAGCAGCAGAGGCAGACAAGGTCTGTATTTGGCCTTCCAGCTGGGCATAACCCTGTTGTAAGTCCTTAATCCGGCTAGGTGTTGGCAGAGTTCCTCCATAGGAGAGGGTCCTTGCACAGGCTCAGACATGGCTGTCTGCTACTGTCACATAACTGGTGATGGAGCCTGATATGCAGAGGACGGCCTCTCTTACAGCCCTGACTTGGAGCCCCTGATAGAGCTGACAGGAAGCACCGAGATGCAGAGTCGCACGAGTGCCTGGCGGGATCACTGAACCTGGAGCTGGATCGGAGCACTCGGCTGGGCTGAAGAGGTGTCTGTAGGAATCCCAGAGCAGTGGTAGGCAGGTAGCTGGAGTGAGTAGACAACCGGTCTCCAAAGGCAGAAGTGCAGGTGCAGCAGAAGGGATAGTGGCACCCTCGAGGCTGAAGAGAAGGCAGGTACAGGCAGGCTGGGTCATACACAAACGGGCACGTCAGGAACAGAGGCTGAAGTGGAAGCGGAATCAGATTACGGGCCGGGTCATCAGCAGACTGGCAGCGAAGTGGCAGAAGAAGCAGGCAGATGCAGAGTAGAGGACAAGCCAGGGTCGGATGCAGGCAGGAAACAGGAACGTCAGGAAGCAAGCCGGGTCACAACAGGAACGAAAGTCAGGTAGGTAATTGCAGGATACACAGGGAACGCTGTAGAGCAGACAGCACTAAGTCAGGAAACTGACTGAGTTTAAGTAGCCTGTTTGGGTGTCAAAAGCTGTCACAGGGTGTGTGTGCACCAATGGAATTCTGACAGGGGCAGAGGTACCAGGTCATCTTCTTCGGCAGCCATATTGGGTGCTGGCATGCCCTTCCTGACAGCACCAGAACCTGTGAACGGACCGAAAGTTCGTGCGAACTTTAGAACCGCATTAAAGTCTATAGGACTCGAATGTTCAAAATCAAAAGTGCTAATTTTAAAGGCTAATATGCAAGTTATTGTCCTAAAAAGGGTTTGGGGACCCGGGTCCCAGCAATATGGATGAAAATCAGTGAGACAAATGGCATGGGTACCCCCCCAAGTCCATTACCAGGCCCTTTGGGTCTTGTATGGATATTAAGGGGAACCCTGCACCCAAATTAAAAAAAGGAAAGGCGTGGGGCCCCCAGGCCCTATATACTCTGAACAGCATTATACAGACGGTGCAAACAAGACAGGGACTGTAGGTTTGTTGTTAAGTAGAATCTGTTTGTAATTTTGAACTGGTACATTTTTAAAGTGTAGCTCCAGCCAAAAAATCTATTTTTAAGCTTTTTGGAAAAAATAGGGAAGGGTTATCACCCCTGTAACATTTATTTTGCTGTCTGTGCACCTCTTCAGAAGATTTCACCTCACTTTCTGTCCCAATGACAAATGTTTTTAGAAAATTTGGGGTTTTTAGTGAAACAAGGATTGGTGATAAAGCATCAGTGAAGAGGAGACACGTTTTTCCCATATTAACTCTAATGCCCTGTACACACGGTCGGATTTTCCGACGGAAAATGTGTGATAGGACCTTGTTGTCGGAAATTCCGACCGTGTGTAGGCTCCATCACACATTTTCCATCAGATTTTCCGACACACAAAGTTTGAGAGCAGGATATAAAATTTTCCAACAACAAAATTTGTTGTCGGAAATTCCGATCGTGTGTACACAAATCCGATGGACAAAGTGCCACGCATGCTCAGAATAAATAAAGAGATGAAAGCTATTGGCCACTGCCCCGTTTATAGTCCTGACGTACGTGTTTTACGTCACCGTGTTCAGAACGATCGGATTTTCCGACAACTTTGTGTGACCGTGTGTATGCAAGACAAGTTTGAGCCAACATCCGTCGGAAAAAATCCTAGAATTTTCTTGTCGGGATGTCCGAACAAAGTCCGACCGTGTGTACGGGGCATTACAGGAGAGAATTTCCCTTCCTAGGGGTAGATTTCATCTCACTTCCCGTTGTCCCCTTCCGTTTGCAAGTAGGAGTCGTTTGTAAGTTGGATGTTTGAAAGTAGGGGCCTGCCCTATATACTCTGCAGAAATTGGGGCCTTAGGTGTTGGTGTTGCCACAACACCGTAAGCCCTCACAGTTACTCTTGGTAGGCGCAAGAACGGGCCCTGCTGTGAAATATTAGATCAAGAATTGTAATTACATGCCATTGTTGAACAGTGGTAAAAAAATTGGGCCTTTGGTGGTGGTGGTGCTGGTGCCACAACACTGTAAGTCCTCACAGTTACTCTTGGTGGGCACTGTAATGGGCCCTGCTGTGAAATATTATATCAAGAATTGTAATTACATGCACCTGTTCAACAGGGGCAGAAAAATTGGGCCTTTGGTGGTGGTGGTGGTGTTGCCACAACACTGCAACCCCTCACAGATTCTCTAGTTGGAGCGCAGGAATGAGCCCTGCTGCAAAGTATTGCATCAAAAATTTTAATTACACACCCCTGTTAAACAGAGGCAGAAAAATTGGGCCTTAGCCACTGCTGCCACAACACTGCAACCCCTCACAGATGCTATAGTTGGAGCGCAGGAATGAGCCCTGCTGCAAAATATTGCATCAAAAATTGTAATTATACACCCCTGTTAAACAGGGGCTGAAAATTTGGGCCTTCGGCACTGGTGCTGGTGCCACAACACTGCAACCCCTCACAGATACTTTAGTTGGAGCGCAGGAATGAGCCCTGCTGCAAAGTATTGCATCAAAAATTGTAATTACACTCCCCTGTTAAACAGGGGCTGAAAAATTGGGCCTTGGGCACTGGTGCTGGTGCCACAACACTGCAACCCCTCACAGATACTCTAGTTGGAGCGCAGGAACTAGCCCTGCTGCAAAGAATTGCATCAAAAATTGTAATTACACGCCCCTGTTAAATAGGGGCAGAAAAATTGGGCCTTAGCCACTGCTGCCACAACACTGCAACCCCTCACAGATGCTATATTTGGAGTGCAGGAATGAGCTCTGCTGCAAAGTATTGCAGCAAAAATTGTAATTATACTCCCCTGTTAAACGGGGGCTGAAAAATTGGGCCTTGGGCACTGGTGCTGGTGCCACAACACTGCAACCCCTCACAGATACTCTAGTTGGAGAGCAGGAATGACCCCTGCTGCAAAGTATTGCATGAAAAATTGTAATTACACTCCCCTGTTAAACAGGGGCAGAAAAATTGGGCCTTGGCCACTGGTGGCGGTGCCCAGAACCAAAAATGTTCTTACAAGCTATCAGCATGAAAATTGAGGAGGAAGAGGATTGTCACTCAGCATAACAGAATAGTCACTCAGCATCAGCATAGGCAGTCTTCACGGGATCTCACATTGAAAAAAAAATCAATCGTTTACATCAGCATCAGGTGCTTGGTAGCTGGTGATCCAAGACTGATTCATTTTTATGAAGGTCAGCCGATCGACCGATTCGGTGGACAGGCGCACCCTATGATCGGTTACAAAGCCTTTCAGCAGCACTGAATGTGCGTTCCGAAAGAATGCTGGATGCAGGACAGGCCAGTAGCTCAATTGCATACTGTGCAAGCTCTGGCCAGTGATCCATCCTCAAGACCCAGTAACCCAGAGGATTTTCGGTGGGAAAGGTGTCCAAGTCTGATCTTGCCCCTAGGTAATCCTGCAGCATGTGAATCAGACGCTGGTTATGGTTGCTGGAACCGATCACACCTTGGGGCTGCGAACTAAAAAATTGTCTGAACGCATCGGTCAGATGGCCACCTTCTCCACCGCTCCTTCTGTGACTGACCGAAGCCTCAGCAACACGTTGTCCAGGAGGACCAGGAAATTGTAACCTCCCAGGCTCTGGAAACACGTTGCACAAACCTTTCTGAAAGGCCTCCCGAAGATGTTTCATCCTTTGCTCCCTCTACGATGGCAAGATAAGGTCCGCAACCTTACCCTTGTAACGTGGATCAAGGGTTGCCAGCCAGTAATGATCCCTGCCCTGGATACCACGAATACGAGGATCCTTCCGCAGGCTTTGCAGGATCAGGGAGGCCATGCAGCGTAGGTTTGCTGAAGCATTCAGTCCAGAGTCCTCTGGGTCACTAAGGACGACATGATCCACAGCCATATACAATTCCATGGGTTTCTTCGGACTGTAAATGATCCCTTGAAGACTGCTGTTGATGCTGAGTGCCAGACTCCACCTCCATGCTGACACAATCCTCCTCCTCCTCATCCTCTTCCTGTGTGATCGGCAGGCACGCAGGAACACTGTCTGGATAAAGGGGGCCTTGAGAGGTAAGGAAGTCGTCCTCTTTCTCCCTCTGTTCTGCCTCAAGTGCCCTGTCCATTATTCCACACAGCGTGTGCTCCAACAGGTGGACAAGAGGGACAGTGTCACTGATGAATGCACTGTCACTGCTCACCATCCTCGTGGCCTCCTCAAATGGTGACAGGACAATGCATGCATCCCTGATCATAGCCCACTGGCGTGGGGAAAAAAAACAAGGTCCCCCGACCCTGTCCTGGTGCCATAGTCGCATAGGTACTCATTGATGACCCTCTGCTGCGTGTGCAGCCGCTGCAGCATGGCCAATGTTGAGTTCCACCTGGTGGGCATGTCACAGATTAGGTGGTTCTTGGGCAGGTTAAATTCCTTTTGGAGGTCAGCCAACCAAACACTGGCATTATGTGACCTGCGGAAATGCACCCAGACTTTTCTGGCCTGCCTCAGGACATCCTGTAAGCCCGGGTACCTGCCCAAGAACCGCTGCACCACCAAGTTAAGGATGTGAGCCAAACAGGGCACATGGGTCAGTTGTCCCTGTCGGAGGGCGAAGAGGAGGTTGGTGCCATTGTCGCAAACCATCATACCTGGCTTAAGCTGGCGTGGCGTCAACCACCTCTGAATCTGCCCCTGCAGAGCTGACAGAATCTCTGCCCCAGTGTGGCTCCTGTCCCCCAAGCACACCAGCTTAAGCACTGCATGGCATCTTTTTGCCTGCGTGCTTGCATAGCCCCTTGAACGTCTACGGAGCACTGCTGGTTCCAAGGACAAATCAGCACAGGAAGAGGCCATGGAGGAAGAAGAAGAGGAGGGGGTGGAGGAGAGAGGTGTTGCAGAATCACCACTAGTAGAATTTTGGAGGCGTGGTGGCGGAACAACCTCCAACACTACTGCACCCTGTCCTGCATCCTTCCCAGCTGTCAGAAGAGTCACTCAGTGCGCGGTGAAAGATAGGTAACGTCCCTGTCCATGCCTGCTGGACCATGAGTCAGCGGTAATATGCACCTTACCGCTGACCGCCCTGTCCAGCGAGGCCAAGACATTGCCTTCCACATGCCGGTAGAGAGCTGGAATCGACATCCGTGAGAAAAAGTGGCGTTTGGGAACCTGCCACTGAGGAACTGCACATTCCACAAATGCATGGAAGGGGTCAGTCTACCAATTGAAAAGGCAGCAGTTGAAGTGCTTGCAATTTTGCCAAGCTAGCATTCAACCGCTGGGCATGTGGATGGCTGGGAGCGAACTTCTTTCGGCGGTGCAGCAGCTGGGGCAGGGAAATTTGCCTGGTATAATCTGACGTTGGTGTACCGATAGCAGTTTGCCTGCAAGTACTTGGCTGTGACACACCTAATTCTACACCTTCATTCCACTCAGTGTAGGTTTCAGAGAGGACTGAAGGTATAGTGGGGTTGGAAATCTCAGCTGATGAGGAGCAAGGAGAGGTCCGCTTTGTTCTTTGGTGTGTGTCTTTTAGGTACTCTTGCCAACGAACTGCATGGCAGGTTGACATATGTCTGGTCAAGCATGTGGTACCCAAGTGGGTGATGTTTTGGCCACGCGAGATATGCTTGAGACATATGTTGCAAATAGCAGTGGTGAGATCTGATGCACTTCTCACAAAAAAGGGCCACACCAAAGAACTTTTGGAATAACGCGCAGAGACAGCAGCGCCCTGCACATGCGGAGCTCTGCGGTGTGATGCAGTCAGTGTGCTGCCCTTAAGCTGGCCCCTGGAGGGCATCCTGCCTAGTTGGAGATGTGCCTTCTCCTCTTTCCTATCAGGCACCCACGTGGAGTCAGTGACCTCATCATCCCCTCCCTCCTCATCACTGGAGCAAACCTGGCAGTATGCTGCAGCTGGGGGAACATGACTGCCAGATTGCTGTCCTTCTTGGGCACCCCCTCTCTCTGGGCTCACGTTACTGCCTTCCTCTAGCTGGGTACCATCATCGGAGCCTTCAAAACGCTGGGCATCCTCCTGGAGCATGTACCCAACACTGTGGTCAAACAGTTCGGGGGACTCCTCAGGAGGACATGGTGGGGCTAGGGAAGGAGTGACTGATGCCATTGACCTGAGGGAAGAGGCTGCATTGGCAGCTGCTTTGCCAGACAAAGTATTCTGAGCCTGGGTGAGAGAGGATGAGGAGGATGAGGACGGCTTGGTCATCCACTCTACCAAGTCTTCGGCATGTTGCGGCTCAACATGTCCAGCTGCCGAAAAAAAGGACAAGCGTGTCCCACGGCCATGTGCTGATGAGGATGCACCATCTCCACGACCAGCACTGTTGCCTCTAGACACAGAGCTTGCTTGCCCTCTTTTATTGGCTTGTGACTGTCTGCCTCTCCTTGTTGGCCTTCCAGACATACTAATGGCCTGCAATGAGATGTAGCTGAACAAAGCTGAGATGTATATATATACTGATACTGCAGCTTGCAGAATCAACTGCCTGCCTGTAGTATTATTAGTATGAGAACACCAGAGGAGCAGAGGACACAGTACACTAACTGTAAATACTGCAGCTGCCTGCCTGTGGTATTAATAGGATCAGAACAACGGCAATTGTCTTCAGGTAGCTTTAGGTGCACACCGTGCAGAGGACACAGTACACTAACTGTAAATACTGTAGCTGCCTGTCTGTGGTACTAATAGGATCAGAAGAACACCAGCAATTTTCTTCAGGTAGCTTTAGGTGCACACTGTGCAGAGGACACAGTACACTTACTGTAAATACTGTAGCTGCCTGCCTGTGGTACTAATAGGATCAGAAGAACACCACCAATTTTCTTCAGGTAGCTTTAGGTGCACACTGTGCAGAGGACACAGTACACTAACTGTAAATACTGTAGCTGCCTGCCTGTGGTACTAATTGGATCAGAATAACACCAGCAATTGTCTCCAGGTAGCTTTAGGTGCACACTGCCTGCCTGTCAGTAGGAAGAGAATAACAGGAACGGATCTAGCTAAACTGAATACAGTGTATATACACACACATATATATATATATATATATATATATATACATACATACAACACCTAGGATGCATATATATACACAATACACTGTAAGTGCAGCTAACGGACTCGCCTTCCTAACTTAAATCAAATGACACTGTCTCTCTGTCTATCTCTCTCCGCTGCAACACATTACACAAGGCCGCCACGCAGGCAGCCTTATATAGTGTGGGGCGTGTACTAAACCCCCTGAGCCATAATTGGCCAAAGCCACCCTGGCTTTGGCCAATTACAGCTCTCTGTACAGACGGCACTGTGATTGGCCAAGCATGTGGGTCATAGTGCATGCTTGGCCAATCATCAGCCATCAATGCACTGCGATGCCGCAGTGAATTATGGGCCATGAGGCGCCTCTCGAATTTGGCGCGAACGGCCCATAACGTTCGCAATTCGACGAACGGTCGAACCGGCGATATTCGAGTCGAACATGGGTTCGACTCGAACTCAAAGCTCATCCCTAGTCAGGGGGGACATGTGCCTCTGGCACTGCATTGAGTGGGTTGCTGCCACTGACAGGGGTAGTGACAGCAGCATCTCTACTCCTGTCAGCCTCAGACCAGCACTAGGAGCAAGGAGGAGGTGCAAGCTGTGTTCTCTCTCCCCCTCCTCCTTCCTGCCAGTGTATAGACTTATATGGCAACTTATTTATTACGTCTTTTCAATCAGTTTAGATGAATTCCTCTTTTCAATTATGCCCCTGAAGAAGGACTGAAATATAATGTACCCCGAAACACGTTGGGCTTGAAAAGAGTTCCATCTCACAAGTGTCATTGTCTAGTAGAAACAGACAAAAGATTCTTCTGAATTGTGTTCACTATACAATATGTTTTCGTTGTCTATAATGTTTACAATGTTTTTAATACATGAGAATCTTTAAATAAATAAAAATATTGTTTTATTCTTCACATGAGTTTGTACTCTTCCACTCCATATAACTGTTGCGCAAGTGCCGGAAAAATCCACTTAGGGGAACCCTTTTTCTTTGAATAAGCTTTTTGGATGTGGCACGGCCCCCTCTTGCTAACCTAGGAGAGCTAGTCACTCTCTTCCATCTGCTAGATATTGCTGTGTCTTTTACAGCTGTGAGATCCACAGTACTGATCAGTGGACATCCTGTTCTGTAATCCATGTAATACGTGACTTTTTAGGTAGGTAACACCTTCTGCCCACTAATTTTATTATATTAATGTAATATGTTATTATGATAGGGGTGGGGGGTCATACACATATGTAAGCCTTGAGCATAGCTCAGCGCATACATCTTTTTATTACAGCAAATTAATACATTTGTATGTTCATAAAGATGTATTATTTAATTAAAGATTGCAAAAAAAGTAATTCAAAAGTAAAGTAAATACACCGTTGTGTTGGAGGAGGTATGTGCCAATCTTGGGGGTTTTTAGACACCCCGATATCTGCAAGTTGGTTCTGTTTGGAAGTCTGCCCCCTGATTACAGTCAGATGCCATGCTTATCTGATCATTCATTAAAACTCATAGGCCTCTTGCACACCACAGCTTGAAAATGCTCAGTACAGCTTATTTTTTTACTGAGCTAAAATACAGCCCATTAATTGTAATGTGCCTATGCACACAGGCGTGTAAACAAGCGCCGTGTATTCTTCAGTAAAAAAAAAAAAATCTGCATTTTTGGTCAGTAATTTACGCCTCTTGCGAGGAATGTTTGCATGCCCATGATTGGATTATTTAGGTGAGTCATGATGAATCGGACATGGTTTCAATGTCTTTCAATTCAGCAGCATGGGAAACTGAGAGAAAGGAGTCAATCAGATGTATTGCATGCAAATGTCTTGACAAGGAAGACATTATCCTTATCAAAAAGTAGATGCTGCAGGAGTATCGTGTGCAAGAGGCCATAAGGTGACTTCTGTTGAAACCCCGGTTACCTGTTGGATTAGCCTTGAGGGGTGTTACAAACACTCCAATATCTGCAGCAGTTCTGATAGGTTGATTTTCCCTAATTAGAAATCAACCTTTTATTTGTACTATGAATTGCAATCACTAAGTGCCATCTATGCAATTGGATGACTGTCTGTAACTAGATGCCCCTCCAATGCCAGTCAGTTAAACAGGGATGGGTTGTAACTTTATAGCAGTGTATTTACTGCTGGTTGTTTTAGTGCTTGTGACTCGATCAGGATAAAATGCTGTCACCCCATTTAGTTTTGAATATGTGATGATCTGAGGGTGTAGGGTGGTACTGGGGTGGTGAGGAGGCAGATCGGTAGGGTTGCAAGTGTGGCTGGCTGGGCATTCTGCATGTAGGCATAACAAAGGCACACTGATGCCTACAAAAGACATGGGGGAGCCCTGTCATGCTGCATGGGGCCCCATAATCTCTAATGATAGCCGTGGACAGTAGTGAGGGGCTGGGGGGCACTGCACAGTGCAGAGTTGGTTTGGCTGCAAAGTGCCCTGTCCCCATCCACCGCACAGCAACAGTCATTTACAGGGTTCAGGCAGACTGACAGGATGCTCACACTGTGTAATTTGTTGCTATGGTGCCTGCACCATGGAAAAGGTATTCAGAAGAGAATGGATGTTTTCTTTCTGCCCAGCCTTGCATTGCCTCCCACTCTCTACCATGATGTTACAGACAAGGTAAGGATTTTAAAGTAGGACTATTTGTGAAGCGGGACTCCCCCATAATGTGGCACCAAGTATCATTCATCCAGTGCAGATATCAGTTTCCTTCAGCCCAATACATTTAGTTAATGACTGAAAAAAGTTTAAGAAACGCTGATACAATACACACGCTCTTTAAATCAGAGAAGCAGGGAACTAGCATTCCCTGTTTACTCCTGCACCACCTCTGCACTACCCAGAGGTTATGTTAGATGTTGCTTTTGGATTGTGACTCCTGGTACAAAAGTGCGTCAAGTAAACAGGGAGCTACTGGATCCCTGCATCTTTATCACCTTGTGTCGGTGTCAGACTGTCGGTGACTCACACACAGCCAGTGCCAATATAAAACATCTGACGTCCACTGCCCTACTGACACCAACCTCTACCCTACTGACACTGTCCTGGGGGAGACTGAGTCTTTGACGCAGTTGAAAGAATGTCAAGCTTTGCCACTGATGTTCATAAGAGGAGAGAGCAGAGTGGTTGGAGAAAGGGCATCAATGTATCCCTTCTACAGTCTTCAACTCTAACAGAGAAAGCGGTGCCCTCCACCTCACTGTGCCTTGTGACAGGGCTTTGTAAATCTTGGAACTGGATGGACAGAAGTACAAATCCTTTGACAGATAAAATATCTCCCTTATATGTATATTTTCTGTGATTTAGCTATTTGTCTGGAGTTTAGATTCAAGATTACATCTGCATTTTTCATATCCAAAGGAAAAGGCTTTGATTGTGTGTCCTTGGCTGTGATGCAAAGGGTGTGAAAATATGATTGCCAACAGCAGCAGAAGGCTTGTGGCTCCCGTGTATTTGCTAAGCGGTAGATGTTCTGTGAGTTATCTGACAGAGATTTACCGCCTGCCAAGGAAGACATACGCAGCAAATATCATATCTCCAGCAGAGTGAATGTGGCATTTGTCAGTGGGAAATTATCCTTGTGGTGTACATCATCATGAATGTCATGGGGATTTCTCTAGCACCATTACATAACTGCCTGGATGTGCAGAAGATTGTGTTATTGTGTTACAAGGAAATAGAAAGCAAATGTTTTACATGTGCAATTTATCAGTTAAAGTCTTTTTTTCCATATTTGGCAGATAAAACCTTTAAATCAACAGTGTGTGTAGCAAAACCAACAGTTGCAATTGCATCCCTAGCCCGAGACCTAATCAGTCAAAGTTGATTTTAGGGATAAACCATAGTATAAACCATTGAATATGTCTGGAATAGGTCAGACCTGCCTTCAGATCAGCAGACTACCAAATTGGCTGATCAGTGGTTTTGACTAACGTCTTACATTGATATGGGTGGTGATTTCCACAATGTCAGTATTCTTTGCTGGATCTGCCCACAATAAGCTATTCAATACCATTACGTGACCTGAAGTCATATTTAAAGTGGTTGTAAAGGCTGAAGGTTTTTTACCTTCATGCATTCTATGCATGAAAGTAAAAAAAACATTCTGTGTGCTGCTCCACCCACAGCCCCTCTAATACTTACCTGAGCCCCCTCTTGATCCAACGATGAGCAGGGGAGCATCGGCTGTCCTGGGTCTCTCTCTACTCATTGGCTGAGACAGCAGAAAGAGCCATTGGCTCCCACTGCTGTCAATCACAGCCAATGAGGAGAAAGAGGGGGTCGGGGCTGAGCCATGGCTCTGTGTGTTATGGGCACATAGAGCGGGGCTTGGGAGCAAGCACGCACCAGTGCCCTCATAGCAAGTGGCTTACTATTGAGGGCACAGGTCAAGGGGGGGAGGGGCCAGGACTGCCGGGGGGGACCTGAGAAGAAGAGGATCGGGTCTGCTCTGTGCAAAACTATTGCACAAAGCAGGTAAGTGTAACATGTTTTTTATTTAAAAAAACAAAACAAAAAAATAACAAAACAAAACCTTTAATATCACTTTAGTGTTTTTACACTTTTGCAGTTAAATTGAGAAAACCCCACTATATGTGTGTCCCCATTTACACAGCCTACTTAAAATATATAAAAAAAATACCTTTTAGATGTTTAGAAGATGTCATAGCTAGGGATGGGCTTTATGTTCGGGTCGAACATGAGTTCGACTTGAACATTGGCTGTCTGCCCGTTTGCTGAACAGCGAACAATTTGGGGTGTTCGCGGCAAATTTTAAAGGCTTATATGCATGGTATTGTCATAAAAAGTGTTTGGGGACCTAGGTCCTGCCCCAGGGGACATGTATCAATGCAAAAAAAGTTTTAAAAATGGCCGTTTTTTTCGGGAGCAGTGATTTTAATAATGCTTAAAGTGAAACAATAAAAGTGTAATATTCCTTTAAATTTCGTACCTGGGGGGTGTCTATAGTATGCCTGTAAAGGGGCGCATGTTTCCTGTGTTTAGAACAGTCTGACAGCAAAATGACATTTCTAAAGGAAAAAAAGTCATGTAAAACTATTATCGCTAGCGCCGGCTATAATGAATTATTGGCAATACACATAAAAGTTCATTGATAAAAATGGCATGGAATTTCCCCACAGTGGACCCCCAAACCAAAATTTAAATAAAAAATGCGTGGGGGTCCTCCTAAATTCCATACCAGGCCCTTCAGGTCTGGTATGGATATTAAGGGAAACCCCGCGCCAAAATTTTTTAAAAAAATGGCATGGGGTCCCCCCAAAAATCCATACCAGACCCTTATCCGAGCACACAACCTGGCAGGCCACAGGATAAGTGGGGGGACGTGAGAATGCCCCCTCCTGAACCGTACCAGGCCCCACATGCCCTGAACATTGGGAGGGTAGCCCCCCAAAGCACCTTGTCCCCATGTTGATGGGGAGAAGGGCCTCATCCCCACAACCCTTGCCCAGTGGTTGTGGGGGTCTGCAGGCGGGGGGCTTATCAGAATCTGGAAGCCCCCTTGAACAAGGGGACCCCAGATCCCGCCCCCCTGTGTGAATTGGTAATGGAGAACAAATGTACCCCTACCATTTCACAAAAAAAGTGTCAAAAAGGTTAAAAAACACAAGAGACGGTTTTTGACAAGTCCTTTATTAATTTCTTCTTCTTCCATCTTCTTACTTCTGGTCTTCCTTCGGTGTTCTTCTTCCTCCATCTTCTTCCTTCTATCTTCTTTTTCTCCATCTTCTTCTTCCTCCACTCTTCTCGTCCCGCATCTTCCTCCGGTCTCTTATCGGCTTCATCCGCACGATCCGCCTCAGTGAGAGTCTCTCGCCGTGTGATGCTTCGGTTCTTCTGACACTTCTTATATAACAGAGGGCGGGGCCACCCTCTGATGCACGGGGACTTCACGGGGACTTCCCTGTGGCTTTCCCCCGTGTTGTCAGAGGGGCGGGGTCACCCGTTTACGTAACCATGATGAGGCCCTTCTCCCCATCAACATGGGGACAAGGTGCTTTGGGGGGCTACCCCAAAGCACCCTCCCAATGTTGAGGGCATGTGGCCTGGTACGGTTCAGGAGGGGGGGTGCTCTTTTGTCCCCCCCTCTTTTCCTGTGGCCTGCCAGGTTGCGTGCTTGGATAAGGGTCTGGTATGGATTTTTGGGGGGACCCCACGACATTTTTTTTTCAACTTTGGCACAGGGTTCCCCTTAAAATCAGTCTGGTATGGATTTTTAGGGGGACCCCCACCCCATTTTTAATAAAATGTTGGCATGGGGTTCCCCTTAATATCCATACCAGACCTGAAGGGCCTGGTATTGAATTTAGGGGGACCCCCACATATTTTTTTAAATTTTGGTTCGGGGTTCCCCTGTGGGGAAATTCCATGCCGTTTTTATCAATGAAATTTTATGTGTATTGCCGGACCGACAATTTATTATAGCCGGCGCTAGCAATAGTAGTTTTATATCTGCTATCAGACTGTTCTAAACACTGGAAACATGCGCCCATTTACAGGCATACTATAGTCAAGAAGTTTCATGTGATCTGTAACAGTAGGAAGGCTGAACACAGGCTGAATTCAGTTCTCATTAACATACAATGCAGGAGGCTAGGTTTTAAAAATTGAATTTATTTTGCCAGGACAAACAGTGTTCAAGTCTAGTTTACAACTGATGAGATTATATCTGCCAGCACAGTATAGAAAAGGTTAATTATGGCAAGCACAACTCTCCAGTCCCTCTATTAAACAAAGAGGGCTAAGTAGAATGTTTTCTTGATGAATTTTCCAATAAAGAACCTCTAAAATGGTAAGCTGCATTTTTTTTAAGTTATGTTATGTGAATGTGGAGATGTAAGAAATGTAGGTGTAAAGTAAGCAAAAGGTTCACTTTAATAACGGCCCTACCAGCTGTTATTATTCACTTTCCTCTTTCTCTGTTCAGCCTCCAGGAATGAAAAAAAAGGATTCCTTTTGTAAGGACTGAACATGCTTTCCCACGTGACAGTTCTGAGTACCTGAGCAGCCAATCATCAAGCACTAGTGGTGTCACATAGAAAGAAATGGAGAGAATACCAAATAATTTCCTTGCTCACAATCTCTGAAATTCATAAAGACTGGTTTTGTGAAAGTGTCTCACACTCCCTCAAAAAGTGGTGCAGCCTGGGCCAAATTCATTTACCTGTCTAGAACTAGTATTTGAATTTGGTGCACGATGCACACTTGTAGAAGGATATGTTGTAAATCTGTCCATCTGTCCATACAATCCATACCAGACCTAAGGGCCTGGTATGCCCCTGAGGGGGAACCCACGCCGTTTTTTTCATTTAAAATTTGGCGCGGCGTTCCTCCTCAGGATTCATACCAGACAGCTGTCAGCACTGCCTGTCCCTCATTGGGAAAGGAAAACAAAGTTTTCCTTTCCCGATGAGTGTGCCAGCGCGACATGCACAGTACCCTGTCGCCGAGAACCAGCGCGATGGTATCGAGCTGGAAACGCAATCTCGCAGACAGGTACGTAATTCTGTCTGTGCCATAGTCTCTCTCTGTACAACAAAAGAGAGTTGGTTCTAATTAGCTCCACTTTCACAAAATATATGAACTGTTGGTATTTTATTTTAAATTTGGCACAGACATTGTGCCACAATGTAAAAGTGGTGCATTTAAGAACTGCTTGATTTTGGCACACGAGTTGCTGTCAGAACCAAAATGGTTGCAGATGCTTCATGAATTTGGTGCAGTACATTAACAAGAGGGTTTAACAGCAGAAAAGTGGAGCAACAGCTTTATTTAATTCCCCCCAATGTGTCTGGGTAGCGAAAATAGGACAATTAGAAGCAACGGGTGGAGCTGTCAAAGTGAACCTATTGCTTTGCCCTGCAAGCACAGGTTACTTTGACAATTAAAGTGAAAACAAACCCTTGCATAAGCTCACTGAAGTGACTAACCTTAGGTGGTACACAGTGATGAAGCAAACCCTCCCACATAAGCTATACCTGTTTATCAGTAGCCCTCTCTCCTTCAGAACATTCCAAGGTTCTACACAGATCAGATGATATTTCTCAGCTCCCAGGAAGCAGGGGATGGGGTTCTAACATCACACACTGAACAGCTCAGAACACAGAGCTGAGTGTAATCTGAGACCTGAGTGAAGGGAAAGGACTCACACCCATCTACACACTCATGCACATCTGAGGCTGTCAATCACCTGCTGTATGCGGGGGGGGGGGGGGGGGGGGCCACAATAGATTATCTGGTGTTGGAAAAAAATGTTAGATTCACCTCATGCAGAAAGCAGAGGAAAAAGAGAGCAACCGGGATCCAAATTAGGTGCTATAGATGGAAGCATTTAAGTTACTTCCAACCCAATGCAACACACATCTGATCAGTAGATTGAATCTCATTTGTATCATCAAACTGTCTTACATTTTATTAAGAATTACATTTTATAAGAATGATTTGGCCTATCCTTCATAGAAATACAAAAATGGCACTAAAAGCTCACTGTTTAATGTCTAATGTGCTGAAGAATGCACAAAAGCCAGAATGGGTTCTCTTTAAAGCACAGAGTAACAAAAAGTTTGTAACTAAAAACAAAAAAAAAAGCAATAAACAACTTCAACAACAATTTACAAATTGAAGAAAAAATAATAAATGTAATATATAAAAAAATGTAACAAATGTAACACGGGAAAAAAACAATTAATAAAAAAATAAATTTAAATGATTAATCACAAAATTATAATTGTAGCGTTTGCAAATATAATACAAAAACCCATTATCTTATGCAAAACGTTATCCTTAAACGCCATCTAATGACAAATATTATTATTGCATCTAAAAAATATAAACAACTAATAATTTTAAAAAATATAATTACTTCATACAGACATAAACTTATATTTTAATTATTTTGGGATGAATAGAACCTTCCTGAAATACTTACCCTGGGAATACCATTTTTTTTGTGGAAAATACTAAATATTTTGGGGCAAATTTATCTTCAACTGTTCTATTCGGGAATTTCTTAAGCTTTAAAAACTAATAGAAGAAAAAGCAACAAAATAAAATAATACAAGTCAATGCTAGAGATTTTAATAACTAGGCAGCTAACATCAAGGTTTGACATACAAAAACCCAAAAACCCAAAAGAATGTTAAAAGTACAAATGTTACACCAAAAAACAATAAACATTTGTACAAATAGTGTGCAAAAAGTCTCTTTCAAATTCAACTTCATTTTATTTCCTTCTTCACCAGAACATCTGCATCAAATGAAGAACCATAAAATTCTGTCACCCATCAAAGGGAAAACTCACCAGAATTAATGGCTGCTTAAACTACAGGCAGCAAAAACGCATGTCAGTAATAAGTAAGGTACCCTTTTAGGTCCTTTCCAGCCTCTGTGCAGTGCCTCCAAAACTTGGGCTCCACCACAAGTGTATCAGATTGCTGTATAGACAAAACAAACAAAAAGGGGACCATAGTGTAGTATTCATATTCATACCCCTTAAAATTTTCCACAATTTGTCATGTTACAACCAAAAACATAAATGTATTTTATTGGGATTTTATGTGATAGACCAACACAAACTGGCACATAATTGTGAAGTGGAAGGAAAATGATAAATGTTTTTCACAATTGTTTACAAATAAATATCTAAAAAGTGTGGCATGCATTTGTATTCAGCCCCCTTTACTATGATAACCCTAACTAAAATCTAGTGGAACCAATTGTCTTCAGAAGTCACCTGATTAGTAAATAGAGTCCACCTGTGTGTAATTTAAACTTAGGATAAATACAGCTGTTCTGTGAAGCCCTCAGAGATTTGTTGGAGAACCTTAGTTAACAAACAGCATCATGAAGTCCAGTGAACACACCAGACAGGTCAAGGATAAAGTTTTGGAGAAGTTTAAAGCGGAGTTAGGTTATAAAAAAATCCCAAGCTTTGAACATCTCACAGAGCACTGTTCAATCCATCATCTGAAAATGGAAAGAGTATGGCACAACTGCAAACCTACCATGACATGGCCGTTCACCTAAACTGACAGGCCAGGCAAGGGGAGCATTCATCAGAGAAGCAGCCAAGAGGCCCATGATAACTCTGGAGGAGCTGCAGAGATCCACAGTTGAGGTGGGAGAATCTGTCCACAGGACAACTATTAGTTGTGCACTCCACAAATCTGGCCTTTATGGAAGAGTGGCAAGAAAAAAGCCATTGTCAAAATGGGGGGAGTTTGGGACTTTAAATGAGGCACATTATATGTACCTCCGTCCCGAGTACGAATACGTAACCAAAAAAGGGGGGATGTGGGGATTTTAAATGAGGCAATTGACTTGTGGAGGTAGAGTAGTTGGTAAATATAGTTTATTTGTAACAATAATATAAAACAGATAAAAAAAAAAGTATTTTCATATATCTGCACATATACATACACATGGCATAAACATAATAGATACATATGTGTCAACTTGGCAGCACATAAGAGATAGTAGGTAATAATAGAGTATAATACAAGATATTTCCTATTAACAGGCATTGGTAACCCATATGCAACAGAGCTGCTGTAGGATAGATGCACATACACATGAGTGGTTACATACTACTCAATGAATTTTAAACGTATAAAAGATATATGGGCCAGTGAATAGGTAGTAAGCCAGGCTTGACTGAGCACCCCATGGAAACTCAACGTGTTTCATGGCTATCTGCCATTCATCAGGAGTTGGGTACAGAAGTAAACTGTAAATACCAATGGATATGTAATATTAATTAATATGTCCTACCCCTTTAAGGGGAGGAAAGACCTCATGGGGAGAAAGAAATCTATACTCACAGGTCGGCTATAACACTGTACTTGGCTGGCAGCGAGGAAGATGGGACCCCAAATGGTTGTATGTTCCGGAGCTGAGGCAAGGGACCCCACCCCAGCCAGGAAAACACCCACATGGCATGCTCGACTGCCACAACACATTCCACATGTGTGGGGAGGATTGCAAATATGGTGTTCTGGAAAAAATATATGTAAAAAAATGTGAAAAACATATGTGAGAAAAATAGAAAAGGTGAAAAAACATAAGTGTAAGTGAAAAAAAAAAAAAAAAATATATATATATATGTATATATATATATATATATATATATATATATATATATGAAGAAAAGTGTATATTCTAATGAATGTTATGTGTGTATAAATATACATACACAATGGTACATGGGTGTATTAAATGTGTCAAAAAAAAAAAAAAAAAAAGGGAAGAAAAAAGGGCTGAAAAAAGAAAAAATTGTGCATACCTTACGTGTATGTGTATCCAGTGAATGGGCTGTGTGTGTTGCCTCCCTGGTGTCAAACACATAGTGAAATGGTAAGGCAATCAAGCTCACCTGCTTAAGTAATCCAGGTGTGGGGTGGGTCCCTGACCAATGCCATGCACAACGTCGAATGAGAATCGGAGTTGGCAGTGAAATCCACCATCGCAGGCGCCAAAATGGAGCCCCGCCAACCCCATCTCCGGCGTGAGATGGACCAAGATCGTCCCTGTATTGCGGCATCGAAGGACGCCGCAAACAGGTCATATCATGACGCCGATACGCCGGAGGGTCCCCCCCCCCGCCAATATCTCAAAAGAGACTCAGAAGGGAAGCACTGCTGTGCATCGCAGCTCTGGAATTAAGACAAGAAAAAGGGGCACCCCCAACCCCGACCAGACCCAGTGTGGATAGAGTCATATAGAACAACAGAGGCCCAGTAGAAAAATATTTTCTATATATACAGTATAATTTCTCACACTCCCTCACAAACTGGTGCAGCATGGGCCAAATTCATTTACCTGTCTAGAACTAGTATTTGAATTTGGTGCACGATGCACACTTGTAGAAGGATACAGTAGGTGACCGCGATATTGTGTCAATCTCGCCGCATTTCTCGCCCCGTCGCGGGAGCCAGCGCCGAGATGGCTCACTCATTGGGAAAGGAAAACTTTGTTTTCCTTTCCCGATGAGTGACAGGCAGTGCTGACAGCTGTCTGGTATGAATCCTGAGGGGGAACGCCGTGCCAAATTTTAAATGAAAAAAACGGCGTGGGTTCCCCCCCAGGGGCATACCAGGCCCTTATGTCTGGTACGGATTCTAAGGTGAACCCCCTTCGCCGAAAAATTGGCGTGGAGGTCCCCCCAAAATCCATACCAGACCCTTACCCGAGCATGCAGCCCGGCCGGCCAGGAAAGGGGGTGGGGACGGGCGAGCGCCCCCCCCCGAGCCGTACCAGGCCGCATGCCCTCAACAAGGGGGGTGGGTGCCTTGGGGGAGGGGGGCCCTGCAGGGCCCCCCCCACCCCAAAGCACCTTGTCCCCATGTTGATGAGGACAAGGGCCTCTTCCCGACAACCCTGGTCATTGGTTGTCGGGGTCTGCGGGCGGGGGGCTTATCGGAATCCGGGAGCCCCCTTTAATAAGGAGGCCCCCAGATCCCGGCCCCCCACCCTGTGTGAATGAGTATGGGGTACATGGTACCCCTACCCATTCACCTAGGGAAAAGTGTCAATTAAAAAAAAAACAGTACACAGGTTTTAAGAGTAATTTATTAGGCAGCTCCGGGGTCTTCTTCCGACTTTGGGGGGTCTCCTTCCAACTTCTCCCGGTGTTCGGGCTCTTCCCCCGGTGTTCCGCCTCTTCTCCCGGGCCCCGCCGCTATCTTCTTCCAGCTCATTTTGCCAGCGAGGGGCCCGGTCTGCTGCCACTGTCTTGTCGCCGCTGTCTTGTCGCCGCTGTCTCGCCGCCGCTGTCTCGTCGCTTCTTCTCTTCTTCCGATGTTGACACGACGCTCTCTCCGGCTGGAATGCTTTGTGCGAGCTGCGGAGCCATTTATATAGGCGGTGACCCCGTGCCCTTGTGACGTCATGGTCCCAGCATGCGCAGGGACTCTGGGTCACGCCCCCTTATGGCGCCAGAGTCCCTGCGCATGCTGGGACCATGACGTCACAAGGGGGCGGGGTCACCGCCTATATAAATGGCTCCGCAGCTCGCACAAAGCATTCCAGCCGGAGAGAGCGTCATGTCAACATCGGAAGAAGAGAAGAAGAGAAGAAGCGACGAGACAGCGGCGGCGAGACAGCGGCGACAAGACAGCGGCAGCAGACCGGGCCCCTCGCTGGCAAAAAGAGCTGGAAGAAGATAGCGACGGGGCCTGGGAGAAGAGGCGAAACACCGGGAGAAGAGGCCGAACACCGGGAGAAGTCGGAAGGAGACCCCCCGAAGTCGGAAGAAGACCCCAGAGCTGCCTAATAAATTACTCTTAAAACCTGTGTACTGTTTTTTTTTTATTGACACTTTTCCCTAGGTGAATGGGTAGGGGTACCATGTACCCCATACTCATTCACACAGGGTGGGGGGCCGGGATCTGGGGGCCCCCTTATTAAAGGGGGCTCCCAGATTCCGATAAGCCCCCCGCCCGCGGACCCCGACAACCAACGTCCAGGGTTGTCGGGAAGAGGCCCTTGTCCTCATCAACATGGGGACAAGGTGCTTTGGAGGGGGCCCCCACAGGGCGCCCCCTCCCCCAAGGCACCCACCCCCCATGTTGAGGGCATGCGGCCTGGTACGGCTCAGGAGGGGGGCGCCCGCCTGTCCCCACCCCCTTTCCTGGCCGGCCGGGCTGCATGCTCGGATAAGGGTCTGGTATGGATTTTGGGGGGACCCCCATGCCAATTTTTTGGCGTAGGGGGTTCCCCTTACAATCCATACCAGACCTAAGGGCCTGGTATGCCCCTGGAGGGGAACCCACGCCGTTTTTTTCATTAAAAATTTGGCGCGGCGTTCCTCCTCAGGATTCATACCAGACAGCTGTCAGCACTGCCTGTCCCTCATTGGGAAAGGAAAACAAAGTTTTCCTTTCCCGATGAGTGTGCCAGCGCGACATGCACAGTACCCTGTCGCCGAGAACCAGCGCGATGGTATCGAGCTGGAAACGCAATCTCGCAGACAGGTACGTAAATCTGTCTGTGCCATGGTCTCTCTCTGTACATCAAAAGAGAGTTGGTCCTAATTAGCTCCACTTTCACAAAATATATGAACTGTTGATATTTTATTTTAAATTTGGCACAGACATTGTGCCACAATGTAAAAGTGGTGCATTTAAGAACTGCTTGATTTTGGCACATGAGTTGCTGTCAGAACCAAAATGGTTGCAGATGCTTCATGAATTTGGTGCAGTACATTAACAAGAGGGTTTAACACCAGAAAAGTTGAGCAACAGCTTTATTTAATTCCCCCCAATGTGTCTGGGTAGCGAAAATAGGACAATTAGAAGCAACAGGTGGAGCTGTCAAAGTGAACCTATTGCTTTGCCCTGCAAGCACAGGTTACTTTGACAAATAAAGTGAAAACAAACCCTTGCATAAGCTCACTGAAGTGACTAACCTTAGGTGGTACACAGTGATGAAGCAAACCCTCCCACATAAGCTGTACCTGTTTATCAGTAGCCCTCTCTCCTTCAGAACATTCCAAAGTTTTACACGGATCAGATGATATTTCTCAGCTCCCAGGAAGCAGGGGATGGGGTTCTAACATCACACACTGAACAGCTCAGAGCACAGAGCTGAGTGTAATCTGAGACCTGAGTGGAGGGAAAGGACTCACACCCATCTACACACTCATGCACATCTGAGGCTGTTAATCACCTGCTGTATGGGGGGGGGGGGGGCACAATAGATTATCTGGTGTTGGAAAAAATGTTAGATTCACCTCATGCAGAAAGCAGAAGAAAAAGAGAGCAACCGGGATCCATATTAGGTGCTATAGATATAAGCATTTAAGTTACTTCCAACCCAATGCAACACACATCTGATCAGTAGATTGAATCTCATTTGTATCATCAAACTGTCTTACATTTTATTAAGAATTACATTTTATAAGAATGATTTGGCCTATCCTTCATAGAAATACAAAATTGGCACTAAAAGCTCACTGTTTAATGTCTAATGTGCTGAAGAATGCACAAAAGCCAGAATGGGTTCACTTTAAAGCACAGAGTAACAAAAGGTTTGTAACTAAAAACAAAAAGAAAGCAATAAAGAACTTCAACAACAATTTACAAATTGAAGAAAAAATAATAAATGTAATAAATAAAAAAATGTAACAAATGAAACACGGGAAAAAAACAATTAATAAAAAAATACATTTAAATGATTAATCACAAAATTATAATTGTAGCGTTTGCAAATATAATACAAAAACCCATTATCTTATGCAAAACGTTATCCTTAAATGCCATCTAATGACAAATATTATTATTGCATCTAAAAAATATAAACAACTAATAATTAAAAAAAATATATAATTACTTCATACAGACATAAACTTATAGTTTAATTATTTTGGGATGAATAGAACCTTCCTGAAATACTTATCCTGGGAATACCATTTTTTTTGTGGAAAATATTAAATATTTTGGGGCAAATTTATCTTCAACTGTTCTATTCGGGAATTTCTTAAGCTTTAAAAACTGATAGAAGAAAAAGCAACAAAATAAAATAATAAAAGTCAGTGCTAGAGATTTTAATAACTAAGCAGCTAACATCAAGGTTTGACATACAAAAACCCAAAAGAATGTTAAAGGTACAAATGTTACACCAAAAAACAATAAACATTTGTACAAATAGTGTGCAAAAAGTCTCTTTCAAATTCAACTTCATTTTATTTCCTTCTTCACCAGAACATCTGCATCAAATGAAGAACCATAAAATTCTGTCACCCATCAAAGGGAAAACTCACCAGAATCAATGGCTGCTTAAACTACAGACAGCAAAAACACATGTCAGTAATAAGTAGCGTACCCCTTTAGGTCCACTCCAGCCTCTGTGCAGCGCCTCCAAAACTTGGGCTCCACCACAAGTGTATCAGATTGCTGTATAGACAAAACAAACAAAAAGGGGACCATAGTGTAGTATTCATATTCATACCCCTTGAAATTTTCCACAATTTGTCATGTTACAACCAAAAATGTAAATGTATTTTATTGGGATTTTATGTGATAGACCAACACAAACTGGCACATAATTGTGAAGTGGGAGGAAAATGATAAATGTTTTTCAAAATTGTTTACAAATAAATATATAAAAAGTGTGGCATGCATTTGTATTCAGCCCCCTTTACTATGATAACCCTAACTAAAATCTAGTGGAACCAATTGTCTTCAGAAGTCACCTGATTAGTAAATAGAGTCCATCTGTGTGTAATTTAATCTTAGGATAAATACAGCTGTTCTGTGAAGCCCTCAGAGATTTGTTGAAGAACTTTAGTGAACAAACAGCATCATGAAGGCCAGTGAACACACCAGCCAGGTCAGGGATAAAGTTTTGGAGAAGTTTAAAGCAGAGTTAGGTTATAAAAAAAATCCCAAGCTTTGAACATCTCACAGAGCACTGTTCAATCCATCATCTGAAAATGGAAAGAGTATGGCACAACTGCAAACCTACCAAGACATGGCCATCCACCTAAACTGACAGGCCTGGGCAAGGAGAGCATTAATCAGAGAAGCAGCCAAGAGGCCCATGATAACTCTGGAGGAGCTGCAGAGATCCACAGTTCAGGTGGGAGATTCTGTCCACAGGACAACTATTAGTTGTGCACTCCACAAATCTGGCCTTTATGGAAGAGTGGCAAGAAGAAAGCCATTGTTGAAAGAAAGCCATAAGTCCCATTTGCAGTTTGTGAGAAGCCATGTGGGGAACACAGCAAACATGTGGAAGAAGGTGCTCTGGTCAGATGAGACCAAAATTTAACTTTTTTGGCCTAAAAGCAAAACGCTATGTGTAGCGGAAAACTAACACTGCACATCACCATGAACAAACCATCCCCATTGTGAAATATGGTGGCGCAGGATCATGTTGTGGAATGCTTCTTTTCAGCAGGGACAGGAAAGCTAGTCAGAGCTGATGAGAAGATGGATTAAGACAAATACAGATTTGAGACTGGGGCGGAGGTTCACCTTCCAGCAGGACAACGACCCTAAACATACAGCCAGAGCTATAATGGAATGGTTTAGATCAAAGCATATTCATGTGTTAGAATGGCCCAGTCATTCCATACCTAAATCCAATTGAGAATCTGTGGCAAGACTTGAAAATTGCTGTTCACAGACGCTCTCCATCCAATCTGACAGAGCTTGAGCTATTTTGCAAAGAAGAATGACCAAATGTCACTCTCTAGATGTGCAAAGCTGGTAGAGACATCCCCAAAAAGACTTGCAGCTGTAACTGCAGCGAAAGGTTATTCTACAAAGTATTGACTCAGGGGGCTGAATACAAATGCACGTCACACTCTTCTCATATTTATTTGTAAAAAATTTGGAAAAACATTTATCATTTCCCTTCTGCTTTACAATTATGTGCGATATTTGTTTTGGTCTATCACATAAAATCCCAATAAAATACATTTATGTTTTTGGTTGTAACAAGACAAAATGTGGAAAATTTCAAGGGTTATGAATACTTTTTCAAGGCACTGTACGAATTACACACACTGCTAACCAAATATTAATTTTTTTTACTGTAACATGAACTTGCACAATGTTATTTTGCAAATATAATTGCGGGTAGCTACAGTGCTTACATTATCATACCTCTCAGATAACAGGTAAAAACCGTGTTTTCCCAACCATATGTATACAAATCAAAACCAATAATTCATCATCCGTATAAAAAAAACATAGTACATAAATAATTCAGAAAGTACAAGGCCGATTTTACAAATGCATAGTACCGCCATTCCACAATGTGAAAACTGCCATGTGTACCATCAAAATGAGAGGGGTTTCCTAGCCCAGTCTGCCCTTTGCCTCGACCCATACGTATTTCGTCACTCAACAGGACATCAGCAGGAGGCGTCAGACCTGATGATGTCCTGTAGAGTGAAGAAACACATAGGGGTTGAGGCAAACTGGGCTAGGAAACCGCTCTCATTTTGATGGTACGCGCGGCAGTTTTCACATGGTGGAACGGCAGTATTATGAATGTGTGAAATCGGCAGATGATCCCGGGGTGTCAGGAGGGGCACTGGACACTGTTAGTGTATTTTTTAAGAATTTTAATAAATATTTGTTGCGCTATGAATCCCTTTTTGTCCTAACTCCTCCTTACATATGAATGTTTCCACGGACCTCATTTTAACAATAGAATGTACATTCGGTCATGTGCGCTCGATCAGCTGAATAAGGAGAGAGTGGGTAATTAGAACTCTCTTTCACATCAAGTTCATATGGAGTGGTACGTTTGTGGCACATAGACAGTTTACAGCTCGTGACAGGCTAGAAGTAACTCTGTGGAAAGCAAAGATAGGAGAGCAGTGCCATCTAAGTGCAGCATTATTAACCACTTAAATACAGAGCGTTTTCACCTCCTTCCTGCCCAGGCCAATTTTCAGTTTTCAGCACTGTAACCTTTTGAATGACAATTGCGTGGTCATGCAACACTGTATCCAAATGATCATTATATCATTTTTTCCCCATAAATAGAGCTTTCTTTTGGTGGTATTTGATTACCTCTGTGGTTTCTATTTTTTGCGCTATAAACAAAAGAAGAGCGACAAGTTTGAAAAAAAAACACAATATTTTTTACTTTTTGCTATAATAAATACCTCAATTTAAAAAAAATATTTTTTTCCCTCAGCTTAGGCTGATATGTATTATTCTACATATTTTTGGTAAAAAAATCACAATAAGCGTATATTATTGATTGGTTCGCGCAAAAGTTATAACGCCTACAAAATAGGGGATAGATTTATGGCGTTTTTATTATTACAATTTTTTTTTTACTAGTAATGGCGGCGATCTGCGATTTTTATTGTGACTGTGACATTGCGGTGGACCTATTGGACACTTTTTACACTATTTTGGGACCACTGACAGTTATACAGCGATCGGTGCTATAAAAATGCACTGATTACTGTATAAATGTCACTGGAAGGGAAAGAGTTAACACTAGGGGGCAATCAAGGGGTTAAATGTGTTACCTAGGGAGAGATTCTAACTGTAGGGGGAAGGGACTGACTAGGGGAGGAGACCGATCAGTGTTCCTATATACTGGGAAAACACGATCTGTCTCCTCTCCCCTGACAGGATGTGGATCTGTGTGTTTACACACACAGTCCTGCCCTGTAACGAGTGATCGCGAGTGCCCGGCGGACATCGCAGCCACCAGGCACGCGCATCTGCTTCTCTGTGAGACGGCAGCCCCCATACCGCTGGGAAGCCGAGGACGTCATATGACACCCACCCAGGATGGGAGATCCCCGCTGCGGATGTCATATGACAATGGGCGGATAGGGAAGTGGTTAAGACATTTTATTCCATAAAAGACAATTGGTAACTCACAAGATGTATGAGATGTCAGCACATGTGGAATTTATATTGTGGTTCATCCGCTCATGGGAAAGACGATCTTCTCACTGGTGAAGAGGCAGCTGATTTGTCCAGGGATGCCGGTGGTTCCAAGTGCTTCCAGACACTCAGGACGGCTCACAGACAGCGGTGTATGTCACTTCCGGTTGGAGGCGCGCGTTCAGATCACGTGTGCTCCTTCAGCACGCTATCTGCTGAAGGAGCATGCGCTGACATCTCATACGTCTTGTGAGTTACCAATTGTCTTTTATGGAAAAAAAATGTCTTAATATTGTTGCACTTAGATGGCACTGCTCTCCTTCTGTCTTCTCCTTTTTAACAATACAGCTAAGGATTAGCCAAGCACAGCAGAGCTGTGGAAAAGCCTATGAGACCTGCCTTGGTATATGCTAAGGGGGCACAGATTTTGGGCACAGCGGATGAGGGATGGTGAATAATTTTTGGCACTAACAGAAGATTATAGCAATTTCTAAGAACTGGCACTTTTGAGTGGACTAGTTCATACACTTCTTTACATTTTTTTTGGATTAATTATGCACATTTATATTTGCATGAATTTTATATAATCCACTTTTTGAAATATTTATGTATTTTTTTTTATGGATTATTGGTTTTGATTTGCATACATATGGTTGGGCAAGTGCGGCTTTTATCTGTTATCTGAGAAATATAAACGTTGGTATGACCACACAAAAACATACATCCGTGGGATCTTCTACCAGGATTAAAAGATATTCACCTCAAAAATGTATTCCACCAATCACCAGACAGAATACAAACTCACCAGAGATATTGCTGCGAAGTAATAAGCAGCATATCATGCCAGTTGTGAAAATATGATGTCCCCTTTAGGGCAACTTCAGTTTCCTCACTCCCCCCCCGCCAGAGCCAAATGGTGTCAGATAGCTGTGCACAATAAAGCTCACACAATGGAGCAATACAGGGGGGCCATAGTGTAGTGTAGTTAAAAACAGTTCTTTATTCCTCAATTAAATGCTCCCCATATCTAAATAAATGTGCAGCATTGTACAATTAAACAGCCGGTACAAACAAAAACAAATTGATCAGCACTTACATAAGCAGCTACCAATTGGGTTCCAATATGTTGGCTTGAACTCACGCACAAAGCTCCACCCACAAAGCTGGGCAAAGCTTTGTGTGTTAGGTCATGCCGCCATATTAGAACCCGAATGGCGGCTGTTAATGTAAGTGCTGAGCGGTTTACTTTTGTTTGGATTCCCCTGACCCCAATTCCTTCAGAATTTTTCTTCTCTCCCACAAAGATTTCCTCTTAGCTGGTAATTGGGTTTAACATATCTGGTTCCTCGTACTGATTACAGGTTCTTGATGGGAGGAAGGATGATGAAGTAATACCTTACATTTATTATCATTGTTTATGTTCATTACTAGGTGGAAGAGAAACTTTTCTTTAAAACATGGAGGTGCACAGTTGGGGACAGTTAAAGTCCAACTCCAACCAAAACATTTGTTTTTATATAGAGTGAAGAAGGGATAGAGCCTTTGAGGATATAGAGAGCCTTTAATGGCTCTCTATATCCTCAACCAGAAAGATTTTCCTTCTTTTACTGTTCTTGTTTATTGATGCCTGTCCCTTTCTGTCCTGGTGACCCCTCTTTTTTTGCCAGAGTTACAGAGGCTGGACTAAAAACACCTTAAAGATGAATTTATACTATTTTTTTTTACATAGATTGTGTGTCTTTCAAGCCTGGAATTGGGCTTTTATTTTGTCATCACACAGCATTTTTAATAACTGTAATTGCCATTTTGCAACATTGCTCTTTCTATGACTATACATGTCAAACATTGGGAAGAAGTATTTTTATTTTGTTTCAGTTTCATTTGAATTATCAAGAATTTAAATATTATAATTATGTCAGTAATAATCTTTTGGCAGTTTCTTATAGAACAATTTTATATTTCTTTATGATTGTCATTTATGAGATTAGCATGTTAGGATTTAGTTGTACTGGTTTGAAATAGGATGGAAATATCTTGTCTA
Source organism: Aquarana catesbeiana (assembly GCF_042186555.1). Lineage (NCBI taxonomy): Eukaryota > Metazoa > Chordata > Amphibia > Anura > Ranidae > Aquarana > Aquarana catesbeiana. The sequence continues at coordinate 197,323,840 of NC_133330.1, read as the reverse complement.
TTTATTAAGAAACAGTTAATAAGCTGCTGTGAATTACTGACAGTGGGAGAGATTCAGTAATGAATTACTGACGTCAGAGTATCATAACTCACTTCAAAGTCTTCAAATCTGGGCCACAATGTTAAAAGGCTCTTGCAGAAATGAGTCTTAAAGCTCAAGGAAAGTCCTCTTCAATTTGTTTTTCTTGACTTATGTTTCTCTGGAGGACATTCTTGGCAAACTTTTATTTTTTGGGAATGAAACATCAGGGCCTTATAGCATTCTCAGCCAAGTACTATATATTAGGAAAAATATCAGAACTGATTTTATGAAACAGCCGTGGTTTCGTTCTCCCTTCATCTGACCTCACGCTTCCTGTAAGATTCTGTCATCTGTTAGAGTTTCCTCTAGTTGGAAGAGTTTCTGCTGAGACCTTAAACAAATTTAAGAATGGAAGGGATCCAGTAAAAAGATGTGTGAAATGATCAAAGCATTTCATAAAAAAAAACAAAGCATGAAAGCTGAAAATTAACCCCCACATGTAACTCATACACAAGTAACTAGATTTATTAGAAATCTGAAATATTTTGCATATTTCTGCATCTAAAATGACCACATAATAAAATATATAATCTCTTTCTGTAAAAGTAAACACACATTTTTGAAAAGGTTCTTATGTTTTTTGAAGTGAAGATGGGATTTTCTATTCCTTTGATTAGCTGTCTGTCATCCTCAGTTTAAAAAAAATGGAGGTTGCTTTATAAAACTAATTTTTAGGAAGGTTGCAATAGCACCATTATCTATTTGTGGTTCGGTGAGTGATAGGCACAGTCAGAAGATCTGGGAGAGACATGCCAGAAGTGGATATAGAGCCAGAGGGAAAGGCTGTGATGTTGCCGGCATTTTCAGACAGGCTGCTGCAGCCAGGAGGGTTGGCAGAGTCTGCACAGGACTGACTGGGACCAATAGTTCACCTAAAACACAGCTAGCACAAAAAGACTATTTTCAGTTGCTATTGGTTGCTGCACCAAAGGGGACTGTAGACCAGCAAACAGGGGTTAGGCTTTATACAGAGTGGGACCTGACCATGTGCTAGCTGTGCCAGGAATCAAGCATTGTGCAGTAGAGGAAGCAGATATGACTCATAAGTGATGTGCTGGAGGAGTATGGAGCTTTAGAGACTGCAAATATAGATTCCAAATATCTTTTCATTTGTTTGAAGGCAATTATCTGGGTATCCCATGTTCCCTTTTCCCCATCCAAGTTAAATCCCCTTAATAAAACAAGAAAAACAAGCTGATGGACTGTTCATTGTTCAGTGAGGAGTGACTGGAAGTGAATGCTGGGCTGAGCAGGGTGACAGGTGGATCTACTACACTTGGCGACCCCATAGGGGGGCATCGCTACATAAGCTATATTTAGTGATTAGTACAGCTCATCATTTTAACACTATATCCCACTTTTCAAATACAAGACCAAAACAGTGTCTAAAAGAGTCTGTACTTAGTAAAGAACTCATTAGAACTGAAAAAGTGACTTGGATAAGCTTTGATTTCGTTAACATTACAGACCATGACTAGCTGAATGTGACTAACTACTACTAAAATTAGATAATAATAATAGATCAATAAATCAAAAACGTACTGAATTTTAAAGCATTACATGTGAAACTTACATAGCACCGATATTAATTCTTAAACAATGCATGCATGTGAGTGTACATATGTACAGTATATATGTAATGAATGGGGTATTAGAACCTCATAATAATATACATTTGGTTATATTTAGGTTGATAGTATCCGCAGTTCTGAATTTTGTTATGAAGGGCAGCATTGGCCCCCTTTGTGTGCTGCAGTACTCTAATTCCTTTTTTGGGGGGTGCTGCTGGCACCCAGATGTATGTTGCCTGGTTACCCAAAGATGTCAGGCAGCGTCCGGCATGGTTAAACAATATTGCGGTTAGATATTTATAAGCTGTTTTGTAACATTATCAAATACATGTACAGTATCTCACAAAAGTGAGTACACCCCTCACATTTTTGTAGATATTTTAGTCTTTTCATGTGACAACACTGAAGAAATGACACTTTGCTACAATGTAAAGTAGTGAGTGTACAGCTTCTATAACAGTGTAAATTTGCTGTCCCCTCAAAATAACTCAACAAACAGCCATTAATGTCTAAACCGCTGGCAACAAAAGTGAGTACACCCCTAAGTGAAAATGTCCAAATTGGGCCCAATTAACCATTTTCCCTCCCTGGTGTCATGTGACTTGTTAGTGTTAAAAGGTCTCAGGTGTGAATGGGGAGCAGGTGTGTTAACTCACTCTCTCATACTGGTCACTGGAAGGTCAACATGGCACCTCATAGCAAAGAACTCTCTGAGGATCTGAAAAAAAGAATTGTTGCTCTACATAAAGATGGCCTAGGCTATAAGAAGATTGCCAAGACCCTGAAACTGAGCTGCAGCACAGTGACCAAGACCATACAGTGGTTTAACAGGACAGGTTCCACTCAGAACAGGCCTCACCAAGGTCCACCAAAGAAGTTGAGTGCACGTGCTCAGTGTCATATCCAGAGGTTGCCTTTGGGAAATAGACATATGAGTGCTGCCAGCATTGATGGAGAGGTTTAAGGGGTGGGGGGTCAGCCTGTCAGTGCTCAAACCATACGCTGGACACTGCATCAAATTGGTCTGCATAGCGGTCATTCCAGTGGTAAACCTCTTCTAAAGATGATGCACAAGAAAGCCCGCTAACAGTTTGCTGAAGACAAGCAGACTATGGACATGGATTACTGGAACAATGTCCTGTGGTCTGATGAGACCAAGATAAACTTATTTGGTTCAGATGGTGTCAAGCGTGTGTGGCGGCAACCAGGTGAGGAGTACAAAGACAAGTGAGTCTTGCTTACAGTCAAGCATGGTGGTGGGAGTGTCATGGTCTGGGGCTGCATGACTGCTTCCAGCACTGGGGAGCTGCAGTTTATTGAGGGAACCATGAATGCTAACATGTACTGTGACATACTGAAACAGAGCATGATCCCCTCCCTTCAGAGACTGGGCTGCAGGGCAGTATTCCAACATGATAACGACCCCAAACACACCTCCAAGACGACCACTGCCTTGCTAAAGAAGCTGAGGGTAAAGGTGATGGACTGGCCAAGCATATCTCCAGACCTAAACCCTATTGAGCATCTGTGGGGCATCCTCAAATGGAAGGTGGAGAAGCGCAAGGTCTCTAACATCCACCAGCTCCGTGATGTCGTCATGGAGGAGTGGAAGAGGACTCCAGTGGCAACCTGTGAAGCTCTGGTGAACTCTATGCCCAAGAGGGTTAAGGCAGTGCTGGAAAATAATGGTGGCCACACAAAATATTTCCACCAGCAAAAGATTGAGAGCAGGTTCTCTATTTTTCCAACGGAAAAAATTCCGCTCGTCTGTAGCAATTCCGAAGTGCAAAATTCCTAGGCATGCTCGGAAACAATTCAACGCATGCTCGGAAGCATTGAACTTCATTTTCTCAGCTTGTCGTAGTGTTCTACATCACCGCGTTCTTGACGGTCGAAAGTTCAGAGAACTTTTGTGTGACTGTGTGTATGCAAGGCAAGCTCGAGCGGAATTCCATCGGAAAAACCATCCAAGGTTTTTCCGATGGAAATTCCGATCGTGTGTACGGGGCATTACAGTTTTGGAGGATATCCATTTTTACTACTATCAGTTTTTGTGCTATAAATAGCATCCTATTAATGGGTATCCTAGTTACTGTAGTGTATCATTCTTTATCTAATTGGCCAAATAAGCATATTCTTGGATCTACCTGTACCTGTGTTTGATACGCCTGATTAATAGTCTCTACCATATTTTGCCAATACCTGAACAATTTAGGGCATTTCAAAAGCATATGCATTAGGGTATTCCGACGTATCCCACCTCCCCCATTGGTATAATTTAGTTGGTGTCCTACAAGCTCTATATATTATATATAATTGGGTTAAGCATTGCTGTGGAGAGATGGATACGGACTGTACATATTCCAGTATACACGACCATGTTTCATCTGTCATTTTTCCAAGGTCTTTTTCCTATCCCCTTCTAGCTAAACAGCTGTTTACCTTCTGTGATTGCTCAGTCAAACGGCCATTGAGAGTGGAAATAAGACCCCTCTTAACCTGTATCTTTACAAGAAAATCCATAAGTGACATATTTTGTATCTTAACTTTGTTATCTTTAAACGGACTCTGTAGCGCATGGCAAAGTTGTAGATATTTATAAAAGGTGTGGGAGGGCATTAAGTATTTTTTCTGCAAATCTTGAAATGTTTTAAGTATATTATCTGTATAAATTATCTGTATAAAGCTGTGCAATATATTTTATCCCCTTTTCTCTCCATATTCCAAACCATTTTAGTGCACTTCCTCATAGTTTTTATTTCCCCATAGGGGAGAGTAGACTGAAATATTACTATATTACATAATACGTCTCATTTCCTGCTATACTTTATGTATGAGTCCCAGGGTAGAGCCCTGTGACGCATAAGAAAAATTACCTGATTCTAATTGAGTTATCAAATGAAATTGTGAAGATCTACTCAGAAGTATCGATTGGATAGGATCCATCCAGTCGATCACTCCCCATCCTGCAACCTGTTGGAGTTGTCCTGCTAAAAAGTACATTTTAGCATTTGGAATGGCTAAACCCCCCTTATCTTTAGGGAATTGTAGTGTGGTTAGCTTAATTCTAGCATTTTGCCCTTTCCATAACAAGGTTCATCAACTGGCAATAGCACTGATTTTTCCCAATTTATAACAACCCCCCCAAGAAACTGCTAAAGGTCTTAATCAGTTTTATCGCAGATGTCAGGGATTGATCTGTATCTCCCAGGAATAGTAAAGTATCATCTGCGTACAAGGAAATTTTGTCCGCTCTTCCTCCTCTCTCAAATCCCCTGACAGTGGTTGTTTGTCTAATTGCTATTGCCAGTGGTTCTATAGCCAATGTGAATAGCATCAGTGATAGTGGGCACCCCTGCCTAGTACCTCTGGACAGAGAGAAATGTTCTGATAATGAGCCATTTATCTGTATAAATGCTTGTGGAGCTGAATACATTAATCTAATCCACTTTACAAATCCTCTACCCAACCCAAACTTCTCTAGAACCTCCCATAAATATGTCCACTCGATGCAGTCAAATGCTTTGGCTGCAGCTCAGAGATGAGGACGTGACGTAGGACGTGACGTGAGGGGGAGGGGCTGATGCCGGCGCCTGTGTGAGGATCTGGGGCGAGCGGCTCCGGACGGGAGAGAGCTGCGAACGGGGCGATACACTGCAGCGATCCCGGTGTAAGTGTTCCACCGGGATGTCCTGGCTCCCGTGAAGGGCCCCCCCCCTTCTCGTTCCCCGCGCCCACGGACGGCATCACATACACAGTATACGACCCAGCCGGTTGGCTGGGACGTGACAGATCTGGAAACGAGCAGACAAACAGCTGATTATCAGCTGGAGGAGAAGCCCAGAGTGTGAGAGCGGGAGGAAGGGTAGTGAAGCCGCTCAAACAGCGTGCTGCCCGCCGGAACTGCTACCCGACGTACCGGACACCTGACGACCCCCCCTGAGTTTTCGCTCCCCCCCTGCTTTTCACCCAAGATCAGGACTGCGATCCTACGCTGAAGGAGGACTACTGCTTAGAGACAGCGTCAGAAGAAAAGGTAGGAATCTCTGCATATCCTTATGAGAAGTAATTGGAAAGCATAGTGGTTTATGGATGGATAACTACCTGCATAATCAGGGTCTGAAAAGTGTCTGAGCGCAGGGAATTCTGTGTGTCCCCTCCTGGACCTGGCTGCGAATCTGTGAACAAACTGTGGGTACTATGTCTGTGGCTTGACTTCCCCCGCACGCTTGAGATCTGACTCATATACTCCACAGTACATCACCCCAGGGTCCTTGCCTTGCCTCTGGAGGAGACATAAGGAGGGGGACCGATAAGGTCACTCTCTCAGGTTCCAGTTATTTGGAAGCCTGACATAACTTAAGGAAAAACCCAGCATAAATGTAAAGACTCCTCCCTAGGCGGGCGATAAGGATTGCGACAGGCGAGGAGGGCTAGGAGGGCTCCTCCTTGGACTCTGTGTGCATTGGCTCACAATTTTCCTCTTTATGGTTTTTTCTTTTGCCCTCTATTTTTCCTTATGTGCACGCGGTGGGTAGGCACCACCAGGAGGGATCGAGCAACACGTCGTGAGAGGGGGTCTGATACCCCAAAAGCGGATACCCGGTGGAAGCATGAGAGGGCGGTCCCAAAAAACAGCAGAACCTAAAAACTCAAGAGAGAGCCTTAATACTAGCACCATTCAAAAATATCTTACAGAATCAAACCCAAAGAGCCCAGGGCAGGATATGAAACCCTCAGGAACAAATGAAAAGAAAAAAGAACAACAGAAGCAGAAGGGGGGACAGGGGGCTAGGCCTAAGGAGGACTCGGGTCTGGAGGGGGGAGTGATGAGTGACACCCCGGAAGAGCACAGAAATATGGATCGTGGCATGAATAGAACAGAAATGCTGGAAATGTTTGCTAAACTGGAGGGAGTGATAAAATCGGAAATCATGAATGTACGCTCAGATATGGGCCATTTACTCCATAGGGTGGAAGAAGTAGAAGAGGTATCGGCAAAGCAAGCAAAGACAATTTCTGAACTCCAAGATCAAATAGTCAAGATCCAGAGCGAAAATCGCATGCTGTCCTACAAAATGGAAGAGCAGGAGAACCAGAGCAGGCGACAAAATCTGCGAATCAGATCCCTCCCGGAACAAATGAATGAAGACCTTGGGGAGAAAGTGAGAAAAATATTCAACCCCATTTTGGGTAGAAAGGTGGAGGAGGCCCTCAAGATTGATCGGGCCCATAGGGTAAGGAAACCCCCCAATCTTAATCAAGATATCCCCAGGGATGTTATCGTGAAGTTCCACTTGTACGAAGATAAGGAAAAAATATGGAGGAATCTCAGGGGTGCTCCCCCAATTTGCTTCGAAAATAAAAATCTACAGATTTTCGCGGACATATCGGCTGGAACCCTAGCACGAAGAAGACAGATGAGACCTCTATTAGACCAACTTCGAAGGGCCAACTTGAAGTATAGCTGGGGGTTCCCAACATCCCTGTTAGTTGTCAAAGATGGGAGAACACATAGGATGAGGTTTCCAGAAGAGACTCAGGATTTTTGCGCAAGTGTGGGGATCACGATGCCAGAAGAACTGAGATAAGAACCATAATGATCGCTCCACTAAGCTCATTTGAGTATGAGGGGGACTCTGAGTTGGTTTTTTTTTTTTTTTTTTTTTTTTTTTTTTTTTTCTTTCCCCGGGGGACTGTTGGGAGCAACTAAGAATACGGGACTCGGGACTTTGGGCAATCTATAGTGCAATAAGGTGATGGCTGTGCGGGGGGTGGGGGGGGGTGTGGGTCCTAGTAGGGGCGCCAGCCTCTTGTCCTCTTAAACCTCCCTCCGTGCGGGGGGGAGGGGGGGGGGAGAGAGTTTTTTTTTTTTTTTTTTTTTCTCTCTCCCCACCACCTTCCCCCGCGTAGCGGGGGGGCGGCACGGGTTGCCGGCTTATCGGCACCACCCCTCGAAGCAGTGCGCGCTGTACGGGATCTGGAACATCCTCTACAAGCGGGCCTTGGGCTGGGTGGCAGCCGGGGGGATGGGGGGAGGGGCCGGGGTAGGGGGTGTTTAGGGGTGGGGATGAAGGGGGGGTGGGGTGTTCCTGCGAGGGGGATCTTAGAAGGGCAGAGAGGAGCGGCCAGGGCCGTGAGCCTAAGTAATGCCTGACCTCAAGTTTCTCTCATATAATGTAAAGGGCCTCAACTCTCCCGTAAAAAGACATAAAATTCTGAAGGAATTGCAACATTATGGGGCTGACATAGTTTTTCTCCAAGAGACTCATCTGGTGCTGGAATCTAGGATCAGGCTTTTCTCTCCGGGCCTGCCGCAATGGTTTTATAGTGACTCCCCCATCAGAAGAGCAAAGGGGGTGGCAATTGGTTTCTCAAAGTCTATAAACTTCTCATTAATAGATAGACTGACAGACCCGGATGGCCGGTATATTTTCTTGAAGGGCAACATCGGAAATAAGATATTCACTCTGGCGAATATATATTGCCCCAATAAGAAACCAATGTCTTTTCTCGGTCAGGTGTTGACGAGGCTGACGAATTTCAGAGAGGGAGAGGTGGTATTGGCGGGAGACCTCAACTTCTACCTGGACACTGGTCTCGATACTACGTCCCGGGCACAGGGGACGAGCAGGGCCTCTACTGCCGCAATTGGGCGGCGGCTTTTTGACTGCCGCCTTGTAGATGCTTGGCGGACGCAACACGCCAAGGATAGGGACTTTACCTTCTTCTCCCCTGTGCACGGGACGTATTCGAGACTAGACTACATCTTTGTTGACCATGGCCTCTTGGAGCAAGTACAGGAAACTAAAATTGAGATTATTTCACTTTCAGATCACGCACCGGTCACCTTAACGTTGCGGCTCCCTGACAGGGTCGAAGGGACTTATGCGTGGAAACTGAATGAATCTCTGCTCAAAGACCCAAAAGTGTTGGGGAAGATACAAGAAGAGGTTGACTTTTACTTTAAAGCGAACGATACAGGAGAGGTTTCATACTCCACTCTATGGGAAGCACATAAGGCGTTTACCAGGGGGGTCCTTATCTCCATGGGAGCGGGTATTAAAAAAAAGAGAAGGGAGGAAAGGGAGAGGCTGCTCGCTGAAATTTTCATCCTGGAGCAGAAACACAAGGAGAGAAGGGGATTTAATCAGGAAATCTTCCACCGACTAGTAGATAAAAGGGAGGAGCTGAGGGATATTATAGATCAGGAAACTAAGAGATCCCTTAATAGATTAACAAAAGAAAATTACCTGTGGGCAAATAAGTCTAGCAAGCACCTGGCCAGAATGATCAGAAAGAAAAAAGACAGGAATTTCATAGGCAAAATACAGAACAAAAAAGGAGAGCTTATCAGTACTAGTACAGGTATAGCAGAGGAGTTTAAAAAGTTCTATGGAGCGCTCTACTCCATAGGCCTAAATAGAACGGTCAGCCCTACACAGGGGAAGAGGGTCGAGGAGTTCCTAAGGGAGGCAGGAGTGGCGGAGCTTACAATGGAAGAGAGAGAGGCTCTGGATAGACCGATCGGAGAGGAAGAGATCATGGCAGCCCTCAAATCCTCCCCGAAAGGCAAGAGCCCAGGTCCCGACGGCTTCACCACATTATATTTGGAGAAGTTGAAACACATATTAGTCCCTAGACTGCGCCAATATTGGAACAATCTGGGTAATAACTGCGAGATGGGAAGAGAGGCGTTGTTAGCCTCAATTACTTTAATCTTAAAAGAGGGGAAAAACGATAGGCTATGCTCCAGTTATAGGCCCATCTCGCTGCTGAACGCAGATGTGAAGCTCTTCGCAAAGGTTCTGGCTGGGAGACTGAAGGAGAGAATGGCATCCCTGGTTCATGCAGATCAAGCGGGTTTCATACCCGGGAGACAGAGCAGAGACAACGGTGTACGAGCAGCGCTCCTCCTGGAGTTAGGTAAACGTAAGGGACCCCCAGTTCTATTCCTGTCAGTTGATGCGGAAAAAGCGTTTGACAGGATAGACTGGGGGTTCATGCTGAAAACGTTGGAAGTTATGGGGGTGGGGCAGAGGTATATCTCCTGGGTGAGGTCCCTTTATAGTCACCCTATGGCTACAGTTAGGGTCAATGGGGTATTATCAGAGCCTCTGGAGATGAAAAACGGCACTAGGCAGGGGTGTCCGTTGTCCCCTCTACTGTTTGTTCTGTCTCTTGAGCCTCTCCTCGCTACCATTCGCAACGACCCAGATTGCAACGGGGTGGGAACGGGAGGGGAGGAGCACAAACTCGCGGCGTTTGCCGACGATATACTATTTTTTATTACCAACCCTAGAATCACCCTCCCGAACCTGCTCCGAGTAATCAGAGGGTACGGGGAACTATCAAATTTCAAAGTCAATTTGAAAAAGTCGGAGATCCTAAATATTAGCGTAGACAAGGACGAGGCCTCCCACCTCGCTCAGGTATTTCCATTTCCCTGGAAAGAGGAAATTAAATATCTAGGGGTAAAACTCTCCAACTCCATAAATGGATTGTACCATAAAAATTATTTACCACTACTGGATGAGATTAGGCAGGAAACTAGAAGGTTAGCTACGAGACCGCTCTCGTGGCTTGGTCGCGTGAATGCGGTTAAGATGATACTGACCCCTAAGATACTTTTTAAATTCCAGATGCTCCCCATCCCACTTCCTCTGTATTACTTTAGAGCCTTAAGGAGACTGGTGGCGAGTTTTGTCTGGGGGGGCAAAAAACCACGTATTTCTCACGTGGTTTTGAGTAGGGGGAAAAAAAAGGGGGGGCTGGCCCTACCGGACTTTTATAGATATTACATATCAATCACAATATCACGGGTTATTGAATGGTCCAAAAAGGATACTGAAAAAAGATGGGTCAGATTAGAACACTACATGAGTAACACGGATTTACGTAGGAAAGTATGGAATCCACCAAAATATCGAGCACTGGGCACTAACACAGCGGTTTTGACACAAAACACTCTTAAATGCTGGGATTTGGTACACACACAGAATAAGTGGACATTTAACTCACCTTTAATTTACATGAAAGATAATCCTTTTTTTGAGCCAGGGACGAGGGAGGTGGGGGGGAATTGGTTAAAAGACGAAGGTATCCAACTTAAAAACTTCCTTAGTAACAACGGAAGCTTACGCACATTCTCCGAGTTAAAGGCAGACTCGGGGATTGGGGTTCTGGACGTGTGGAGGTACCTTCAGCTCTCGCACTTCATTGAAAAGCTCCCAGGGCCACTTAGGGGTGAAGGGGAATACAGACCACTCGAGCAGCTCTGTGAGAGGGAGCAGCCGCGTGGGACTATCTCACAAATCTATAGGATCTTGGGCACGAGACTGGAGCTGGAGGTGCCCCCGTACATCAGAAAGTGGGAACGGGAATTAGGTTCACAATGTGGTGAAGTCACCCTAGAGAAGATTTTGAAATTGGTACATTTGGCAGCACAGGATTCCAGGAGAATGGAAACTCACTATAAATGTTTGGCAAGATGGTACGCCACCCCAGACAGACTCGCCAAAATGGACAACACCAAATCCAACTTATGTTGGAGGGGCTGCACCTCTATAGGTTCGATGGCCCACATGTGGTGGGAATGCCACGTTATTAAAACTTTTTGGGGAAAAATCATAAGTTTGATCAAGGTAATTACAGGAGAGGTTATCCCGATAGATCCATGGGTATGCCTTTTTCATGGCACGTCAAAGACGGTGAGGAGTTATCGCTCCTCTATGGTAGCCATACTGCTGGATGCGGCTAAAAAGCAGATAGCAACAAAATGGCTAGACCCGGCTGCACCAAATATCCGGGACTGGCTACTTAGCGTTAACGAGGTATACAACGTGGAAATTATAGATAGCAGAGGAATTGTCCCTGGGGAGGGAGAGGTAGGAGAAGGTAAATGGGAGGGATGGCAAAGGTATAAAAAGACTTGGAGTTTTGCCGAGCAATTTATAGATAGTAATTAGGGGGCCGGCGAAGTGGACAGTGACACGAGTCCATCAATGTATTAGCAGCTGTCCTCTAGATCCTCCTGCAGGAACAGGGGTGGGCGGGATTGGGGGTTTTTGGGTGGGTAGGATGAACTCTGTTAATGAATTTATTATCTTTTTCTTTTTTTTTGTATTTGGTTGAGTTCGGTTTTTTATGGAGAAATAGTAAATAAAGTATTTAAAAGAAGGAGGGAGGGGGAAGAAGAAAAAAAAGAAAGGAAAAGAGAAGCTACACATGATGTGAAAATCAAAAGAGGCAGAATTGACACTGATAAAGTGGAGGAAGTCTCTAATGGAATCACTGAGGTGGCAAAAAAAGGAAAAAAAAAAAAAAAAAAAAAAAAAAAAGATTAATTAAAAAAAAAAAAAAAAAAAATGCTTTGGCTGCATCTAGGGAGAGAATAGCTCTTTTCCCACATTGTCTGATGGTATCTGTAAATTAAGAAATAACCTTCTCAAATTTGTTGTTGTGGATCTTCCTGGTATAAAGTCTGATTGATCCAAATGTATCAACTTGTGTATGACTTTATTTAATCTAGATGCCAAGACCCTTGCCAGAATCTTAGCATCGGAATTTAACAATGAAATCGGACGATAGGACTCTGGCCTTATCTTGCTTGAGTAGTACTATAATACTGGCATCATTCATAGATTCCGGAAGCTTGAATGATGCATGTGCATGATTCAACACTTTCAGCAGTTCTGGAAACAAAATAGCTTCATAATTTTTATACATTTCTGATGGTAAACCATCTAAACCAGGATCTTTCCCATTAGGGGAATCCGAAACTGCCCTTTTTAATTCTTCTAAAGATAGAGGTGCATCAAGGTATTCTCTTTCCTCTCTGAAAATAAATGTTATTGTCAGGGGATTCAGTTCCTTCAGGTGATAAATAGCCTTACTCTGGTATAGATCCTTACAAAAAGTAGTAAAAGAGTATAATATATCCTCTTGAATATGTGAAAAATTCCCAGCTGGTGTACATATATGGGAAATAAAATTAGACTTAACCTGTGATTTAACAATTACTGCTAACATTTTTCCATTTCTTTCTCCCTCCTCAAAATACTTACTCCTTACATGGAATCAATCCATTTCAGCTTTTTCCATAGCTGTTCTTTTATATAAAATTTGTATATCCTTCCAAATAGCTTGATTTCCAGGTGTAGGCTTCTGAACATATTGAAATTCTTTTTGTAGAACGTCTACAGCCAAAAGAGTTTCTCAATCCCTGCTTGTCTTTTTAAATCTACTAATAGCTTGTATTAGTAACCCTCTTAGAAATGCCTTCCTAGTGTCCCATACCAATTGTGGGGTTGTTGAGTCTGCATTATCAATAAAAAAAATCTGTAAGCAATTGTCTCATGGGTTTCCCCTGACCTAATACCCGCAACCATGAGGCATTCAGTAACTTTTAGTGTGTGGTTTAATTTTATTTATGGTCAGCAAAACTGGTGAATGATCCGATATCCCCCTTGCCAGACACTGTATATTTGATACCAAAGGAAGCGTTAGTTCCGTGCCCAGAGCCAAATCAATCCTAGATAAAGTACCATAAGTCGAAGAGCAACAAGTATAAGCATGTATTCCAGGATTGAGAAGGGGCCACATATCACACAGACCTATTTCCTGCAGGTGTCTCGCAAAGGGAGTTTCCGACTTTGGACCCGTCGGGTAGCGATCCATACTCGCATCACAAACATTATTAAAATCCCCCATTATAATTATTGGGATACCTTGATATTCAGCCAAAAATATACTATCCTCCGCAATAGCTCTGAATTATATGGTGGCGGAACATATAAACAAGGAGCATACTAATAAGACATATCTACCCTGTCTGTCTGCAGGAAAATTTAATCCTTGTGGATATTAAAACATTGACACAGTGGTTGGCACAGTGGTGTAGTGGTTAGCACTCTCACCTAGCAATAAAAAGGGTCGCTGGTTCAAATCCCAACCACGACACTACCTGCCTGGAGTTTGTATGTTCTCCCTGTGCCTGCGTGGGTTTCCTCCGGGTGCTCCGGTTTCCTCCCACACTCCAAAGACATGCTGTTAGGTTAATTGGCTTCTGTCCAAAATTGGCCCTAGTGTATGAATGTGGGTTGGGGACCTTGGATTGTGGGCTCCTTGAGGGTAGGGACCAATGTGAGTGTGCGATGTATGTGTAAATTGATGGTGCTATATGGGTACCTTAAATAAATAATAATATAATAGATGAGCATCTTAATGAGATGCAATGTACAGGGATAAGGATAATTGTAGGACTGGTGTCTTTATTCAACCTTACTAACTATGTAACTATGTTTCCTGCAGGCAGACTATTGATGAGCTATATTGCTCCATAATAGAAAAAAATAGCCCTTTTTTTAACCGGGTCCTTCAGTCCTCTCACATTCCAAGATGTAAATGCGAGCTCATTGACCATTATCCCTATCTATTATATCTAGGTATATAATACACATAGCTGTTCCATTTTACTTTCTCTAGAAGGATATGCAACCATAAACATAAACAAAATCTTCAAGTATAAATGATAGCTCATCTTAGCCGTGGTATAGCCCATCGCAAAATAGGCATATGAAAGGCCCAAAAAAGAGAGACAGAGCAAACAAATAAAAAAAAAAAAAAAAAAACACACACACACACACACAACCTTCTTAAAACATTTTTCCCCAAGGAAAAAAAAGGGGCTACAAAATAAAAATAAAACTATTCCGGGCCTGAATGTGAACACACGTCCAGCTGAAACACACTCCCCCTGTCTTTAGCCTATAGTAATTAGGACAAAAAAACGGAAAAGGATTAACATCTTATCAACTGGATATGTCCCTACAGCTAGAAGAAAAATGTTGCTCATTTTTATCCAGCCATATTTTGGCCATCTTAGAGTTGTCAAAAAAAATTGTCTCATCCACTTCCCGCCCAAGGACGTCATATGACGTCCTGGATTTTCAGTGGAAATATCTGAATGATGCCTGCAGCTACAGGCATCATTCAGATATCCTTGTTTTCAGCCGGTGACTCTGTGCACCATAGGAATGATCATAGCAGCAGTTCCGCTGCTTGATCGTTCTTACAGGTGATGGGAGGGGACATCCCGTGCTTCTCTGGGCTCTCTCGTGCCTTTGGGGACCCGGAGAAAGAATCGGCCGTTGCCGGATGATGAGCATAGAGATTTCCGGGGACCAGATGGTCACCGGTCATCTCTATGACCGTCGGAGGCCCGGGCGTGACGTTATGATGTCACGTCCGGGCCGCGGATGTAAACAAAGCCGTGGCTGGTTAGTATGAGATTGTGGATTTTTTTCCCCGATCTCATGCTTTCCAGCCTGGAGGAGAGATGTGGGGTCTTATTAACCCCGCATCTCTCCATAAAAAGAACTCGTCACGAATGATTCCTATTACAAGGGATGTTTACATTCCTTGTAATAGAAATAAAAGTCATAAAAAAAAATGTTGTAAAAATAAAAAAATAAAGTAAAATAAAAAAAATAATTCAAAACGCTCCTGCCCCCAGTAGCTCGCGCTCAGAAGTGAACGCACATGGTAGTCCCGCCCACATATGTAAACGCCGTTTCAAACCACACATGTGAGGTATTGCCGCATGCGTTAGATTGTGAGCAACAATTACACAATTACAATTACAATCGTCGAGTATGGAGATTTTTAAGTACTGAAGTTTGGCATCATTCCATGAGTGTGCGCAATTTTAAAGTGTGACGTGTTGGATATCTATTTACTCGGCGTAACATCATCTTTCACATTATATAAAAAAATTGGGCTAACTTTACGTTTTTGTTATTTTTTAAATCATGAAACTGTTTTTTTTTTTTTTTTTAAATTGTTGTGCAAATATGTGTGAGATAAAAAGTTGTAATAACTGCCATTTTATTCCCTAGGGTGTCTGCTAAAAAAAATATATATAATGTTTGGGGGTTCTGAGTAATTTTCTAGCAAAAAAATTATGATTTTTACATGTAGGAGAAGAGTGCCAGAATAGGCCCGGTATGGAAGTGGTTAACAACAATCCTCAACTTGGTCGGGTATAACATTCCATACGATATTTGACGCTTTTTAACTTCTGTATATTGATTCATTTTCTGTATTTCAATTGAGTAATCTGGGTAAAAGGATATTTTTGAATCCTTTACATTTCTATTACCCTTTATTCATGCCAGGGCCAGGGTTTTGTCTCTGTCTCTAAAGTGTAGCATTTTTACAATAAATGGGCGTGGAAATTTCCAGGAGGAGGGGGTCTTGATGTGCACGCTCAACAGAGAAAAATGAAGAAAAATGTTTTTTATTAAAAATCTCCAGCGACCATTGTTCCATGAAATCTACAGAATTTCTTCCTTCTATCTGTTCAGGGAGGCCCAATATCCTCACGTTATTTCTTGGAAGCCTGTTTTCTAAATTATCTATGTAATTAGCGTGATGTTTCGACTGTAGTCCCACCGCTTTGAGGTCACGCTGCATAAAAGCCAGGGTATCTTCAACATTACTGACTCTATCCTGCACAGTCGTTGTGCGCTCTCACACTTTTTCCATATCATGACGTATAATAGTAACTTCTTCACGTAAGTGCTGAAACTGATTTGATAACGCACTTAGTATAGTGTTACATATCTGTACTGCTTGGAAAACACCTTTTTAGAGTTGGCTCTTCCCCCTGTACATTTTGTATAGTCTTTTTATTGACAGTTTTATTTTCCTGATCACTGATCACTCTGCACTGATGGCCACTCTGATCACTCTGCACTGATGGGGACACTGATCAGGCTGCATTGATGGGGCACTGATCAGGCTGCATTGCTGGGGGGCACTGATCAGGCTGCACTGATGGGGACACTGATCAGGCTGCACTGATGGGGACACTGATCAGGCTGCACTGATGGGGGCACTGATCAGGCTGCACTGATGGGGGCACTGATCAGGCTGCACTGATGGGGACACTGATCAGGCTGCATTGCTAGGTGCACTGATCAGGCTGCATTGCTGGGGGCACTGATCAGGCTGCATTGCTGGGGGCACTGATCAGGCTGCATTGCTGGGGGCACTGATCAGGCTGCATTGCTGGGTACTGGGGAGGCTGCATTGCTGGACACTGGTGAGGCCGCATTGCTGGACACTGGTGAGGCCGCATTTCTGGGCACTGGCAAGGCTGCATGCTGGGCACTGGTAAGGCTGCATTGCTGGGCACTGGTAAGGCTGCATTGATGGGCACTGGTAAAGCTACATTTGATGGGTAGTGGTAAGGCTGCATTTGATGGGCACTGAACAGGCTGCATTTGATGGGCACTGAGGAGCAAGCAGACCGGGGCCTGGGCCCCACTTTGCACAATCAACACAGGCAGCCTGAGGACATTGTGTATATATATATATATATATATATATATATATATATATATTTATATACAGTGCCTTGCAAAAGTGTTCACCTCCTTGGCATTTTACCTATTTTGTTAAATTACAGCCTTTAGTTCAATGTCTTTTTTAATCTGAATTATATGTGATGGATCAGAACACAATAGTCTTGGTTAAGTAAAATTAGAAAAATATATACATAAAACTATTTTTTAGAAATAAAAAAATGATAATTGGCATGTGCGTATGTATTCACCCCCTTTGTTATATAGCCCATAAAAAGCTCTGGTGCAACCAACTACCTTCAGAAGTCACATAATTAGTGAAATGATGTCCACCTGTGTGCAATCTAAGTGTCGCATGATCTGTCATTACATATACACACCTTTTTGAAAGGCCCCAGAGGCTGCAACACCTAAGCAAAAGGCCCCACTAACCAAACACTGCCATGAAGAGCAAGGAACTCTCCAAACAAGTAAGGGACAATGTTGTTGAAAAGTATAAGTCAGGGTTAGGTTATACAAAAATATCCAAATCTTTGATGATCCCTAGGAGGACCATCAAATCTATCATAACCAAATGGAAAGAACATGGCACAACAGCAAACCTGCCAAGAGATGGCCGCACACCAAAAGACACAGACTGGGCAAGGATGGCATTAATCAAAGAGGCAGCACAGAGACCTAAGGTAACCTTGGAGGAGCTGCAGAGTTCCACAGCAGAGACTGGAGTATCTCTACATAGGACGACAATAAGCAGTACGCTCCAAAGAGTTGGGCTTTATGACAGAGTGGCCAGAAGAAAGCCATTACTTTCAGCAAAAAACAAAATGGCACATTTTGAGTTTGCGAAAAGGCATGTGGGAGACTCCCAAAATGTATGGAGGAAGGTGCTCTGGTCTGATGAGACTAAAATTGAACTTTTTGGCCATCAAAGAAAACGCTATGTCTGGCGCAAACCCAACACATCACATCACCCAAAGAACACCATCCCCACAGTGAAACATGGTGGTGGCAGCATCATGCTGTGGGGATGTATTTCAGCAGTCGGGACTGGGAAACTGGTCAGAGTTGAGAGAAAGATGGATGGTGCTAAATACAGGGATATTCTTAAGCAAAACCTGTACCACTCTGTGTGTGATTTGAGGCTAGAATGGAGGTTCACCTTCCAGCAGGACAATGACCCCAAACACACTGCTAAAGCGACACTTGAGTGGTTTAAGGGAAAACGTGTAAATGTGTTGGAATGGCCTAGTCACGGCCCAGACCTCAATCCAATAGAAAATATGTGGTCAAACTTAAAGGTTGCTGTTCATGGGGGGTGAATACCTTTGTAAGGCACTGTATATATGTATATATACAACAGGCCTATTTCTCTCAAATATTGTTCACAATTCTTTCTAAATCTGTTAGTGAGCACATCTTCTTTGCCGAGATAATCCATTCACCTCACAGGTGTGGCTTAGCAAGATGCTGATTAGACAGCATGATTATTGCACAGGTGTGCCTTGGGCTGGCCACAATAAAAGGCCACTCTAAAATGTGCAGTTTTATCACACAATGCCACAGATGTCGCAAGTTTTGAGGGAGCGTGCAATTGGCATACCGAATGCAGGAATGTCCACCAGAGCTGTTGCCCTTGAATTGAATGTTCATTTTTCTACCATAAGCCTTCTCCAAAGGCGTTTCAGAGAATTTGGCAGTACACCCAAACGGCCTCACAAACGTAGAACATGTGTAACCACACCAGCCCAGGACCTCCACATCCAGCATCTTCACCTCCAAGATCGTCTAAGACCAGCCACCCGGACAGCTGCTGCAACAATCAGTTTGCATAACCAAAGAATTTCTGCACAAACTGTCAGAAACCATCTCAGGGAAGCTCATCTGCATGCTTGTCGTCCACATCGGGGTCTTGACCTGACTGCAATTCGTCATCGTAATCGTCTTGAGTGGGCAATGCTAACATTCAATGGCGTCTGGCACTTTGGAGAGGTGTTCTCTTCACGGATGAATCTCAGCGTGTATGGAGTCATGTGGGTGAGCGGTTTGCTGATGTCAACATTGTGGATCGAGTTGTCCATGGTAGCGGTAATGAACACAGGTGCATTTTATGGATGGCATTTTGAATGCACAGAGACATTGTGATGAGATTCTGAGGCCCATTGTTGTGCCATTCATCCACGACCAGCATCTCAGGTTACAGCATGATAATGCACGGTCCCATGTTGCAAGGATCTGTACATAATTCCTGGAAGCTGAAAACATCCCAGTTCTTGCATGGCCAGCATACTCACCGGACATGTCACCCATTGAGCATGTTTGGGATGCTCTGGATCGGCGTGAACGCCACAATCAACAACCTGATCATCTCTATGCGAAGGAGATATGCTGCACTGCGTGAGACAAATGGTGGTCACACCAGATACTGACTGGTTTTCAGACCCACCCGACCTCCCCAATACAGTAAAACTGCACATTTTAGAGTGGGCTTTTATTGTAGCCAGCCTAAGGCACACCTGTGAAATAATCATGCTGTATAATCAGCATCTTGATATGCCACACTTGTGAGGTAGATGGATTACCTTGGCAAAGGAGAAGTGCTCACTAACACAGATTTAGACAGATTTGTGAACAATATTTGAGAGAAATATACCTGTTGTGTACATAGAAAAAGTGATAGATCTTTAAGTTCAGCTCATAATAAATAGGGGCAAGCACAAAAGTGTGCTCAGTGTATATACAGTATCTCACAAAAGTGAGTACACGCCTCACATTTTTGTAATTATTTTATTATATCTTTTCATGTGACAACACTGAAGAAATGACACTATGCTACAATGTAAAGTAGTGAGTGTACAGCTTGTATAACAGTGTAAATTTGCTGTCCCCTCAAAATAACTCTAAACACAGCCATTAATGTCTAAACCACTGGCAACAAAAGTGAGTACACTCCTAAGTAAAAATGTCCAAATTGGGCCCACAGTGTCAATATTTTGTGTGGCCACCATTATTTTCCAGCACTGCCTCAACCCTCTTGGGCATGGAGTTCACCAGAGCTTCACAGGTTGCCACTGGAGTCCTCTTCCACTCCTCCATGACGACATCACAGAGCTGGTGGATGTTAGAGACCTTGCGCTCCTCCACCTTCCATTTGAGGATGCCTCACAGATGCTCAATAGGGTTTAGGTCTGGAGACATGCTTGGCCAGTCCATCACCTTTACTTCTTAGGTTCTTTAGCAAGACAGTGGTCATCTTGGAGGTGTGTTTGGGGTCGTTATCATGTTGGAATACTGCCCTGTGGCCCAGTCTCCGAAGGGAGAGGATCATGCTCTGCTTTAACATGGCATTCATGGTTCCCAGCACTCATGCAGCCCCAGACCATGACACTCCCACCACCATGCTTGACTGTAGGCAAGACACACTTGTCTTTGTACTCCTCACCTGGTTGCCGCCACACACCCTTGACATCACCTGAACCAAATAAGTTTATCTTGGTCTCATCAGACCACAGGACATGGTTCCTTTTGTGAGAAACTGTATATATATATATATATATATATATATATATATATATATATACACACACACACTGTAATATATATATATATATATATATATATATATATATATATATATATATATATATATATATATACACACACACATATACAGTGCCTTGCAAAAGTATTCACCCCCCTGGCATTTTTCGTGTTTTGTTGCCTCACAACCTGGAATTAACATGGATTGTTTGAGGATTTGCATCATTTAATTTACAGAACATGCCCACAACTTTGAAGAATTTTTTTATTGTGAAGCAAACAACAAATAGGACAAAATAACAGAAAAAGTCAATGTGCATAACTATTCACCCCCCTAAAGTCAATACTTTATAAAGCCACCTTTTGCGGCTTTGGATAAGTCTCTATGAGCTTGCCACATCTTACCACTGGGATTTTTGGCCATTCCTCCTTGTAAAACTGCTCCAGTTCCTTCAAGTTGGATGGTTTGCGCTTGTGAACAGCAATCTTTAAGTCTGACCACAGATTTTCTATTGGATTGAGGTCTAGGCTTTGACTAGGCCATTCAAACACATTTGCATGTTTCTCCTTAAACCACTCAAGTGCTGCTTTAGCAGTGTGTTTGGGGTCATTGTCATGCTGGAAGGTGAACCTCCATCCTAGCCTCAAATCACACACAGATGGGTACAGGTTTTGCTTAAGAATATCCCTGTATTTAGCACCATCCATCTTTCCCTCAACTCTGACTAGTTTCCCAGTCTCGACTGCTGAAAAACATCCCCACAGCATGATGCTGCCACCACCATGTTTCACTGTGGGGATGGTGTTCTTTGGGTGATGTGATGTGTTGGGTTTGCGCCAGACATAGCGTTTTCTTTGATGGCCAAAAAGTTCAATTTTCGCATACTTAAAATGTGCCATTTTGTTTTTTGCTCAAAGTAATGGCTTTCTTCTGGCCACTCTGTCATAAAGCCCAACTCTATGGAGCGTACTGCTTATTGTCTTCCTATGTACAGATACTCCAGTCTCTGTTGTGGAACTCTGCAGCCCCTCCAGGGTTACCTTAGGTCTCTGTGTTCCCTCTCTGATTAATGCCCTCCTTGCCTGGTCCGTGAGTTTTGGTGTGTGGCCATCTCTTGGCAGGTTTGCTGTTGTGCCATGTTCATTCCCTTACTTGTTTGGAAAGTTCCTTGGTCTTCATGGCAGTGTTTGGTTAGTGGTGCCTCTTGCTTAGGTATTGCAGCCTCTGGGGCCTTTCAAAAAGGTGTGTATATGTACAGACAGATCATGTGACACTTAGATTGCACAGAAGTAGACATCTTTGCACTAATTATGTGACTTCTGAAAGGTAATTGGTTGCACTAGAGGTTTTTATGGGCTTCATAACAAAGGGGATGAATACATACGCACATGCCAATTATCATTTTTTTATTTCTGAAAAATTGTTTTATGTATAAATTTTTGAAATTTTACTTCACCAACTTAGACTATTGTGTTCTGATCCATCACATATAATTCAGATTTAAAAAAACCCATTGAACTAAAGGCTGTAATGTAACAAAATAGGTAAAAAGCCAAGGGGGTGAATACTTTTGCAAGGCACTGTGTATATATATATATATATATATATATATATATATATATATATACATACACACACACACACAGACACTTTTTATTTTTGAGGTGGGGGGCGGGAATCTTGGGTGAGTTCCCACACTTTTTTCCCTGTACTTGACCCCTGCTTACTTCCCTTTGACATCAGAAGATATCCAGCACAGAACTAGTGGAAACCTGTGGGACCCGAATACACCTATCCACTGTCTGGAGAAGTCTGACCAGAAGTGGTTTTCATGGAAGAATTGCAGCTAAAAGGCCACACCGACATGGAAACAAGGCTAAGCGACTCAAATATGCACGAAAACATAGGAACTGGGGTGCAAAAAAAATGGCAGCAGGTGCTCTAGACTGATGAGTCATAATTTGAAATATTTGGTTGTTGCAGGAGGAAGTTTGTTCAGCGAAGGCCTGGGGAGCAGTACAGTAATGGGTTTTTGCAGTCAACAGTGAAGCATGGCAGAGGTTTCTTGCAAGTTTGGAGCTGAATTTCTGCAGATGGAGTTGGAGATATGGTCAGGATTAATGGTGTCCTCAATGCTTTTAAAGGCAATACCATAAAAATCAGTACAATATAGATAAAATATATAATTTTATTACATAACCAAAAAACAAAATATATACAAATCAGGACAAAAAATACAAAATACATTTAAAGCGAAGTACATGTAAATATGGATACGGATGGAAGTGTAATGGAAAAAGAACCGTAAATGTAGGTTGATAAGTCTCACTGAACCGACGCGTTTCAGAGAATCCAAAGTCAAAGGGATAATTAGCATCACATATAAAAACCCCCAAAAAGGCAAGAAAGAAAGAAATATCAAAACATAAACCTCACTTACTTCCAATATACAAATACTACATAGGTATCCATGGCATAAAAACAATTTCATGGTTTGACCCTACAGAGCCCTGATCTCAACCTCACCCAGTCTCTCTGGGATTACATGAAGAGACAGAAGGATTTTGAGCTTTCAAAAACTGTGTGCAAGTGTACCAAGAAGAACTGATGCAGTTTTGAAGGCAAAGGGTGGTCCCACCAAATATTGATTTGATTTGGATTTCTCTTCTTTTCATTTACTTTCCATTTAATTGATTAAAAAAAAAAAACTATTAACACTTCTATTTCTGAAAACATTCTTAATTTACGAAAAAAATTCACAACTGCCTAAAACTTTTGTGCTGTAGTGTAAGTACTGCTTTGGTAAAGGTCTAAATATTCAATCTAATTACCTTACACAAGTATACACACATAATACAAATGCATTAAAGTTAAAGTGTTACTAATCCCAGGACTAGGGATGAGCTTCGAGTTCGAGTCGAACATCGGCTGTTCGCCAGTTCGCCGAACAGCGAACAATTTGGGGCGTTCGCGGCAAATTCGAAAGCCGCGCAACACCCTTTAAAAGTCAATGGAAGAAATCAAAAGTGCTAATTTTAAAGGCTTATATGCATGGTATTGTCATAAAAAGTGTTTGGGGACCTGGGTCCTGCCCCAGGGGACAAGGATCACTGCAAAAAAAAGTTTTAAAAACGGACGTTTTTTCGGGAGCAGTGATTTTAATAATGCTTAAAGTGAAACAATAAAAGTGTAATATCCCTTTAAATTTCATACCTGGGGGGTGTCTATAGTATGCCTGTAAAGGGGCGCATGTTTCCCGTGTTTAGAACAGTCTGACAGCAAAATGACATTTCAAAGGAAAAAAAGTCATTTAAAACTACTCGCGGCTATTAATGAATGCCGGTCCGACAATACACACAAAAGTTCATTGAGAAAAACGGCATGGGAATTCCCCACAGGGGAACCCTAAACCAAAATTTAAAAAAAAAAATGATGTGGGGGGTCCCATTAAATTCCATACCAGGCCCTTCAGGTCTGGTGTGGATATTAAGGGGAACCCCGGCCAAAAAAAAAAAGAAAATTGCGTAGGGTCCCCCTCAAAATCTATACCAGACCCTTCAGGTCTGGTATGGATTTTAAGGGGAACCCCGTGCCAAAATTTAAAAAAAAATGGCGTGGGGTCCCCCCAAAAATCCATACCAGACCCTTATCCGAGCACGCAACCTGGCAGGCCACAGGAAAAGAGGGAGGGACGAGAGAGCGCCCCCCCTCCTGAACCATACCAGGCCACATGCCCTCAACATTGGGAGGGTGCTTTGTGGTAGCCCCCCCAAAACACCTTGTCCCCATGTTGATGGGGACAAGGGCCTCATCCCCACAACCCTTGCCCGGTGGTTGTGGGGGTCTGTGGGCGTGGGGCTTATCAGAATCTGTAAGCCTCCTTTAACAAGGGGACCCCCAGATCCCGGCCCTCCCCCCTGTGTGAAGTGGTAAGGGGGTACGAAAGTACCCCTACCATTTCACAAAAAAACTGTCAAAAATGTTAAAAATGACAAGAGACAGTTTTTGACAATTCCTTTATTTAAATGCTTCTTCTTTCTTCTATCTTCTATCTTCTTTCTTCTATCTTCTATCTTCCTTCGGTTTCTTCCTCCATCTTCTTCTTCTTCTGGTTCTTCTGGTTCTTCCTCCGGTGTTCTCGTCCGGCATCTTCCTCCGCGGTGTCGGCGTCTTCTTTCCTTCTTCTCCTTGGGCCGCTCCGCATCCCCGGTGACCCCGCCCCCTCTGACGCACGGAGACTTCCCTGTGGCATTCCCTGTGACGTCAGAAGGGGGCAGGGTTACGTAACGGGTGACCCCGCCCCCTCTGACATCACGGGGGATGCCACAGGTAAGTCCCTGTCAAGTCCCCATGCGTCAGAGGGGGGCGGGGTCACCGGGTGGCCCCGCCCCCCATTATTTAAGAACCGTCAGAAGAGGAGAAGCGTCACACAGCGGGAGCCTCCCTCCATGCCATCATGGATGCGGAGCGGCCCGAGGAGAAGAAGAAAAGAGGACACCGATTCCGTGGCGGAAGATGCCAGATGAGAACACCGGAGGAAGAACCAGAAGAACCAGAAGAAGAAGAAGATGGAGGAAGAAACCGAAGGAAGATAGAAGAAAGAAGATAGAAGAAAGAAGATAGAAGAAAGGAAAATAAAGGAATTGTCAAAAACTGTCTCTTGTCATTTTTAACATTTTTGACACCTTTTTTTGTGAAATGGTAAGGGTACTTTTGTACCCCCTTACCATTTCACACAGGGGGGAGGGCCGGGATCTGGGGGTCCCCTTGTTAAAGGGGGCTTCCAGATTTCAATAAGCCCCCCGCCCGCAGACCCCCACAAGCACCGGGCAAGGGTTTTGGGGATGAGGCCCTTGTCCCCATCAACATGGGGACAAGGTGTTTTGGGGGCTACCCCAAAGCACCCTCCCAATGTTGAGGGCATGTGGCCTGGTACGGTTCAGGAGGGGGGGCACTCTCTCGTCCCCCCCTCTTTTCCTGCGGCCTGCCAGGTTGCGTGCTCGGATAAGGGTCTGGTATGGATTTTTGGGGGGACCTCACGCAATTTTTTTTTTTTAATTTTGGCCAGGGTTCCCCTTAATATCCATACCAGACCTGAAGGACCTGGTATGGAATTTAGGGGGACCCCCACGTCATTTTTTTTAAAAATTTGATTCGGGGTTCCCCTGTGGGGAATTCCCATGCGGTTTTTCTCAATGAACTTTTGTGTGTATTGTCGGACCGGCAATTCATTAATAGCCGCGAGTAGTTTTAAATGACTTTTTTTCCTTTGAAATGTCATTTTGCTGTCAGACTGTTCTAAAAACGGGAAACATGTGCCCCTTTACAGGCATACTATAGACACCCCCCAGGTACGAAATTTAAAGGGATATTACACTTTTATTGTTTCACTTTAAGCATTATTAAAATCACTGCTCCTGAAAAAACTGCCATTTTTAAAACTTTTTTTTGCAGTGATCCATGTCCCCTGGGGCAGGACCCAGGTCCCCAAACACTTTTTATGACAATAACTTGCATATAAGCCTTTAAAATTAGCAATTTTGATTATTCATGTTCGTGTCCCATAGACTTTAACGGTGTTCGCGTTTTCAAACTAATTTTTTGCCTATTCGCAAGTTCTGGTGCGAACCGAA
Organism: Aquarana catesbeiana; assembly: GCF_042186555.1. Lineage (NCBI taxonomy): Eukaryota > Metazoa > Chordata > Amphibia > Anura > Ranidae > Aquarana > Aquarana catesbeiana. The sequence continues at coordinate 197,297,649 of NC_133330.1, read as the reverse complement.
CAGGGGTGTGTTTGGCTCATCCCTACCCAGGACCCTGCATTCACTATATCTGGTCTCTCGCAGTACACAGAACATGGAAGTGCAATAGTTTTAGTAAATATAAACTGCTAAATACTTTTTCTCATCAGCAGTTAGAGCAGTCTTGTGACTTATATCAGTGTCTGGTTAAAGCTTGTAGGATGAGTTTTCATTATCCTATGATTGTCCTAAGAGGGTGCAGGACCCCTGACCCTCTGTCTGGACAATGCTGATTGGCCCTGTGCTTAATCACATGCACTCTACCCAAAAAAAAACAAAAAAAAAAACTCTGTAGTAACACACAACAGCATGTGCAGCTTGTCCCCTAGCCTCTGTACTATCAAGAGATATATTGGGGACTCTTGAAGAAGGATAGGATCAGAGGAGACAGGATCAAACAAGCTTTTTACACAATGCGGGTGGTTAACCACTTAGGTTCCACAGTGAGTATAACAAGCATGCTTGACTGCATATACACACTGATTTTACTGTTGTGTTTTTTAGTAACACTTTTAATATTGAACAACAGTGGAACAGTGAAACTTGCATTTGGTCCAATGAACCAGAAAGGACACAGATATACGTCCACTTACATCTAGTCACAAATACCAATACATTGCAGTCCTTTTTGATCCATCTAATCACAGGTTAAAGGGAATCCTTTTATGTGAATTATTCTCCATGGGGGAAGATAGCTGCTCATTTCAAAGAGATTTCAGAGAATGTTAAATTTCAATGTAAAATCAATTTAAAGATAATCAGGCAAACCATAGCTACTTTGCGGGGAATAAAAATGTTTAACAAGGGACTAAATAGCTTGAGATCAAATTAATCTAACATTTATATGAATCAGAGGAGTTACATGTTCCCCTCCCTGTTCTGTTCAATTGAGGCAGCAGGAAGATCCAATTGAGCTAGAGAACAAAGGAGGTAGACAATACTGGGCTGGCTTTATAGAAAGCCCAGAATGCTCTGTAAACTAACGTACCATGCATTCAATGCCAATGTGTCAAATAAAGATGTTATATTAATAAAAAAGATAAAAACATTTAAAAGCCTAACTTGAATTATTTTTTGTGTTTTGGATTGTGTTGTGAAAGGTTAACATTTTTTGTCAGTTTTTTTATTCTGTGACTTCCTAATGTTCTTAAAGGTAATGGGGGCATTGGGTCAAATGTTCTAAACCTTTCTCACTTTACTAAAAATACATTTCCCATGAACTTCCTATCCTAACAGGAAGTGAGGGGAAATATCCTTATAAGGGGAACTATATATGCCAGAACTGCCAAACCTTTCCCTGCAAAAAAGGACAAAAGGACATACAAATTTGGGCTTCAGATGACAACACCCCCTCCCTCCACAGACACACACAAACATGCTGTATAATGTATTGCTCTATAGTAAATATATGTGTTCTCAGGAAGACCCAGTAATATAATTCTCCTTATGCATTTCTCAATATTTTTGGTTCTTTCTTGTGTTCTTTTATGTTTTACATAGGACCACTAATGCACATAGCATGTGCATCTTCTGGGTACTCAACAACGGGAGATGTAATTTTTAGCTTCATTTACTCTGTCACATATGTTGTCAAAATCTTTCCTGAGTTAAGTCAGTATTGAAGATATCTTGTCATTTTTAAGCCAATGTCTCTTGACAATTTCAGATGGCATTTAACAGAATCATGGTGTCTGGTGTTCCTGATTCTTTCTTACTATTCCTCCAGCTGTTTCGGTTGTCATATACAGTTTATCTATCTTGTTTTTTATACATCTTACTGAAATTGATGTCACTGTGCAGAAAAACATTTTATGAGGATGAATAATCTCATATTTAGCTATGCAGTTTGGTTACACTTTAGGAACCCCTAGTCAAATTACATGTTTAGTTGATATTCTAATTGGAAAGACAGTACACAACCTCCACAGGGACCAAGGAATGAGTGCATGTTCTATAAACTTTGCAAAGCAACCTCCTCTACCTCACCAGTAACTTTCCCTCTAGCAGGCCATACCACCAAATATAGCTTTTTAGTTGTGCATCCTGCTCAGAACCACCACAGACAGTGCTCTATATTTGCAGATAATCCAATAAGACAGCCAGCACAGGCCTATAGTTAGAGATGGAGAATTTATATTGAGAATTTTGGCAATGCCTGTCAGTGTATAGTTCAAAGAATTGGCAGGGTGCCACTCTGGATAACGCGTATGGTGTTTGTGCTGCACTTGGATTCCTTAGTCAAGGATGGGACCCCTCGGGTGAAAGGGATAGCATTTTTTTTTTTAATTATGGTGAGGGGTGGGGATGGGGAAATGCCCTGTGTGTACAATGGCTGGGTTGTGGGGGAAGTAAGTAAGCATGCAAATAAATTACCTAAACTGAAAGGGGTGACATTAATAAAGATTAAGATTAGGAAAGGGGGTGGGATCCTAACAGAATAAACTTTAGGCTTCTAAAGCACTATGTACAGTGCCTTGAAAAAGTATTCATACCCCTTGAAATTTTCCACATTTTGTCATGTTACAACCAAAAACATAAATGTATATTATTGGGATTTTATGTGATAGACTAACACAAAGTGGCATAATTGTGAAATGGAAGGAAAATTTTAAATGGTATTCAGAATTTTTTACAAATAAATATGTGAAAAGTGTGGAGTGCATTTGTATTCAGCTACCTTTACTCGGATACCCCTAACTAAAATCTGGTGGAACAAACTGCCTTCAGAAGTCACCTAATTAGAAAATACCTGTGTGTAATTTAATCTCAGTAAAAATACAGCTGTTCTGTGAAGCCCTCAGAGGTTTGTTAGAGAACCTTAGTGAACGAACAGCATCATGAACGCCAAGGAACACACCAGACAGGTCAGGGAGAAAGTTGTGGAGAAGTTTAAAGCAGGGTTAGATTATAAAAAATATCCCAAACTTTGAACATCTCACAATGCACTATTCAATCCATCAGCCGCAAATGGAAAGAATATAGCACAACTGCAAACCTACAAAGACATGGTCGTCCACCTAAACTGACAGGCCAGGCAAGGAGAGCATTAATCAGAGAAGCAGCCAAGAGGCCCATGGTAACTCTGGAGGAGCTGCAGAGATCCACAGTTAAGTCAGGAGAATCTGACCACAGGACAACTATTAGTTGTGCTCTCCACAAATCTGGCCTTTATGGAAGAGTGGCAAGAAGAAAGCCATTGTTGAAAGAAAGCCATAAGAGGTCCCATTTGCAGTTTGTGAGAAGCCATGTGGGGGACACAGCAAACATGTGGAAGAAGGTGCTTTGGTCAGATGAGACCAAAATGTAACTTTTTTGGCCTAAAAGCAAAACGCTATGTGTGGCGGAAAAATAACACTGCACATCACCCTGAACACACCACCGTGAAACATGGTGGTGGCAGCATCATGTTGTGGGGATGCTTTTCTTCAGCAGGGACAAGGAACCTGGTCAGAGATGGGAGGATTGGATGGAGCTTAATACAGGGCAACCTTAGAAGAGAACCTGCTAGAGTCTTCAAAAGACTTGAGACTGGGGCAGAGGTTCACCTTCCAGCAGGACAACAACCCTAAACATACAGCCAGAGCTACAATGGAATGGTTTAGATCAAAGCATATTAATGTGTTAGGCCCAGTCAAAGTCCAGACCTAAATCCAATTGAGAATCTGTGGCAAGACTTGAAAATTGCTGTTCACAGATGCTCTCCATCCAGTCTGACAGAGCTTTGGCTATTTTTCAAGGAAGAATGGGCAAAAATGTCACTCTAGATGCTGGTATAGACATCCCCAAAAAGACTTGCAGCTGTAATTGCAGTGAAAGGTGGTTCTACAAAGTATTGACTTGGGGGGGGGGGGGGGGGGGCTGAATACAAATGCACGACACACTTTTCATATATTTATTTGTAAAAAAAATGTTGAAAATGTTTATCATTTCCCTCTACTTCACAATTATGTGCCACTTTGTGTTGTTCTATCAAATAAAATACCCAAAAATACATTTACATTTTTGTTGTAACATGACAAAGTGTGGAAATTTTCAAGGGTTATGAATACTTTTTCAAGGCAATGTATCATAAATTTTTCTTCCTTCTCTTATGTACTGGTTGCTCACAAAACTGAGGCATGACAGTTGGAGGCAGGGTTTTATTTATTTGGTTGCCTGTGTTGAAAACACAGTATGACCCACATGCCCATGGCTTACTACAATCCTGTGTTCCTCAATGGACTTTAACAAATTCATTTTATGGCAAATACAAAATTTTTATTTTTTTTTAAATAAAACACAATTTTTGAAATGTTTTCATCCTTTGCCACATCTTGGTACTGCTGATCCTACAGCCCCTTACAGACACTTACTGTCTACATGGGGTCCAGCGATGGCTGCATGCCATTTACCTAATCAGGTGCTTTCTCACATACACATAGGAGTCAGCTCATTCTTTGAGCCTGACAGGCACAGTAACTGGTGGCGCTGCGCTCCGTGGCACTTAAGCTGGCCATATACTGTATATAGGTCAGTTTTTTCATTCAACCAGAGGGTTGATAAAAAACAAAACAAAAACTGATTCAATTCCCCCATCTACACATTCAATGTGGATGAGGAATCCTCCTGTGTGATTGTAATCCTCCTGACACAACCCTGTGTCATTGTATTCTGACAGTGGGGAAACTCCCTCGCCATCAGAATACATGGATCACCTCTGCAGCCTATTGCCTGTGGTGACGACAGATGGATTAGAATAGCTAAACTACTTGTATGGATATAAATGCTGAATATTGTCCTGACACTCATTAGAAAACAGAAGTGACCTGGATGAGCTATAAAACACCGTCAACATTACCTTTAGGAATTTTCTGAGGAAGCCCCGATCAGGCTGTAGGTTGGTATACAGGGGTGAGAAGCATCCCTTACCAACCCCTGTCAGAAGCCACTGTACTTACACTGTGGAGGGCTGAATAGAGGTATAGCAGCCATATTTTGAGTATGAGACTACAGGCACACAGGAAGGGGTTGTTCCTCATGGGATCGGCAGGATAACCAGCTATCTTACAGCTGTATACATTAACTTAGAGAATGCAGACATTGCTTAGGGATTAAAGGGGAATTAAGTTAATTAGTAACCAACTTTTAAAAGTTCAGCTCAACATATATTTTAAAGTGGTTTAAAGCCTTAAGGTTTTTTTTACCTTAGTACATTCAATGTATTAAGGTAAAACTTTCTGTTTCAGAGGATCCTCCCCTCACCCCCTTAAATTTACCTTAGCCCAATCTTGATCCAGTGATGTTACATAGTTACATAGTAGTTGTGGTTGAAAAAAGACACAAGTCCATCAAGTCCAACCTATGTGTGTGATTATATGTCAGTATTACATTGAATATCCCTGTATGTTGTGGTCGTTCAGGTGCTTCCCTAATAGTTTTTTGAAACTATTGATGCCCTCCCCCCCTGAGACTAGCGCCCGTGAAAGGAAATTCCACATCCTTGCCGCTCTTACAGTAAAGAACCCTCTATGCAGTTTAAGGTTAAACCTCTTTTCTTCTAATTTTAATGAGTGGCCACGTGTCTTATTAAACTCCCTTCTATGGAAATGTTTTATCCATATTGTGGGGTCACCAGTATGGTATTTGTAAATTTAAATCATATCCCCTCTCTAGTGTCTCTTCTCCAGAGAGAATAAGTTCAGTGCTCGCAACCTATCTTCATAACTAATATCCTCCAGTCCCTTTATTAGCTTTGTTGCCCTTCTCTGTACTTGCTCCATTTCCAGTACATCCTTCCTGAGGACTGGTGCCCAGAACTAGACAGCATACTCCAGGTGAGGCCAGACCAGAGTCTTGTAGAGTGGTAGAATTATCACTTTATTTTTTGAGTTGATCCCCTTTTTAATGCATGCCAATATTCTGTTTACTTTGTTAGAAGCAGCTTGGCATTGCATGCCATTGCTGAGCCTATCATCTACTAGGTCCTTTTCCATCCTTGATTCCCCCAGAGGTTCTCCCCCCCAGTGAGTAGATTGTATTCATATTTTTGCCACCTAAATGCATTATTTTTTACATTTTTCCACATTAAATCTCATTTAAAACTAATTTGCCATGTAGTTGCACACCCCATTAATTTGTTCAGATCTTCTTGCAAGGTTTCCACATCCTGCAGAGAATACAGAGAGTGAACTGTTTACCCCATTCTCCAGGTCGCTTATGAACAAATTAAATAGGATTGGTCCCAGCCCAGAACCCTGGGGGACCCCACTTTCTACCCCTGACCATTCCGAGTACTCCCCATTTATCACCACCCTCTGAACTCAGCCTTGTAGCCAGTTTTCAATCCATGTACTCACTCTATGGTCCATGCCAATGGACCTTACATTGTACAGTAAATGTGCATGAGATAAGAGGCTCTCCCGGCTCTGTCCCTCCTCCATCAAATCCTGTGATGCGGGGGCGGGGCTAAGCCCCACTCTCTTTGTCAATAGATGCAGACAGGGCAGCTCAGACGAGTGCCCCCTTGGAAAGTGGCTTTCAAGGGGGCACTCAGTTGTGGGGAGGAGGCTGGAGAGCTGACAGGGGACTCAAGAAGAGGAGGATTAGATTCATGCTTTCTACACGTAACTACTAAACTTTCCTTAACTGATTACATTTTCCATAGGTAAAGATTCTCTGGGATTTTGCTTTATCTAACCATGTAGTTTATCCATGCTGTTTAAATGTCCTGTGAACAAGCTAACCCCTGTTTTTTTTTTCTACAAAACGTAACAGACAGTCAGGCAATCAGTTGCAGATCACACTGCAGTATATGCAAGTTTTTAGAATAATTTGTCTAATACAACTAGCATTTTTTATAGACTAGTCTATCCTACTGAGAGGCTCAAATTTATATGCCTATAATCAATTTTGGGTCATGGCCTCTTGGTATAGTACCTTGCTTGGGATTAAAACTATAAAATTTAAAAATACATTTGTGTAAGTGTAGATGAGGGACCCGTGGTGGTAATCATTTTGTCTCTAAATCAGTAATTCTATTCTATATCTAAGAAAATAACATTTTCTTTAGTATGTGATATACAGTAAATATATGAAAATTATTTTGACCAATGTAATTACCAAGTTCTTCGTTTGTCATTGTTCCTCCAGAAAAATGTAGGTGGACAGTTCAACATATCTTTACTTAAACCATAGCATGAAAAAGACTGGGGCTACAATGATCCCCATTGCAGCTCCAGCCACTTGATGGCACCCTTTCCCATCATTCCTGAGTACATTAGGGGGAACTACAAAAATAATGAAAAAACTGCACATTTATCTGTTTTACTAGATCTTGATAGGCAAGTAAAGACTGCTGTCGTTTTTGAGTATCTGACTATAAAGACAGACAACACCATCCAATGCTAGTTAAAAGAGAAGTAACGGTTTTCTTTTTTTTGCCCATCATACTTAGGTGGATGCAGTATTGGACCGAGTTTCACTACACCTTAAAGTGCTCAAACTCCTTACCAGACAGGCAGAACCTTTAAGTTAGGAGGTCAAAGCAGCTCATCACAGACACATCTACTTTTCCATCTCTTAATGGCTCCAATAACTCCAGAGACAAATTACTTACTCCTTAGTTAGACAGATTAGAACAACATGCCAGAAAGCAAAGAAGGCCATGTCGTGCAGTATTTTGGTCAAATTTACATTTATTGCATACAAAATACTCACAATAATCCGCAATAGAGATAGGTAAATTTGCACAGTCACATTGGGATCGATATGCATGATGACATTACAATTAGGCTCCTTCCAACACATTTCGCTACAGAGAACATGTTCAGGGGAACGGAAGCTAATGTGGGATGTCTACAAACACTATATATATGTAATCAAGGACAAAACAAGCTCTCTGAAAAAAAATATTCATACAAACATCACACATTACTCAAAAATACATTACCATATAATCAAATAAAATAATGTATGAACTAAAAATTAAAAATAAATAATTGAAAACAAGCAATTAAATACAGTGGTTGAAAAATATTATTAGCAAAAGTATGGGAGATAAAGATGTTCAGCTGGGAATTAAGTCTCTCTGTAAGCTGAATAACTTGGTAATACGTTGGGCTGACAAGGGGGGGGGGGGTTGTGTGTATTCTGCTGAAAAAATAGGATTACCTTAAGGAAATGGAGAATAATTCTGTCTGATGGTGGTGATACATATGAGAAATTAAAGGGTGATCCTACACAACGATATAAGAGGGGTCTAGAAAGAATTGTGAAAAGTGGATACACTAAAGGAATTATTGATAAGAAAGATGATAAAAAATTACCAGTTGCACCATGAATACTCATCATGCATTACCTTCTGAAAATCCATAAAAATGCAGAGCACCTGGTTGCCTAATTTTAGGGGTATTTGCTCTGTTACCCCTTGGGCAGGGAAGTAAATCGATTTTTAACTCCAGCCCTTAGTAGTTAAAACTCCAACTTTTCTAAAAGCTTCCACCCAAGTTTTTAGTGATTTCAAAGAGATATATGTTGAAGGTGATTGTTTGTTGGTACAGACTTTATACCTGTATTCCTTATAAAAGAGATATTATCTAAATTTGGGCAATAATATACCTTCTGAACAAAAAGTTTTATTAGATCCACTCAAGCTTGTGATGGAACATAGTTCTATAGTTTGGAAGAAAATTCTATTTACAAAAAATGGGCATAGCAATAGGCACGAAGGTCGCTTAGCGTTTAGCGAATATTGGGAGGAGGGTGCCAGCTTTGCTGAGCCAACTCCAGAACTGGTGTTCTGGAGGAGGTACATAGATAACACCCGCTTTAAATGGAAGGATAATGTCAAGGCACTACATGTGTTTATGACACATTTGAATAATGACTGGGGAATCCACCAAGCTTGTGAATGAGATCCTATTGAGATTACATTTTTGGAGCTAGTATTGTAACACCTGCCCAAAGTTAAATAATGCCAAACACAGGGCAGCTGTACTCTCTCAATGCAAACACATTGACTATAAGATACACAGACAGCATTGGATCCTGCCTCCAGATTGGCGGCCAGCGGCAATTTGTAAAATTACTGGCAGATGATCCCTGGGTGTTGGGGAGGCACTAAACAATGTGAGTAGCTCTTTATGTGTGGATGTGGCTTATTAAAGATGTTTTTGTGCAATGATATCCCTCTCTGCTTTATACACATGTGAGCTCCAAAACTGGTCTGTGGAAAACAGCATTAAGGACTACTAGCCACGCACAGTAGAGCTGTGAAAAGCTTTCTTTTGATCTCTTTTGGCATAAGCTATAAGAGGTCAACTACATCTGGTGATTCTGGACACATTGGACCCATTGGGGCTTGGGCACGGTACACATTGAGTTAATTGAATAGCACTGCACTGTCACTTTAGAGCACTGAGATCATCCATGAGAGGATGTGATTTATAATTTATACATTTTTTTGCACTTCACAATGGACTTTTTTGTTTGAATATTTAATTTATATTATTTTCATGAAGTCACAGATTGCACTTTAATTTAATTTAACTTTTTTGGCACATTATTTACTTGAAAGATAATTCTAGACAATATTTGCATCAAACATTTTATTTAAAAATTTACATTTTTGGACCTGACGATCCGTAAGGAGGGAATTAACATACTTTAAAAAGACTGACCAAAATGGGTTTATCTCAATGGGAAGCTGCCACCACCCCATGTAGCCCTATATTCCCAAGGGACAATGTTTTACTCTTAAGATTTAAAATAGTTCCAACAAATAAGGTATTTTTTTTTTTTTTAATCTCAGGCAGATTTATTATAACAAAGATTTTGGAATAAAGGGCATCAGAAAGAGGTTTTAGAACACACTACAGCTACCATCTTGGAAGTAGACAGATTCCTTTTACAGTTACAGAAATATGTGTGTAAAGTCTGGATAATATCTTTGAATGGACTTTTGTTACAACCTTTTCCAATCAGTTTGGGATTCTGAAGAGATTGTTTTGTAAACATTGGAAAATTTTAAAGAATGATAACATTTTGGGGCCATGTTTACCAGATAATCCACCCATTATCTTTATAAAAGGTTGCACTCTTAGGGATATGATTGATCCTAATTTGGTTGAGCAGCCCAAAAGAGTTGGGCTGTTCTGGGATTTGAGAGGATTTTTTTCCATGCAAAAGATGTGGGGTGTTTGCACTAAGTCTTTTTCCTCAAATATTGCCAATAGATATACAATATAAAACAATTTATCACCTGTTCTACCAAATCCATTGTATACCTTAAGTGCCCGTGTGGCCTGCAATATGTCGGCAGGACCACACGGGCACTCCAAGTAAGAATAGGAGAACACATTACTAATAATAAAGAAAAAGGGTTCAAAGGGCACAGCCTATCTAGGCATTATTCCTCTTGTCACGATAAAGACCGTTTTTTCATTAAATTTATAGGTATTGATAAGTACACCCATTATTGGTGCGATAGTAATATAAAGAGTGGGATATCTCAATTAGAGATACACTGGATATATGAAATTAGGTCCTACTCTCCTACTTGAATTGAACGTGGAGTGGGACCTCAATTGCTTTTTTTAACAATAATTAACGATTTCTTTAATTATACAATTTCTATTCCTTGTATTATAGCCACATACATTTTATATTTTCATAATATTTTATTTTTTACTTTCACAGTTATATTATAGAAATAAATATGTGAGTTTTAACAGTGTTATATGGCGTTTGTTAGGGCAATCAATGTGACCAATTAAGGGCTTGAATGAGTGCTCTTCTGTTATTCAACCACTGGATGGAGCTCTAGAGTAATTGGAATATATTCAATTAAATTGCTTGTTTTTATTTATTTATATAACTTAATTGATTATATAGTGATGTATTATTGTGTAATGAATGTGTGATTTTCGTATGAATTTATTTTTTCCAGAGTGCTTGTTTGGTCCTTGATTGCATTGTATATATAGTGCTTGTAGACTTCACACATTAGCCTCCATTCCCCCGAAGACATTCTCTGTAACGAAACGTGTTGGGAGGAGTCTAATTGTGACATCATTATATATGTCTTTTCTGATGTGGCTGTGCAATTTTGCCTATCTCTTTTGGAGATTTTAGTGAATATTTTGGATGTGCAATAAATGTGAATTTGACCAAAATACTGGATGATGTTGGCGGCTTTGCTTTATCTCACAGTGGTCTAATCTGTCTAAGGCCTGTTTCACACACACTTCAGCTTGTATAAGAGTAGTGAGAACAGCAAACTTTGACAAAGCATTTGCAGAGCTTTCAGCAAGCTTTGTTGAAGCTTTTAAAGTACCATTTAGTTCCAGTTTGAAAATATGGAACACAGATCCTAATGAGAGTGCTGGGAGCACTACTTGAAGCTTGTTAAAAACCTCCTCACAGTTTGCGGAGCGCTTTACAACAGTAGGGCAGACAGTACAATTACAATATAATTCAATCCAAGAAGAATCAGGGGGCCCTGCTCATTAGAGCTTACAATCTAGGAGGGAGGGTCAAGTGATACAAATGGGTAATAACTGTGGGGGATGAGCTGATGAAGAAAATAAAAGAACAGTTGTTAGGTGGAGGTAGGGTAGGCTTCTCCAAAGAGAAAGGTTTTCAGGGATCGCCTAAAAGTAGATAGATTTGGAGATAGTCTGATAGATTGGGGTAGGGTATTCCAGAGGATGGGATAGGCTCGGGAGAAGTCCTGGAGGCGAATATGGGAGGAGGTGATATGCGAGCTAGAGAGCAGGAGGTCTTGGGAGGAACGAAGTGAACAATTAGGTTGGTATTTTGAGACTAGGTTAGTGATGTAGCTGGGGGCAGAGTTGTGGATGGCTTTGTAACCTACTGTTAGGATTTTGAATATAATTTGTTGGGTGAGAGGCAGCTAATGGAGGGATTGGCATAGAGGGGTAGCAGACGCTGAGCAGTTTGTAAGGCGGATGAGTCTGGCAGCAGTATTCTTGATAGACTGAAGGGGGATAGTCTATTTAAAAGTAAGCCACTGAGGAGGGAAATGCAGTAGTCAAGGCGAGAGATAGGCAGGGAGAGAATCAGGAGCTTTTTAGTTTCGTTGGATAGGAAGGGACATAGTTTGGAGATGTTGCAGAGGTTGAGGCGGCAAGCTTTGGAAAGGGATTGGATGTGGGGCCAAAAGGAGAGTTCAGAGTCCAGGATAACACCTAGCACCCTGGCATGTGGGGATGGGTGGATGATTGTGTCATTGCTCTTGACAGAGAAGTCAGGGGGAGAGGCACGTGGGAGAGGAAATATTATGAGCTTGGTTTTGGACAAGTTGAGTTTGAGGAAGTGGTGTGACATCCAAACAGATTTGTCTGTTAGTAAGTTAGTGACACGTGAGGAGAATGATGGAGTGAGTTGAGGGGTAGAGAGATAGATTTGTGTGTCGTCAGCATAGAAATTATATTGAAAGCTGTGTTAGGCAATCAGCTGACCCAGGGAAGTGGTGTAGATTGAAAATAAGAGAGTTCCAAGAACAGAACCTTGGGGGACACTGACGGAGAAGGGAAGAGGAAAGGAGTAAGTGACACTGAAGGCACGTTGGGATAGGTAGGATGAGAGCCACCCAAGAGCGCAGTCATGGAGACCGAGGGAGTAACGTTTTTTTTTTGAGGAGGGGGTGGTCACTAATCTCTAAAACTTGCAAGGGTATATTATAGAGATGCATCAATCACTTTATTTAGTAAATAGTTCAATCCATTAGAAAATAAAGACATTTCTCTGACAGATTTACCCCGATAAAGGAATTGATTGCAATTCATCACAAAATTCCTTGTTGTTTCTTATCTTTGCAATTACTTTGTCAGTTAGAGTACATCTTGGCTCACAGATAGGCCTCATTTTAGGACTGCTAATTTAACTCGCACTTCCTATTTCTCTTTTTGCTTTTCTAGGATATCAATCTCCCCTTGCCTGTCCTATCTCATTTTTTTTTTTTTTTTAATTCCTGCCTAAAGGGGAAGAGACACATTGTGCTTTACCATCTGGCAGATTTTTACTGGATTGTGAGGCTATGAAGCTCCGTCTGTTGTCCAATATTATATTTGTTTCTTCTAGCAATGCCCATATTGTTTCTAAATAGCTTTTCCGTAGTATTGTCCCACTTGAAGACTGTGCAAAAGTTCTCTTTAATGCTTACTTGTAATCTGTACTACAATGGTATTAATTATAATTCAGTCTTACATGTCAGCCTCAATTTCTCATTGCAAATGTCCACTTTCAGTATTTTAATGTCTTATTAGACAACTGCATAGTAAACCACATAATGCTCTATACTAGTTACACCAGTCATTTTGAAAATTATAAATGTGCAGGTCATTTCTTTGAACTGATTTTGCTTGCGCTTCAACAAATTCCTTGATATCTTTGTTTAGGATACACTGCTCAGTTTGAGCTTTTAGCCAATGGGTGAAGCACCAGAGCTTGTATGTGTTGTGTAGCAGAGGAGCACGTTTCCTCTTTAACCCATTGTTCACCAGTGAGGGGGACACCCTGAGATTTACCCAGCCTGGTGTGACCAGGAACCCAGGGCCATTTTTCCTTCCACTCCTGCCTTACTGAAAACAGACCCCGTTGTGACCCCTATGCACAGGGTCATTTCCAAGAGAAGTCCCATTTAGTAGAATCAGCAAGCAGACTACACAGGGATAGCCCCTTCTGAACATTTACTTAATCAATGATTCAAACATTAAACGAATAAAATGATTACTGTTGCACCTTCCTATGTGTTCTTAGTAGCGTGGGTTAAATAACTGCTTTCACTTCAATGGTTCAAACATTAAATTTACCCATGGAGGCAGCACATGGCTTTAACAGTGGCATACAGTTCACAGTGAATTGAAATGATAACACAGAAAGAATGGCAAATAGAGATCCATGACCTGGCAAAAGAGTCCTAAGACTGCCCTCCCTAAGGGGGAAGCTAAGCAGTGCTGGCTTACTACTTACACGATGCTCCGTATATTTACATCAAAACAGGCAATATGCTTACGCTGTCTTTATAGCCTATGCTATCCCAAGGTGCCCCTCTACTGTGAGGGTCATGGTTACTACATCACCCAGCAGCTCTAGAAGCTCAGGTTTACTATTTGCAATTGGGGCATTTTGTGGCCAACCAGGCAAACTATGAAAAAATACATAAATACACTGTTAGGATCAGAGGGGTAAATAGGGTTCTGTGAGGCAATTCAGTAACTTAAAATCTGGTTTATTTTTCACATAACAGAAAAAATGACAGGCTTTGTCTTCAGGGGCAGCTCAAACAACACAAGTAAATCTTCTCATCAGAACAAATCAGTCTTATAGAAATAATATTCAGTGTCCCAGCCACAGCATACACAGTATTTCAAAATCCCAGCTACAGCCAAGTTCACCCAGCAGGTCAATGTCAGAGTATGGCCACTTCTGCAGTTGTGACCCCTATGCACAGGGTCATTTCCAAGAGAAGTCCCATCTAGTAGAATCAGCAAGCAGACTAAACAGGGATATTTCCTTCTAAACGTTTACCTAATCAATGGTTCAAAGATTAAATGAATAAAATTATTACTGTTGCGCCCCCCTGTGTGTTCTTAGTAGCGTGGGTTACATAACTGCTTTCACTTCAATGGTTCAAACATTAAATTTACCCATGGAGGCGGCACATGGCTTTAACAGTGGCATACAGTTCACAGTAAATTGAGTTGATAACACAGAAAGAATGGCAAATAGAAACCCATGACCTGGCAAAAGAGGGGTGTCCTAAAGTCTTTCCATCCGTCAGCAAGGGGATAGAAATAGTCCCAGCTGTAGGAGTCCTATGACTGCCCTCCCTAAGGGGGAAGCTAAAGAGTGCTGGCTTACTAGTTACATGATTCTCCGTATTCTTACATCAAAACAGGCAATATGCTTACGCTGTCTTTATAGCCTATGCAATCCCAAGGAGCCCCTCTACTGAGAGGGTCAGGGTTACTACATCACCCAGCAGCTCTAGAAGCTGAGGTTCAATATTTGCAGAGGCATCTTGTGTCCAACCAGGCAAACTACACAAGTGTCATACCCTACACTTGTGGAACAGCATTTTAGGGAATAAGTCCTGGCCAAGTTGAATGCCAAACTGAAAAAATTTATTACATGAGTTACACTGACTTCAACCATGGTGTTCATAAAACAGGAAAAAGATTGGTGCCACATACATAGACACCTGAGGAGAATCCGACTCCCATGTCTGATTGGGCCACCCCCAAGAAGCTGTCAGTGGACACCAGAATATAAAGAGTTGCCAATGCAGAAGGCAGGGGAAGGTATGCTGTAATCACCTCTGGTGTAGCTTATCAGGGCAAAAACAAAAACAACCCAACTGTTTTTTTTTAGCCTATCAATATTCTGTTACTTTAAGAATCTGTGCTTGGCAAACATTACATGTACAATAGCTATGTGCTGATGGTACTTTGTTATAGAATATCAAAACAGAGGTAGTAATCATTTAGCATTTGTTATTTTGTTTGCACGTGTAATGCAACAATTTGAAATGAGGTCAAAGCTAAACTTTTAGCCTTTAAGAAATGTGCTGTAAAATCACAAATTGCTGTTTCCCAAAACATCTAAAGAAGCTAACATCAAATGTGTCGCACTGAATAATAATTCAAGAACGCCATACAACTCCAGTAAAGGTTCAACAGATTACGCTTCTATCCATGCAGCTAAATGTAGATCATTTTCTTCACTATATGCTTCCTGCAATAAAAAAAATGTGTAGGCTATAGAGGATATTACTTAATAAGTGCTAATAATCTGGTGAAGTGTGGACTGGCACAGTATGATTTTTTACATTTATGTTATCTGTTGATTTTATTAATGGTAATAGAGCTGGAAATTCGCATTCAAATTTGAGTCTATAGAACCAATCAGACCATAAATGAAATGTGTATTTCCTCCCCAGATATTGTATGAAAAAATACATAAATTCACTGTTAGGATCAGAGGGGTAAATAGGCTTCTGTGAGGCAATTCAGTAACTTAATATCTGGTTTATTTTTCACATAACAGAAAAAATGACAGGCTTTGTCTTCCGGGGCAGCTCAAACAAGTAAATCTCATCAGAACAACTCAGTCTTATAGAAATAACATTCAGTGTCCCAGCCACAGCATACACATTATTGCAAAATCCCAGCTACAGGCAAGCTCACTCAACAGGTCAATGTCAGAGTATGGACACTTCTGCAGCTTCCAGGTCTCCTCGCAACATATAGCAAAACTGCAATCCCCCAGCCTCTCTGACCAGCTGCTTAATAAACAGGCCTGAAAGGGAAATACCTATACAATTAACCCTTTCCTAAACCTAAGATTTAGGAGGCCTCTAAACCCTTGAGCTTTTGTTCATACAAGTCCCAAAATTTGGGTCAGTCTCGCCCAATTAGCAAGTCATGAGGCAACCCTGGGATCACTGCAACTTTTTAAGGTAGCAGTTCCTGCTGATGTGGATAAAGTTACACGGGCCACTGGATAGTCTTTGACGTCACAATGCACAGAGACCACCCCAGCCTTTTTTCCCTGTAACCTGTCTGACCGGAGCAGGTTAACCCCACTCCCGCAGTCAAGGCGTGCTAAACCTCTTGTCCATTAACATGCACCACACATTCAAGCAGATTTAGACCTTTTCACAGCACCTACTGCAAAAGCATATATAGAGCGATGTTGAGCCATCTCGCATTCCATTAAACCATGTTGCATTCCATTAGCTCCTCCTGCTTTGGACACTGGACCACCATATGACCCAGTTGGTGGCAGGACCAACAAGGAACGTCGCAGGGTTCTTTTTCCCCTTGCCAGCTCCCAGGAGGGTTTTGTGCTGGGTTGCTCCTGGCGGGAGTGTTATAAACCCAAGCAGACACCATGTGGTCAACAGGTGCCATCTTGGCACTGGAATGCGCCTCCTTGGTCTGACCCAGCTCTCTGGTGACAGAAGGACCCTCATAAAAACTTTCTGCACAGCTGTATCTTTTGACAGCAGCAGCCATCTCATCCAGGGACTGAGGCTCCGACTGAGCCACTCATCGGTGCAGTTCCTTATAAGGACCATGCAAAAAACGGTCCAGGGACACTCCCTCCACAATCTGAAAGAGTGTCTTTTCCTCAGGTTTCAGCCAATCCTGCAACAGGTGCATTAGATAATACAGCTGCGCCCAGGCAGGCTTAGCCCTGTCAAAACACTAGGCATGAACTCGGTTCTCCCTTAAAGCAACAGTCACTCCC
Source organism: Aquarana catesbeiana (assembly GCF_042186555.1). Classification (NCBI taxonomy): domain Eukaryota; kingdom Metazoa; phylum Chordata; class Amphibia; order Anura; family Ranidae; genus Aquarana; species Aquarana catesbeiana. The sequence goes on along the minus strand of NC_133330.1, from coordinate 197,280,378 downwards.
AGCCTGGATAGTATTTCTGCCTAAAGCAGTTCATAATCCCGTGCTGACAAATCACAGTATGCCTGTTGAGGATCTGAAGTCAGTAAAAGGGCCAGCCCAATTGCCCAGTCTTTCTCAGGCAGGCCTTCCCTTATTGCAATTCGCTCAAACACCACCAAATAAGCTTCAACATTATCCGTGGCCACCATCTTTTGTAGTGCCTGCTGTACAGCATTCTGCGGGTCAGCCTGCTGGGTCACTGCCTTCTGTAAACCTGCCATCTGTTCAACCGATAAGCGGTTTGTCTCTTGCTGAGCAGCAACTGTCTGTGCCAGGACCTGCTCCTGGTGGGCCTGTGCCTGCGCTAGAAACCTGTTCCTGACAAGCCTGCGCCAGGACCTCCTCATGGCTGGCATGTGCTTGCCAGTATTAGTTGCATAATCAGTTCCTCCATTGTTTTTTCTGATGCTTTTACAGCCTGTACAGCTTTAACCCAGGACATGGGACTGGTCTGCACCCCTCAAACTGCCCAATGCATCCTCCACCAATTGTCGGAGTCAGATGGTAAACAGGCTTCTGTGAGACAATTCAGTAACTTAAAATCTGTTTTATTTTTAACCAAATAGAAAAAATTACAGGTTCTGTTTTCAGGGGCAGCTCAAACAACACAAGTAAATCTTCTCATTAGAACAACTCAGTCTTATAGATATAACGTTCAGCATCCCAGCCACAGCATACACAGTATGTAAAGTCCCATTTACAGGCAAGCTCACCTAGCAGGTCAACGTCCACGTACAGACACTTCCCAGCAGCTTCCAGGTCTCCTCACAACAGATAGCAAAACCTCCATCCTGCCGGAATCTCTGATCAACTGCTTGGCCTAAACAGGTCTGAAAGGGAAATACTTGCCCTCTACAACTAAAGCGGAGTTCCACCCAAAAATGGAATTTCCGCTGATCGGATTCCTCCTCCCCTCTGGTGTAACATTTGGCACCTTTCAGCGGGGAGGGGGAGCAGATACCTGTCTAATCCAGGTATTTGCTCCCACTTACAGGCATAGACCACCACAGGCTCCACGGTGATCTACGCCATGTCTGGCCCATCCTCTGTCCCCCTCTGCTGTCTACTGGGAAACATACAGGTCCCAGAAGACAGCAGGGACCAGTGAGGACACGCAGCATGACTAGCGTATGCGCAGTAGGGAACGAGGCTGTGAAGCCGCAGGGCTTCACTTCCTGATTCCCTTACTGAAGATTAAAAGTCAGCAGCTGCAGTATTTGTAGCTGCTGACTTAAAAAAAAAAAAATTGCGGCGGAACTCCGCTTTACGTTTGCAGGGGAGTAGAAGAGCTTTTTTTTTGCAGGCTGATTATACAATTGCTAATAAATAAATTAAGAAAAGATCCTAAAGCTTGACATTTATGGAGGAGTCCTGATTTTGAAGCCTGACTAGCAATTTTAAACTTTTCTGCTTCACTTTAAGGAAATAAAACATGAATGAATAAATACAACAAGCCCAGGTCTTTGCAACTACAGATGCAGCACCAAAACCATGGATAAGCATTTTTTTCTGGGGGTTGTTCAGCTTTGGGCACCCAGGGGAGAACGCCAAGGTGAATTGTGGGTTTGGAAATATTGCTTTGATAGTGAGAGGGGTGTAAAACTTTGGTCTACTTACTGTGTACACAATAACATATTCCACAGTCTTTGTACCTACAAAATATGCTTTCTTCTCTGTGCTACAAGTGAGAGGCTAACAGACACATTCAAGCCTCAGCACTATCATTTGTAAAAAAAAAAAAAAAAAAACTCTCATTATATATGCTTTTCTGTGCATAGCCTAACTTGAAGGAGAACTGCATTAACATTGTTCATGACTACTTAGCAACTAGCAACTGTTGCACAATATAGCATAAAAAGTGCAGGGGTCAGGAGTAAATGATGTACTTAGTGTGCATTTGTCAAGGGTATGTCATATGCATCCCAGTATACAATTAGGTCAGTAACGCACCTCTTTTATTAGAGCATCTACACTCTGGATGAAGGAGCAACCGAGACACCTTTGGACAGCAGCATTGCCAGCATGGGGGGAGGGCATCTCACAGCTAAATCCACAGGACAACTTGTTCTGTTGACATGAAATAATGGCTAGATAAGAAAGAAAGAAAAAAGAAAGAAAGAAAGAAAGACAAAAAAATGAATGCAGCCATTACATCTAACAATGGGTAAGTTGCAATACAATACACATTTTGGGGTTTAATACCACTGTAATGAACAGGCTAAGCTTTGAATAGGTACTCCACAGAGGCAGCCTACATCAGTTCATTGAAAATACTAAAGAATGCAGCCGCCAGCTGGGACTTTCTAGCCTACCTGTGGATGGACACTCTGGGGGAGGGGGATTTGGACCCCCATATCTCTCCTCTTATCTACCCCGCTACGTAGCAGTAATCTCTCAGTGTACTATATGACTTTATTGCAGAGTCTTCATGAATGGGTTTCGCCGCATCCAATTCGCATGTCAGGCAAGTGTGACTGGCTCTCAATGTAGTCGATTCACACATGTCCAGGGCAGCCGCGGTCCAGATTAAAAAAGGTCTGGTGCGTGTTTGGGTCCGGTTCAGGAGCGAATTCAGGCAAAAATTTGGTCCGGAGTCGTACAGACCCCAGGCATGAACCTGCGGGCACACATGTGTGAACCCAGCCTTGGTGTATAATCCTGTTGGTATATGAGAAAAGAGAAATAATAGTCTAAAGGAACAAGAAGTATAAAGATCAGAGAAGGCATTTGTCACTGTTTGCACTGATTGTTAACACCTTTCTGCACCACTCACATATATCCAAAGATTAAAAATGTTTTGCTTTGCACTTGCAACATCTTCTTTTAGAAAACAATTTCTATTTCATTTTTTGTTTCCAACAATTTTAGGAACTCTATAAGACTCAGATATTTTCATGATCACCAGCAGATGGCAGTCAGATCCCTTGTTATAAGTTGGATTCATTCACATATCCTTATTAACCAAACTGGAGCATGTAATTAACACCAGCTGACTAATTATAGCTAATTAGACCTGCATGTGAGCTTTTGGCGAACACTCTGCATGCATTACAATGACGTTTAACCTGAAAGTACAAATCAAATGTAGATCAGTTTGCTTCAATGGTATAAAAGCTAGCTGATGTAATCATTTGGATGCAGCCTTGTTTTAAAGCAAACTCTATATGTGCCTTTCACCTTGATAGCCTTCCTCTTTCTGTTCCTCTCTTGCAATTTATATTATAACCGTATCAGTTGCATAATCGGTACAATAATAATTAAGCTGTGAACAGGTATATGCAAGTTCTGGCATTTAAGTGGAGTGGTGAACCTAGAATGATAAATGATAACATGTATCGTAGATAATTAGTATCTTACTAGCCTGTATTTATTTTGTCATACTCTTTAAGTTTTACAAAGTAGTATACCACAGTTGTGTACACACCATCACTGACACACCATTAGTTTGTCAGTTCTGTTGACTGGTGTTGCTTTTAACCCTAAAGCCTCGTACACACGATCGGATTGTTGGCCAACAAAACCGTGGACTTTTGTCCGAAAGGCGTTGGGCCAAACTTGTCTTGCATACACACGGCCACACAATTGTTGGCCAACAATTACGAAAGTAAGGACGTACTATGTTGTTTTTCAGCTGTTTAGCGCCACCCTTCGGGCTCCTTCTGCTAATTTCATGTTAGTAGAAGTTTGGTGAGTGTTGATTCGTGCTTTTCATTTCACACTTTTCAGTTTGCACTTTTCAATTTGCACTTTTCAGTTTGCACTTTTCAATTCGCACTTTTCAGTTTGCGCTTTTCATTTAGCGCTTTTCAGTTTGCACTTTTCAATTCGCACTTTTCAGTTTGCACTTTTCAGTTTGCGCTTTTCAGTTTGCGCTTTTCATTTAGCGCTTTTCAGTTTGCGCTTTTAATTTTGTGCTTTTCAGTTAGTTTCTGAACGGCTGTTCATCAACCGGACATGTTGCGGAATCGGAGGAGATAACGTGTTATTTATTATTGGCTTTGAAGTTATTGCTTTGACATTATTTTTTTGGTTGAATAATGATTTGATTTGTTATATTTTCTATATTTTTGGATGCATAGAATGCACTTTTTTGTTATTTTCTATTGGCAGATAGCATGTCTAATTTAATTTTTTAAATTTTTTAATGCACAATAAAAAAATTGTGGAAAATAATACTTGGCTGTTTTACTTCAAATGACAGTTCGGGAGTAGGCAGTTACATTTTAAAAAATACAATGTAAAATTGACAAGGGACACCAACATAGTTGTATCTTTGTTCTTAAAAACTAGGGGATAATGGTGTTGTGGTAACTTGCACAAAAAAAAACAAAAACATAATAATATTATTCTTGATATCACTAGAAAAAAAAGCCTTTGAAAATTTGTTTGCAAGAACTCCATCAGTATAGCCAGCAAAGCAGCTTCATTAGTAGCCCATTAAAGAAGAAGAGAATTGTGCGCTGCATTTGGAGATTTCATAATTTGCCGCGTCACCAATGTTAATTCTCCATTACAAATGCTAGTTTACAAGACTGACCACTTCTGCTTCCAAGCATGCGTGTTTGTACTTTGGACTTTTGTCTAACGGACTTGTGTACACATGATTGGAAAGTCCGACAACACACATTTGTTGGCGGAAAATTTGAAAACATGCTAGCCAAAATTTGTTGGCGGAAAGTCAGACAACAACTGTCCTATGAAGCATACACACGGTTGGATTGTCCGCCAACAGCATGACATCCAACATTTCCTGTCGGAAAGTCCGCTCGTGTGTACGGGCCTTTAGTAATAATGGGGTTAGATCACCTTTTCAGAAAAAATGAAAAGGTGAACTAACACCGTACACCTTCCCACCCCCTTGGTCCCAGCTGTACTTACTCACAATGCGCTGTCAGTACTCATGCAGCCGATGTAGCAGTTCAGGGATTGGAACCCCTTGCTCTTCTCCCTCTTCTTTCTTCAGTGCTTCCTGGATGGATCAGAGTGATACTCTGTACTGGCGCTGACCAATCAAAATTGCTCTGATCCATCCCAGAAGCGCTGCAGAGAGAAGAGTGGGAATTTCAAATCCCCAGACCTTTGCACTAGCTGCAAGGCAGCAAGGCAGCAAGGCAGAGGTTGTCAAACCAATTGCTAAAGGGCTGGGTACATCCCTGGGTGACAAACATTTATTTTCAAAATTAACTTTTGGCAGGCAGCAGTGATTTTAATGATTTTAAGTGAAACATTAAAAATGCCCAATTATTTTAATAAACATGTTCGGTGATTGGTATATTTGTACAATGCAATGTACTACAGCAAAAGTGACATTTACAAAGAAAACATGACATTTTAATTGCTAGTAAATTACATTTCCCTACCAGCTCAATTTTTTGGGGAAAAACCGCTTGGCACCCTCAAAAATACAGCAATCACCAGACTCTTAATGGTCTGTCATGAAATTTTGGGGAGCTCTGGGGTTCACCATGACATTTCTTTACAAGAACAAAGCTGGCAGGGAAATGTAAATTTCAAATGTAAATGACAAATGTTTTTTTTAATTCAATCACTTTTTCTGTAGTACATTCTACAGCAAAATGACAAAAAAAAATGCATGTGTTTCGCCCTAAAATTGAATACCAGACCCATATCATTAATGAGGGTCTGACAAGGGTGACCCCATGTGAAAAAAAATTACCTGGGGTCTCCTCCAAAGTCGATACCAGGAGTCTGGTATTACTTTAAGTGTGTACCCCATGCAAATAAAATAAAAAATGTTCTCCTCCAAAATCCATACCAAACCCTCATTTGAGTGTGCAGCCTGGCTGGCCAGAGAAGGGGGAGGGGGTGAACTTGCAGTCTGTTTACCTCCTATGCCATACCAGGTCACATGCCCTCAACATGATTAGGGTATTTTGGCAGGGGGTTAATCCGCAGCAGGGGTCTGGTGCGTCTCCATTCACCGTTTCAGGTCCAATTTCAGCCCGAATTTTTGGCTGAATTCAGACCTTAAATGGACGAAAAGACGCACAGGGCTCCTGTGCAATTCACACTGGAGCCTCTCCGGAGATGTGTGAACCGGCTCCAGAGATGGAAACCTGCATCTAATTCATAATAGTGTGAACCCAGCCTCAGAGTTCAAAATCTGATGTACCTGTGCATGGTAGCCAAACAGCTTCTAACTTCAGCTTGTTCAATTAAAGGATACTTTCACCTTTTGTAACATGTTACATCCATATTTAGGGTGTAACATGTAACATATTATGGATGCACCAGCCCCCGCACCCCCCGGATCCCCCATTTTGAGAGTTCTGTGAATGTGAAAGCTACAAGTACTGACAGCTTTTGCGGCTGTTGGCTTGTAGTAGGGGCGGCCCATCTATTAGGGGCACCTGGACGTCACTCCCTCGCTCCAGACCACCCCTTACATGCAATGAATAGATTCATGCATAGCATGAATCTATCCATGGCCACCCCTATTCAAGCGTCTGGCCTCTTTCAGGGCACCGGACACATGTATTACAGCGGCCAGGTTTTTTTTTTTAAGCACCTGATTAGAGCCAGAGGTTTTAATAGGCTTTAAAACAGGGTGGGCTCAGGTCGCGGAGGATGCATCCGGAGCCCACCCAGGTGTGTTGCAACAGCGAATGAACATTCGCTGTTGCAACACTGATCCTTCTCCCGGCCAATCAGGAAGCGGGTCTGATACCCGTCACCCGATTAGCTAAAAGGACAGGTGATCCTATTGAATGCTTAGTAGGAGGGGAGGAGACGCACAGCAGAAGCGAGGTTGAGAAGAGCTGCTGCCCGGTCCCCGCAGATGCCTGGATGCCCAATTCCCACCGCCGCTCCTTGAATGCCCGATCCCCGCCGCCGCTCCTCAGTTGCTCGATCCCTGCCGCTGCTCCTCGGATGCCCGCCGCCTAGATGGGGTAAGTGCTGGTGGACCGACCGGCTGACAGCACGGGGGGCTGGGGTTTGATTTGCCATAGGGTGGTTTGGTTGTTTGCCACCCCCCCAAACAAAAAACACCAGCCGCCACTGGCTTGTAGTCCTCTATGAACTACCAGGGCACTGTTAAGCGCTCTAGTAGTTCATTGAGTCTTCCTGTATGAGGTACGAGAAGACAGCTTACACCGACTGTAAAAACCCTGCATTGCACCCAAAATCTGCTTAATGCTTTCATCTCATAGTAAAAAAATAAAAAATAAATGCACATTTGTTTACCTGTACAAAGATATGCATTTATTATTTTTTTACAAAGGTGAGCTTATTCTTTAAGCTTTGATTTAAAAAAATAAAAAAACCTGGAAGCTGGTTGGTTTCTATGCAGAGCTGCACCAGATTTTGCACTCTCCAGTTTTAGTAAATCAACCCCTATGTATTTTTGGTTCTGAAGTCCAAGGCATGTGTGGTCAGCCCTGCCTACTTCATTACTGATAGATTACAAAGAACCCAGACCTCATCTCATATCCCCCCACTCCACATCTCCACTGGCTGACAGCACAGGAAGCTATCAGCTCACAAGATTTCTGGCAAAACCAACAGATATATGTGCACTCATGAAACTTTTAACAACACACCTTCAATGATATATTTAAAGTCTTAAAAACACTTCTCTCCCTGGCCAAGCCTGCAACAAACATGTCTCTTTCTCGCCAAGCATGCAACAAACAGTTCTCTCCCTGCCCTGGCATCCAACAAATATTTCTCTCCCTGTCCTGGCATGCAACAAACATTACCCCCTTTGCCAAGCATGAAACAAACATTTCTATTCTTGCCCAAGCATACTGTACAACAAACATTTATTTTCCTATCCAAGAATACAACAAATATTTCTAATGAAGTAAAAATGAAAAACTAACGCGCAAACCAAAATATCCCAAACCTCAAGGAGGGGCAGCCAACTATGAAGGAGTGTCCCCACAAAACAGAATCTTATAATGAAATAAATGTGCCGCTAACTCAAATAAAGTGCTAATAAACAAACAATAATCACTTATTCAATAAATCAATCAGGTCCATAATTAAAGTCCATTCAGTGAAATAACAATCCAAATTCATATAAGTGCAAAAAAGTGCAAGTGCAAAAAACAAGTAAAATCCTTGATTCTATGAATCAAGAAAAGTGCATGTGCAATCAAAAAATATTAATATATATATAATATATAATATAAATGTTGATAGTAGATATGTAGCAATCAAGTGCAGGAAAAAACATAAATTCTTATAACGTGTATTCACATTTGCTTCCACCATCCTTAATCCACCAATACAGCCTCTCACCTCAAGTAAAGACTTCAGCGGGTCTAGTAAAGCTTCAGGTAATTGTGCTCTTTAATGGGGATTTCTGCTCCACTGTTCTCCTCAGAGCACCAGACCAGGCAAAGGTGTAGGCAGTGGTTGGGGATAAACATACAAACAGTGTTTGTGTTCTCCCGCTGTGTTCCAATTGATGCTACACATCTACTATCAACTTTTATATTATATAATATATATATATATATATATATATATATATATATATATATATATATATATAATATAATATAAATGTTGATAGTAGATATACTATAAATATTGTATAGTATATAAATAAATAAAAAATGACTGTGAGTTGGTGGTGTAACTGTAATGAAAATATGTCTCTGAGTCAGTGCTGTCACTGAAAAAAAATGCCCTGCGTCAGTGGATTCAGTAAATAGAAAAAATGCCCTGCATCAGTGGTGTCAGTGGAAGGAAAAAATGTCCCTTCGTCGGTGGTGTCACTGAAAGGAAAAAAATGTACACACAGTGTAGCACCGCTCTAAATGTGAAAACCTCCAAATATGCGTGTTGGTTACTGGTACCTTCTCTCCAGGTGCCACGTTCAGACGACCTCCCACTTGTCACAAACTCGATATATGGAAAGAACCCGCACTCTGGAATCCGTCCAAATTCTTTATTCGATAATCACCAAGTACAGAGTAACTGCTAACATATTTCAGCGAAGAGCCTTGTTCACAGCATAGTTACCCACATAAGCAGCACCAACATATATACAAAAAGAGACTAGAACCACTCCCATTCATTAGTCAATGCAATAAGCTGTAGATGAGAATCACAATTGTATAGAGACTCTCTGAAGGTAAAAAACTTTTTTTTGGAAAGTTTTAAAATGCATTTATACATTGACACAATAAACATGAAAAACAATGATAATAACCATCATAGATTATCGTACATGAATTCTGTGTTTTAAAAATCTGAATAAAAACCATTAAACTATTTGTGGGTCAAAACTAAGATTTCAGGAAAGGAACTGATTCATAATGATATATAGGGAAAAGCGATATTGCGATATATAGGGAAAAGCGATATAGCGATATAGAGGGAAAATTAGGGCATATAAATATAGATCAGAAAATTACACATCCAACCTATTTGATGTGGTTATTAACGTAAAAATAGTGGGTAACTATGCTGTGAACAAGGCTCTTTGCCGAAACATGTTAGCAGTTACTTTGTACTTGGTGATTATTGAATAAAGAATTTGGACGGATTCCAGAGTGCGGGTTCTTTTCATATATCCATATTGAAAGGAAAAAAAAAATGGCCCTGGTTAGGTGGTGTACCTGAAAGAAACACCCCTACAAAACTCTTCCCCACCCAACCCCAACCCCAAAATACAGATCTCTTCCCTTACCCTAAACCCCGCATCTGTTTCCCACTAAAAGCTCCCTCCCCATACTTCCTCCAGTACAGAGCTCCCCCTTCCTTCCCCAGTAGAGAGCTCTTCCATCCACCCCCAGCAATTTACCCAGTCCTTAGTGCAGGAGGAAAGGCTGTCAGGAGCCTGGGCTGGCATGCTCTGCAAGTGCATTTATTGCTCTGCTGAATGACAGCCCAGCCTTCTGGCAGCCACTCCTCCTGCACCGAGGATGAGCTTTCACTTGAAGTGCACTTGTTGGTAGGTGCTTAGTTTATTTTTACATGTGTTTGTCATTTTATTATGTTTTGCACTGTAACTTTGATTCTCTGGCTAGGGCATAGCTTTGCTGAGTCATGCCTTGCCCTGTGTCTCTGTAGCCTGGTCACTGTGAATATATGCAAAGGGCAGGACAGCCTCAAGGAGAGAGAGAGCCTGGATTTTTCCTCTGAGTCTGTCAAGTTCTCTTTATTGCACATGTATCCTTCTATGCACCATTATAGGCAGATAACTATTATAATGCACAGCCAATGTTCCACCAGAGTTTCCTTGCAATTGTGAAGAATCTGAACCTTGAAGTATAATGGAACTTTATTTCTGCAAGAATTTGTTGGTGTCTCTTACTATTAAAAGTATCATTACTAATTAAGTGTTACCTTGGTGCATCTGGAGAACCTCATGGTGGGAGTCAAGTACTGAGAGGCTAAGCCAGATGCTGGTCAGGCATCTGGATGGCTCTGGACATTATTGTCAGGATCCTTCCAGAGTCTGGAGCAGCCCTGTGACGTCAGCTGACAGCTTTGCCCATGCTTCATTTTTAATCACTCACTTAATATATCTCACCTCAACTATTGTAATTTACTCCTCATTGTCCTACCTCTACATAGGCTATCACCCCTTCAATCTATAATGCATGATGCTGCCAGATGCATCCACCTTAACTACCACTGAGCATCAGACAACTGGTCCAACAGATAAAAATTCAAAACACTAACAGCAACATACAAACAACTCTACCCAAGCTACAACCCAAATCTCTTCTCAAAATATCACCCAAACTGTCCTCTCCCCTCCTCACAAGACCTCCCTGTTCTCTAGCACACTCTTCACTTACTTTCATGCTCACCTCCAGGACTTCTTCAGGGCCTCTTCCAACACGTCCAGGACTTCTTCAGTGCCTAGTCCCTCCTCTGGAACTCCCTACCTCAATTTGTTTGACTATTTGATACTGATTCCACCTTTAGGCGTTCCCTGAAAACTCATTTCATTAGAGAAGCCTATAGAGCCTCTTCCTAACAACATTTACTTTCTCCATTAACTCATACCCACACAGGTATTACCTTTTTTGGATCACTTTCCCCACCCATTTTTAGATTGTAAGCTTTCACAGGCAGGACCCTCTTTACCCCTTTGTCTTAATTTGTACTGTAACTGTATAATTGTAACTATGTCTCCCTCTCCTATTAATAAAAACTGCTGTACTAGCCTTTGTCATTGTATAAATCCTGAATAATGGTAATAATAATAATAATAATAATAATTCAGTTTCCATTTTCTCTAGGGATCAGTAAGTCTATTTATAAAGTAAATACCCTTGGTACCCGAAATTTAATCTGAATGAATGTATAGAAATAAATTCTTTTGCGGATAAAAAAGCTCTTATATATGTATTTCATCTGTGTATTTTCCTGTTTGGCTGAAGTTAAATGTTGCTTTTCTAAAACACATAGAATGTATAGTTTCTTTGTTTAATTTGTTTTTGTATATACTTTTTATATGTTACCATACTGTGGTCAGTGGTGCTGAAACATTTCTGTATATGAGAATTTATATCTTGTCTGTTTGGAAGAACCGGGTCTATTAAAGGTTCCCATCTAGCTGGTTTACTCACCATTTGTGTAAGGTAATTGCCTTGTGATGTGGAGGAAACACTTTTTTCTTTACTAGAATTTTTAGATTTAGATTTAATCTCTTGTATAAAGTATTTGCAGGCAATACAGGTTTGCAATACAAATATATATGAACAAATGCATCTGGAATGGTACTCCAAATTGTTATGGGTAACAAGCAATGTAGAACAGAATATAAACCAAAAAAAATGTCAGTTTTAAACAGTGGTTACACAAAAACAATATCAAAAACAGTGTGCAAGCCTACAGGCTATCAGAGACCACTGGACTAAATTGAAAAAAAAAAAAACAGCAAGTGTATGAAAAAAAACAGGGGCATGCCCCAAGAAGGATACCAAACAGTAATATCCATTTTAGCTAAGGATACAATATCTGGGTTAGCAGGTAATGCAAAGGTACCAGTTTTCGATGAACATGTATAGAAAGAAATAATTGTATTAAATGTAATAGAAAGCAGGAAAGAAGAGAAGAGAAGTAGACGAGAAAGAGAGGAAAGCAAAAAGAAGAAGGAAAGAAGGAAAAAGGGAAAAAAGAGAGGAGGGGGACACCATGGGACAATCCCAGACAAAATAGGTATCTCAGGCGTTAGACCATACCGTCCACATCAGTTTATATGATTCAGATTTATCCTCATCCCATGTGATCATACATTCTACAAGCTCATCTTATCCAACTCACAAGCCCACTCAGTCATCAATTTAGTCTCTGCCTGGCGCATTCGCCTGGCTGTCACAGAACGAGCTGCTGTGATAAAGTGTCTTACTAAATTTCTTTTAATTTGTCTATAAGAGCCTGGCAATATGGATAGCACTGTAATCTGAGGTTCATTCAAGATTTTATCTCCCACCAACTTACCAAATTGGTGTAGGATTTTGTCCCAAAATGGGAAAATTTTCAGACAGGTGCCTCAAATGTGGGTCATGGTGCCAGGCTCCTGCAGACATCTCCAACAAGTATCCGGCATAGATGGATCAATTTTGTGTAGAAGTGTCAGGCAGCGATACCATCTAGACAAGATCCAATAATTACGCTTGTGTGCGTGCAAAGAAATAGAATGTTGGTATGAAACAGGCAGTATTTTGTCCCAGTCCATATCATCTGCTGATATTTGCAATTCTTAGTCCCATTTCAAAAGAAATGGTGTTGGGTTTGGGTAGGACTCCTTCAATAAGATCTGATAAATCTGCAAAAGTGTGTGGTCCGGTCTAGAAGACTGGGATAGCAGCAAAAGGCAGTGCAGGGTCGTGTCGGGAGGTCTATAAAAGGCCTTGTGTTCACATAATGTTTCAGCTGTGTATATTCCAGCCAAGCACGTGATGAGTTATGGCAAGAGGTCAGTATCTGGGAGAGAGAGATGAAAGTGAAGCCACAGAAGGCTTTGCTCAATAGAGGACCATCTCGGCAATGCCATTGGAGAAATTTAGAGCTAGTTGCAGTGGGGGAGAAAGAAGCTAGTCCAAACAATGGAGTCAAAGAACTGGGTCTAGAAGAAAGTAAGCCCTCCGTAGGTAAGTATCCCACGTTTGCAAAGTAGTGAGTATCGTAGTGGACAGTAAATCTTTATAGGGGTCTCTGATCAGATTTAAGCCAGGTACACACAGGTCGAATGTTGGAAGACATCAGCCGGTTAAAAAAAAACTGGCCGACATTCGGCCCGTGTGTATTAAGGAAAGGGGAGATTAGTCAAGGGCTACTCCAAAGTTTGCCCTTGGTCGCCAGTAGTAGTTAGGACTATCTCGGTACCCAAATATAAGGCAAGAAATGTATAAAAACAATATTTATTACAAAATACAGTGGGGCAAAAAAGTATTTAGTCAGCCACCATTTGTGCAAGTTCTCCCACTTAAAAAGATGAGAGTGGCCTGTAATTGTCATCATAGGTATACCTCAACTATAAAAGACAAAATATGGAAACAAATCCAGACAACCACATTGTCTGATTTTTGAAAGAATTTATTTGCAAATTATGGTGGAAAATAAGTATTTGGTCACCTACAAACAAGCCAGATTTCTGGCTCTCACAGACCTGTATCTTCTTCTTTAAGAGGCTCCTCTGTCCTCTGCTCATTGCCTGTATTAATGGCAGCTTGGTGTGAAGAAATCAACTGTGGGAGCAATAATTAGAAAATGGAAGACATACAAGACCACTGATAACCTCCCTCGATATGGGGCTCCACGCAAGATCTCACCCCGTGGGTTCAAAATGATCACAAGAATGGTTAGCAAAAATCCCAGAACCACATGGGGGGACCTAGTGAATGACCTGCAGAGAGCTTGGTCCAACGTAACAAAGGCTACCATCAGTAACACACTACGCCGCCAGGCACTCTGATCCTGTAGTGCCAGACGTGTCCCTCTGCTTAAGCCAGTACATGTCCGGGCCTGTCTGAGGTTTGCTAGTGAGCGTTTGGATGATCTAGAAGAGGATTAGGAGAATGTCATGTGGTCAGATGAAACCAAAGTAGAACTGTTTGGTAGAAACACAGCTCGTCATGTTTGGAGGAGAGAGAATGCTGAGTTGCAACCAAAGAACACCATACCTACTGTGAAGCATGGGGGTGGCAACATCATGCGTTGGGGCTGTTTCTCTGCAAAGGGAACAGGACGACTGATCCGTGTACATGAAAGAATGAATGGGGCCATGTATCATGAGATTTTGAGTGCAAACCTCCTCCCATCAGCAAGGGCATTGAAGATGAAACGTGGCTGGGTCTTTCAGCATGACAATGATCCCAAACACACCGCCCGGGGCAATGAAGCAGTGGCTTCGTAAGAAGCATTTCAAGGTCCTGGAGTGGCCTAGCCAGTCTCCAGATCTCAACCCCATAGAAAACCTTTGGAGGGAGTTGAAAGTCTGTGTTGCCCAGTGACAGCCCCAAAACATCACTGCTCTAGAGGAGATCTGCATGGAGGAATGGGCCAACATACCAGCAACAGTGTGTGACAACCTTGTGAAGACTTACAGAAAACGTTTGACCTCTGTCATTGCCAACAAAGGATGTATAACAAAGTATTGACATGAACTTTTGATATTGACAAAATACTTATTTTCCATCATAATTTGCAAATAAATCAGGCAATGTGATTGTCTGGATTTGTTTAACATTTTGACTCTCATAGTTGAGGTATACCTATGATGACAATTACAGGCCTCTCTCATCTTTTTAAGTGGGAGAACTTGCACAATTGGCGGCTGACTAAATACTTTTTTGCCCCACTGTATACACACAATATACACAATTAACAACAAGAACAGATAGGTAGTTGTTGCAAAAAATTCTGCATGAGATTATTAATGTTTAAAAACAATTTTGAAGGCTCCCACAGGTATGTAGAGACACAGTGATGTAGGTATAGACGTAGTCCTCAACAGGTTTCACGGCCAATGCCGCTTCTTCAGGAGGCGTCAGCCAAAACATCTAAGGAAAGATATACAATCTCATAATTACAATATCAAGGAAAAATGTAGCTATGCTACCAATAACACATTTAATTTAGAGTATTAGAAAGGATCCGGCGTGACTCACCAATGAAGGCCCAATTGGGCAATAAACAGCATCAATTGAGATACCGTCAAGCGGATGATCCTCCCGGGGGCGGACACGGGGAGCTATTGGGATGGACTAAAGAAGTATAGAAAAAATATAATACAATTAGTGGGGCGTGGGTGCCAACGCAATGCTAGTACACTGACTAGATAGATAAGAAAGTGTAGGGAAATGAAAAGGAGAGAGGGGGAAAAAGGAGGGAGATGGTTGGGGGGAAAAAAGGGGGGTAAAAGAGGGGGGAGGATAAAACACACAGGGAAGGGGGGGAGGGGAAAAAAAAGAGAAGAAAAAATGGGAAGGGGGAAAAGGGAGGGAAAAGGGGGAGGGGGGAGGAAATGGAGAAGAACCAGAGGAAGGAAAACAGAGGGAAAGGGAAGGGAGAGTGAGGAAGGGAAGAGGGGAGGGAAGGGGAGAAGGAAGAGGGGGGGTGTGTGTATGTCAGTCTGTCCGACAGAAGCCGGTTGTGCATACTGGTTGGTAATGTATAACAGGAGATCATCTGCATACAGAGAAAGTTTATACTGATGGTGACCTACTGTAATGCTGTGAATATCAGAGTATTGACGTATGGCAATTGTTTTTTTTTTTCTTTAAATATTCTTTATTAACATTTCTTAAAATTTACATACCTTCCAACAGACATGTAATAACAACACAGAATTCATGTAAACAGAGCTCTGTGGGGAGAAAGCAACTTACCCCACATCCATAAATAAAGTACTTCCATACCAACAAACCTACCCTATCCCCAAATTATCATAAATTGGCCATTATTTATACAGTATCCATTTTACCCTACCCCTTCCCCCATCCCACCCCATCCAGGATCCCACATTCTTTCAGCTATTCCTTACATCCACTGCTTATCAACCAGGGGTTCCACATCTTTTTGAATTTTTTTAGATTCCCTCTTCTAATGTATAGGGCTCTCTCCTTCTAAACGATCTCATTTACTGTTTTTGCCCACTCCGCAACCATCGGGGGTGTGACTGTTTGCCATCTTTGCATGATCAGCTTTCGGGCTTGATACAGACACCTCAGGACTGCTATTTTTAGTGCTGTCTCCTCCGATCCTCATACTCTATATCCAAGGATGCATAATCTGACCTCTGTTTCCAAAGATAACCCCCACCTGCCGCTAATGGCTTCAACTACCCCCGTCCAGTATCTGACTAGCTTGGGACATCTCCAGACCATGTGTATCAAATCCCCTTCCTCACCACATCTAGGGCATTTAGCATCTAATCTTAGTCCAAATCTAAATAATTTTTTTGGGGTGTAATATGCTCTATGTACCAGCATTAAATGAGAGACTCTCTGTGCAGGGGATACTGAGACTACCTGCCCGGTCTCCAATATTTTTCTCCATTGTTCATCTGTTAATTTCCCAACATCCACCTCCCACCCTTCCCTACAACCAAGATGTTCTGGCCTTACGCTACTTTTGCTACACAGTTGCGCATATATTTCTGATATAAAACCCTCTATTTTCCCAGATTTAACCACCTTTTGAAGCAATGGTGCTTCACTCCACACTAAGGGGCGTATCCTAAACTGGGCATTCAGAGCCGATCTCATTTGTAGGTATCTAAAGAAAGTTTGTCTCGGGATTCCATTTTCAGTTTGAAGTTCCTCAAAGGATTTTAATATGTTCCCTTTATATAGCTGGGATAGTCTATTTATGCCCCATCTCTCCCATTCTTTAAACTCCCCCATGGCCACCACTTCCTGTAGATTCCTATTATGCCACAAAGGGGCATATTCTGTGAACCCAACATATCCCATTAAACTCTTTGTTGCCTTCCAGACCTTTGTTATCATCCTAATTGTGGGGCTGCTACCAGGGAAAGAGTCTGCCTCCAATGCCTCCACCACTGTCTTATGTGACACCTCCAGAGTCAACAACCCACCATCTGCACTTCCGCCTCTTATATGCTGCAACTGTACCACCAGAAAGTAACATCTTGGATGCGGGAGTGCCATTCATCCCTCCTTGACTGGCAGTTGTAGACTCTGGAGGCTAATCCTAGCCTTACCCCTCCTCCATACCAACTCTCTAAATAGTGTGTCAATTTTGTTAAACCATTTTTTATTCACCCACACCGGTGAGTTATGTAACAAATACAGTAGCTGAGGCAGCCAGACCATCTTAATTAAGTTGCCTCTCCCTGCTACTGTTA
Organism: Aquarana catesbeiana; assembly: GCF_042186555.1. NCBI lineage: Eukaryota > Metazoa > Chordata > Amphibia > Anura > Ranidae > Aquarana > Aquarana catesbeiana. Next base: position 197,263,034 of record NC_133330.1, on the reverse strand, counting down.
GGGGCAGCCGGTTCCAAATATCTATTTTACACTTAAATTTAACCAGTAATGGAGCTAGGTTATCTTCTAAGTACTGATTGGGATCCTTTGTCATGTTTATACCCAGATACCGTATTGTTGCAACCACTTTTAATTGGAGGATTCCCAGTGTCGAAGAATTATTAGGGATATCTATTGGCAAGAGTGCCGATTTCCTCCAGTTCACCACTAATCCTGATAGGTTACCGAACCTCTCCATCGTGACCATTACCTGCCCAAGGGAACCCTCAGTGTTTCCAAGAAACAACAGGACATCGTCGACGTACAGGGCAATCTTCTCCTCTCCTGTTCTTCTTATAAACCCCCTCACCCCTGGACAAGACCTGATATAGATTGCTAGTGGCTCCATGGCAAGGGCGAAGAGCAGGGGGGACAGAGGACACCCCTGCCTCATCCCTCTTTCTAAACAAATTTTTTGTGAACTTTCATTATTAACCTTAATCCTCGCGCTCGGGCCCTTATACAGTATTTTTATCCATTTTATAAAAATGGGACCTAGGCCGAATTCTTCCAGAACCCTCCAGAGATAACCCCACTCCAGGCTGTCAAAGGCCTTGGTTATGTCTAAAGACACAACGGCTCTTGACCCCATATTCTCTGTCGGGGGCTGGAGATTCATATATGCCCTCCTTATATTCATGCTAGTGGTCCTGTGGGGGATAAATCCCGTTTGGTCTGGGTGTATTAGTTTAGAAATGATTTTATTGAGTCTGGACGCCAACACCCTTGCCAGAATCTTGGCGTCCGTACACAACAAGGATATTGGCCTATACGCCGACGGTTCCAGCGGGTCGCCCCCTTCTTTGTGAAGTAAGATGATAGTAGTTTCGGTCATAGAGTCAGGCAACCTCCCCGCCTTTAGTGCCCAATTCAGAGTTTTGAGCAGTTCTGGTAACAGGATTTTCCCATACTGCTTGTAGGTCTCAATCGGGAGACCGTCAGGACCCAGGGATTTTTGGTTTGCCATTCCATTCACTGCTTGCCTTAGTTCAGCTAATGTTATTGGCGCGTCTAGTCCCTCTTTGTCCTCCACTGTAACGGTGGGGACTAGCATATTCCTGAAAAATGTATCCATGTCCTCCTCTCCGACCCTCCCTTGTGACCTATACAGGTTTTCGTAATACTTCCCAAATGCGTCCGTAATCTCTGAACTATGAGAAGAACTCTCACCATTTGGGGCCCTAATTGCAGGAATTGTCGAGGAGGAGGAATTGGTTTTCACTAAATAGGCCAACATATGTCCCACGCTTTCTCCTTCCCCAAAGACTCGTTGTCTCCGAAAAAGTTGCTTATTCTCTCCCTTCCTTAGTACTGCTATTCCGTAAGACTCTTGTTTATCCTCCCATAGTTTCTGCCTCTCTAGCGTTGGATCCTCCAAAAATTGCTTCTCTGCCATCTCCAGGTCCCTTCTAATCCCTTCCTCCCACTCTCTTGCTTTCTTCTTAACCCCTGCCACCCCCTGGATCAGTATACCCCTGAGGAATGCCTTCAGGGTATCCCATTGTATACCCATTGTGGTTGAGCCTTCATTAGATCTTACAAAATCTTCTAACTTTGTTATTATCCTCTCCGGTTCCCCCAATAACTCCAACCAGTATGGGCTCAGTTTCCAGAATCCCCGAGCCTCCCTACCCCCTATATTTACTGAGACTACCATCAGGGAATGGTCCGAAACCCCTCTCGGGAAGTATGCTACATCCTTTATTATCAGCAACGCTTCTGCGTTCCCCAGGGTCAAATCTATCCTAGAAAGGGTGGAGTGGGAGGCCGAGAAGCAGGAGTATTGCCTTGTTCCAGGATTCCGAACCCTTCATACATCTGTCAATCCTGCCTCTACCAGAATCTGGCCTAAACGGCCTTCTGCTAAATTATGTGTTTGAGCTCTTGGTGGGAATCTATCCTGGACTTTGTTCAACACCTCATTAAAATCTCCTACTACTATTACCAGAGTGTCCGTTTTGTCCAACATGAATTCCATTAGCTTATACAACACTTCGAGTTTAAAAGGTGGGGGAATATAGATGTTAGCTAAGACATACATTCTGTTTTCTATTGAACAGTACAGGAAAATATAGTGGCCCATATCATCTATACTGGTCTGCCGACAGGAAAACACCACGCCTCTTTTCACCAATATGCTCACCCCTCTAGAATACGAGGAGTAAACCGAGTGAAATTGGGCCTGAAACCTCCTATTCTGAAGATATTTCGTCGTGTCCTTTGTCAAGTGGGTTTCCTGCAAGCTGACCAGCCCCACTCCCCTCATTTCCAAAAGCGAAAAGATGGCAGATCTCTTGTTTGGATTCCCCATCCCCCGTATGTTCCAGGAGCCTATCTTAAAAACCCTAGACTGCATCGGAAGAACAAAAAGCATGAAATGGCTCCTAAATACCCAATAGTGCAAAAAACAAGAACAAAAGAGAAAAATAGAGAATAACCCAACTTTAGGCTTGATACAATATATTGTGCAAAAAACCTCCACACCCTCTGTGACTCCATACCCATAGGGCAGCTAACAAAGGATCCCACTACTAGTTTCGTGAAGTGCATTATATAAAAAAAGCCCATAATTACACTCTGTGCTTTAATGCCCATAGGGCTTACCTTGCTATTCCTATTGTTACTATTCATACTAGTGATTATTCCAAGTGTTCCCCCTTATCTTCCACTTTCCTTTTTTTTTTTTAATTTACCACGCTTGTGTTCAATCCTAGATCCCCTATCTCCCTACATGCCATCCCATATACTAAATTAGTACTACTTTCACTCTGTCTTGATTTTACTAACCCCCGTTCTCCCCACCTCCCAACAATCTCACCCCCCCACCCCCCCAAAACCAACCACCCCATCACTCTCCCACCCCCCCCCCCCCACCTTACCAGGTTCGCCCAAGGGGCTTTAATTGTGACCACCTCATGCACTCCTTGTGCCATACCCATTCCTACCATGTTCCCCCCACCCACTACTAAAGGTGTACTCATGTACCAAATTTTAAGTATAACACCATCCCCTTCTCTCATTCCTACTTAACATACAAATTCCCTTTTCCACCCTTCATCAAGTCCATAGTTCCTCCCAACGTCCCAAATCTTCATGCCGGGTATCCTAACTCTCTTGGCTCCTCTCCTTGAATTTCAGTCTCTGTTTATTTCCTTCAAACCAGCGTGTTGCTCCTGTCGGGGAATCAAAAAAGAGAACCTCCCCAATTGCCTCTACCCATAACCTAGCTGGATACAGTAGAGCATACTTAACTTCAAATTTTTGTAAGGAGCGTTTGATCTCCACAAACCCCTCCCTGCGTCTCTGCAGCTCTGGTGAGAAGTCCGAAAAAAATGAAATTTTAGCTCCTTTGTAAAAAATAGACCCCATCTCTCTGGCTTCACGCAGTAACGTTATCTTTTCATAGTGATTCAGGAACTTCAATAATAGAGACCTGCGCCGACCTCCAGAAGGGAGAGCCCTGAAGGGGACCCGGTGAGCCCTTTCAATCGCAAACTGTAAAGAAAATGCATCTCTTCCGAACACTTCTATGAGCCATCCTTCCAAAAAAACATTAGGATTATGTTCCTCGCACCCTTCAGGAAGCCCCACTACCCTTACATTGTCCCTTCTTAAACGGTTTTCCATTTCATCCATTTTTTCAGTAATTCTACCCAGTTGATCCTTCATGATTTTAACATCTTGCTGTAGTGGAAATACATCATCTTCCACTTGGCTCACCCTTTCCTCCAGAGCTGTTATCCTCTCTACTGCTTTTTGCAACTCTTGCTTTATTAATACCAGTTCTTCTTTAACCTCTTTGATTTGACAGCTTAGACCCTCCAGTGATGTTTTACACGCGTTGACCGCTTGTAGTACTTCCTGCAAGGTAGGTTCTGGGTCTATAGCGGGAGCATTGGTTGGTAATGGTATATGATCTTTTTCCACCATCCCTGTACCTTTATTGTTGTTCACACTCTTAAGCCCCACTCCTGCTACGGCTGATGATGCCTGTCCCTGACTTTTCCTATCCCCAGAAGCTTTAACTTGCATTGCTTGCCCATTTTTTGTGGGAGTCTGTTCAGGGGTATATGCGAATTTCTCCAGCTTTGTCGCTGCTGCTGCCACCTGACTTCCCTTCTCTTTTGCAGATCGCAGTGACTGAGGCCCCAGATTCTCCATGTTAACTGGTTCCTCCCCTATTTTCCTTGACATCACTAACTTAAAATATGTAAGTCACACAGAGAGAAAATAGAGGGGGGCACAATGCGTGGCAGGACCCAAAGTGGTCACAAATGGCAAATGTCACTAGAAGCAAAAACAATACAAGTGGCACTGTGACGTTCAATCAGGCAATATTTATGCTGTACACCATTACTTGATTCGTTCTTTGGAAACTGTACCGCAGTTGCCCATGCACACCTCAGTCCCCTTATCTTGTAATGCAGGGTCACTTGCACACCGTCCCCCAGCAGCAAGAACAGCCTGTTCCCTGTTTCAAAGTCCCGCTCACCTGTCCTCTCTGGTCCCCGGACTTCAGCGGCACAGCGTCTGGATACCAGCCAACTTCTGCAGGGGTTCTTTAGCTGACTCCTGGCAGGGACCTTGCCGGCTACCCCCCACTCCAGGGCCACCAATCTTTCACCCTCCACTGCTCCCAAATGCTTCCATGTACTTCTGAGTACTTTCAGCTCCCCAGGCTCCGGTTGCGCAGGCGCAGTAGCGGCAGCAGCCCCAGCGACACAGCCACAATACGGAACCGCTTTCAAGCTACGAGCGCTGGTTCTTCCGCCGGGGAATTCTTCCACACCCATCCTCTACAGCACAAAACACCAGGGGCAGTCCCGCAGGGCACTGAGCAGTCTGTAATGCCGGCCGTATACTCCGTCAGCAGTGATAAGCCACAGGAGACTCTCATCCCCAATGTATGGCAATTGTAAAGTGTTCCATGGATAGAATATATAACAACAGAGAGAGAGGATGAGTAGGGATAGGCCGAACGGACACCTGTTCGGTTTGCACCAGAACTTTCGAACACCGCAAAAGTTCGGACCCGAATAACGAACACCATTAAAGTCAATGGTACCCTAACATCAAAAGTGCCCATTTTGAAGGCTTATATGCAAGTAATTGGGCATACAATGGTTATAGGGTCCAGGTCCTGCCCTGGGGGACATGTATCAATAAAACATTTTTTTGTGAAAAACATGATTTTTAAATTAGCAGTGATTTTTTGATTTTTAAAATGAAAGCATAAAAACAAAAAATTCCTTCCAATATAGTGCCTGGGGGGTCCCCTTAGTCTACCTATAAAGTGGCAGATCTGTACCAGGTCTAGAATCTGCTGCAGCAATAATTGCATTTATAAAGCCAAAAAAATGAAAATTTCCCTGCAAGCTGCCTTTATTTTGCTCAGCAACAGCTGGGGAGACAGTGTGTATGATGAGGCCACAATGGAGTGCACTGGGAACAAGATTAGAGATTTTTTGGATACATTCTGGTGTCATTTTGACTTTGGATTCAGGTAACGGGTGCGTAAAAATTGGTCTTTGGGTGTCGATGGTGCCTTCCCACCATAACTCTGTAAAGGTAACCTTGATGAAAGCAAGAATTGGCCTTGCTGTAAAAATTTGCAATGATATGCACCTGTCAAACAGGTGCAAAAAAATGGTGTTTGGGTGTTGGTGGCGCCTTCCCACCGTAACCCTATAGAGGTACTCTTGATGAAAGCAAGAATTGGCCTTGATTTATTATTGTTATTATTATACAGGATTTATATAGCGCCAACAGTTTACGCATCGCTTTACAATATAAAAAGGAGACAATACAGTTATAATACAATAAAATACAAGAGGATTAAGAGGGCCCTGCTCAGAAGAGCTTAAAATCTAATAGGCTGGGGCAGGTGGTACAAAAGGTTGTAACTGTGGGGAATGAGCTGATGGAAGTGGTAGAAGATTAGTTGGAGACATGATAGGCTTTCCTGAAGAGATGAGTTTTCAGGGATCGCCTGAAGGTAGCAAGAGTAGGGGATAGCCCGACCAGTCAAGGTAGCGAGTTCCAGAGGATGGGAGAGGCTCTGGAGAAATCCTGGAGACGAGCATGGGAGGAGGAAACGAGAGAGCTTGAGAGTAGGAGATCTTGAGAAGAGCGGAGAGGACTATTTGGGTGATATTTGGAGACAAGATTGGTGATGTAGCACGGGCCAGAGTTGTGAATGGCTTTGTATGTTGTGGTTAGTATTTTGAATTTAATTCGCTGGGTGATTGGGAGCCAGTGTAGTGATTGCATTCATGATAGATTGAAGAGGGGATAGCCTATGAAGAGGAAGGCCAATGAGAAGGGAGTTGCAATAGTCAAGGCGAGAGATAACAAGGAAGTGAATGAGGAGCTTGGTGGTTTAATTTGTTAAAAAGGGGCAATTGAGTACTGTCCGTGATACTTTTTTTATTTGCACTAACATACAATTTTTCAGGACAAGCTTTCGGGGTATGTCCCCTTCTTCAAGGTCCAAGCAGTACTCTGTCACAATTGCACTAATACGGCTACAATCAAATCAAGTTAAAAAGGGGCAAATTTTAGAGATGTTACGGAGGTGAATTCTACAAACTTTTGACAACGATTGGACTTGGCTGAAATGACAAGTCAGAGTCTAGGATTACACCTAGTACCCTGGCGTGAGGGGAGGGACTGATAGTTGCATTGTTGATTTTGATGGAAAAGTTATGGTGGGGGGCACGGGCAGGGGGGAATATTAATAGCTCAGTTTTAAAGAGATTTATTTTAAGGAAGTGGTGCGACATCCATGCTGATATGTCAGTTAGTAAGTTAGTAATGCAAGAGGAGACTGAAGGAGTGAGGTGAGGAGTAGACAGATAGATTTGGGTGTCATCGGCGTATAAGTGGTATTGGAAGCCATGGGCAGTTATCAAGTGAGAAGGTGTAGATAGAGAAGAGAAGGGGTCCAAGAACAGAGCCTTGGGGGACCCCCACAGAAAGGGGCAATGGAGAGGAGGAGACAGAGTTGTAGGTGACACTGAAGGAGCGCTGTGATAGATAGGCAGAGAACCAGGATAGAGCAGAATCTAGGAGGCCAAGGGAATGTAGTTTATTGAGAAGGAGCGGGTGGTCAACAGTTTCAAAGGCCGCAGAGAGGTCAAGTAGTAGGAGTATGGACTACAGGCTGTTGGTTTTAGCAGTTAGTAAATTGTTAGTGAGTTTTAGTAAGAAAGTTTCCGTGGAGTGCTGCGAGCGAAAGCCAGACTGTAAGGAGTGAAGAAGGTTATTTATTTTCACTGAGGTAGGAGCTAAGACAGTTGTAGACTAGGGATGAGCCGAACACCCCCCTGTTCGGTTCGCACCAGAACATGCGAACAGGCAAAAAATTTGTTCTAACACGCGAACACCATTAAAGTCTATGGGACACGAACATAAATAATCAAAAGTGCTAATTTTAAAGGCTTATATTCAGGTTATTGTCATAAAAAGTGTTTGGGGACCTGGGTCCTGCCCCAGGGGACATGGACCAATGCAAAAAAAGTTTTAAAAACAGCCGTTTTTTCGGGAGCAGTGATTTTAATAATGCTTAAAGTGAAACAATAAAAGTGTAATATTCCTTAAAATTTTGTACCTGGGGGGTGTCTATAGTATGCCTGTAAAGGGGCGCATGTTTCCTGTGTTTAGAACAGTCTGACAGCAAAATAACATTTCAAAGGAAAAACTACCCGTGGCTATTAATGAATTGCCGGTCCGACAATACACATAAAAGTTCATTGATAAAAACGGCATGGGAATTCCCCACAGGGGAACCCCCGAACCAAAATTTTAAAAAAATGGCGTGGGGGTCCCCCTAAATTCCATACCAGGCCCTTCAGGTCTGGTATGGATATTAAGGGGAACCCCGGCCAAAATTTTTTTAAAAAAATGACGTGGGGTGCCCCTTAAAATCTATACCAGACCCTTCAGGTCTGGTATGGATTTTATGGGGAACCCCGCGCCAAAATGTAAAAATGGCGTGGGGTCCCCTCAAAAATCCATACCAGACCTTTATCCGAGCACGCAACCATCAGAAGTGTCACACAGTGGGAGCCTCCCATCATGGTGGATGCGGAGCGGCCCGAGAAGAAGAAGGGAAGAAGACGCCGCGGAGGAAGATACCGAACGAGAACACCGGAGGAAGAACCAGAAGAACAAGAAGAAGATGGAGGAAGAAACCGAAGGAGGATAGAAGATAGAAGATAGAAGATAGAAGAAAGAAGATAGAAAATAGAAGAAAGAAGAAGCATTTAAATAAAGAAATTGTCTTGTCATTTTTAACATTTTTGACACTTTTTTTGTGAAATGGTAGGGGTACTTTTGTACCCCCTTACCATTTCACACGGGGGGATGGCCGGGATCTGGGGGTCCCCTTGTTAAAGGGGGCTTCCAGATTCCGATAAGCCCCCCTCCCGCAGACCCCCACAACCACCGGGCAAGGGTTGTGGGGATAAGGCCCTTGTCCCCATCAACATGGGGACAAGGTGCTTTGGGGGCTACCCCAAAGCACCCTCCCAATGTTGAGGGCATGTGGCCTGGTACGGTTCAGGAGGGGGGGCGCTCTCTCGTCCCCCCTCTTTTCCTGCGGCCTGCCAGGTTGCGTGCTCAGATAAGGGTGTGGTATGGATTTTTGGGGGGACCCCACACCATTTTTTTTTTTACATTTTGGCACGGGGTTCCCCTTAAAATCCATACCAGACCTGAAGGGCCTGGTATGGAATTTAGGGGGACCCCCCAGGTCTTTTTTTTTTTAAACTTTGGTTCGGGGTTCCATGCCATTTTTATCAATGAACTTTTATGTGTATTGTCGGACCGGCAATTCATTAATAGCCGCGAGTAGTTTTAAATGACTTTTTTCCTTTGAAATTTCATTTTGCTGTCAGACTGTACTAAACACAGGAAACATGCGCCCCTTTACAGGCATACTATAGACACCCCCCAGGTACAAAATTTAAAGGAATATTACACTTTTATTGTTTCACTTTAAACATTATTAAAATCACTGCTCCCGAAAAAACGGCCGTTTTTAAAACTTTTTTTTGCATTGATCCATGTCCCCTGGGGCAGGACCCAGGTCCCCAAACACTTTTTATGACAATACCATGCATATAAGTCTTTAAAATTAGCACTTTTGATTTCTCCCATACACTTTTAAAGGGTGTTCTGCGGCTTTCGAATTTGCCGCAAACACCCCAAATTGTTCACTGTTCGGCGAACTGGCGAAGAGCCGATGTTTGAGTCGAACATGAGTTCGACTCGAACTCGAAGCTCATCCCTATTGTAGACTAAGCGTTCTAGAAGTTTAGAGGTGAATGGGAGCAATGAGATGGGTCTTAAGCTGTTTAGGTTGGTGGGGTCTGTACCATCTCCAGGGGTATAGTGCGCTTAGCTGCAAGGGAAGCCACTCCCAGCATCTCGGCTTCGGTGAGTACCCTGATATGATGAGAGTGAACTGTTGTAGACAGAGGTGGCCAGGTCAGGACAGGACAGGGGAGAGATTATGTCATATAGGTGGACAGTAGCAGAATAGAGAAGAGAAGGGTTAAAGTGGCGAAGGTTCCTACAAGTAATTGTTTGCTGCTTGGAGGGATGGGTGGTTGGAGGCAAGGATACAGTGAAACTAATGAGGTTGTGAGAGGAAAGGGGGTGTTTGTGAGATTGCCAGGGTTGCAGAGATGGGAGAATACAAGGTCAAAGGTATTACCATTGGAGTGAGTGGAAGTATGTGTCCATTGGGTTAGGTCAAAAGATGAGGTTAAGTTGAGAAGTTTAGCTGTAGTTGGGCTGTTAACATTGACAGGAATGTTGAAGTCACCAAGAATGATCGTGGGTATTTCAGATGAGAGAAAGTAGGGTAGCCAGGCAGCAAAGTCATCAAGAAAGCGCGATACCGGTCCAGGAGGCCGATAAATTGCTGCAATCCTCAGAGAATTAGGAGAAAACAGACGAAAACAGTGCATCTCATAAGAAGAGAGGGATAGAGAAGGAGGGATATGAAGGACTTGGAAGGTGCTTTGTGGGGATAGAGGGAATCCAACTCCACCTCCTTTCTGTCTGCTGGGTCTAGGGGAGTGAGTCCAATGGAGGCCACCATGGGAAAGGGCAGCAGGAGAAGCTGAGTCAAAATTTTGAAGCCAGGTTTCGGTTATGGTGAGTATGTTAAAGCCATGAGAGATGAAGAGGTCATGTACAGATGTTAGCCTGTTACAGATGGAGCGGGTGTTCCAAAGGGCGCATGAGATAGGTGGGCTGCTTTGAGGAAGCAAGGGGATAGAAATTAAACTGAGTGGATTGGGGTGGTTGCCAGAGGAGGAGGAGTATTGGATATGTGGCTTGCAGTTGGAAAATGGTGGACCAGGATTAGGAGAAATGTCACCTGAGATTAAGAGAAGGAGGAGGGCAAGGAAGGCAAGATGGGAGTGAGATGTGCATGAGTGCACATGTCTAGTGGCCCTGGTGTTTATGTCAGCATGTGGGTGCAGCAAATGCAGTAGATGATGGGTGAAGTAGTAGGGAGAGGGTAGGAGTGAGGGTGATGTGCATGCTGCAGGGTAGAGAGGAGGGGTAGAGTAAGGATAATTGGAGGTTAGAAGACACCGATGTGAGAAGGAAGAGAATGAGGAGCATGTTAGTGAATAGAGAGTGGGAATCTGACTTGATATAAAATAAATGTCAAATGCTGGTTTGCTTGTCATCTTGCAGAGTGGAGCAAAGTTCTTGTTGTATCTTCATCCAGCTTTAGTTATCCTGCTTTAGTTATCCTGCTTTCGTTAAACTGCGGCGATTAAACTGCGCGTCACTGGTGACAGAGCCACTCAGGAAAGAGCCATGTTGTCTGAGCCACCCCATAGGCTGCTTTACATTTATAGGGAGACTGAGCAGGCATGTATTTCTCTATTGGTCATTATAGGGTCTGATTTGAGACACCTGAATATGGGAGAGGAGATGGCCAATACCAGACCAGACACAGGCTAGGGTCGTAAAGCTAATTACCTCTCTTGATCACTCAAGCCAAATGGGGTTGAGAATCAATCATCAGTAATGTTGCTATTGCAGTGTGGTTGTTATATAGTTAGAATTAAATATAGAAGTTTAAAGATATAGCAGCAGAAGACATTTACCAAATATGATACAGCAATGTCAGTTCAGTAGAGTGTACAGATGGATAGAAGACATTTACTAAATATGATACAGCAATGTCAGTTCAGTAGAGTGTACAGATGGATAGAAGACATTTACCAAATATGATACAGCAATGTCAGTTCAGTAGAGTGTACAGATGGATAGAAGACATTTACCTGTAAAAAAGCAGAGAAGACATTATCAGAATTGATAAGTGCGACGGTGAAACTGCGCATCACTCGTGACAGAGCCACTCAGGAAAGAGCCATGTTATTTGCGCCAATGATATGCCAAACAGGTGCAAAAAAATTGGTCTTTGGGTGTAGGTGGCACATTCCCACCATAACCCTATAGAGGTGCTCTTGATGAAGGCAAAAAAATTGAAAGGATATGCACCTGTCAAACAGGTGCTGAAAAATTGGTATTTGGGTGTTAATTGTGCCCATGAAACCTATACCAAAATCATTCTTCCAGATGAAATGATTGAACACCCACAAAGCTAGGCAGCCTCGAAGTCCTGCAGAGATTCCACATCCCAAAAAGACTTAATCAGTGACGTCGGCATCAGGGGCTTCATAGCTGGTAATCCAGGACTGATTCATTTTTATAAAAGTCAAACGATCCATGGAATCTGGACAGAAGCGTTCTATGATCAGTAACGAAACCTCCTGCAGCACTGAATGCCCGTTCCGAAAGCATGCTGGATGCAGGGCAGCCCAAAAACTCAATAGCATACTGGGCAAGTTTCGGCCAGTCGTCTATTCTCACGACCCAGTAAGTCAGTAGATCATCAGCTGGAAAACTCTCCATCTCTGTTTTGGCCCCGAGGTAATCGTCCACCATGTGATGCAGACACTGCCAATGGGATGTGGAAACTGACAGTCCTGGGCCTTCTCCAACGCTCCTCTCTTGACCAACAGAAGACTCCAAACTACATTTTCCATGACACTGTAACCTACTGGAGTCAGGAAAAACATTCAATAAAATCCTTTTCAACATGTTCTCAAGAGATTTTATCTTCTGTACTCTCTGTGGGGACGGGGTAAGTTCTGAGACCTTCCCCTTATAACGGTGGTCAAGGAGGGTTGCCAACCAGTAATCATTCTGCTCCTTTATGCCACATATTCTTGGGTCCTTTCGCAGGCTTTGAAGCATGAGGTTGCCCATGCGCCTCACATTTGCCGAGGCTTGAGAAGCAGACTCCTCTGGGTCACTCAGCATGACAGCATCTGGAACTTCCTCCTCCCAGCCACATGCTACTCCCAAGGGTCCTGGGGTTGGAAAGCCATCGCTTACAGATTGACACATGTCTTCCTTTTCTTCGAAGCCTAGAGGATACCTGATGTTCATAGGACAATTCTGCAGAGGAGGACATGGAGGTGGCAGATGAGGAGGAGGGGGTACAGCTCACGGGTCTGGCATCATCACCACCAACTGTATGGAGACGTGTGGGCACAACAAGCTGCAGCACTGAGCCCTGTCCTGCATCCTTTCAAGTTGCAAAAAGCATTACCCAGTGTGCTGTGAACGAAATATATCGTCCCTACCCATGCTTGCTGGACCAAGTATCAGCAGTAAGGTGTATTTTACGACTGACTGCCTTGCTGAACGATGCCAGAACATTCTCTTCTAGGTGATGGTAGAGAGATGGAACAGCCTTACGTGAAAAGTAGTAGCGGCTGGGAACCTGCTATTGTGGTACAGCACATTGTGAGAATTCACAAAAGGTGGCAGAATCCACCAGGCTAAAAGGCAGAAGTTGGAGAACCAACAGCTTTGACAAGCTTGCATTTAGACGCTGGGCAGGTGGGTGGCAGGGACTGTATTTTTTTTTCCGCTGCAGCAGATGGGGCAGAGAAATTTGCCAGCTACAGTCTACAGCTGGTGGTGTGCTGCTGGCAGATGTGCTGCTAGGACCTGGGACACCCTGTGCTATACCCTCATCCCTGTCAGTGGAGGCTGCTGAGAGGTAATGATTCGGTATAGCAGGGGCAGACTGAAGTGAGTAAGGAGGAGGAGGAAGAGGAGGGACAGATTTGTGTGGCTTTTAGGTGCTCTTGACAACGGGCTGAGTGGTTGGACGTTAAATGGCTTGTTAAGCATGTGGTACCCAAATGGTTGGTGTTTTTGACACGTTTGATGTGCCTGAGATACAGTTTGCAGATAGCAACAGTGCGATCTGCTGCAGATGTGCTGAAAAAGGCCTAGACAGCTGAGCTTTGGAGAGTGAGCCGGGAGATAACAGCTGCAGAATGTGGTGGAATAGGGTGGCTGCTCTCTACTCTTTCTTGATGTCGGCCTCCTTGGGGTTGTGCCACCTCACCTTCAGTTTTCTTCTCTGCTCTATCTGGCACCCAAGTCACATCAGTGACCTCATCATCATCATCATCATCATCTCCTCCATCTCCTCCATCTTCATCATTACCACTGGAGAAAATTTGGCAATACTTTCCGGCTTGGGGAACATGAATGCCAATTTGTCTACCGGTGTTCCTCCCTCTCTAGGCTCGTGTTCCTGTCATCCTCAACCTCAGAACCAACATCTGAATCCAGTAATGGCTGGGCATCATCAAGGCGCAAGTAGCTGACGCTGTGGTCAAATAACTCAGCTGACTCCTCAATGGCTGATGTTGGGGCTATGGCAGGAATAGATGTGGACAAGGAGGCAGGTTTATGCAGGGGACTGCACACTTGTCTCTGCTTGTGTGACAGAGGATGAGGAGAATGAGGAAGGTTTAGTAAGCCAGTCCACCACCTCCTCTGCATGCTGTGGCTGGATAGCATGGGCAAACTCACTAAACAGAGGAAATGATGCCCTGCCTGAGGACTGACCACCACGTCCACCTTTGCCTGCAGACACATTTGTTGCTGGCCCCCTTACAGTGGCAAGGGAATGTCTGCCTCTCCTTGCTGTCCTCCCAGACATTATTTTAAAAAGTCGGCTATATCCAACAGTTTATCACTCTACAAATCAAATGGCGAAGTCAAGGGGAGTGTCTATCATCCTCTCGAGTAGAGTACCATGGTTTTTTGTAGATGTGGTCAGAGATCCTGGAGGGCGCTTCCTGTTTGTAAAGGGCAGGGTGGGCGATGTTGGGGTTACACTGGCGACAGTGTATGCTCCCAATGTACATCAAGGGACTTTTTTTAGGTAAAACGCTTAAGCGGTTGACTGAATTTTTGATTATAGGAGGAGACTGGAATATGTCATTAAACCCAGTGGAAGATACTTCCACTGGACTGTCATCTATTTCTCACGCAATGGTATTGGCCAAATTCTGCACAGGAATCAATTGATCGATATATGGCGTCTACTCCATCCTACAGAAAAAGATTATACTTTTTACTCCCTTCCTCATAAATCTTATTCATGTATAGATCTTTTTTTTTGTTCCACATGCCCAACTTCATTCAGTACAAGCTGCCACTATAGGCTCTATCACCTGGTCAGACCACGCACCTATATTTTTGACGTATGACCTATATAATTCTCGGACGAATAGGCCCACTCAGTGGAGACTGAATGAGAGCCTTTTACAGGATAAAGATTTCCTGGAGGACGTAACCAAAGAGTTAGAATTTTATTTTAGCACTAACGATACCCCAGATTGTGACCTCGGAATTGTCTGGGCAGCACATAAGGCGGTTATTAGAGGGGTGCTGATCAAACATCAAACAGTCCCAGAGTTGATGGAGCAGGCGGGTAAGTTTAGACGAAGATTTTGGAGTGCTCTTCAGATCACCCACATTTTCAGTACTCTTCCAGCCCCGGGGCAGTTTACCAGGTCCCTCACTATTTTTGAGAAATTGTGTTCGGAGACAGGAGCAATGTCTCATAGCCAATTATGAATTACTGATTACACCTACGGGAACTAATCTTTTGAATTGTGTTCGTGAATGGGAACAGGAGCTAGGTAAGCCTTTTAGCTCAATACAGTTACAACATATTCTTAAATTTACGCACGAATCATCGTTTTGTGCGAAAATTCAAGAGACTAACTTCAAAATTTTTACCCGGTGGTACAGAACGCCAGTGAGATTGAAGAGAATTTTTCCCGACTCCTCTGACTTGTGTTGGAGATGTCAGAGAGACAGTGGTACTATGTTACAAATTTTTTGGAAGTGCCCCAAACTAAAGAAGTTTTGGACAGAGGTTGGACGTATTGTCCAAATTTTTATGGATGGTACAATACCAGAAGACCTGGCCTTCTTTCTCCTCCATGCATCTCATATACCAGAAAAGGTCTATAAGGAATCTATTATTCATCATCTTTTAGATGCCGCTAAGGCATGTATCCCCCTGACATGGAAATCACCGTTGCCCCCGACAATAGGGATGTGGTCACGACATCAGCAGGAGCGTTACTGTAGGACCTGGTCACTTTGGAATGTTTTTATTGCCTCAGGGGATGGAAGCACCCTCCTTGACAATAATTTGGGCAGTTAGAGTGGGTATTTAAGATATCTAAGGTTCTTATGTCAATTCTCCTTTTGATATGCGAGCACAATTGAGGTGTATTCCCTTGGAGGGGTTTGACTTTTCTTTCTCCTTTATTCCTTTCTTTCTTTCTTTCTTTCTTTCTTTCTTTCTTTCTTTCTTTCTTTCTTTCTTTCTTTTTTGGTCTTCTTTATACATTTTTCTTTCTCCCCCCCCCTCTTTTTTTTTTGTATAAAACAGATTAAGACGAGTTTGAGACTATAGGTTGGCAGGATATGGGGTCTCTGGTTAAGTATATTGTGTTGGCGTGGAGTTTCTAGATAGTGACCTAATTTATTGCAAGGTAGATATAAAGTTGCGCTTTTATTTTGAGAGTTGATGTTGTGTTACTCTTTTCTCCTGTGTATGTTTTCGAATTTGTCTTATGATTGAATAAATAAAATAATTGAAGAAAACTGGCAGTAACGCACACAGAACTATATGGCGTTAAACTGGCAGTAACGCACACAGAACTATATGGCGTTAAACTGGCAGTAATGCACACATGACTTCCCTTTCTCAACACAGGCACTTGAAGCACACATTAATGTACTGTTCAAACCGGGTAAAGATCTTACTTCCTGTGACAGTTACCACCCTTTCTCTTTGACTAACATAGACATTTGATTGTGCTCTAAATTATTGCTAACCGGCTTACGCCATTGACTGCTGATCTTGTACTTGTTGATCAGGTGGGTTTTACCCCTGATAGGGAGGCTAGAGACAATAGCCTTAAAACAGTTACCCTAATGAAACATGCCCAGAAGTGCCATATTCCTGTCTGTCTACTTCCGGTTGATGCCGAAAAGACATTTGACTGGGTTCACTTATCCTTCCTACAACAAACACTTCAACAGATTGGTATTGGCCCTAAGTTGATGGCTAAAATCTTGGCTTTCTATACATGCCCCTCAGTGAGGATCTGCTCCAATGGCCTTCTTTTTTTTTTTCGAATCCACAATGACACTCGTCAGTAGGGATGGGCGAATGGTTCGGCCCGAGCATGAGTTCGGGCTGAACTTTCGTTGTTCAAACGTTCGTCAAACATCCGAACAAACGGGACCGCTCGACTATTTGTTCAGCCCCCCGAGCCGACCACAATGCATTGTGGCACTGAACAGTGCATTGCAGTGAAAGCTTCAGCCAATCAGGGCACAGAGCACCGTCAGAGTCATGATTGGACACTGTCATCATGACTTTATCCAATCATGGCTCATTCCCGCCCCACGCACGGTATAAAAGTATTCTTTCAATGGCAGTCATTTTCATGTGATGATTTGCGTGGAGAGAGAAAGAACAGGGCTGTGTAGAATGTTAGTTTAGTGTCAGTCTAGGGATAGTGTGAGTGTAGTGAGGAGGACCATCATTCAGCTTTGCATAGTGTGCAGCTAGAGTAAGGACAGCTCAGATAGTTTCACTGTAGTGTAGTGAGACCGTGTCATTCATACATACATTAGTGTAGAGTAGAGACAGCTCAGATAGTTTCAATGTAGTGTAGTGTGACCGTGTCAGTAATCTTTACATTAGTGTATAACTAGAGTAGGGACAGTTCAGATAGCGTCAGAATATCAATCTGGACCGGTGCTCTTATTGTTTTTAAAAGAGGAAAGTGTAGTTGTGAGTTGCTCTTCTGTGAAGAGCCTTTCAAGATCTTGTACCATTGCCATAGGAATGGTGGGGAGGGCGATCCTGGCATTGTAGTCTGCTATTCTAGACATATGGGCATCTGAGGATATGCTAGCCGGGCATGAAGGTAAGTTGCATAGGCTATCGTAGAAAGAACAGAGTAAGCTATTAATTTCTTTAGGAAGGTGGGTGAGTTGACCACCTGGGTGTTTCAGTTTCGGGATAGAAGCAATGCTATTCTTGTCCTTGCCAGCAACCCTTCCAGGTTTATTAGCCTCTACATAATTAATTTTACTTAGCTTATCCATGACAGCCAAAGTTTTCTGGTTCAATAGTTCAAGAAGTCGGAGTCTAGTTTTAGAAAGTGCCAGCATGGTAGCAGGAGACTGATTTTGCTTATGAGACTTTTTCAAGGCGGAAATGCGGGTCAAAAGGTCAGCAATTTGAGCAAGACAGGTTTTCTTAAGCCTGGAGCCCTGCTTAATAAACACGATATTGCTTCCCATTGAGAATAGGGGTGTCATCATTTTGATGGTCAGAAATAAAGTTAGCTATAGTCTGTCTAATTTCAGCAGAACACAACTCAAATGTCAAAATGGAGAGAAGGCATTCGAGGTGGGAGTGCTTTTAATTAATAGAGACACTATTGTTTTATTTTGTATTTTTTAATAAAGGATTTGTCAAAAACTGTCTCTTGTGTTTATTACTTTTTGCCACTTTTTTGGTGAAAAGGTAGGGGGAATATGTACCTGATACACATTCACATTTAACACTTGTTAAAGGGAGCTTCCAGACTCTGATAAGCCCCCCACCCACCGACCCCGACATCCACAGCCTAGGGTTGTCAGGAAGAGGTGGGGAGCCCTCCCTGCCCCAAAGCACCCACCCCCCCATGTTGAGGGCATGTGGCCTGGTATGGTTCAGGAGGGGGGCTCTCGCTTGTCCCCCACCTTTCCGGACCCCCGGATAGGGGTCTGGCATGGATTTTGGGGGGGCATGGGGTTCCCCTCCAAATCAATACCAGACCCAAAGGGCCTGGTATGGACTGGGGAGGAGGGGGACCCACTCAGTTTTTAATCAGCACTTTTTTTTTTTTATTGATCAGCTGTCAGCAGGGAAACCCATTGACAGCTGGTGACTCAGTTTTCAGGCACCACTACTTACCAACCAGTGTACACTGCTCCCTGATTGGGAAGAGCTTGATGCAGAATGCATTGTGCAGCGCTCAGTGCATTGCAGGGTGTTCGATGGGGCGAACACACAGCAAACACCCTGCAAATTTGAATGTTTGGTAAACAGCCAAATGGGCAAATGGGCAAAGATGCTCAGGCCGAACCTTTCGCCTATCCCTACCAGCAGGTGACTTCCAGAGGAGGAGGAAAGCAAACTTTTTGGGCAATACTGTTGCACAGAGCAGGAACAGTATCTCACAAAATTGAGTACACCCCTCACATTTTTGTAAATATTTTATTATATCTTTTCATGTGACAACACTGAAGAAATTATACTTTGCTATGTAAAGTAGTGAGTGTACAGTTTGTATAACAGTGTAATTTTCCTGTCCCCTCAAAATAACTCAACACACCATTAATGTCTAAACCGCGGGCAACAAAAGTGAGTACACCCCTAAGTGAAAATGTCCAAATTGGGCCCAATTAGCCATTTTCCCTCCCCGGAGTCATGTGACTCATTATTGTTACAAGGTCTCAGGTGTGAATGGGGAGCAGGTGTGATAAATTTGGCGTTATCGCTCTCACTCTCTCATACTGGTCACTGGAGGTTCTACATGGCACCTCATGGCAAAGAACTCACTGAGAATCTGAAAAAAAGAATTGTTGCTCTACATAAAGATGGCCTAGGCTATAAGAAGATTGCCAAGACCCTGAAACTGAGCTGCAGCATGGTGGCCAAGATTATACAGCAGTTTAACAGGACAGGTTTCACTCAGAACAGGCCACGCCATGGCCGAACAAAGAGGTTGAGTGCACATGTTCAGCATCATATCCAGAGGTTGTCTTTGGGAAATAGACGTATGAGTGCTGCCAGCATTGCTGCAGAGGTTGAAGGGGTGGGGGGTCAGCCTGTCTGTGCTCAGACCATACGCCGCACACTGCATCAAATTGCTCTGCATGACTGTCCCTACAGAAGGAAGCCGCTTTTAAAGATGATGCACAAGAAAGCCTGAAAACAGTTTGCTGAAGACAAGCAGACTAAGGACATGGATTACTGGAACCATGTCCTGTGGTCTGATGAGACCAAAATAAACTTATTTGGTTCAGATGGTGTCAAGCGTGTGTGGAGGCAATCAGGTGAGGAGTACAAAAACAAGTGTGTCTTGCCTACAGTCAAGCATGGTGGTGGGAGTGTCATGGTCTGGGGCTGCATGAGTGCTGCCGGCACTGGGGAGCTACAGTTCATTGAGGGAACCACGATTGGCAACATGTACTGTGACATACTGAAGCAGAGCATAATTCCCTCCCTTCGGAGACTGGGCCACAGGGCAGTATTACAACATGATAACGACCCCAAACACACCTCCAAGACAACCACTGCCTTGCTAAAGAAGCTGAGGGTAAAGGCGATGGACTGGCTAAGCATGTCTCCAGACCTAAACCCTATTGAGCATCTGTGGGACATCCTCAAATGGAAGCTGGAGGAGCGCAAGGTCTCTAACATCCACCATCTCCATGATGTCGTCATGGAGGAGTGGAAGAGGACTCCAGTGGCAAACTGTGAAGCTCTGGTGAACTCCATGCCCAAGAGGGTTAAGGCAGTGCTGGAAAATAATGGTGGCCACACAAAATATTGACACTTTGGGCGCAATTTGGACATTTTCACTTAGGGGTGTACTCACTTTTGTTGCCAGCAATTTAGACATGATTGGCTGGGACACGCCATTGGCTCCCGTGGTTGTCAATCAAAGTCAGTTAGCCAATTAGGTGAGAGGGGACAGGGCCGACCGGCAGCTGCGTGTCTGAATGCACACACAGGGCTTCAGCTCAGGTGCCCCCATAGCAAGCTGCTGGTCTATAGGGGCCCTCGTCAGGAGCGAGAGGCCAAGAGCAGCGAAGAGGGACCCCAGAAGAGGAGGATCCAGGCTGCTTTGTGCAAAACTAACTGCACAGAGGAGGTAAGTATAACATGTTTGTTATTTATTTATTTATTTTTTTTAAAGCAAGACTTTACAATCACTATAATATTACCTTAATAGTGTTACAGTTTTCAGAGCTATCTTTACACATACTGTAGCTATTCTTATGCTATTGAATGTCCTATTACAAGTTTGATGGATAACAACTTCTGTATACTTGGATGGAACACTTTGGGTTTATCTTCTGCGTTATAGCTGCTGTAATAAAGTGACTATTGCCTATAATCATACAAGTTGTCTGCTAATTAAGTGGGTTCTTTTGGCCCAATATGCATCATGAGGCCTCTACTGGATATATAATTGGTATATTGTTTCAATCATACAGTTCCAACCCTTCGGGCAGGTTTCTTTGTTGACTAAATGGGCTTATCTGGCTCAACATGTAATCACAGCACCACCTCATTGTGATTTTTACTATTTAATGCTCTTCTTGGAGTGTGCTTCTATGAGTGTGATTTCAAAAATTCAGGCACATTTTTATGTGCATATTATGCCAGTGGTTTATTCATTTTGGGTTTGTTTTGCAAGATCCATAAGCCAAGTGTGCCAGTTGTAAGAACCTATTTGAATAAACACCTGGTTGATTTATTGTTGATATCCAGCTCATTTCCACCCTGGAATTCCATTACATTAAATATTTAGTTGGGCTGGCTGCCCAGCATTCAGTAGGCCATAGGTCCCTTTGAAATTATCCTCAGACTAATATTCCAGCAGGGTCATTATGTTACCTTTTTGTAATCCTATGTTGGTGTATTTTGGGATACTACCTAGAGAGGAACTTATGAGTAGTCCAATGGATTTTTATAATATATGTACACTACCAGTTAAAAGTTGAAAACACCCTCATTTTTCCAGATTTTATTGAAATCTAAACAATTCAAGTCCTGTGAATAGCCTGAAATGGTACAAAGGTAAGCGATAAGCTGCCTGAGGTGAAAATAAAAAGTTTAAAAAACTGAAAAATATTGTGCATTTCAGAGTTATACAAAAAAAGTATTTTTCAAGGAAGAATGGCTTAACAACTCACAGTTGTTGCTCAGTAATGTAAGTAAATTAAAGTGGTATTCAACCCAAAGGAAAACATTTATTGTATTGCAGCTTACCAATACTTAAATGTGATGGCTGCATTCATTTTCTTTTTTCCTTTCTTACCTTTTTTACCTGGTAATTCTGTTGTCAAAAGATCAAGCAGACGTAGCAATTAGAGGGATGGCACAAACTATTTATCACTGACAGGGATACTTACAATAATAAGCTTTTATTTATTTATGTAAAACCTTTTGAGTTTTTTGTTTTATTAGAGTACTCTGACTAAGATATAGTAATTTGTTTAATACAATCTTTTGGATTTTCTGAGTTTTCTGTTCTACTCATCAATTTGCTATGAGAGGAGGGGGAGAGGAGCGAGTCTCCGGGCGGCCGCTAGACCGTGGGACAGGTTGGTGTCTGTTTATTAAAAGTCAGCAGCTATGCTTTTTGAAAACAGGTGGAACTCCGCTTTAGTATTCCTATGGGGAGAGTTGTACTCCGAGCGACCACTGGAGGCTGCCGTGAGTATGATTACCCATAGAAATTAATGGGACCATGAGGAAGAATTATAAAGAGCCAGTTAGTGCCATGTCAGTGGTAAGATTACAGTATTGGGTCTGAAGGTAAGTTTAGGCTCAGATTTCCTGAACTCAAGGGGGTGGGAGGCTTTATTTAGGAACAACTAAGGTGACGTTTTCTTTTCACACTTTTACTGCCCAATATATAACTATAACTTTTAACTATATACTACTATAACTATATAATAAATATACAATAACTATAACTTTTTTTCTCAGAGAATAGGTGCAGGAACCCACCCTCCCCAGTCAACTCTCCGCCCCCTCACCCCCCAACTCCACCCCTATTCCCGCCCCCAATACCGCCATTCCTTGGGAAAGAGAAGTAAAGTGTTCTTTACCTTCTCCCTCCCTGTCCACAGCTCACCTCCCCATCCACAGGTCACCTTCTCTTCTCTCGTCCACAGCTCACCCCCCCCCCCCACACACAGGTTACCTTTCCCTCCATGCACAGCTTACCTTCTCTTCTCAGTTTACCCCCTCCCCTCTCCACAGCTCACCCCCTCCTCCCTCTGGTTACCTTCTCTTCTCTCGTCCACAGTTCACTCCCCCACAGCTCACCTTCCTCCCCCCACAGCTCACCCTCTCCACAGCTCACCCTCTCCCCCTTCCTCTCCACAGTTCACCTCCCCGCACAGCTCACCCTCTCCCCCTTCCTCTCCACAGTTAACCCCCCCACAGCTCACCCTCTCCCCCCTCTCCACAGTTCTCCCCCTTTTCCACAGTTAACCCCCCCACAGCTCACCCTCTCCCCCTTCCTCTCCACAGTTCACCTCCCCGCACAGCTCACCCTCTCCCCCTTCCTCTCCACAGTTAACCCCCCCACAGCTCACCCTCTCCCCCCCTCTCCACAGTTCTCCCCCTTTTCCACAGTTAACCCCCCCACAGCTCACCCTCTCCCCCTTCCTCTCCACAGTTCACCTCCTCCACAGCTCACCCTCTCCACAGTTCACCTCCCCCCCACAGCTCACCCTCTCCACAGTTCACCTCCCCCCACATCTCACCCTCTCCACAGTTCATCCCCCCCACAGCTCACCCTCTCCACAGTTCACTCCCCCACAGCTCACCTTCCTCCCCCCACAGCTCACCCTCTCCACAGCTCACCCTCTCCCCCTTCCTCTCCACAGTTCACCTCCCCGCACAGCTCACCCTCTCCCCCTTCCTCTCCACAGTTAACCCCCCCACAGCTCACCCTCTCCCCCCTCTCCACAGTTCTCCCCCTTTTCCACAGTTAACCCCCCCACAGCTCACCCTCTCCCCCTTCCTCTCCACAGTTCACCTCCTCCACAGCTCACCCTCTCCACAGTTCACCTCCCCCCACATCTCACCCTCTACACAGTTCACCCCCCCACAGCTCACCCTCTCCACAGTTCACCCCCCCCCCACAGCTCACCCTCTCCACAGTTCACCCCACCACAGCTCACCCTCTCCACAGTTCTCCCCCTTCTCCACAGTTACCCCCCCACAGCTCACCCTCTCCCCCTTCCTCTCCACAGTTCACCTCCTCCACAGCTCACCCTCTCCACAGTTCACCTCCCCCCACAGCTCACCCTCTCCACAGTTCACCTCCCCCCACAGCTCACCCTCTCCACAGTTCACCTCCCCCCCACAGCTCACCCTCTCCACAGTTCACCCCATCCCACAGCTCACCCTCTCCACAGTTCACCCCTCCACAGCTCACCCTCTCCACAGTTCACCTCCCCCCCTCACAGCTCACCCTCTCCACAGTTCACCTCCCCCCCACATCTCACCCTCTCCACAGTTCACCTCCCCCACATCCCACCCTCTCCACAGTTCACCCCCCACATCTCACCCTCTCCACAGTTCACCCCCCCTCACAGCTCACCCTCTCCACAGTTCACCCCCCCACAGCTCACCCTCTCCCCCCTCTCCACAGTTCACCTCCCCCCACATCTCACCCTCTCCACAGTTCACCCCCCACAGCTCACCCTCTCCACAGCCCCCCCCACAGCTCACCCTCTCCACAGTTCACCTCCCCCCCACATCTCACCCTCTCCACAGTTCACCCCCCCACAGCTCACCCTCTCCACAATTCACCCCCCCACAACTCACCCTCTCCACAGTTCACCCCCCTGCACAACTCACCCTCTCCCACCTCTCCACAGTTCACCTCCCCCCTCACAGCTCACCTTCTCCTCAGTTCACCCCCCCACATCTCACCCTCTCCACAGTTCACCCCCCCACAGCTCACCCTCTCCACAGTACACCCCCCCGCACAGCTCACCCTCTCCCACGTCTCCACAGTTCACCTCCCCATACCTCACCCTCCCCCCCCTCTCCACAGTTCACCCCCCTCCATCCACAGCCAGCTCACCCCCTCCACTCCCACATTTCACAATTCACATTAGTATACGCAGTCCCCTAACCCCATCCACAATTCCCCTTTTAACCTCTGTCAACATATCACCTCTGCACACCCCCATCCACTGCTTACACCCCCAGTCCACAATCACTTCTGCACTCCCATCCACAGCCTATCTTCCCCCCTCCACATTTCACTTCTGCGCCCCCATCTACAGCTCTAACTCTCTACAACCCCCCATCTTCCACCTCTGCACCCCAAGCCCACCCCCCCAGGACTCTTGACCCTGTATACATTTCTCTTGCTCACAACTCTCACTTTGCACAAGCTAACCCCCCCAGCTCTGACCTCTGCAGACGATTCACAAATTCAGTCTCTACTCTCTCTGCACAACCAGCCCCCCTTCCTCCCCCTTTCCCTCCACAGCTTTCTCACCTTCATTAGAGCCGTGCTGAGCACACTTCCGTTCTGTCAAATCAGCCCCCCCCCCCCAGCTCGATGTGCAGTCTCCTCCGTGCAGCTCCGCCTGTCAGATCAGTGTCTCAAAGAACCGAGGAGGAGTTTCAGAGAGCTCGGCTCCGTGCTACACTGATCTGACAGGCAGCAGGCGGGGAGAGCTGCCTCTGAAATCCGATCAGTCAGCTGTGGAGCACATTCCCTGGATGCCTAGCATATTACAGAAGCTGGTGGAGGAAGTGAATGGTATAGAAAACTTCCTCTATCGGCTTCTATTCTATGTGACAGACTGCAGAGGAGAGGGCTGCCTGAGGTGGTGGAACTGCGTTCCGGCAAGTTCTGGCAGAAAAAAAGCCCTGTATAACTACAATATTGGGGTCAGTAGCACCATGTAAACAAAGTCATGGCTGCAATGGCAGCTGTGAGTTTGTTTACTTTTCAAGAGCAGACTGTCAGTTATTTTGTATATGGCTATACAACTGCTCAGTCACTTCTACAGTGGGTTTTTTGGCCCTGACTTGCGCTCCCTGCTAGGACCCTGGACTCAACTGCTTCTCCTGGGAGCCCATGGCAGCCTTGTACAGCTACAGATCACCAAGGGCGGATCCAAGTGCCCAACACAAACCTCCACTGCCTGCTTGCATATGTACTGATGATGGGTTCAAAACCCCACTCTGCCATTCCTTTAGTATACTGTCGACCTCTCTCATCAGCCTGGAGCTACTTTCCTACCAAGGCCTTGCTTTTTTTGTGGCTCCAGGCTAAGGCTCAAAAGGTCTGGCATTACACATTGTGTAGGTCCTCTTCTTACCATAAGAGGGGCAGACCTCTTTCCAGCCAGCTGCCATCAGCTCCTGACCAGATTTATACTTTGCACCATGTTATTCAGGACCCTGGGGCTATTACAAGCTCAGCATATTATGAGAATGTAACCATTTGCTCAGCCTCCTGCAGCTTGACTGTGTCTAGACCCATTCAAGCTGACACTTGAATAACCAGGCATCCTCTATAAATAGTGACACATCCAGAAGGCAAGTTCTTCCTTTTGTTCAGGTATGACTTCCAAATGTTAGCATGGTACAAAAGGCGCATTATAAAAGCATTATAAAAGCTTCAACTTTCTTATCATAGTCCATATACCCAAATCTTCTGGCATGATATTGAGACTACTGTTCCCATCTGGTCAGAGCCTAGTGCAAGGTTCATGGAAGCCTAAAACAGGGGAAGGCCTTCTTACATTCAGGGCCAAAATAAAACACATCAGGGTGGTGAGCATGGAGATCTGGGCATTTCTAGTATCATACAGTTCAAAGCTGAGCACTTTTAGGTACAAACTTCAGAAGAGAGATGGAAGAATAGATGGGAAGCTTATCAACCCCCTTGTAATAATAGCAATAAAAAAGTGAAAATGCATATTTTTAAAATAATTCAAAAAATGTAAAGCCCCTTGCCCCTTGCACACACTCACACACACACAAATGTACTGTAGGTGTATGATGCACACGGGTACATAAACAACTGCACTCCACAATGAGAGAAATAATTATAGGGTCTTTCTTTATGGTTAATATTGTAATACATATCATACAGTTCACTTTAATGCCGCGTACACACGATCGGACTTTCCGCCAAAAAAACCGTGGATTTTTTTCCGAAGGATGTTGGCTCAAACTTGCATACACACGGTCACATAAATGTTGGCCCAAAATTCCAAACGTGAGAACGCGGTGACGTATAAGATGTACGACGAGCCGAGAAAATGGAAGTTCAATAGCCAGTGCGGCTCCTTCTGCTTGATTCGGAGCATGTGTGAACTTTTGTGCGATGGACTTGTGTACACACGATTGGAATTTCCGACAACAAAGTTAAGTTGGCGGAAAATTTGAGAGCCTGCTCTCAAACATTTGTGGCCGGAAATTCCGAGAGAAAATGTTCAATGGAGCATACACACGGTCAGACTTTCCGACAACAAGCTCACATCGAACATTTCCCGTCAGAAAGTCCGACCGTTTGTACACGTCATAAGTTAATGAAAAGTGAAAGCTTAATGTGCTGCCTATGAACAATTTTTGGTATTGTAGTTAGTTGCCCTGTCACAGGCACACCAGTTTTCAGCCCTGAAATATTTGATACCTGTAAAAACTGCAACTACCATGTGTTTATACTATGTGCTCTCTGCTTTCATTTTTAGAAAATGCCTTGGTTTTTAAGCATATTTTCATGTAAGATTGTGTATTTTAGTATGTGTTCATAAAAAACAAAACAAAAAAAGGCTCAGGCAGCAAAAGGGTTAAGGTAGATGTAAACCTTACATGGGTGATATTTAGTTTGCTAAAGCATTTTGTATTATAAAAAATTGCCATGACATTTTTATACCTTTTTCATCCTTTGCTGCATCTTGGTGCTGCTGATCTCACCCAGACTCTTTTAAGCAACTTATTGCCTACATGCAACCACTCTGCCAGCAGCTGCATGCTATTGCTCAGGATGGATTTCCTGATGATGCCAGCAGTGGAACATGCCTGCACAGTGAGTGTCAGCACAGCCGCTTAGGGAGGCTGATTTACTAAAGAAGTTGAGAATCTTCACTTAATAAATTGAGTGAAGATTTACTTCAATTTCCCAAGCATGTGAAAAGCAAATACCTGTTTATTTATTTTATTTGCACATTATTAGGTGTCCAAAGTAACCACAGATTTATTTAGTGGAGATTCTCAGCTCAATTGTCTGCATTATAAGCATATTTGAAAGGCAAACAAGAAGAGAAATTAGGAGATGGGACAAAGAGTTGTCACCGTGTAACAGGAGAACAAAGACCCTAATGAAAGGATCAAAAGATATTATTTTAAAGTCTAGATTTCGGCAACTTTTTTTTAAATATCAGCATGAAGGTTGGTACTTACAAGAGCTGATTCCTTGTGCTGGTGAAAGCTGTTGTAAATAAAATCTTCTGCTCTCTGCTCCCTCTCATTTATTTATTTATTTCAGGTACTTATATAGCGCCGTCAATTTAGGTAGCGCTTTACATATACATTGTACAGTCACGTCAGTCCCTACCCTCAAGGAGCTTACATTCTAAGGTCCCTAACTCACATTCATACATACACAAACTAGGGCCAATTTAGACAGCATACCCAATAATAGGGTGTCAATTTATTGTTTTTGACCATCATTTTTGGTTCTTTTTTGTGTTTGAGACCACCTTATTTGTTCTGGACAGAGCTTTTTTCTCAGAGAATAGGTATAAGTACTCCCCCCTCTCCGGAATCACCTATTGTTCCTGCCCCCAATCCACCTCCAGCCACTGTCCCTCGTACCTTCCCAGGAACCTCCTTCCATTAGATCCCTCAATAACAATTGTTCCCCCAAAAACAATAGACCACCTCAGCAATAATAGATCATCATCAGAAAAAATAGACCCCCAGAAACAATAGATCTCCAGGAAGAATAGACCCCCCGGCACCAAAATACACCCACAAACAACACTTGATCCCTCACTAGCAACAATAGACTACCACAAGCAAAATCAGATCCCCCAGAGGCCAGCAATAATATACCTCCCTAAAAACTATTGAATTCCCCCCCCCCAGCAATGTAGACCCCCTCCAGCAACAATATCTCCCCCTCTAGCAACAATCTATCTCCCACCAGCAACAATAGATCCCCCAGCAGCTAGCAACAATAAATCCCCCTATGACAGTAGATCAATGGACCCCCCAGCAACTAAGGACCCCCCTAGCAATCAGAAACCCCCAGTAACACTACACCCCTTCACTGACAATAGATCCCCCAGTAGCCAGCTTCAATAGACACTCAAGCATGCCCAAGCCCCCTTACCTGTATATACATTTAGTGCTGGAGATGCTGGAACTGCATAACACTGTATTCTCATTAAAATAAAGCCCTGGTTATGGATATATTCTGATGAATACGCTCTGCAGTGTGAGATCTATCCTTAACCACTATAAGTCCAGTGGGATAACTCTGTTATGATGAGTCTCTGTGCTTGGTTTGACAGTATGAAAAATTTTCATTTAGACAGAATTTTCGTCTTTTATCAAAAAACGATGGGCAGCTTTCATAAACAATTTCAACCTACAAATCTATTACATAATATTTCCATATTTCCAATTTTGTTCTATTTTAACAAAATGAAACATTTTTATTTTACAGAATTATTTTGTCAGGAGAATGAAAATGTGGTGGGAAATGGATTTTACAAATAGTTTTTACTCTGGAAATGTGTGGCTGTTTCACTGTTCAGCAACCACAATGATTGTGACACCTCAATCACAAATCTCAGGTGCAAGCTCATATTTCTTTAAAATTTATATCTATTGTGGTGTTGGTGAAGATGTTAAAAAAGCAACAATATAGCTATTTAATATATAAAATGCAGAATAATGAAGAGTCCTGGTAGGAATAATTACCTCATTTAGCCCTTGAAAATGGTAAGAGGTAGGGCGTCCTAAAGCCTG
Organism: Aquarana catesbeiana; assembly: GCF_042186555.1. Classification (NCBI taxonomy): domain Eukaryota; kingdom Metazoa; phylum Chordata; class Amphibia; order Anura; family Ranidae; genus Aquarana; species Aquarana catesbeiana. Next base: position 197,233,741 of record NC_133330.1, on the reverse strand, counting down.
CCAAGCTACTACAATACTTTGCTTCAGTAGACATCCCCAACCAATGAAATGATCCATATTATTGTCTTACATTACTTGGAGTCACTTGAGACAAAGGCTTTCACCCTCCATTTCTCACCATATGTGCTACTTCTATGTTCTAGTCAGGTGCAGTTGATTGTAGACATTTAATTGTTTTACAGCTCTGGAGAATGCTAGCCTGAAGAGGTGCTGACTGTGCAAAACTGCCATTCCCATTAGTACACTAAAGTCCTGGTTCTGTTTCTCCATCATACAGTTCCTGTTCAATCTCGTTCTCTCTTGGAAATGTATTTTACTAAGTGAGACATAATATTGCAGTGCTAAGCTTTATAATCCGCCCCATTTCTTCTTTATGAGATTAAATCCTGACATCTCATTTCCATGCAGTCGGGAGCTTTTCCTCCACTATGTACTTTACATAAATTAATTCTCCCTTTGAATAAATAAATGCAGAGATTGGGGGCACATTTAGTCTCATTCCACTACAGGGGAATTTGGATCCTTTATATCAAATCAAGTAAGCCACCTAAATTTATCTGTCTCCAACCAGCATCAAACAGTAGTTACTACAGTGCAGTCAATATTTCATCCACATTTTGCACTGTATCTTTTACTGTGAGAGGGGTCTTTGCTTTCAATGGTTGCCTGATATGTTGAAAAGCAAATGTAATTTCTGCTGCTTTTCTTTCAGAAGTCAGCACACTAACATAAAAGGCAAAGGTGTTTGGGAGTCAGCAAAGATGACATTTTTATAGTTTAATGCCTGGGTTCTATGTTTTGTTTTATTTTTTATTTTTATTTTATGTTTTTTTAAATTGTAATAATGTTGGAATTTGACATTAAAAATTAGAATAGCAAAATGATCTGCAATGTAAGTATGCTTACCTTTAAGGCCAACCCCCTTTAGCCAACACAGGTTCTTAGCTAATTTACAGGAGACTGTGAAGTCATTACAATTTGGTGTAATGTTAAATATTTAAAGCCCAGTTGAAGTAACAGAAATAGATATTCAGTCAGACAGGTGGTACTAGCAACCATCATTTTTATTATCTTTCTTCCATTTTCCTATTACAGCAGTTGTGCAGTGTGTCTAAATATGACCATGTGACCAAATATGACTAATAGGCACCAGAGCTAGACCACACTGTCACTGCATTCTAACTGACATGGCCCCTTGCTCCACAGTACAAGTGAGTATGAGTACACCAGTGGTAAGCTGTGTGTAACTCATCTTTGCAGTGCCTGTTCTTGACCTCTTTATTTTAGGCTTTTTATTACAAAAAAAGAAAGAAAAAAAAACAGACAGTGGAAAAAAGTAAAATTTTATTATTATTATATATAATAATAATAAATAATAATAATAAAATTGAAATCTTAAAGCAGCAGTACACAAATAATGACCAAATACATACCAAAGGAAATAAACACAAAGAACACCAAACAAATAAACTAAACTTCTATAAATACAACCCCTCAAAAACATATCCTCTAAATTAGCGAAGAAAGAATTGTTTTTTTCCAACACATTTCGCCTGAGCAGCTTCTGAGAGTTTCTGCTTCGGCAAAATTTTGCCAATAGTGAAATTGGTAATTTAGTTGTGACATCAATTTAGCCAAATTCACTCTGCTCATCTCTACTAACCAGTTGTTTAGTATTCTAAAATAAGCGCAGAGTTCTTCTGCTCTTTCAGCTCAGCTCTCTACCAAGTTTTTTAGGCACAGATAATTCTAAAAATGCAGAAATATTTATAAAATGTGACTTGTTTAAAGACTTCTCTTGATCATCTGCATTTCCCAAGGGAGATTATTTGCAGAAATAAATTACAGTAGAAAGGGTAAGTTCTCTTCTGCTTTCACCCTCAACTGCTTCAGCTTCAGGTTATCATCCATGTTTACAACATCAAAGAGTGCAACCAAGTATAAAAAAGGGAACAGGGTACTCTAAAGGGTCCCAAGCTTAAATGTCACAAAGCTGATCCACTTGAGGTTTCTAACATTAAACATTTAAAAAAAAAAAATAACAAAATGTTTTTAGTATTATTTAGTAGAGTGTCAAATGTATAGGTTTCATCTTGCATTGGTGTAGCTATGTAATAAAGCTGGCCTGTAGCTTTGTATAGAAGTAGCCTTATTTATGTAGGTATTATTTGACTGAATTTATTGTTGATTTACACTGATTTTAAACTGATAAAAGGGACTATAGAGGGCAGAACCCCCAATGATGGTGAGATTTTTAAGGCGCAACTTACACAATGTTTAAAAATTATACAAAATTTTATTACAAATTATTATTCATAAAAACAGCAAACAATATAAAAACATATAAGCACTATTTACAAAACCTTTCCCAGAGGTATATGGTTGGATGTTCAATTTAAGTTCTAATATAATTGTACAGTGACAGCAGTACAACTGGTTACAGAAGGCTCCAACACCCTTGATGCATTTCTTGGATAAAAATCCACTTTATCAGTTCTTTGGAGGAGTGTAAATGGGTACATTAGGTAAAAAAAAAAAAAAAAAATATATATATACATATATATATATATATAATATATATATATATTATTATTATTATTATTATACAGGATTTATATAGCGCCGACAGTTTACGCAGCGCTTTACAACAACATTAGGGCAGACAGTACAAGTACAATACAATTCAATACAGGAGGAATCAGAGGGCCCTGCTCGTTAGAGCTTACAATCTAGGAGGGAGGGTCAAGTTATACAAAAGGGTAATAGCTGTGGGGGATGAGCTAATGGAGAAAATAATGCAGTTGTTAGATGGAGGCAGGATAGGCTTCTCTGAAGAGGAAAGTCTTCAGGGATCGCCTAAAAGTGGATAAATTTGGAGACAGTCTGACAGATTGGGGTAGGGAATTCCAGAGGATGGGTGAGGCTCGGGAGAAGTCCTGGAGGCGGATATGGGAGGAGGTGATGAGGGAGCTAGAGAGCAGGAGATCTTGGGAGGAACGGAGATGGCGTTTAGGTTGGTATTTTGAGACTAGGATAGTGGTGTAGCTGGGGGCACAGTTGTGGATGGCTTTGTAACTTATTGTTAGTATTTTGAATTTAATTCGTTGGGCGAGTGGTAGCCAATGGAGGGATTGGCAGAGAGGGGTAGCAGACACTGATCGGTTTGTAAGGTGGATGAGTCTGGCAGCAGCATTCATGATGGACTGAAGGGGGGATAGTCTATTTAAAGGTAAGCCAATGAGGAGTGAGTTGCAGTAGTCAAGGTGAGAGATAACCAGGGAGTGAATCAGGAGCTTTGTAGTTTCACTGGTTAGAAAGGGACGTAGTTTAGAGATGTTGCGGAGGTTGAGGCGGCAAGCTTTGGAAAGTGATTGGATGTGGGATTGAAAGGAGAGTTCAGAATCTAGGATAACACCTAGCACCCTGACATGTGGGGACGGGTGGATGGTTTTGCCATTGCTCTTCACAGAGAAGTCAGGGGAAGAGGCACGTGGGGGAGGAAATATTATAAGCTCGGTTTTGGACAAGTTGAGTTTGAGGAAGTGGTGTGACATCCATACAGATATGTCGGTTAGTAAGTTAGTGATGCGTGAGGAGACTGATGGAGTGAGTTGAGGGGTGGAGAGATAGATTTGTGTGTCATCAGCATAGAAATGATATTGAAAGCCATGAGAGGCTATCAGCTGACCCAGGGAAGAGGTGTAGATTGAAAATAAAAGAGGTCCAAGAACAGAACCTTGGGGGACCCCGACAGAGAAGGGAAGAGGAGTGGAGGAAGTAGAATTGTAAGTGACACTGAAGGTGCGTTGGGATAGGTAGGATGAGAGCCACTGAAGAGCACAGTCACGGAGACCGATGGAGTGAAGTTTTTTGAGGAGTAGGGGGTGGTCAACCGTGTCAAAGGCAGCTGAAAGATCCAGAAGTAGGAGTACAGAATAGTGTCCATTGGTTTTTGCAGTTAGTAGGTCATTTGTGAGTTTTAAAAGAGCAGTTTCTGTGGAGTGTTGAGGGCGAAATCCAGATTGAAGGGGATCAAGAAGGTTGTTTTTAATGAGGTGGTCACTCAGTTGGTTGTAAACCAGGCGTTCAAGGAGTTTAGAGGAAAAGGGGAGCAAGGAGATAGGGCGTAGGTTGTTAAGATTGGTAGGGTCCAAGGATGGTTTTTTGAGTATGGGAGTGACCAGTGCATGTTTTAGAGCATCGGGGAAGATGCCAGAGGTGAGGGAGAGATTGAAGATGTGGGTTAGAGAGTGTAGGATGGGGTCAGAGGGTGACCGTAGCATTTGAGAGGGAACAGGGTCCAGGGGACAGGTAGTTAGGTGGGCGATAGAAAGGAGTTTAGCAACTTCGTCTGGAGTAGTAGATTTGAATAGAGGTAGTGTCAGTTGTATCTGTTGACATGGGGTCTTAGCTGGGGGAGATACCTGTAGAGTAGAGATTTCATCACGGATTGTATCAATCTTGTTTTTGAAGTGATTAGCGATTTCCTGGGCAGTGAGTAAATCAGTGGGGGGAGGCGGTGGAGGACAAAGTAGAGAGTTGAAGGTAGAGAAGAGTTTACGGGGATTGGATGAGAAGGTATTAATAAGAGTTGTAAAATAGGTTTGCTTGGCAGTGTGGAGGAAAGAATAGTATTTTTGGAGGGCAGATTTGTATTGGTTGGAGTCTTTGAAAGACTTGGTCTTGTGCCACAGACGCTCAAGAGCGCGACTACGTTTTTTGAGAATTTTAGTGTCATCTGTTTGCCAGGGTTGTAGGGGTCGAGGCCTGATTCTGCGTGTAGTGAGGGGAGCGAGCTTGTCCAGGGTGGAGGACAGAGATTTATTGTAGATGGATATGGCTTGGTTGGGGCAGGACAGGGGGGAGATTTTGTCATAGAGGTGGTCGGTAGCAGAGTAGAGGAGAGAGGAGTTGAAGTTGCGAAAGTTTCTACGGGTGACGGTTAGGCGATTGGAGGGAAAGGTGGTGGAAGACAGGGGGAGAGAGAAACTAATAAGGTGGTGGTCGGAGAGAGGAAAAGGATTGTTTGAGAAGTTGCATGGAGTGCATAGGTAAGAGAATACAAGGTCAAGGGTGTTGCCATCAGAGTGAGTAGAAGCCTGTACCCATTGCTTCAGGTCAAATGAAGAGGTTAGAATAAGAAGTTTAGAAGTAGCAGGAATGTTTGTATTAGCAGGGATGTTGAAATCACCGAGAAGGATTGTGGGAATTTCCCAAGAGAGAAAGTAGGGTAGCCAGGCAGAAAACTCATCAAGGAAAGTCGATAATGGTCCAGGGGGCCGGTAGATCACAGCAATTCTTAGGGAAGTGGGAGAGAATAGACGTATACAGTGGGCTTCGAATGATGAGAGTGAAAAAGAGGGAGGAGGGTGAATAACCTGGAAGGTGCTCTGGGGGGATAGGAGGAATCCCACTCCACCTCCCTTGCGTCCATTAGGCCTGGGGGAGTGAGTCCAGTGAAGGCCACCCTGGGAGAGGGAAGCAGGAGAAGGGGTGTCATATTCGTGGAGCCAGGTTTCTGTGAGAGCAAGTAGATTAAAGGAATTAGTGACAAAGAGGTCATGAACAGCAGTGAGTTTGTTGCAGACAGAGCGGGCGTTCCAGAGGGCGCAGGAGAGAGTGAGGCTGGTGTTGGCAAGAAGAGGAATGGAGACTAGATTGTGTAGATTGCGACTACTGCCAGAGGGTGTAGGGTGATGGTGATGGGTGTGTTGGGCACAGTTAAATAAAGTGGGCCCAGGGTTTGGGGAAATATCTCCAGCGATTAGGAGAAGCAGAAGAGTGAGGGAGGTAATATGAGAATATGATTTGTATGAGGGGACATGCTTCAGTATCCTGGGGGGTATGTTAGCAAGTGGGCTTAGAGTTAGAAAGAGGTGATGAGTGCAGTAATAGGGGGAGGGGAGAAGTGAGGGTGATATGTACAGGTTGTGGGGTGGAGCAGAGGGATGTAGAAAAGAGAGTTTGAGGAGAGAGGCAGCAATTGTGAAAAGGAGGAGAGGTAAAGAGTGCATGTTTCAGAGAGGAAGATGATAAAATTAGGAAATGGGGTCACCTGCAGTCTTTTATAGTTTGCTTTGTGCAAATCGCTGAAGTGCAAGAGCAGAAGTGCCACTTATTTTAAGAACGCCACTTCTTTGGAAGAACCCCCTGTATGTGCAGCCCCCTGTATGTGTTCCCCTGTAAGGAAGGCCTTGTTTTTATACTGTGTGTTGGGTGTGGGTTGAATCTGGCAATTAATCAATTAGGAGGGCATATTAGCAACACAGCTAGCAGGGCATAACTTTTACACCACAATCAAACTGCAAGGGGACTAAAAGGCCAAAATTGTAAAGATAAGGCAACCCATAATTTAGGTAAGACTTAATGGCTAAATAAACATTGAAATAATGTGAGCATGGCTACAGATGGAGTTGAAACAGTGGTGACAAACAGATTTACCCAATAAGCTTTTTTGCAGTCATGCAATGTTCAGTTTTAAGGTATGTGGAGATATAAACGCAGGTTTACCCAATAAGCTTTTTTGCAGTCATGCAATGTTCAGTTTTAAGGTATGTGGAGATATAAACGCAGGTTTACCCAATAAGCTTTTTTGCAGTCATGCAATGTTCAGTTTTAAGGTATGTGGAGATATAAACGCAGGTTTACCCAATAAGCTTTTTTGCAGTCATGCAATGTTCAGTTTTAAGGTATGTGGAGATATAAACGCAGGTTTACCCAATAAGCTTTTTTGCAGTCATGCAATGTTCAGTTTTAAGGTATGTGGAGATATAAACGCAGGTTTACCTGTGAAGAGAGAAGAAGATGTTCAGGTGGATTGGGCAAGAGCAGAAGTGCCACTTATTTTAAGAACGCCACTTCTTTGGAAGAACCCCCTGTATGTGCAGCCCCCTGTATGAAAGAAAGAACTGATAAAGTGGATATATATATATATATATATATATATATATATATATATATATATATATATATATATATATATAGCACCCTGATGTTTAGGCAGGGCTGCTAGTAAATTTATTTGCCAAGTGATAGTTGCCTTGGCCAATTGATATTAGGCCCTAATTCTGGAATTGCTGCGCTTCTCCTTTCTGCCACTAGATGGCCAGGTATCTGGTGGCTTTAGATAAGACAAGGGCATTGCAAGGACAGATTAGGAATGAATGGGGTGTCTCAGCCAATGGGCAGGGCTTTTCTTAGGTTTCTTGGCCTGCTGGGAGAGTTTATTTGGGTGGAGCCAGTGATCAGGGTTCTGTGCCACCTGGATGGCTGTCTGGGTGGACATGTGTTGTGCTGCCCCAGGCTGCTAGGCAGGAGCCTAAGACCTATCCCGGGGACATCTGGCTGCTAGGCTGTCTGAGGGCCTATCCAAAGGCAAGAGAGCAGCGTAGGGTTGGGATTGCGGCTTGCAGTCCAACCAGAAGTGATGGTTCTGCTGGCTGGAGAACCTGTCATGGTCGGAGGTAGAGGGGAAGCTGTCGCTACTAAGGGACGATCCACCTTGTTACCAGGGACCACTGTGAATAGCTGAAGCAAGTACCAGAGCAGTATTCTCACCAACCGGGGACGGTGAAGAATTGGGAAACCTCAGCAAGAGTGGAGGTAACACTTGCAGAGCAGTATTGTGTGTCAAGCCAGGGACCAAGCAGACCAGTGGGGTGACGCTTGAGAAGTATCTGTGAGTGCCAAGCTAGGGACCCAGCAGGGACGCGGGAGTGACGCGTGAGGAAGATATTAAATGAGAAGACTGGAGGAGCTCAGGAGATCCAGTGGCAGTGGATCAGCAAGTCTAAGTGAGTGAGTGACTGGGAGCTTAGTTGAGCAAATATCTACAATAGGAGATTGTAGAGGAAGTGAAGGAGTTTGTTACAACTTGTGTTAGAAATTGTTACAAGATTGTTGCCATAGGAGATAGTGGTCCTACTCATATAGATGTGGTGTCTTGCTGGATGCCTTTCCCTGCATGGCTGTCTAGCTATAGAAGTCTCGGAGTCTGCTAAAATAACATTGCAACTACTAAATGGTGTCCTGGCCCTAAACCTCTCTCCCACAGTTCTGTTTAAGAGAAAATAAATCTCTTTGCATTCAAGAAGTCTCTGGCGCCCATGAATCTACCTTACATTACACCCGCCATGCCTCGTAACCCACTCTATACAGAAGGGTGTCAGCTGTCCTTGAGTCTGGAGGTCACCATTAGGCCCGCATAGATCCGGGACTTGGCTGTGTATATATATATATATATACTGTATATATACACACATGTAAGTTAATACTTTGTTGTTATTTCAAATGTGAGAAAAAAGACAATATATTTGTCAAGGATCTGGGCGTACAGTAAGTCCAGATCCCTCTTGATTACCTGAACATTCAAATGCAGGGAAGGAGAACACCCATGCCCCTTTGTTTGTATATAGATATGGATCATAGCTTATGTCCATATTTATAAGTGATAGATGAGTAAATGGATGTTCATATTACCTGTAAAATTCAGAGTGCATTTGATGCTTAAAATCTCCAAAATACAAAATACTAAGGGCACGCTGGTTTTCATTTATAAATCATGGTTGTAAATTATATTTTATTCAAGTCAAATGCAATTTTCAAAAAGGACCAAGATTAAGAGTGTCCAAAGTATGTATCCTGTTTTCTTAGTAGCTAATATAGATTTAAAGGATATTTTACAACAGTTTATAAGTCAGCACATGGGTCAAGAATGTATAGATAAGCGTAAAAGAGGAGAGTAATGCCACATACACACGAGCGGAATTTCTGACAGAAAGAGTCTGATGGGAGCTTTTCATCGTATATTCCGACCATGTGTATGCCCCATCAGACTTTTTCTGTCGAAAATTCAGACGGACTTAGATAGAGAACATGTTCTGTATTTTTCCGACGGAACAAATTACTATCGCAAAAAACGCTTGTCTGTATGCTGTTCCGACGTACCAAAAACGACACATGCTCTGAAGCAAGTACGAGATGGAAGCTATTGGCTACTGGCTATTGAACTTCCATTTTCTAGTTCCGTTGTACGTGTTGTACGTCACCACGTCCTGGACGGTCGGAATTTGGTGTGACTGTGTGTATGCAAGACAGCTTGAGCGGAATTCCGTCGGAACTCCGTCGGAAAAACCTTCAGAGTTTATTCCGACGGCAAACCGGTCGTGTCTACAGGGCATAAGAGAGTATGTGTATACACACACACATCTATATATATATGCATGCACACACATACATACATGCATATGTAGCAAACTGATAGTTGTGTATCATTAAATAATCAAACAAAACGCTGTAGCAAAAATAGCATATCCACAAGCTACCAGCAAATAGTAGGTTAGCTATTCTCTAGGTAACCAGCATTTATACCCATAAACCGGCATACACTGGTCGGAAAAAGAATGGAGCAAAAGCCACCAACTTAATCTAGCATGTAAATACATATATAAAAAAAATCAACAAATTGCATTGGAAGTATATAGGATTAACGTACCAGCTTTTGAAATAGCAGGCAAAGGGAAGGGAACCATGATTCATCTCAGCGTGTCTTATAGTAAGGCGCCATGCATCTGTGGCCTGCCTAAATACCTGCCTAATAGGGCCTTATGTATACCAACTGGGATGGAAGCCTGGAGGTTTGGTGCATCCACCCCCCCTCAATATTTGCTCGGTGGAAGCACCTGAACCTGAAGCCTGTACACCCAGCTTTGGCCGATGGGTCACTTCCACGCATGCGTGAATGGCCAGGTGTGGCCAACGCCTCAGAGGCATAACAAAGATGTAGGATGCACTACAAGGTCTCTGCGCACTAGGATAAGTGAGCATTATAATGGAACTGCCTCAAGCAATATAAAAAAGATATCTAACGTATAAAAACATTTTAAAACAATGCATGATGGCAATATGACCTCATTTTCCTTCTGCGCAGTGCAGAAAATAAACAAGCAGCATGTGGAGGGATACACATAGAAGACTTCTAGAACAGGAAGTGAGATGGATCCTTTCCCTGGGGACACGGATCCCCGCTGGAATGAATTGGGATGTGGACTTATTCCTTAAATAATGCAATCCACTCCCCTTATTGCTCTCCGACATTCTGTCTCAGTTCCTACATTTCTAGTCTTCACTAACTACCTAGTATTTTTTACTTTTGTTGAAATGAGGTCCTTTGTCTCTCCTGTCTTATACACAATGGTTTAACATGATGCAAAATGGACCCTTACACATGGGCTACATGCACCAGCATACTGATTCTTTTTTATTTTCTAATTTATAATTAGGGTGCCACAGTGGTGTAGTGGGTAGCTCTCTTGCCTAGCAGTAAGCAAGGTCCACTGGTTCAAATCCCAACCAAGACACCTGCCTGGAGTTCTCCCTGTGCCTGCATGGCTTTACTCCGGTTTCCTCCCACACTCCAAAGACATGCTGGTAGGTTAATTGGCTTCTGTCTAAATTGCCCCTAGTATATGAATGTGAGTTAGGGACCTTAGATTGTAAGCTCCTTAAGGGTAGAGACTGATGTACAATGTATACATAAAGCGCTGCATAAATTGACAGCGCTATATAAGTACCTTAACCTCCCTGGCGGTATGATTATGTCGGCTTTTAGGTGCTGAATGTGGTACAATTATTTTGCATGGAAATTTGGTGTTTTATATTGTAGGCCTGTAATTCTTAGGAATAACTCACTTAAATCTGTCCAAACAAGAGTCTAGTAGACAGCCTGGGTATGATAAAGTTTGAAACACGAAATCATAAATTATAATATAATAAATAACTATAAATAATTATACCAAATAATAATATAATAATAATAAAAATTATTCAATAATGTAATCAAATCAAAAACACTGAAATTTGCTCAGTAGCAGAGTCCCCTTGTCGCTGTCATTACTTTTCAGTGTTGATGACGGATCTCCCCACAAATCATTATCGCTCAATTCTGTGAGTGATACTAATTTATTATCGCTGTTTTCTAGCTGGTCTAAAACCACTTTTGATGTAAAGGGACGGTTTTGGTTGCTATGGACAATCTCCAGTTTCCAGGCAGAAAGAACAGTTTTTATAATATAAAACTGCATGCAGGGCACTGGAGAAACCACTAGGGACAAAAGGGAGGTGAAATAATTTCATACAGTAATGTAATCTGTAAGATTACAGTGTACTGTATGTATAGTGTGTGTTTCACATTTTGAATTTGGCGCCATTCTCCGTCCCTGTGCGTCGCAATGCCCGAAGGGAACGGAGATCGGCTCCATGATGAATCCAACGGAGGATGAACCGCTCACACTGCAGGGAGACATCCCTGCAGGGAGACATCGCAGGATCCAGGGGACAAGGTAAGGAAGCTCTTCCTGGATCCTGCAATGCGATCCCGACTGGCTCGGGGTTACTGCTTTTGGTTCTGAAATTCCACCCCGAACCAGACTCGGGAATACCGCCAGGGAGGTTAAATAATAATTATTGATTTGTTTTTTGTGAATCAAGTGTGTGTAGGATGATCATGTATGGCATTCCACTGTGCTTTTAAATCTTTTGAAACATGTCATGTGACGTATATATTTTGTCTCAATCCTTTTCCTGCATTTTGGCACTTTGATATTAACTCTTAATTGCTCAGTTAATTGCTTCAATTTACCATGCAAATTGATTTTGGGGTGGAGCTTATATGAGTATAAATGTATTGCCATTTTTACATTCAACACGCTACGACTAAGGCTGTTGCCGAAACACGTCAGATGTTTTGCTTGTCACTTTCTGTAACCAACCATTAAAATTGCTATATGGACTATGGAGTTGCCAGCTCAATCATTCTACTTGCATAACAAAGATGGCCCTTGTGGCTGGAGGTGTGCATGCGTGGACGGGCCAAGACCCGCACACGTTCATGTCCCAACTAGGGCAGAATACAAAAACAGAAAATCCATCTTTCATAGTTGGACGCATCGGTCCAGGTGGGTTGAACAAAAATAAAACTCTGGTTGGAGCCACTGTATTAACTAAGCAAAGTTAGTGCAGCGATCTCCTTGTGTTCTGACAGGGGGACGGCCCCCCACCAGAACACTCCGATCAGCACTTTCTGCCATTGGCTAAGAGCGCTGATCGGGAGAAATTGGTTGATGGTTTTGCAGCATGCTCATCCGACAGAAGCTGGCGAAACGGCTGGCTTCTGTCGGACAGACCGACATACACACGGGCTGAATCTCGTCCATTTTTTTTTTTTGAACCAGCCAATGCCTCCTGACATTTGGTGTGTATCAGGCTTTTCCACAGCCTGTCAAGAACTAAATAAAAGTTTTGGCTTTAGATACACTTTACAGTATTGCTATGGCCAGGCTTTGGGCATTCAAACATTTACATGTTCTTATAAAGAAGAGAATAGAGTTTAAAACATGGCCTTACTGCTCTATATAGTACAGACACTGTGCATTAATTCAACATCAGTTCCCAACAGGAGATTCTTGCTTTTGTTTCACTTTCTCTGGATTGCTCAGCTTCCCCTTTCCAACAGTAAGTTGACAGTTTTCCAGTCTTTTCATTTCTTGTGTAAATATAGTGCAGTTACATAGAGAGTTGGAAGAGCAGAACACTGAGACCTAACTTAAATGGTTTCACTGCTTTTATTTTGAACTTTGAGAAAGCATTGCTCCACAACTGTAACTAAAGAAGTCAGTGGGGGCTATTTTTAAAGAATAATGCTTGTTAAGAATAAGTAAATATCTGACTGTCCATAGCTTGGCCACAGTTCTACCAATGTAATTCTAATGTATTTTCCTACCTTTTTTATTTCCCATATATTTATATAGCAATGGAAAATTAGGCAGCATTTTAAAAAGCACATTCATTTAACTATTTATTGGTTTCCTACCTTAATTTTTTTTGCACACATTTGTTCAGGTCTATTATGACTTTTATATATTTTTTTTCAATCTTTCTTAAGACATATAGTATAAAAAAATTAAACCAAAGAACAAAATTCAAAAAGAAGGAACGGATTCCATCTCTCAGCGCCTCTAGACAGTTACAATAAGGAAAGCAGTAGGTGTTACCACAATGTTTGCAGCATTAGATCAGCTTTTAAGGGTCTACTACAAAGCATATAGAAAAGCCAGCGGTCTCCAAGAAATATTACATATACAGTATCATAAGGAGAACAAACCATAAAGAAATCAAAGCCTTGTGCTGGAGTTAGTACGTGAACAGATTTTTTTTTTTTTAACTGAAAAAATACCTTACATACTTACATACATACTTGTTTATTTTAAATGGACAAACTGATAAAACAAAATGTATTGTCTTGCTTCTTCACATTGAACAGACACCAAATAAGTGTGATTTTACTACATATCACACAGCTACATGGTCTGAAAAACATGCAAACAAAAGATTCTTGTGTGCAGTGAAAGAAATGTTTGATTGATAGCAAAAAAAAATCAGCTTTATATGTATATAAAGCATAATGTGCAAAAATAATTGGAAATAGAATTGTTTAGTGTTTGAACTTGCACCCTTCCCCAAATCTGATAAGAATGGGTAGGTTTTGGACCTTTGCATGGAATAATGTGTACAGTCACTCCCTGTTCAGTGAAACAACATCACTTCAAATTGTGAACTGACATTCTGTAGGAATTAGGTTCGGGCAGCTGACATCAGCATAGCTGAAGACTTCTATTACAACTTCACATCAGCCATCCATACTTTTTACAACTCTTTGATCCCATGAAATATGTTGGTTGTGTTATATGTGTGTACAATAAAACTGACTCTAATTTGAAAGATCATTCTTGCCACTTTACATCTTTTTTTACATCTGCAAAATATGGCTTCTTTCTCACTGAAGAATAGTTTTGGTTATTAAAAAGCACCGTAATTTTGAAAAAAAACCCCATAAAACTCCCATTGAAGTGAAGAACAATTCCAGGCAACAAACAAAAACAATCAGTGATCTCCTGTATCTGTGAAATCCGCTAAGATTGCTGCTTCGGGAAGGCTGCACTGCATAACTTTCTCTCTTTGGGTTTATTGTATTACCAATCAGATTAAATTTGGTAGATGTAAAAAAAAAAGTGTGAAATCCATTACTAGCCACTTCCGGGCCTCCGCACGACGATATACGTCCTCACTTTTAAGGGGGATATAGTTTTTATGGCAGCAGCTAGCTGCCATAGCCACGGTATCCTCTTCTTCGGCCTGTGAAGTCTTTCGTCTTTGCCCACATTTCTTCCAGGTTCACTCTCTCTGGCCGCATGAATTAGATGGCTCCAAACGCCTGCAGAGCTGCCTGAAGAACCTTACAACTGAAGCTGGCAGGCATGTACTGGCCATCGGGACTACCGGGAGATTCCTGGTGGGCCGATGGCTCAGTGGGCCAGTCAGGTGCGGTCCTGGAGCTGCTCCTCTCTGACAGTGAGTGATCACAATTTCACTCCTGTCAGGGGGAGCAGATTCCGTTATATGCTGCTGGAGAGAGCATTAGGCGTTATGCTCCCTCCAGCCTGCAGGGGGAGATAGACCAACGGCAGACTTTCCTTCCTCTCTCCCCTATCACTTGTTATCACATGCACAGGAGAGAGGATCGAGAAGCTGCCTTCAAAACGGTGAGTACATGTGGGAGGGGGAGGAGAGGGAGGACACTGATGTGAAGTGGGCTGCTGGTGGGGACTGTGATGTGAGGTGGGCTGCTGCTGGGGACTGTGATGTGAAGGGAGCTGCTGGTGGGGACTGTGATGTGAAGTGGGCTGCTGGTGGGGACTGTGATGTGAAGGGAGCTGCTGGTGGGGACTGTGATGTGAGGTGGGCTGCTGGTGGGGACTGTGATGTGAGGTGGGCTGCTGGTGGGGACTGTGATGTGAAGTGGGCTGCTGGTGGGGACTGTGATGTGAAGTGGGCTGCTGGTGGGGACTGTGATGTGAAGTGGGCTGCTGGTGGGGACTGTGATGTGAAGTGGGCTGCTGGTGGGGACTGTGATGTGACGTGAAGTGAGCTGCTGGTGGGGACTGTGATGTGAAGTGGGCTGCTGGTGGGGACTCTGATGTGAAGGGAGCTGCTGATTGGGACACTCAGATGTAAGGGGGACGCTGTTGGGGACACTCTGATGTAAGGGGGACGCTGTTGGGGACACTTTGATGTAAGGGGGATGCTGTTGGGGACACTCTGATGTAAGGGGGACGCTGTTGGGGACAATCTGATGTAAGGGGGACGCTGTTGGGGACACTCAAAATTAAAGTGGGCCAGTCATGAGGAAGTCCAGGGCCAAATTTTTGTCCCAGTCCAGCCCTGGAAGCTGGCATCACCTGATAAAACCTAATGAACGAGTGCCTTGCAAATCTGAGAAACAGATGACTGGTGCTGAAAAGCCAAGAGACTTATCTGTTGGAGTGCAATGTAACAGGGAAAGGTGAAATCTGGTGATAGTGTAATGCGAGGCAGGTTGTCCCCTACGGGGAACTTTAGGAACGATAAACAAAGAGTCAGATTGCTGAAAGTGAGCTGTCACTGGGATATAGGGGTATGTTTACTAAAAACAATAGAGCTTAGTAAATGAGGGGAAAATGTGCTGACTTCCACCATCCAATCATGTGCAAGCAAAAATGCTGTTTTTTTTTTTTAGATTTTCCTTGCAAGTGATTCAGTATTCTTTGTAAAGTAAAGCTTTACCCCATTTACTAAGCTCTGAAGGAACTGCACTTGCAAAGTGCGCAATTTATTTGCCTTTAGTAAATCAACCCCATAGGCTTGAACAGCCTGTACCACATCCAGACAATGGAGATAAATGTCTTTAGTAGGGATGAGCCGAACACCCCCCTGTTCGGTTCGCACCAGAACATGCGAACAGGAAAAAAGTTTGTTCGAACACGCGAACACCGTTAAAGTCTATGGGACACGAACATGAATAAACAAAAGTGCTAATTTTAAAGGCTAATATGCAAGTTATTGTCATAAAAAGTGTTTGGGGACCTGGGTCCTGCCCCAGGGGACATGGATCAATGCAAAAAAAAGTTTTAAAAACGGCCGTTTTTTCAGGAGCAGTGATTTTAATAATGCTTAAAGTCAAACAATAAAAGTGTAATATCCCTTTAAATTTCGTACCTGGGGTGTGTGTATAGTATGCCTGTAAAGGGGCGCATGTTTCCTGTGTTTAGAACAGTCTGACAGCAAAATGACATTTTGAAGGAAAAAACTCATTTAAAACTACCCGCGGCTATTGCATTGCCGACAATACACATAGAAGTTCATTGATAAAAACGGCATGGGAATTCCCCAAAGGGGAACCCCGAACCAAAAAAAAAAAAAAAAAATGACGTGGGAGTCCTCCTAAATTCCATACCGGGCCCTTCAGGTCTGGTATGGATATTAAGGGGAACCCCGGCCAAAATTAAAAAAAAAAAATGACTTGGGTTTCCCCCTAAATTCCATACCAGACCCTTCAGGTCTGGTATGGATTTTAAGGGGAACCCCGCGCCAAAAAAAAAAAAAAAAAACGGCGTGGGGTCCCCCCAAAAATCCATACCAGACCCTTATCCGAGCACGCAACCTGGCAGGCCGCAGGAAAAGAGGGGGGGACGAGAGTGCGGCCCCCCCTCCCTCCTGAACCGTACCAGGCCACATGCCCTCAACATTGGGAGGGTGCTTTGGGGTAGCCCCCCAAAACACCTTGTCCCCATGTTGATGAGGACAAGGGCCTCATCCCCACAACCCTGGCCGGTGGTTGTGGGGGTCTGCGGGCGGGGGGCTTATCAAGATCTGGAAGCCCCCTTTAACAAGGTGACCCCCAGATCCCGGCCCCCCCCTGTGTGAAATGGTAAGGGGGTACATAAGTACCCCTACCATTTCACGAAAAAAGTGTCAAAAATGTTAAAAATGACAAGAGACAGTTTTTGACAATTCCTTTATTTAAATGCTTCTTCTTTCTTCTATCTTCCTTCATCTTCTGGTTCTTCTGGTTCTTCTGGCTCTTCTGGTTCTTCCTCCGGCGTTCTCGTCCAGCATCTCCTCCGCGGCGTCTTCTATCTTCTTCTCCTCGGGCCGCTCCGCACCCATGGCATGGGGGGGAGGCTCCCGCTCTTCTCTTCTTCTTTTCTTCTCTTCTTCTTCATTTTCTTCTCCGGGCCGCTCCGCAATCCATGCTGGCATGGAGGGAGGCTCCCGCTGTGTGACGGCACTCCTCGTCTGACAGTTCTTATATACTGGGGGGGGGGGCCACCCGGTGACCCCGCCCCACTCTGACGCACGGTGACTTGACGGGACTTCCCTGTGACGTCACAGGGAATGCCACAGGGAAGTCCCGTCATGTCCCGTGCGTCAGAGGGGGGCGGGGTCACCGGGTGGCCCCGCCCCCCGTTATTTAAGAACTGTCAGACGAGGAGCGCCGTCACACAGCGGGAGCCTCCCTCCATGCCAGCATGGATTGCGGAGCGGCCCGGAGAAGAAAATGAAGAAGAGAAGAAGAGAAGAAAAGAAGAGGAGAAGAGCGGGAGCCTCCCCCCCATGCCATGGGTGCGGAGCGGCCCAAGGAGAAGAAGATAGAAGACGCCGCGGAGGAGATGCTGGACGAGAACGCCGGAGGAAGAACCAGAAGAGCCAGAAGAACCAGAAGAACCAGAAGATGAAGGAAGATAGAAGAAAGAAGAAGCATTTAAATAAAGGAATTGTCAAAAACTGTCTCTTGTCATTTTTAACATTTTTGACACTTTTTTCGTGAAATGGTAGGGGTATAAGTACCCCCTTACCATTTCACACAGGGGGGGGGCCGGGATCTGGGGGTCACCTTGTTAAAGGGGGCTTCCAGATTCCGATAAGCCCCCCGTCCGCAGACCCCCACAACCACCGGCCAGGGTTGTGGGGATGAGGCCCTTGTCCTCATCAACATGGGGACAAGGTGTTTTGGGGGGCTACCCCAAAGCACCCTCCCAATGTTGAGGGCATGTGGCCTGGTACGGTTCAGGAGGGAGGGGGGGCCGCACTCTCGTCCCCCCCTCTTTTCCTGCGGCCTGCCAGGTTGCGTGCTCGGATAAGGGTCTGGTATGGATTTTTGGGGGGACCCCACGCCGTTTTTTTTTTTTTTTTGGCGCGGGGTTCCCCTTAAAATCCATACCAGACCTGAAGGGTCTGGTATGGAATTTAGGGGGAACCCCACGTCATTTTTTTTTAAATTTTGGTCGGGGTTCCCCTTAATATCCATATCAGACCTGAAGGGTCTGGTATGGAATTTAGGGGGAAACCCAAGTCATTTTTTTTTTTTAATTTTGGCCGGGGTTCCCCTTAATATCCATACCAGACCTGAAGGGCCCGGTATGGAATTTAGGAGGACTCCCACGTCATTTTTTTTTTTTAATTTTGGTTTGGGGTTCCCCTTTGGGGAATTCCCATGCCGTTTTTATCAATGAACTTCTATGTGTATTGTCGGCAATGCAATAGCCGCGGGTAGTTTTAAATGAGTTTTTTCCTTCAAAATGTCATTTTGCTGTCAGACTGTTCTAAACACAGGAAACATGCGCCCCTTTACAGGCATACTATAGACACCCCCCAGGTACGAAATTTAAAGGGATATTACACTTTTATTGATTGACTTTAAGCATTATTAAAATCACTGCTCCTGAAAAAACGGCCGTTTTTAAAACTTTTTTTTGCATTGATCCATGTCCCCTGGGGCAGGACCCAGGTCCCCAAACACTTTTTATGACAATAACTTGCATATTAGCCTTTAAAATTAGCACTTTTGATTTCTCCCATAGACTTTTAAATTGTGTTCCGCGGCATTCGAATTTGCCGCGAACACCCCAAATTGTTCCCTGTTCGGCGAACTTGCGAACAGCCAATGTTCGAGTCGAACATGAGTTCGACTCGAACTCGAAGCTCATCCCTAGTCTTTAGGCTGTTTTGGTGTAGGATGGAGAGTTGGTAGAACAATTAGGTTGATTTACATTTAAATCCCTATGAATATGGTGAATACCCAATAACATGCAAGGAAAAAAAAGAACTGCTTTTTTGCTTGCACATGATTGGATGAAGGAAGTCGCCAGAGTCCTGCTAAGATGAGAGGAAGAAACCACCTTAGGAAGGAAAGGCAAGTAAGGGTAGAGGAATGTTCGTAATAGGTTCAAATGGCAGAACTAGAATGCAATCCCATGGAGTCACTTGGGAATGCACAGGTGGCATAATATGAGCAACACACCACATAAAGGTCTTCACTTGGGAGTGAGCAGCCAGATGACTGCAAAAGGAAAACAAATGTCCCTACCCGTTTATTGTATGGAGGACTTGCTCATGGATTTGAAGGACTTGGAGATTCCCATCTTTTTGCTGATTTCCTGGCTTTAACTTTGACTTGGAGGCCTGGGAGGAACGAAAGGAACTCTTCCTAGCTTCAGGAG
Organism: Aquarana catesbeiana; assembly: GCF_042186555.1. Lineage (NCBI taxonomy): Eukaryota > Metazoa > Chordata > Amphibia > Anura > Ranidae > Aquarana > Aquarana catesbeiana. Next base: position 197,214,368 of record NC_133330.1, on the reverse strand, counting down.
TAGAGGGTTTCCCAGAAAGAGATTTTGCCTTCTTTTTCTTCCCCCTGATGATCTCTTTAAAGAGTAACAGCACTTTTGTTGAGAAAAAAACAATCCCCTCTGGGCGATAAATGTATATTGCAATGATTTTCTGCTCTTAACCACTTGTTGACCAGCCGCCGTCATTGTACTGCGGCAGGTCGGCTCGTTCCCACAAATCCCCGTCACTGTACGTCGGCTTGGGAACTCTAGTTTTTGGGCACAGGGGAGTCAATCAGCGGGGGGGATTGACTCGATGTCCGCCAGCCACCCATGATCATTCCCCGCAGTGAAAGAATGGGGATCTGCCTGCGTAAACAAGGCAATTCTCCATTCTGACAGGGGAGATCACACAGATCCTGTCTTTCTGCTATGCAGGAAGATGGATCTGTGTGTTTCCCCAGGCAGCCCATTCCCCATACAGTTAGAACACACCTGCAGGGAACACATTTAATCCCTTGGTCGTCCCTGATATTAACCCCTTCCCTGCCAGTGTCATTTGTACAATAACAGTGCATATTTTTAGCACTGATTACCGTAATAATGACACTGGTTCCCAAAAAAGTGTAAAAAAAGTCAGTTAGGTGTCCGATTTGTCTGTCGCAATGTCACAGTCCCGCCAAAAATCGCAGATCACCGCCATTATTAGTAAAAAAAAAATAACAAAAATGCCATAAATCTATTCCCTATTTTGTACGTTATAACTTTTTTTTCAAAATTGTCGCTCCTTTTTGGTTTATAGCGCAAAAAATAAAAAGCACAGAACTGATCAAATCCCACCAAAAGAAAACTCTATTTGTGGTAAAAAAAGGACGTCAATTTTGTATGGGTACAGTGTCGCAATTGTCAGTTAAAGCGACGCAGTGCTGTATCACAAAAAATGGCCTGGTCAATAAGGGGGAAAATCTTCCGGTTAAAGAATAGCTCTTTCTTAATGTGCAAAGTGAATGGGAGTGACTTTTTCATAATTAATCACCTGATGTACTTGCAGAGTTCTAATGAGGAAAGCTGCGGGGTCTAAATACTTTACATCATTTTCAGTAATTAATCCATTTGGGAGTATCTTACCAAAAATAAAATCCTTGTTGCAGAGGAGGCCTAAAACCTGACTTGTATCTTAGTGCAAACTTGTGGCAAAATCAGTGAGCCAATAACAGAAGCAAGGAATGACATTTCTGGGGAAGTTCTCTACACCAACTGTGTACAGTAAGACTCCAGGTTGCCTTATTGCATTGAATTTTACAGAAAATTACAGCATCTGCAAATTTAAAAGGAAAGGTAACTTTTAAAGTGTTAAACTCTCAAATATCTCAAAACTCTCGAAAAATTGATGACAGGTAAAGTTTTTGTGACAGAACTGGTCCCTTCTGTCATAAATGCTTCCCCCTGCCTGTCAGCTCTAATGTACACTGAGCTGTGCATGCATTTACAGCACCACTCTGTGCCGTGATGAGGTGACTCCTGTGTGCATGCGTGGGAGTGACAACATCATGGCCCAGCTATTCATGCGGCCGGAGAGAGTTAACCTGGAAGAAATGTGGGCAAAGACGGAAGGCTTCAAAATAATAATATACACCTGCACAAAAATGTATATAGTACAAACTAAATTGCTGAATTAATGTTTGTCCTCTAATACCATCATATGAAGTAAATAATGAAGCAAAACATGAAAAAAAATGAAAAATAGAGCTGCATGGCTTCAAGCTTAAAAACCAAAGATGTAACGGAAAATATTTGAATACTGGATCACGCTCATACAAAACAAATATACTATAATAAATAATAAACAGATATGTTACAAAGTTCATGAAAAACAGTCCAAACAAAGTGCTTGATACAAATACATATCCAGAGGTGATAAAAAATGAAGCAGTGACACCCAGGAAAAAACAGTGCTTATCCTCTTCTCCCAAATAGAAACACACCACACTCATTGGAAATCAATGCCCTCTTTTCTCAAAGAAAGTCAGAATCGTTTATGGTGTCTCCAGCAGGTGTTTTCCTATTCAGTTATCATATACTTAATCCCCTAACGCTACCCTGAACATATGGACAACTGAATGCCACCATCTCCAGTAAAGTGCTCCTGTGTCTTTAAGGGATGCTGTATATACCTCACTCACAAAAGGGACGATGTGAAGAAACCTCTCATAGTGTAGTAGATTCAAATTTTATTAAAAATCAATTAAAATTGCACTTATATTCATAAAGTTATACACAGGCTTAAAATGGAAACTGAAAGTTTGCGCTCCACCTGCACTCAAAAGCCTGGAAATGACATGTCTTGGAAAGTCCCGCCCAACGCGCTTCATTAGACTTTCCGAGACACATAATTTCCGGTCGTTGGAGCGCAGGTGGAGCCCATTTTGTACGTGATGACACAGAAAATCTATTCGGTTTCTCCAAGATCATATATATATATATATATACATATATATATATATATATATATATATATACACATATATATATACACATATATATATATATATATATATATATATATATATATATATATATATATATATATATATATATATATATATATATATATATATATATATATATATATACAGTGGATATAACAAGTCTACACACTCCAGTTAAAATGTCAGGTTTCTGTGATGTAAAAATGTGAGACAAATAAATCATTACAGAACTTTTTCCACCTTTAATGTGACTTATAAACTGTACAACTCCGTTGAACAACAAACTGAAATCATTTAGTTTGAGGGAAGTAAAAATAAAAAAATGAAATAATATGGTTGCATAATGCCCTGTACACACGATCGGATATTGATCGGACATTCCGACAACAAAATCCAAGATTTTTTTCCGACGGATGTTGGCTCAAACTTGTTTTGCATACACACGGTCGCACAAAGTTGTCGGAAAATCCGATCGTTCTGAACACAGTGACGTAAAACACGTACGTCTGGACTATAAACGGGGCAGTAGCCAATAGCTTTCATCTCTTAATTTATTCTGAGCATGCGTGGCACTTTGTGCATCGGAATTGTCCACACACAGTCGGAATTTACGCAAACGGATTTTGTTGTCGTAAAATTTTATAGCCTGCTCTCAAACTTTGTGTTTTAGAAATTCCAATGGAAAAAGTCCGATGGAGCCCACACACGGTCGGAATTTCCGACAACAAGCTCCGATCGCACATATTCCGTCGGAAAGTCCGACCGTGTGTACAGGGCATAAGTGTGCACATCCTTACACTAATACTTTGTTGAAGCACCTTTTGATTTTATTACATCACTCAGTCTTTTTGGGTATGAGTCTATTAGCATGGCACATCTTGACTCTTCTTTGTAAAAACACTCCAAATCTGTCAGATTGCGAGGGCATCTCCTGTGCACAGCCCTCTTCAGACCACCCCACAGATTTTCAATCGGATTCAGGTCTGGGCTCTGGCTGGGCCATTCCAAAACTTTAATCTTCTTCTGGTGAAGCCATTCCTTTGTTGATTTGGATGTATGCTTTGGGTCATTGTCATGCTGAAAGATGAAGTTCTTCTTCATGTTCAGCTTTCTAGAAGAAGTCTGAAGGTTTTGTGCCAATATTGAGTCGTATTTGGAAGTGTTCATAATTCCCTCTACCTTGACTAAGGCCCCTGTTCCAGCTGAAGAAAAGCAGGCACAAAGCATGATGCTGCCACCACCATGCTTCACGGGGGGTATGATGTTATTTTGGTGACGGGCAGTGTTGTTTTTGCGCCAAACATATTTTTTGGAATTATGGCCAAAAAGTTCATCCTTGGTTTCATCAGACCACAACACATTTTCCCACATGCTTTTTGGAGAGTTTAGATTTTTTTTGCAAAATTTAGCCGGACTTGGTTGTTTTTCTTTCTAAGAAAAGGCTTCCGTCTTGCCACTCTACCCCATAGCTCAGACATAAGAAGAGTACGGGAGATTGTCACATGTACCACACAGCCAGTGCTTGTCAGATATTCCTGCAGCTCCTTTAATGTTGCTGTAGGCCTCTTGGCAGCCTCCCTGACCAGTTTTCTTGTCCTCTTTTCATCAATTTTGCAGGGACGTCCAGTTCTTGGTAATGTCACTGTTGTGCCATATTTTCTCCACTTGATGATGACTGTCTTCACTGTGTTCTATGATCTATCTAATGCCTTGGAAATTCTTTTGTACCCTTCTCCTGACTGATATCTTTTAACAATGAGATTCCTCTGATGCTTTGGAAGCTTTCTGCGAACCATGGCTTTTGCTGCAGGATGTGACTAAGAAAATGTCAGGAAAGACCTACTGGAACAGCTGAACTTTATTTGGGGTTAATCAGAGGCACTTTAAATGATGACAGGTGTGTACTGACTCCTATTTAACATGAGTTTGAATGTGATTGCTTAATTCTGAACACAGCTACATCCCCAGTTATAAGAGGGTGTGCATATTTTTATTTTTACCCCCCCCCCATAATAAGATTTCAGTTTGTTTTTCAATTGAGTTGTACAGTTTAAAGGTCACATTAAAGGTGGAAAAAGTTCTGAAATGATTTATCTTTAACTCATTTTTTTTACATCACATAAACCTGACATTTTGACAGGGGTGTGTAGACTTTTTATATCCACTTTATACAGTGACATTTTGTTGGTAGGTTTTACTTAACAAAAGATGTAGAAAACTTTTTTCAAAATTCCACAAAATGTATTTTCTAAAACATTTAAAATGATTTCTAATGTGTGAGCTTTTGCCTCCATATTTGCAGAGGTTAAAAAAACAAAAAAAAACGACCAATATCATATTGGAACCATGGCAAAGGTTTGCAGTGTTGCTATTTAAATATCACACATCCATGTATTGTGGGTCACCTATGGTCCTACTGAACCCACTAATTTTCAAACCTGGCATATACATTGAAAAATAGGAGACCAAACTTTGTTTCCTTTTCCTTTTCTTTATTTGACATTATTTGACATGTGTGTGTAATTAAGTCAAGTTTCTTTAATGAATCCACGAATTTCAGGTATGTCCTGTAAACTGCACATCTCCAGCATTCAAATGACCCTGCAGGTCTATTTGTCTAGCTGATGATAACAATGAAATTCTCACATGTTGAATTAAAATAAAGGCAGCAGAAAAAAAAATGAAACAATGTTACAACATATCACTTTAGAATTTACTCTTCAATGATAAATGCACCAATTGGTGAGTCTTGTTGTTTTGTCACAATTAATGACCCGCGTTAGATGACTCCAGACATTACTGACAGTAATGCTATGAGTCCCAATATTAAACTTTTGTTTGTTATGGATAAGATACAGTCCTTTATATTATCAGCGAAGGTCTAAATATCTGTTTCTTCCCATGTTTAAAGTAGGGACACAGTTGCATTCATCGTTCAGCGAGTTTATTCACTTAACTCAACCCACCGACAGCAATGAATGTTAAATGTGACCTTTCATTCAGTTTCTTCAAAAAGCACTCCATTCTGAATTGAAAACAACTTGATAGTAGACTGGTGTATCAGATGACTTGCAAAAAAAAAAAAATTAATTCTCAACATAGGTGGTTATAATATTTAGACACTAAAGTAAAATAAGTTAAGAAATTTGAATATTTGGACACGAAAGTAAAAACAAGAAAATAAGTTTGAAGTATGCACATTACAACATCAAATTGTAAAGTAAAGTATAAACAGAAAAGATATTCTCCTGCGCTTGTGCAGTGGGCTTTAGTGAAGGTGGTAGAATTTCAGGTTGATGTAAATGTAAAATGATCATGCATACCCCGCTGCCTAGGCCGACTAGGGGAAGTCCGAAGTACTAGGTAAAGAAAAGAAAAGGAAGACGCGAACAAATCTAAAATATAATTCAATTCCACGTTTTACAGATGGTATTTACAGGTTTAATTTACAACTTAGATAAATCCTTATTTTAATGTTTTCAAGATACCAAAGTGATGGAGTAAATAGAATATTGGAATAAATTACTGTTACACTGAGCTTTTTATCGGATGAAAGGCAGACTGTAAGTTCATCAGAGCCACAATATACTCATCATGTGACTTAAAACAGGCACAACAAATGTAGAGAAAATCAAGTAATGAAAAACAATATCTAAAACATTATTAATAAAACACAGGCATTTTAGATTCCTGTTGGTTTGAAGTTGGAGCCAGTGGATTATAAGGCATAATAAAAATGGCATGTATGAAGTTCTGTAGACAATGGTCTTATCGTGATGTACAATCAACGATCGATGGTTTGCCTTCTAATACCAAACTCACCGACAGCGTTGAATGTTCATCAAGACAGTCCTAAAATAAGCATGGCGTTTATCAGCTTGAATGGTGTCCTGATAAAAGCAGGCTGCCATTTTAAACTTGGCTCATGTAAGCATTTATTATGATCCAAGCATGTAGTTTCATCAGAAGTATTATTCGTTGTGGCTCTTTTGTGCTTGAGACTCCAGAATTAACCCTTTCCCGGGATGTGCTTCGATATTTATTTAATTGGTACCCTGTAGTCAGCTGAGGTAATTGCAGATGGAAGACTAATCAGTGTTCTCGGCGAACAGCTGGCAAACCATCAAGATAAATGTGCTGAAAAAGAAAAAAAGAGAGGAAAAGATTTATTTTATTAAAAGACACTCACTGAGATTTGACAGAATTCTATAATTTTGCTGGAAAATGGGATAAAAAAAATTGAGCAATAATCAAATATTTTGAAAATATATATTTTGAAGATTGAACCAAAATGGTTCATGAAAATGTGTATAGATGTTTTGAAGGATGAATATGTATGTGCCCTAACTCTTAGGAACAAATGTAATAAATTGCAGCTTACCAGTCCTTATACTGTATGTGGTCTCATTTTACAGAATACTTCCTGTCAGCTTATCTTCTGTATATTACTAATACCCTCCTACCCTCTAAATGTATTGTAGATGAACAAGGCCATACATGCTTGAAGTCCAAGATTACTAGGTGAAATTAAAGGGAAAGATAACTGAAAAAGAAAACCAAATGCATCTACCTCATCTAAGGACTGGTATACTGCATTATATAAAATGTTCACTTTTTGGTTTAGATACACTTTAATGCAGAATAACTGATTATCTTTAGTCTGTAGCAAAACTACCTTGAGTGAAGTGGGTGAGGCAAGAGTAGCTTACGCTCTGTACCAGCAATAAAGACCTGGAACCACCACATTATTATTGTGTTTCTATAGATCTGTAATCAGAATTTATTACACACAGAAAAAAGACAGACAAACTGATAAAATTGTATTGGCAAATTAATCAAACATAGAACTTTAAAAGGTGTCCTAATGTAGGTTACATTGAAGCTCCATAGAGTACAAAATAAAACCATTTTCTAGAATGAGAATTTATAACATTAATCCCTAGATTAAAACCATGATTTTTAGCTCTAAATGATGACAGGGATTAACACTGGCCTGATTCCTAAAATGAAAGAGAAAAATATATTGTCTATAGAAACTCAAGAGGCATAAGTGCTACCTACACATACATTTACATGAACAGAAAATTATATTTTAGCAAAATTAGCTTGAAATTATAACTATTACTTTATCTAACAGCTGCCACTTACAATTAAAATGTAAAGTCTAGGTGTAAAACATTGCATCAATTGCTGACTTGCAGATGAAGACGTGAAAACTGCTTACATTTGCAAGGTCTGGAAATTCATCAACAAACTAAACGACTTGCATTATCCATCTAAGAGATCAACAGTTTAAAATCCTTGTTTACACTCAGTGCTGTGATACACACTATCAATCTTAGGGTCATATAACTGTGCAGTCCTACCCTTCCATGTCTTCTGAAGCCATTAAAGTGTATGTAAACCCTAGCAAATAAAGGTTTTTTTTTTTGCTCCCTTTTGGTCTGTTAGATATAACACTGATAGAGTTTTGTTATATCCATTCAATAAGTGCTTATAATACCCATTCATTGTGAAATATTTCTTGTGAGCTAGTAACTCCCTATGCTCTCTGCTTGTACTGCATTCATATCATTTACAGCTGTTCCCACCTTACTTTATGGAATGTAGAATCCTCCCCTCTATGTTATAGAGGAGAAGAGATGGGAAGGTGTTCTGAAGTACTGTGCTAGGGTGAAAACGCTACTCCTTTATAGACACAGTACAGTGAGTGATAATTGTCATCCTAGGACAAGAAGTGTATCTACTCGGTGAATGTAAATGAAAATAAAAGCCTGAAAAAAAGAAGCCAAATGCAGCCACCACATCTTAGGACTGGTAAACTGAAATATATTACATTTTTTTCTTGTGTTTAGTGTTTTATACACTTTAAAGACTGAGACTGTTTAATTGTTATCCCATGGTCTCATTTAGTACGCAAATAAGAAAGCAAATCTGTTTTAAGGGCTCATGCAGATCAAGGTACAAATGAATGCTTAGGCCTTTCCTAAGTTACATTAATCTTTCCTAAGTTACATTAATCTTACTTCAAAAAAATCCTAAGAAAATGTATCTCTCTGTTTTTTATACAGAGATACTGTACTAGTAGACACCATCAATCAAAAATCTGTATAGAAAAGAAGATGGTTGTAAACAGTTTCAGAAAAGCAAGCTTGTTACAGCAATTGGCAATGACTGATAACTCTGTACATTACACTGTACAATGAATATAAATAATTTTTAAGAATGTTTCCCCTAAACTAAATCTCTGTTTTTTATACAGCGATACGGTACTATTAGACAACACCAATCAAAAATCTATATAGAGAGGAGATGGACGTAAATAGTTGAATGAATATAAGTAATTATTAAATATATTTCTCCTAGACCATGGGTGCTCAACCTGTGGCCCTCCAGCTCATGCAGAACTCCAAGTCCCATCATGCCTCTGCCTATGGCAGTCATGCTTACAACTGCCACAACTGTCAGCCTTGCAATGCCTCATGGGACTTGAAGTTCCACCGGAGGGCTACAGGTTGAGCACCCACACCCTAGATCAGGGATATGCAATTAGCGGACCTCCAGCTGTTGCAAAACTACAAGTCCATCATGCCTCTGCCTCTTGGTGTCATGCTTGTGGCTGTCAGAGTCTTGCTATGCCTCATGGGACATGTAGTTCTGCAACAGCTGGAGGTCCGCTAATTGCTAATTGCATATCCCTGCCCTAGATCAATGTTTCTCAACTCCAGCCCTTAAGTACCCCCAACAGGTCATGTTTTCAGGCTCTCCATTATTTTGCACAGGTGATTTGATCAGTTTCACTGCCTTAGTAATTACCACAGCCGTTTCATCTAAAAATATGACCTGTTGGGGGTACTTAAGGACTGGAGTTGAGAAACATTGCCCTAGATTAACAAAGGAAAAAACTCTGGTCATGTCAAATATGTTGTTTGGCAGCTTTGGGTCATATTTTACTTAGGGTTCTATTGCGTCTACATGTTATTTAGATGTGGAATTACTAATGAAATAAATGTGTACACACAGACTTTGTCTTTTTTGTTTTAATAATGCAATTCTGCACTTTGCTCATTACTCTTTTTTTAATCCTTTTCTTGATTATATGACTTATTAATTAGAATTAAGAAAATCTTCAGCAAGTCATGCATACAATTGCACATATAGGGAAATATACAAAATAATTATGTAGCTAAATACTTTTCCTTCATCTGCTAGAGGCACAAAGAGGACCGGGCTGAGGGGTGCTCTGGATATAAATAAACCAAGCAATTTGTTTGCCGTAAGCGATGGGGTGAAAACGTACACAAGAGTTCTCTTTACAGATACAGGAATCCTAATGCACACTGTCAGGATGAGGAGGCAAGTAAGCGCTTCCCTCCCTCTCTTACATACCCGAGGGGACTTTTGCTGTCTCTGCGGCCTGTCTCCAGTGGCCTATGTACCAGCGCTGATGGAAAGGACATAATTTAAGTGACAGTGTTAGCTACGCATCCAGTGGCCGAGCAGAGGAATTGGAGCAGAAAAGCGATGTTTCTGCAGGAATTCTCTTCTCTGACCTAAATTTGCTGATGCTTTTGGTGTAAGGACAAATCCGCTTTTTACCAGAAGATAAACACGCATTATACAGAGATGAAAACATTTTATTTATCTTACCCAATATATAGGGTCAACAGATTATGAGATGCTTTACAGAGAGCTATTTAAAACCATCTTTGTTGTCTGAGTTTGTAATAAAATTTTGCTACCATAGTCCCACAAACATGCGCTATAGGAGCAGAAGCTGATTTACCTACTAGTATGTTTTAGGGTTGTCAAAGGAAACTGGAACATTTGGATGAAATCTACACTGACACGGGGACAACATACCAATACCATGATAAAGTAGGATCCCAACCCAGAACCCGATAATTGCTCACCAAAGGGCTAATAGCTTAGCTGACTCAGTATGAACAAATGTATATTAGAGTTTCTGCATGAAAAACATATTTAATACGCACCTTTCATTTATATCTTGAATACCTTTTGTCTGTAACTATGTGGTTCGGCATATTTTTTCTTCAAATGAACAAAATGTTATCATCCTCTAAAATTATAACATCCATCAACATACTGTATGCACTCTCTTGTCCTGAGTGTCATAAATAAAGCACCATGAGTGGATGGGGTGCAATGGAGGGCTGAACCTGAGCCCCATGTTAGCAAATTCTTTTTTTTCTTCCTTTTGTTTTCTTTTTCTTTCTTGCTTGCTTTTGTCCTCCCTTCCTGCCATCCATCCTTCCTTCCTTCATATGTCTATCAAGTGAGATAGAAGATAATTAATTCTAAACTCTTTATTGGCCTTACTGAATGTGATCACAGATGTGTCACTTATACAATAAGCTGGAAAGCCCCCCCCCTCATCCAAAAGGTGGCTTCTTCCAACCCATATTGGGGCTCAGGCTGTAATTGAAGCAAACGGATGAAGATATGTTCATCTTTAGGTTGTCAGCCTTTACAATTCCTACAGAGGGGCTCAGGCAGTAGTTGAAGGAATGGATGAAGATGTCTTCAGGTTGTCAGCCTTTATACTTTTAGTTATTGAATTCCTAATATTTACAGTAACACTTTAAAACAGTTATGTGCATGTGTTAAATTTGCAGAAATTAATGCTTCTTGTGCTGTTTTTTTTCTGCTAAATGAAACTAGCAGAAGTGGATTTACCTTATGACATTATAAAGTTTCTTGGTAATTGGTGTATACACGTGGTTTATAAGTAAACTGTACTGTTTTGGAATATCACCTGTATGTATTTTATTGTTATCTGTGCAATGAGTTCAGACAGATTTTGCATCTATATGCAATACACTATGATGTTAGACAGGAAACATCTGCTCTTCAGTTCAGTAGATTTAGAGCAACGGTTAAAATGCCATGAACCGTGTGAAAGAAACACATATGGACTCCATATAAACAGCTGCATTCCAAACTAGATTATCAGACAGATGTCTACTGGCAGGGCAGCTGAGGACAGTAGAAGGCCAGAGCTGGCTAAAGGCCCATGAAACATTATGATGGTCAAAAGGTTTATGCACTTTATTATATATTGTATACAGGGAAAATGTGCCAGGGTGCAGAGAATAAATATTCAGTTTAGAAAAATATTCACTTTGCAGTCATATCATTTAAAAAATTGCTCTTATTTAAATACTGATATTAGCATCTATGCAGGAAAAGTAGTTTTAATTAAGTGGAGGGATCTCAAGCTTCAAAAATAACATTTTGGAAAAATGTTAACCAATAAGGATTCTCTATAAAAAAAAAAAAAAAAAAAATATATATATATATACCGAATATATATGGTATATAAGGGTTGCTGTTAAGGCTGGTCCCTGATCTCTCAATATCACCTCTGGGACCCCAAATCTACATACTATCTCACTCAGTAGTTTCTTAGCTGTGGTCCTGGCAGTCATGACCACTTCCACTAGGGCGTTTTCGAATCTGCCACTTCTTGGCACTTGAGAATGATCAATTTACATCCTCTAGAATGGGGTATAGGGCTTTTGCCAGGTGCTTCTTCTGTGTTATATATATATATATATATATATATATATATATATATATATATATACATTTAAAGCATTTGTAAAGGCAACATAAAAAAAATAGCAATCCCTCGTCACTGGGGCTTTGACCCAGAAATGAGGTGAGAGAAGAGCTGCAGACGTGCACAGCGCTGGATCGAATAAGGGCTCAGGTAAGTAAAAGGGGGGGTTGAGGGGGGATGCTGATTCCTAAACATTTTTTACTGTAATGCAAGGAATGCATTAAGTTAAAACATGTTTAGGCTTTAGAACCACTTTAAGTATGATACAGATTGGGATCTAAGCCTCTTCTGTCTATAACTGTATAGTTACAACTCAAGAATATGAACAGTGCTTCCGAACAGTGCTTTCTCAAATATATATTTCCCTACATAACCCAAAGATCAATAGATTTTTTTTTGTGTCAGAAATGTGTATAAACAGATTTATAATAGATATGCTATTTAAATCCACATGTGCTATACTATGTTATGCTTTTATTTGCTACTATCTGTCTTGTCTAGTCCTTCATATTGCTCAAAAATACAGAATACAAATAAAAAAAAGTCCTTTCAAGCTACTTTGGTCTTCATAGCCACTGGGATCAAAGAGATCATGTAATCAAAAAGTATAACGTGCTGTGCACTGTGTCATCATAATTTTGATCATAATTTTGATTAAAGCACAGAGCACAGCACTTTTCTTTTTTCTTGGTTTTGCACCAGACAAAGCCACCCTTTATGTTGACAAAACAAGTTGGGGGCATTTTTTCTATGTTTAGTTTAACAAATTGTTGATGCGAATTGAAGTTCATTGGTCACACTTATAGGGAGCTTACTACACCTTTATCTTTGCTCTGTCATTCACTCTCATAGAACAGGGACATTGTATTTTTTTTGATTGTGCACCTATTTGTCAAATTATTTCATCCAATTATTTCAATTCCTTTAAGATTGGTCACGCGATTGACATAATGTCAGTGTCTAGTAAAAGATATAGTCCAAGAAGAAGGGAATGAAAGTGGGGGGAAATTCAAACTTCTCAGTTGTCAGCAGAAAAGGAATATATGGCAACATTATTGCAAAGTAGGCAACAGATTTCCTCTCACTTCCTGTTGTATTCACAGAACAGGAGGTAAACATACATCTCCCTGATTGAATGACTGACAGCGGTGTATTTTGAGCATACATACAATTTTAAAAACATTTAATTTACTTTTGATGTTAGCTCTGATAAAAAAATAAAGTAGGCAGATGCTCTATATACCAATTATATTTTAGGACTTAGTGTTTATTGACTATTCATACACTCAAGGCAAATATTCAGCAAGGATCCTCTGATCACATAGATAACATATAGAGCTATTCTAAATCCCTAACCATATTTGTGGGGAGTGATTTGTTTAGAAATCTAGACTAAAATGTAATAGTTTTCATAGCTTTATCACACATAAAGAATAAAGTTAATTTTATGTTAAGTAACAAGGAGCGATGAACTGGTAAAAAAATTTATTTTACAATATGAAAGAGCATAAACCATACCAAAATGCTTCTGAATGAGGAAACTCAAGAGATACATGGATTTAATAGTTGGTGTGTGTGTCATAAATTAGAAAATAGAGTGAAGAAGTTAATATGCTATATCCTTTCATTTACCAGAAGTGGACGAGCAGCCAAGTCTCAGTGGTACTATTAGAGAGTTTCAAGAATTCATAATGAAAGTAATGACAATAAATAAGAGCTGTTTGCAGAATAAATGTCATCATGTAGCAATTAATGTTGTACAGTTATTAGGAGTAAGAGCTTGATGAGTACAACAGCTGCATATGTCTAGTGAATCCGATTGTAAGCATGGGGTCCATTCAAAAAAAAAAAGAACAGCAAAGAAATGTTTGGAAACTGAACTTTGACAATTTGAATAATATAATCAGCAGACCTGTTTTCAATCCACACATCTCATAGTTGTTTAAAATAAATCTGCTTCCTTATGACAGTATAAGTTAATCCTCTTTAAATATGCGGAGACTATAGGGGTTGTGACTTCATTAGAAACATCTTGGGGCTATTGTTTAGGAGTATTTTATAAGATCACTATTATATGTTGCTAAAACTGTGGTTGTAGGCAATGGATAAAACTATTTTAATCTGATTCTACCCACCAGTCAAGAAGAACTGTTTAAATAATGTATTTATTTATTACAGATATTTATACCTATACCTAGAATAAGTTAAAAGGTAACTCTACTTTTGTGGGAAAAAAATAATTAAAAAAATATAGCTTATACAATTGATAAACAAATTGTATTGGGATTGATTTACTAAAACTGGAAAGTGCAAAATCTGGTGCAGCTGTGCATGATAGCCAATCAGCTTCTAACTTTAGCTTGTTCAATTAAGCGTTAACAAAAAAACCTGGAAGCTGATTGGCTACCATGCACAGCTGCACCAGATTTTGCACTCTGCAAATCTAGTAATTCAACCCCATTGTAACCTACTGTTAATTAAAAATTTCCTTTCCTTTTCAATCTGCAGCCACTGTAATGTTCTGTAAAATTCAAAGAAATATGGCAACCTGGAGACGTTTTGTACATCACTGTCATATGGAACACCCCCATAAATAGAATTCTTTGCTTCTGAGTTTGGCTCACGGATTTTCCCAGAAGTCTGCGCTAAAATACAAGTCAAATTTTAGGCACCCCAGTTGGAAATTTGGTTTTGGCAAAGATATTCCCCATGGGTAAATAATTTTAAAGGGATGCCAACTTTTATCATCAGAAGACCCTATTCCACACCTCTATTGCAAAGTCATTCAGCATTTTTTTTGAGTACCAATTTGTTCTAGAGCAAAAAAGTGTAGTTCCACAAAAAGTATAGTTCCATCAATTAATGATTTTTTTTAACACGTTTGCAGTGAATCCTTCACTGCTACAAAAGTGCATGTGAACCACCAAACAGTGCTAGATATGCCTCCTGTATTGTGTTACTGAATTGTCAGCAAAACAAATGACCATGTCACATGACACACACGTTACATGTCCTGAAGTTGGTTGACTGAGAACAGGTGAGGTGGACAGGTATAGACAACTATTACTTAGTTTAGCAAATATGGTGAAGCTGTGTTCATGTCAATCATCTAATCATGTGCAAACAAAATTCCTAGACTGGGCATTCACATTGAACATATTGTAATTTAATTTGCTAAGTAAACATTTACTTTTCAAAGTGAACATTCTCAACTCCTTTAGAACATCAACCTCAGTGACCCTATAATAAATGTTTTTTTTTTACAGCCACTAAAAAGAGCACCCAAACCATATTATAGCTGTGGGGTAAGTAAGTGCCACAATGGCATTCTCACTGCAGGTTTGCATATTTCACGCTTAAAATCTAAACAAAGATGGCTGAGTATATGTGAATATCATCTGCATATTTTTTTATATGCTTAATTTTAATAGCATCAACTCATACAGCCTACAACTAACATGTCAGAAAGAACTTGACAGGCACTCAGTTACAAGGGAATCAATGGACAGGTGGGTAATCATATCACCTGCAATTATGTGAACATGCACTCTAAAGGCCAAGGCACACTAGCAATCCTTGCAAAAAAGGGAGAAAGGCTGGTGTCATGGAAGTCAGCTAAAACATTGTTTTATTATAGCATGTGAACAACAGTCAACAATCCAACGTGTTTCGGCCATCAAGCCTGATGGCCGAAACGCATTGTTTTTTTGACTGTTGTTCACATGCTATAATAAAACAATGTTTTAGCCCCCTTCCATGGCACCAGCCTTTCTCCCTTTTTTCCATGGATTACTTGGAGGTTTACAGAGACTTCACAGGCTGAGTGCTGTGTTCTTGAGGCTCACCAGGCATTGCATAGGAGGTAGTATCTTGGATGCACCTGTTCCACACTAGCAATCCTACCACTAGTGAAACATGCTAGTGTCAGGATCACTAAAATATGCAAAGTAAATACTCACCTAATTCCACACATCCCTCCCTTGCTAGCAGGTTGAACAAGGAGTTGTGCCTCTTGGAAAATGGAAATGCTGCAGAAAATCATTTACTAGTGATGGTTCACTTCTCTGGCCAGTGAGGGAGCTACACATGTAAACAGATGAGTATTCTCTGCTCTTTATGGTGATTCTTTCGCTGGTAGGTTGTCACCAAGGACAGGATTGCTTGTGTGCCATGGGCCTTAGTGGTCATCAAGGACTGAAATTAAAAAATACTTTATATAACTTATATAACTGATTTTATTTATGTGCACATTGGCTGTATCTTAGAAAATAGGTCTTTTGATTATCTAGTTTTATTAAAACAGAGGTATATCTATCTATCTAATATCAATTTATAAAAGAGTTTATTTGTTAACATGATTTACACTGTAGTCCAGAATGTTGCTAAAATTAAATTTGGAGAACAATACATCTATCAGTTTTCCACTTTCTTCTGTGGTTTTCTAAAGTTTCTTTCTCTACCCTTGAACTTAGTTTGAAAAACAAAATGGAATATGAACATAACTTAAGATGTAAGTACCTTACAGCAAACCACATTCTGGGTGACCAGAGACAACAATTGCTACCACATGTAGCCCTTCCTTTACCCTGGAGTGAATATCAGTTTTAAATAAGCACGTATATAAAAAACATAATTACCATCCACATAAAAACTTCAGGCAATAAATACTGAATATACATTTAAGCAACCTGAATTAGCTGAACTGATTTTGGCAGCCAAAGATTGTGGTTTACGTTGCAATTTCTAGCTGTTTTTGTTCATGTAAAGAGAAAAAGGGACCTTTTCAGCCAGATCTTGGCCTTTAGCCTGATGAATAGTTTATGTAAGGTGAAAACATACAAGATGACGCCTCAGTGTTCCTTGTACAGCACTGAGGTCCACTGCTATAAAATTGCATTATACTAATTCATACAATTAGCACAGAAATGTCCCATTTCAGAAAAGCAACAATTCTAACCGGTGGGTGCAGACTTGAGCTTACCTCTTTTAACCCCCTTGGTACAAAGGATTGCAACACCCGCTGCTCTATAGCCATGTGCTGAAAACTCAGTGGGATCCCCTCCAAGGATGATGGATGGAATCCTACTTGTACATACCACCATGAAATGCTGAGGTTGGAATGCAAATCCATTTCAGTTTCCAGATTATTTCCTAACTAAAGCCACCGTTATTTGAGTGGCTTTAGTTTGAAAGACAGGGTTGGTGTGTTTCATCTCAGTGCCACAAGCATGTTAGCCAGCCAGCCAATGGATGGTCTGCTACTGAGCTCACAGTGCTCAGGAAGTATGAGCAGAACCTAGCAACAGTAAAATACTTGGCAGCTGTGGGTACGGATGCAAGCTGTGGAAAGTGTATAAAGGGAACTATACACTGCAGCTGTTGTCGATTGGAAGTCTGTAAGGCTACTTTCACACCTCTGCATTTGTCCTGCCAAGTGGTTGCAGTGCAGTGTATTTTAAACACATTTACCATGCATTAGCATTTAATCCTAAGGAAGGTGCAGCATGGGAATTTTTTTTAATGCTCCACACCAAAATGCATGTATGAAAGTAGCCTTAGATACAAAAAAAAACCAGAGGGGATGTATAGTGTAGAGGTATTTCCAAGTAGATAGCCATGGTCACCCTTCAGGTAGTGATAGAGGGTTTTTGGGCATGGATTTTCACAGTTTATCCGCACAGTTTAACCCACACTATCCACAGTAAATGCGGATAGTGGGGTTGATCTACTACAATTAGAGAGTGAAAAATCTGGTGCAGCTCTGCAGAGAAACCAATCAGCCTCCAGGTTTTTTTGATCAAAGCTTAATTTAACAAGCTGACGTTAGAATCTAATTGGCTACCATGCACAGCTGCACCAGATTTTGCACACTCCAGTTTTAGTAAATCTACCACAAAGTCATTACTTGAGCCTGTTTGGGACCCCCCAGGAGAAGACATTCACCAGAGTTAAAAAACAAATCCAAGTGTAATAGGTCAAAACAGGTTTTGGGGGCCACACAATCCTCTTCATCAATGTTGGGTGAAATGGTAGACTGTTAAATGGACTCAAAAGTGATAATAAGCAGACTGATCTGCAGGCAGAGGATGTTAAAAAAACAACAGTCAGTACTGGGGTTCATAGTAGGAGTGGCAAGGGTCCCAACACTGACAAAGAACACCAGTCATCAAACTGATAATAGGCCAGGAGGACCTCAGCTATGAGGAAATATTAGCAGAACTGAATGTATTTTCCCTTGAGAAAAAGTGTGTGAGGGGGATGTATAAATACATAAATGGTCCATATAGTAAACTTGATGCAAAATTATTCTACTTTACCAAGGGTAAGAGAGCACTCCTGGCAACTGGAAGAAAACAGGTTTAACTTGGAAAAAATAAGCTGGATGTATTCCTAAATGCACAGAACATACTGTACTGTAACTAGCTATTAGCATATAGAATAAGCATATATAACATCAGAGATTACTGACCCAGGAAATATCCGATTGCCCTAGGGAATTAGGAAAGGTTTTTTTTTTCCCTGTTGGAATAAATTGGACCCTGCTTTAAAAGACGTTGCCTTCCTCCAGATCAAGTGTGGGTATAGATTTCTGTATATGTAGGTCTTCCTCTATGGTTTTTTGTGTTAGTTGAACTAGATGGGCTGTTTTTGATTTTTTCAACCTGACTAACTATTTAACTATGAACGTAACTCTCCCAAGTGCAACACAGACAAAAATGAAGCTCCTTTTCTTTAGTAGAGTAGGTAAAGCCTAGAAAACCTTGATATTTCTCATGATTGTATATTTTTCCTAAGTTCCTGTCTGCTGAAACAAATGGCAGCAGGAAAGAAAGTGAGGGAAAATCTTAATGGAGCTATGGGTAGTAGGTAATACAAGACAGGGGTTATAATCCTTCCCCATTCTGTCCAAAACTAGAAAAAATGTTTTGGGCTTGACATACACTTTAAAAGACTTAGAGATTAGCCATGAGTGCCAAATATTTGATTGTGTTGTTTGGCAATCATATAGATGCCGGTTTTGGTTGATAATAATAAAGTGGTAGAGAGCAAAATTAATATAGTCACGGACAGGCATAAGTCTGATTTTTGTACAATTAATTAGTGAGAACATTTCCACATTGAACCTCCAAGATAAAATGAGTAAACTGAAAGATAAATGGTTCTAGGCAAAATTCTGTTCCTGTCAGAGCGGGCAGAAAGATGGTGAAGAAATCCTGGCAAAGCAGCTGATTAATATGGAGAGACAGATAAGGTCGGGTCAAACACTTTTATTGAAATAGGGAAAAAATAGATGGGCAACCAAACTGATAAAAAGTATAAAGGGGTAGCCCCACTTAATATAGCAATGACTTTCTGAAGTGCCTTCCCACCCAGACTGGTATAATGGGATTTCTAGGAAAAATAAGCAAATAAAGAGTGTTCAATTGCATGGTAGCTAAAGTGTCATTTCAGCAATAAAGTCTGGCTGTGATACAAAATTAAGCTTTATGTAATTGTGATCCCCTTTTTATTACTAATCTTGTGCCTCCTAACATAGCTGCTATCATGTGGGCACACACAGGTTGAACAAGGACTTAAAATGGTTGTAAAGGTAAATAAGGTACAAAAACTTTTTTCTATATGTAAGGCTACCACAAATAATTTTTTAACTAACTTGCCTGTTTTGAATTTCCGCTTCTAAAGTGCAGGTCATGTGATCTCTATACCTTCCCGACCTTCTAGCGGGTGTGTCAGAGTGGGGTCATTATCACAAATAACATTGCCGCCTTTCTATTACCAGTGGAGGGATGGAGAGGCTGGAGGCAGAAGGGAAGGGCAGGGAGGAGCGACAGGAGGCAGGATTGATTAGCAGGGAGGAAGGGCTGGAGGCAGGGTGGATGGGGGGCAAAGGAGCAGCTGGAGGCAAGAAGGGTAGGATGGATGGGCGGGGGGTGCGGTTTTCTATAGACCACGGAACTTACAGACATGCTGAGCTCTTGCACAGCGTGCCTATATTGTCAGCAGCATGACAAAAGACGTAAACTGCCCATACTGTCATGGATAGGCAGACATGATTAGCACGGTCAGTTTACTGACAGGAAGAGAGGCATAGGCAGGACCAACCAGGTATTATTCAACACAAGATGGAGTAAATAACATCGCATTGGTACAGATCATATTATCTTGCTTTAAAGACACAGTACAATATTTTTTTTATTTTTAGGTTTAAAAACACTTTAATTTGTGGTCGGGGTAACAGAGTAAATTTCTTGGCTTTTTCTCATAATCACATTCAGATAGAGCTTGTTTTAAATACAACCTGCCAAGAGGAATTATGTGTAAATTGAAAATACACATAGCAACAAGGCTTAGGTATCCCAGGCAACCCTGACCCTCCACAACTCATACTGTATGTAAGCAATAAGCCCTGAACACAGTAACAAAATGTACAGCCATGCAGGCTCTCTATTCTTAAGGGTCTGTTCTCTGGCCTGGCTCCCCTGCCAGTAGACATGAACTCATTCAGTGAAGATTTGCTATGTTTTAGGGAATATCTAGAAATGTTAATTGTGCCTAAACCCTAGCTCCCAACTGTCCCTGATTTCGAGGGACTGTCCCTGATTTGGAACAATGTCCCTCTCTCCCTCTTTCCTCCTCATTTGTCCCTCATTTTGGTCTGATCTATAAAGATGTATATAAAATGTACTTTTTATTGTTCAAAAAGTGTTTCCCAGTGCTAAAACTTTCATCCTTCTAAATTGCTACATTTGTAAATTCCAAAAGCCAATATAAAGGAATAGTAGTGGTAAAAAAGCACTTGTAAATGTAACCAATCCATTTTTTTGTACAATTCTCCTTTAAGAGGGGTGTGGCAGGGGGTTTGTCCAAGGCCTACATACTTTTACTAATAGGTCCCTCATTCCCATCTCAAAAAGTTGGGAGGTATGCCTAAACAGTATTCTGAAAAATGTACCCTTTGTCTGGAATTTCTCCTGCAAAATAACAGGTCTAATTAGATCTAAGCCTGCATTCACATCTGAGCAGAGCATATTCCTGGTGATTTTGAAACTTTTTTTTTTTTTTTACAAGCTTTGTGCACACATTTTTGAATGTGTATCAAGCTTCATTCATGTGTTTCCTGGGCTGGGCAAGAGGAGGAAAGCAGTTCTTCAGGCGCAGAAATGAACATCACACATATACAAACACTTCTATTGAAGTCTATGGGGCCCCAAACACCTGATTACACTAAAAATAAGCTAAAGCACTTCTTTGAGGGTAGGTCATTGAGCATTAAAGAGAAGAGCACAGAAATGTGAACAGACTAGAATACAAACAATGGGATTCTGCATGCTGAGCATAGTCAGGAGTAGGGATGAGCCGAACACCCCCCTGTTCGGTTCGCACCAGAACATGCGAACAGGCAAAAAATTTGTTCGAACACGCAAACACCGTTAAAGTCTATGGGACTCGAACATGAATAATCAAAAGTGCTAATTTTAAAGGCTTATATGCAAGTTATTGTCATAAAAAGTGTTTGGGGACCTGGGTCCTGCCCCAGGTGGCATGGATCAATGCAAAAAAGTGGCCGTTTTTTCGGGAGCAGTGATTTTAATAATGCTTAAAGTGAAACAATAAAATTGTAATATTCCTTTAAATATAACCGGGTCACCCGGTTACGTAACCGGTGACCCCCGCCCCCTCTGACGTCACGGGGAAACCCATAGGGAAGTCCCCGTCAAGTCCCCGTGCGTCCGTTATTTAAGAAGTGTCGAAGACGAGAAGCGTCACACAGCGGGAGCCTCCCATCATGAATGCGGAGCGGCCCGAGAACGAAGAAGAGAAGAAGACGCCGCGGAGGAAGATGCCGGACGAGAACACCGGAGCAAGAAGCAGAGGATCGGAGGAAGAACCAAAGGAAGAAGAAGATGGAGGAAGAAACCGAAGGAAGATAGAAGAAAGAAGATAGAAAGAAGAAGACTTTAAATAAAGGAATTGTCAAAAACTGTCTCTTGTCATTTTTAACATTTTTGACACCTTTTTTGTGAAATGGTAGGGGTCCTTTTGTACCCCCTTACCATTTCACACAGGGGGGCCGGGATCTGGGGGTCCCCTTGTTAAAGGGGACTTCCAGATTCCGATAAGCCCCCCACCCGCAGACCCCCACAACCACCGGGCAAGGGTTGTGGGGATGAGGCCCTTGTCCCCATCAACATGGGGTCAAGGTGCTTTGGGGGGGACCCCAAAGCACCTTCCCAATGTTGAGGGCATGTGGCCTGGTACGGTTCAGGAGGGGGGGCGCTCTCTCATACCCCCTCTTTTCCTGCGGCCTGCCAGGTTGCATGCTCGGATCTGGTATGGAGTTTTGGGGGGACCCCCACGCCATTTTTTTTAAATTGTGGCACGGGGTTCCCCTTAAAATCCATACCAGACCTGAAGGGCCTGGTATGGAATTTAGGGGACCCCACGCCATTTTTTTTAAAATTTTGGTTCGGGGTTCCCCTGTGGGGAAATCCCATGCCGTTTTTATCAATGAAGTTTTATGTGTATTGTCGGACCGGCAATTCATTAATAGCTGCAAGTAGTTTTAAATGACTTTTTTTCCTTTGAAATGTAATTTTGCTGTCAGACTGTTCTAAACACGGGAAAGATGCGCCCCTTTACAGGCATACTATAGACACCCCCCAGGTAAGAAATTTAAAGGAATATTACACTTTTATTGTTTCACTTTAAGCATTATTAAAATCACTGCTCCCGAAAAAACGCCCGTTTTTAAAACTTTTTTTTGTATTGATCCATGTCCCCTGGAGCAGGACCCAGGTCCCCAAACACTTTCGAATTTGCCGCAAACACCCCAAATTGTTCGCTGTTTGGCGAACTGGTGAACAGCCAATGTTCGAGTCGAACATGAGTTTGACTCGAACTCAAAGCTCATCCCTAGTCAGGAGTAGTCAGGTGTATTACAGAATGCTCAGGTGTTAATGGGGCTAAGACACTGCTGCCTCTGCATGCTAGTCTCAGGAGATTTTGAGGCTATGACACAAAGAAGTAAAGCCTTGCCTCTACCAGGATGGCTGCCTACACAAAGAAACACCATGCAGAACAAGACATGGCAATTCAGTAATAGGGAAAAGGTCAGCTGAAGGGTGACCACAGGCAAACTGGTGACCAGTCCGTTGCCCTCTACCTGCCTTTTTTTTGGGGGGGGGGGGGCATGGCTTCAAGTGTTCAGTTACTTTTTAACTACATCAATAGAATTTACAAAACATAGACATATGGATTATACAAAAAGCTTTACTTTTAGTTTTAGATTTCCTCTCCAAGGGCAACCACTCTTATTTCTTGTCTCGTTCTCACAGGGACAGGAAGTGAAATTAAATCTTCTTAACAGGGTCACATGCAATAAAAGCTTGACTATTTCCTTTTTCTAGGCCTATACAAACCTATCCAAAAAAAAGTATGACTGGAATTGAGCTTTAATGCTTGAAAAAGGCATATGTACACTGTGTTCTAACCCTGCACTCCTACCCCTCAAAAAAATCATTCATTGTAAAAATCCCTAGTAGATTCCAGATCCAGCAACAATAGATTTATTCTAGATTCACAGTAGATATATTGGCAAAACTTTATTTTTTAGTTTTGGACAAAGTGGGGAAAGATTACAGTTGCCTACAGGCTTTTTTTGCCCTCCGTATTCTGGCTAGGTAGATTCAATCCTTACATTTGTACCGGTGACCATTGTTACTGAGACAGGAAGTGGTGGGAAATCCAACATTTTAGAATTGTCACCAAAACAACTGATAAGGATAATTTTCCAGTGGGGGCACCTATTCTTGGTACTGTAATTGCCCTCACCTATTAGAGCCTTCCTCTTAAATCCTGTTGCTTCTCTAGAACAGGAATTGAAGGGACATCTCCCCAAGAAACACAGAGAGCAAAAATAATGTTAAAGAGGTATTAAACTCAAAACAAAAAATGTATATATATATATATATATATATATATATATATATATATATATATATATATAAAACCAATCCTTAGATGTGGTGACTGGATCAGCTTCTTCTCTTAAAGTGGTTATTAATGTTATGGGTTATATACTGAAATTTTTATTTCTTTTTTATACTAGTATTGGGGGTGATCATCGACTTATAGCGGGACTGCGATATTGCAGCGGACAATCGGACACTAACTGACACTTTTGACACTTTACGGGAACCAGCGACACTAATATGGTGATCAGTAAAAAAAAAATATGCACTGTCACTGTACTAATGACACTGGCTGGGAAAGGGTTAAACATCTAGGGTGATCAAAGGATTAAATGTGTGCTTAGCCAGTGTTCGTGTTTACTATGTGTGTTGATTTTACTAGGGGTAGAGATGGATTTTAGTTCCTGCTCTGTCAGAACAGAACTCTGTCTTGTTTACATAGGCAGTGCTCTGTTCTGACTCTCTGCCCGATGATTGGTGGGGGCCAGCGGACATCGAGTGCTCGACACCCACAGATCAGCTTCTGCTGTGAATAATCATAGCAAAAGAGGCCTGTCGGCAGCACGTGTGCGGCCTCTGCAGGCAGATGTGCAGGATCATGTATATATACGTGATCCGGCGCACAGCTGCCATCCTGTAGCAGTACACCTGCTATAGGGTGGTCAGCAAGTGGTTTAAGTGGACCTATCATCAGATTTATTTGTCATGTTATTGGATGTGTACATGTAACAGTTGCAGGTAGTTGTTACTGTTCACAGCAATAGCAGTTTTTCCCCTGACAGTGCCTTCACCTGCTTTCTTTTTATCAAGTATGCAACCTTCTTGGCTCAAGCAATATACAGTGTTAGCTATGACTTCCAGGACTGAGATACTGTCTCAGTAATGACACAGTACTGGAACTCCCAGTGCCTGTGCAGTTCTTAGCTGTGTGGACAAATGTTTGACACGTACCGGGCCCCTGATGAAGGCTCTCATCCTGTGGTCTGCTACAAAGGTACAATATTGCAATCTAAGCACCTAAATGTGCAAATGTGAGAATCAGGAAAGAGGAGATTAGGGAAAAACTTTCTCCTACCTGTAGCTGACTATTTGGAGCATCTCAGCTTGAATAAGTCACTGGACTGTTCCTCAAGGACTCTGTATTGATAAAAAATGTTGAATAATTATACTTTTGCTGTATGTTGTGACACATCAGGAAGTTATTGGTACTGACTTACTGAGTTACTGAATTACCTTTAAAGAAAACATGTCATGAAAAATAGCTGGTGAGCATTGTGACCTTCTAACTACAACTATCTGAGACATTGGCCTGGAAAAGATATGCAGAAGGAGAAGTGGAATTATCATCACCTATATCCTTTAAAGTAAACCTGTAAGCTATTTTAAACCACTAAAAATAAATGTCTTGAATAAAACCACATTACCTTTGTTAACCTTTTCTGCTTTACCCCTGGGTTTCATTTTATTAAAGCTGAATATTGGGTGCAAACATTTTAAATTTGACATCTTCCACTCATGTGAAATTCCACTTAAATCTACTTATGGGCTCCAAGTGCCTATGCAAACTCAGTGATTACTTTGAAAAAGTAGTAGTGACATCATCACTGTGCTGCACATAGCATGTGCAAGGATCAGAGCTGTAGAAGGGACCCAGCAGGCCCCACCCACTACAAGCTGACTGCAGAAAACTACAAGAGGGGCCGAAACAAGACCAGTCACCCTGCACAAAGAAAGAGAAGTAGTGAATTGACACTGAGTCATCACAGAAATCTCCTGCAGAGATGAAATGTTTTACACTGAATTACAACATAGATCTGGAAAAAAAAAACACAAAGCATGCCAGGATTTTATTATACACATGCCTCGTCTTTTTAGACAATATTTGCTTATTCCGGAGTTCAGCTTTAATGAAAGTTTAATATTGCTCACCTTGTAGCTAAGACCTGATATTTGGTTCTAATGCCGCGTACACACGGTCGGACTTTTCGTCTACAAAAGTCCAACGGACGCTGACGGACTAAAGCTGGCTGGTAATCCGATCGTGTGTGGGCTTCTCCGGACTTTCAACGGACTCTTTCAGCCTCAAATCCGACGGACTTTAGATTTGAAACATGCTTCAAATCTTTCCGACGGACTCGAGTCCGGTCGAAA
The DNA here is from genome assembly GCF_042186555.1 of Aquarana catesbeiana. Lineage (NCBI taxonomy): Eukaryota > Metazoa > Chordata > Amphibia > Anura > Ranidae > Aquarana > Aquarana catesbeiana. Next base: position 197,188,215 of record NC_133330.1, on the reverse strand, counting down.
AATCCGCTCGTCTGTATGCTAGTCTGACGGACAAAAACCCACGCTAGGGCAGCTATTGGCTACTGGCTATCAACTTCCTTATTTTAGTCCGGTGTACGTCAACACGTAAGAATTCGACGGACTTTTGTGTGATCGTGTGTAGGCAAGTCTGTTCGTTAGAAAGTCCGCCGCAAGTCCGTCGAAAGTCTGTCGGACAGGCTGTCGGACTTTTGTAGCTGAAAAGTCCGACCGTGTGTACGCCCCATAAGCTCCACCCAACCACATTCCCCCTTTTCAATAATGAGAGATCCTACTTATCTGAATCATTAAAGATATTGCAGAACTTTCTGGTATAATACTAGCTAACTGCTGGTTCCAATAAGAAAACGCAATACAGGGTGACACTGTTTACCTAGCACAAATTCCAGGTTGCTGTATTTTTCCAGAAATGTGTTGAATGCCAAAACCACCAGCCTCACCACTAGTACAAAATCTAAAAGTAATGAGTTAGGTTAGTGTCCTTCTGTAAACAAATGGATAGCAGAGGAGATCCCTGGTTCCTTTAAGCTGGAAATGTCACTTGTTTGGAATTCGCAAGCAAATTGATGAGTTCAGGACTTGGTCACACTTTTAAAAATGTCTTAATTTCAAAAGAAGAAGCCTGCATTCAGTTACATCTGTGGAGAATGTCTTTGGTTTCTGTTAGCAAACAGGTTAAAGCAGAAATTCTGATGCAGAAGTAAGAATGCCCCTTCATGGAACTAAATCCAAAATACCATAATCAAGTGTAGGCAAACCTTTTGATTGTATATTTGTGTATGTACATCAGATTTTGCATTACATCCTGGCATATTTAAAGTGTTACTAAACCCATTAATATGAAAATAGTTATTCTGCCCCCCCCAGTGCCCACAGCCTATAAATCATCTGTTTACATTAAAATACTGCCAATATATACCTTTTTGGTTGATCTGTATACCACGGTCAGTGATAAACTGCATTTCTGAGAGTTCAGGTAGGAGGAGATTTCCACTTTAGCCTGTATACATGCCCACATGTGTGATGCCAATCTCATATCTCATGTGACCTGGCTAGCTCTGAGAACAAGTAATTATTCTCTCCAGCAAAAAAAGACACAACTGAGCATGTGCAGGTTGGCTACCCTGCCTGTGTTAGCTGGCTTTCCCCAGATAGACAGTGCAGGAGGGAAAGATCTGTGCATACAGGATAAAACAGCCTTTTTACACAATGCAGAGGATTAACTCCTTAAGTTCCACAGTGAGTATAACAAGCATGCTATGCTGCATATACAGACAGATTTTACTGTTGTGGGTTTAGTAACACTTAAAAGAGATTTGCCAAGGCTCGTAACTTAGTCTTTGTTCCAAGCTCTGTGAAATGTTGGCGCCTTGAAATGTATAAACTATATTTTCAAAGAATGAAATATAATCACATATATTACAGATGTAATGAAATAACCAAGGAGCCTAGAAGATCATATGCCTCTGGTCTTCCTCAATAAAAGCAATGGATGTCAGTTTTATCTTTAAATGTGCCATGTCAGCTGCACGAAATGACTATGTGGTTTAAGGTTATATTTTAAATGTTATTTTTGTGTAGAAACAGGCGCTACTAATGTCTCACAACTGTGTCCTGCCCCTGTTTGAATTTACACTTAGAGGCCAAAAATCTAGTTACAGGGGAAGCTCCCCTACCGGGTCAGAAGCCTGGGTGTATATTTTAAGACTGTAAATAGGCTCTTTGTATTGCATTTTGCAAGTCTCGAGGAGAAGATTTTTTTCTGTTTCCAAAGAAAAAGCAAACGTTAAAATTCCAATTTCCCACAGAAAGGTTTTTAGGAATTTCTAATGATTTTAACTGAGCAGTTATTTAACCTTTTCTATGTCATTCTTTGAGGAATTATATACACACATACCATTCTTACGGCCCTAGTAACCACAATGAACATATGCAAAAACTGTGCCAAGTTTTATTAACAGAAAATATGTAAGTAATGTCTCAAAGGGGGTCAGCAGGGGGTCACTGATACTGCTCTCCTCATCTCTTATCCACTTATTACTATTAAAGAAAACCTGTATTGTGGTTTAATGCTGATAAAATGCCACTCTTCTGGTTAGCAGACAACTTGGCTGTCTGAATGAGCTTTCAGTTTCCTTGCAGAGCACCTTAAATAGCAGGGTGCTTTATACAAGATATTACATCCAAAGCCTGCATGGTTGGCATATAGCGCCATCCTTGCCACTGCCTGCACTTTCTATTTGCCAGTACTCTGTCACATTGCTAGAAAGGTGTGGAAAGTGGGACAATGGGTCTACAAGGTGACCAAAGCAATTTCATCTACAGCAGGGGTCTCCAAGCCTTCTGAAGAAAGGATCAGTTTACCGTCCTTCAGACTTTAGGGGGGCAGACAGTGTCCAGTGGGAGTAAACAATGCCTGATCTTTGGTATTATGGGGAGAAATAGTTGGTGTCAGTGTAAGCAATAGTGCCCCATAGTTGGTGTTAGTGGAAGGAGAAATTACTCAAGGGCCCGATAAAGGCAAGCTGAGTGTCCCTCACAGGTCTTTAAGGCAGGGCAAAAGGGGCAGCTGCCCTGGGCCCTGTCATTGTTGTGGGGCCCAAAGCAGCTGCCTCATACATGCCAACTATCCCAGTTTAAATTCCCTTGTCCCTTGAAGTTTTAGTCCTGTGCTGTGTCCCGATATCTCAGTGTGAAATGCTGATACTAATGCTGCCCTGCTCTGCCCTATTGTTGTGTACAGATGACTCACCTGCAGACCCTGTGTTTACATGTAAATAACTGGCATTCATATGTAAATAGCGGCGGCATTCATAAGTAAACAGCTGCGGATGGCGGCTTTGATATGTAAATAAAGGCGGCATTCATATGTATATCATGCCCCCCTGCAGTGAGGAGATGATGTGCTGTAACCTCTAGCAACCAATCAGTGAGCAGTATTACTGTACAGTAATCAACCAACTAACAAGCAGAAATCATTTGCTGTAACCTCTAGCAACTAGTCAGTAAGCAGTAATGATATGCTGTAACAGCTGGCAACCAATCGCAATTGCTGCCTGATCTCATACAGTAAACTGATTTTAAGTCTAGCTGCTATTTATTGTATGTCTCAGAGCAGGTTGAGAGTAAAATTGCATGGTGGGGCCCAAGGAAATTTTTGCCCAGGGTCCAATCAATATTAAAGACGGCCCTGGTCCCTCATTTTGTGGCTACCTGGGAGCTGGAAGCTGCTATCAGAAGAAAAGCCAGTAAAGAAGCATTACACCACCTCACAGGTACACTTTAGAAATCATATTTATAAAGTGTTAATTAATCAGTTCCCAGAGATTTTGTCACTGCTACCTGTTAGATATTGTGCTTTGTGCTTTTTACCGCAAATTCACCAGCAGAACTTGTTTGCATATTTGCAAGAACTTATCGCTGCCCACCTAACATCTAGATGTTCTAATTAATATGCGTCATATAAATAATACAGCTATGGATAACATCAGCTGGGATTATCACTCGCACTTTTAACTTGGCTTAAATACAGCAGCAGCACCCAAATCTGATTTATTTTATCTTAAAAAAGTACCAGCCATTTGGGTACCCCATGCATGAGACAGAGGTCAGAGCAGGCAGCAAAATTAGATAACTAGAAAAACCTAAAGGCCAGGACAGGCAACAGATTTGGATAACCAGGACCAAACCAGAGATCAGGACAGGCAGCATACATGAAGAACCAAGAATAAGTCAAAAATGTCCCCAGACATCCCACACACCCAGCACCTGTATGCCAACTTGGCACTTCAACTGCTTTATTCATTTTTATTTTTTCCTTGTAAGGCTGTCAATACCCTGGTCAAGCAAACAGGGGCAGGGAAGTCAGGGCTGTAACTAAAACACTTACAAGAGTTAATACTCTATGTACCACTGGATGGAGGTGGCTTAATACATGCCTGAAGTACTAGCTTGTCCTGCAGCATGTGTCACGTCAGAGAGGGCCCTCAATGTGCAGTGATTTGGGTGCACAGTTTCTGAAAGGATGCAGTGAGGTGCTGTAAAGAAAGGCAGCTCTTGAACAGACTGTCAGCAATAACTAACTGATCCATTCTAATCACAGCAAGCTCAAAGTTGTAATCTAAAAAAAAAAAAAAAAAAAAAAAAAAAACTACTCCAATTAACAGAACAGAGTACCTATTTGAAGAGCTAGACATCAGTTTTTGCTGACAGATATTGGTCCTTAAAAGGATTTTTGGGTGTACAGATTTGTGCACACAGCCAGGGCACATAAGAAAATGTACACCAGCACTGAAATTTAGAGAACACAAGCATAGTATGTTAAAAAAGATGTTAAAAGCAAACATTAAATCTCATATAAGTTGTAACATAATAATATCACTTGGAAGTCTTATTATTATTTTATTGGCTAGTTGATGCTTGTTGAGGGACAATGATCTGCTCCTGTCTCTCACAACCTCCTATCTACAATACAATCTGTTCTAAAGGCTCTGTGCTAATACACATTGCCAAGGCATATTCCACTATTGCCAACTTTTAAAAAAAGGCATGTGAAAAGAAAAATAAATGCAGCCAGAAACAATAAAAAAATATGTGCTATGATAAAAACACATGCAGCCTGTTATCACCTAGGTGCATGTGGACAGACACAAACTGTAGAGAGGCTGCATGAAAAGAGCATTAAGATGTACAAAATATGAAAAAGATAAATATCCTTCCCCCATCCCCTAACTCTCCAAGATGCACAGAATTCTCCTTACCTACAGGGTATTCAGTAAGTACTTTACCAGACCTGCCAGTGCCTACAAGTCTTATACTATTCTCTCCCTATGTACCTTGTCGGCAGCCCTTCCTATGCTTTTCTTATTATTGTTAAAGCACATTGTCAATATGGCTGCTGTGACCTCACTTTTATATTGAGGGGACTGGCTCATCTTAAAACCTTCTATTTGACCTTCTAAGCCAGGTGACCTAGGTTCAAGGGCCTATCAGTGCATTATGGTTACTATGGTGAATTCACACATTATTTTGCCGGATCTGTACATCTCAAAGATACAGGATTCAGAGCAAACCCAAACCTCATCTCTACATCTGTCATCAAGCCCTTTGGATTCTTAGAGGAAACACTGACAGCAAGAGGTGGCAAGGCCATGTTTCTCCTTTTAGATCCTATAATGGTAAGTAGGCCCTGTCTCTGGTGAAGCTACTACTTTCCAGAAAGAGATAGGTTTATTCCATAAGGAAGTGGGAGGAGCAATGTTGATACAAAGTGCAACAAGTCTCAACAACCAGATTTTAGTTCAGACATATCAAATTAAACAATTTCTGACGTGTTGCTATTGGTAAGAGAGCTTTGAATATTGAAAATAAGATTATTTTCATTACCTTACTAAAAGGCCCAATGTTGTACACTAGTGGGTGTAGAAGTTCTTGTGAGCAAAGTTTTTTTAGGCACTTGCCTTGTGCACACCCCAAAATCAAAATATCCAGGAAAAAGCTTCACAAACATTCTTTCTGTTGAATAAACATGCTTTATCCACATTTGAACAAAATGGTAATCTTAAGGCACATGTAAGGTTATAGTCAGCCCAGACCCAAAGTGATTAATTAAACACTATACAAACCCTAGATGGCTTATCCTGTAATCTAACTGAATTTAACATTTTCCCCAGCAACTATTCAGAAAAGTTTGTATGATGTACAGATAACAATTTTAAGAATGAGCTAAAAACCCATATTTAAATCGTCAAAACATAGCACAAAAAAAAAGAAAAAAAAAGAAAGCATCAAAGATCCCTTTCAGGTAACATTTTACAAAAACAGTTAACTTAGAAAGGTAAGTGTTTCTTTAGCTTAGTAAAAGTGATGATAAAGTCATCAATAAAAACAAAAATGCTGCCCCCCCCCCTGCAGGTTTAAGTAATGATGTACTAGGTAGTATATACTGCATACTAACATATTTTGACAGACTTACCTGCAAACGGAGCCTTCCAGCACAGTGCTGTCATGGCTCCCTGGCTCCCCGGCTCCCCGGCGCTTCCATCTTCGCCTTGTGTTCCTTCCGGGTTTTTTATCTTCAGCTGCTTGAACAGCCAGTCTGCAGTGACGTCACTACCGCGCGTGCACATGGGAGTCACATCGCAGCGGCACACATGTGCAGCTGAGATCACATTACTTGCTGACAGGCATGGGTAACGTTTATGACAGAAGAGACCATGAGGGTCTTCTCTGTTTTAAAAACCCTGCCTATCAGCAGATTTTAAAAGTAAAGACGTTACTACCACTAAATGAGGGTAGGTAGTAAGTGAATAGTGTGACACAGTTGCTAGTATATAAACTTCAAAATAGGGTCTCCCTGTACAAAAAATGGCTTAATACGTGGGTCCCAATACCTGTGCTACCAAACTTCACCCTTTTGAAGAGTTACAATGACTGTAGAATTGTCAGCATCTGACACTATTGTGGGTGGATTGGATGCCTACTGAGCACTGTGGTTTGTTGGCCCCTATGTCACTACTGTGTCCTTTAGTGATGGTGGATTAAACCACAAAATGCAATAGCGGACTAGGCATCTAAAATGGCCTCAAGTAAGCTTTAGCTCTTCAAGTCAGTGAAGACCGGTGGCATTGGAGGAGCAGAGCAGAGTAGATAAATATGAAGTCTTTTCTTTACAAGGCGACCTAATTTTAACATTTTAATCTAGCGACAGAGATGCTTCCATAATCCACAACGTATTGCATTGTTTCCTATCTAAGTTTAAAAAGTATTTTTACATTTTTAAAACCCCAATTTTTTAATTTTTAAAAACCCAATTTCTAAAAAGCACTCTCTGACCTGCATTACATCTCTGGTATACTTTGACATATGTACATCCTATAAACCTTTGTATTATGTTTCAAAATAGCTAGAAATGCTAATATGGATTTTGCTGGTTGATAAACCCTTGGCAACATATGGGAATGTATAATGGTTTTGCAGATATGTTTGTTGTTTGTTATTTATTACGATCTGAAAATATATATTTTTTACTTAGAGTAATAACAAATATTGCATAGAATTATTTTGCGTTTTTTAAGCAGCTAGGAGAAAGAGCCCTTATCTCTTTTCACGTGCATTCCAGTATTTCCATACTATCTCTTGTAAAAATCCCATCATTTACAGAGATTACCAGCTCAAACTGACATTTATATGCAAAAACAAGAAAAAAAAAACAAAAAAAAACAAGAGCAACAACATTCCTATACAGATGGCTCTATCTGGAGTTTCAGTGAGAGACAGCATACCTTAAAGGAAATTACTTGTGCTGCCTCTTTAGGTAACACACAATGTTCTAAAAATCCGTATATACAGTATATATATATATATATATATATATATATATATATATTTTAAAGTTTAAAAACTATTATTTTTGAAAAGAAACTACTGCCACTAGGGCGACTGGCCCCAATCCACCTGCCAATGTATCGTGTAGCTCCAGCCTTGCCCGGCTTTCAATGTAAAATGATGAATAAAGAAATGGTCCATAAAGCCATATGCAGCAGTAGGAGGTGTCAGGAGTATCAAAACAAAAATCAATATCAGATAATGCACCAAGCATTGTGGTTAAGCACTTTTCAGTGTGACGTGCATCAAATATTTATGTGAAACAAATTGATTTTTGTGCCTATACTTTCTATAAACTCTTCAACGGCTTCACAAGCCATTTATATCCAAACATTAAAACATTTTTAAATTGACCCCAAAATATTAAAGTGATATTAAACCCTCCATTTTTTAAGCATTGGCTCAAGACCTCGCTGTCCAATGTGAAAAATAGAAGTTCAGGGAAGCAGCACTGAGAGAGAAGAAGCCAGCGGCACTGAAAGTTGCAAACTGCAAGTGCTGGGGTAAGATTCTTAAACAAATAGTTTGCTGGAGAATGATTATTTCATTATGCTCACTGAGGGATTATTACCACTCTAAGCTTCCCTTTAAATTATTTAGAGTATTCCCTTAACCAAATGGAAGAAATGCATTGTTCACACAAGCATTTTAGAAGCTGTTTAAAAAAAAACAATGATAAGTGCTAACGTTACATACACCAATGCGTCTTAAACATACTTCGTATTGGACTTTGCAGGTAGAAGACTGAAAAGCATATTGCCTATTGCATCATGTATATTCTAGAAATAAAAGATTCTGCTTAGATCTTACTTTGCCTCATGGAGAGCATGAATTTTTTAGATGCTTTATGAACAAATGTCATATTACTAACTTGTGCATACTCCTGGCCAGAGCAGGGGCAGATCCAGGGGGGAGGGCAACGGGTCAATTGCCCCCTCCGAGAATGCTGGTGAGAGGGCAGGCAGCTGGGTCCGCGGGAGAGAGAGAGCGGACGGCCGGGCGGGTGACAGTCTGAGACTGACTGTCAGTCTCAGACTATCACCAGCCCCCCCGGCCGTCAGTCACTGACAGTGGGCGGGTGAGAGAGCGGACAGCCGGGGGGGCTGGTGACAGTCTAAGCCTGACAGTGGGGTGGGCGGGTGAGAGCAGACGGCCGGGCTGGCCGCTGGTGACATTTAGAGAGCGGCCGGGCTGCTGGCCAATCAGGGAGCCAGCGGGCGGGGGAGCAGAGAGATGACATCATCTCTCACCGCCCGCCCTGCATCCCTGCAGTTCCGCCCTCACTGTGCAGGTAGCTACGGGCAGCAGAGAGATTACATCATCTCTCTGCTGCCTGACTGGTAATCTGCTGCCTCACCCTCTGGGAAAAAGAAAGTGACAATTGTAGCTGTAGCAGGCAAGTGACAATCCGCAATGTGTGGCATGTGACGTGACAATCCGCATCTGGTGGCAAGGTGACGTGGCAAGTGACAATCCGCATCTGGTGGCAGGTGACGTGGCAAGTGACAATCCGCAATGTGTGGCATGTGACGTGACAATCCGCATCTGGTAGCAAGGTGACGTGGCAAGTGACAATCCGCATCTGGTGGCAGGTGACGTGGCAAGTGACAATCTTCATCTGGTGGCAGGCGATGTGGCAAGTGACAATCCGCAATGTGTGGCAGGCGACGTGACAATCCGCATCTGGTGGCAAGGTGATGTGGCAAGTGACAATCCGCATCTGGTGGCAGGTGACGTGGCAAGTGACAAACCGCATCTGGTGGCAGGTGACATGGCAAGTGACAATTGTAGCAGGCAAGTGACAATCTGCATCTGGGGGCAGGTGACGTGGAAAGTGACAATCCGCAATGTGTGACAGGAGATGTGGCAAGTGACAATCCGCAATGTGTGGCAGGTGACGTGGCAAGGTGACAATCTGCATCTGGTGGCAGGTAATGTGGCAAGTGACAATCTGCAACGTGTGGCAGGTGAAGTGGCAAGTGACAATCCGCATCTGGTGGCAGGCAACGTGGCAAGTGACACGCTTGGGGCTCCCACTGATTCTGCATTATGGTGAGTTGAACTATTTCATTTTTTATAACAATGTAATAATAGAAAAAATGTGCTTCAATCATCCTGACACCATAACAACCATGGTGCTGTGATGATTGAAGCGCCAACACCAGCCATTTCCCTGATAAATTCCCCCCAAAAAACGTATTTTCTGGCAGTGCCCCTCCCGAGACTAGACTCTGGATCCGCCCCTGGGCCAGAGCACAGATAAATTAATTAGGATTGTGTACAGTAGCTATGGTATAATTACACTCATGCAAAGTATTGCAGCACTTATTTTAATTATCTAAGACGAACATGTATGCAATAAATACCCCCTTTCTTGCTCCAGTATGAAAATGTGCATTTAAAAAAAAACTGTTTGCTTATAGAGCTGTGTTAATATTTTTACTGAGGATTTTTGGCTTGAACATGCCAAATCTCAAACTGCTAATAATATATGGTGAGTAGTCAAAAAGGAGCACATATACACAAATGGATAGCTTATAACATTATACTGGGAGAAATGACTGAAAGATTTACAAGTCATACTGGCACCCAAAGGAACCAGACTGCCTCTGGATTCCTATTCGATATGTCTTGGGGACTTCATCAGATATCTGCCTGTTATAATTCTCAACCCTGATCCTGGCCACCTGGGAGTTATGGGTGGGGGTCTGCCTGCCCGGTCTACCAATGTGTGCTCCGCCTATCTTTGGGTGTCTACTGTTGCATTATTCATAATCGAAAAGCATTTAAAATTCTGGTTATGCGAGTGGCTGCTCCTTGTAATGGCCAGAGCAGTTGTGCAGATCCAGGAATTCAAGCACATATACTTCACCAGAAGTGTACCTAAAGGATTTTTTAAATACATGTCAGGTGATTTAGACATGGGAATAGCAGCTTTAAGAGGATTGACCCTTTAATGTAATTTTTGGGTTCATATGGAAAATTGAACTTTAAGAAGGTGGACAATCAACAAGTGTGTGCTCATTTTTACTACCTTGGAGCTTACCAATAATTTAAACCCTTCAAAAGATGTAATGTGCTATGCATATTTCTTTCTTTCATGAGCTTGGACATACATAAACATAGATTGGAAATTTGGTAGGCAATGTACCACGATTTTGTTGGTGTCTACATTTGAGTTACTTTACTTAGGTGGCAACATAAAATGCCCACCTGGTTCCTAAACCCTATCCTCATATCTTGATTATACATATAGTGGGGTTGATTTACTATAGTTGGAGAGTGCAAAATCTGGTGCTGCTCTGTAGAGAAACCAATCAGCTTCCATCTTTTTTTTTTTTTTTTTTTTAGTCAAAGCTTAATTGAACAAGCTGAAGTTAGAAGCTGACTGGCTACCATGCACAGCTGCACCAGATTTTGTACTCTCCAGTTTTAGTAAATCAACCCCAGTATGTCCTGATATGCTTTGAGCATGAATGCACTGATAGGTACCTACAGTGTAATCGCATTAATATAAATATACCGCACAGGCGTATAATAGGCACCTTAATTTTAGGAGGGAAGTTTCAGAAAAAAATGTCACCATTGCCCATCAATGCAGCCTGAGTAGTACCCATCAATGCAGCCTCACCATTGCCCATCAATGCAGCCTGATCAGTGCCCAACTGCAACCTCACAATTGCCCATTAATGCAGCCTGATCAGTGTCCATCTCTAGCCTCTCCATTGCCCATTAATGCAGCCTTATCAGTGCCTATCTGCAGCCTTTCCATTGCAGCCTGATCAGTGCCCATCTCCTGCCTCTCCATTGCAGCCTGATCAGTGCCCATCTGCAGCCTCTCCATTGCAGCCTGCTCAGTGCCCATCTCCTGCCTCTCCATTGCAGCCTGATCAGTGCCCATCTGCAGCCTCTCCATTGCAGCCTGCTCAGTGCCCATCTGCAGCCTTTCCATTGCAGCCAGATTAGTGCCCATCTGCTGCCTCTCCATTGCAGCCTGATCAGTGCCCATCTGCAGCCTCTCCATTGCAGCCTGCTCAGTGCCCATCTGCAGCCTCTTCATTGCCCATCCATGCAGCCTGCTCAGTGCCCACCTGCAGCCTCGCCTTTGCCCACCATTGCAAGCTCACCAGTGCCGGATTACACAGAGCCGTGATCTCCTGTGTACCCGGCACTCGGTCACACACAGTCCCTCCTCCTGGCCTCTATGATAGACAGAACAGTGGTCCAATGCTGGGCCAGGAGGGGGGATTGTGTGTGACTGAGCGCCGGGTACACAGGAGATCACGGCTCTAAGTAATCCGGTGGTGCTCGCCCCCTCCTTCCACTCCAAGGCAGCTAGTAATCTGTGTATAACATACACACATGATTTGTTCCCGATTTTCAGCGGGGAAAAGTGTGTGTTATACACTGATAAATACGGTACTTCCTTTTATATTTTTGTTATTATTGTGTTAGAACGTCTCATTTTGCATTTTTTTTTGGAATTATCACACTGTTCCTCATTTCGAGGGACTGTCCTCTTTTAAAGCCAATACACTCTTTTCCACAATATGGAAAGGTTCCCCCAAGGGTTTTTTTTAGCAGCAAAGACAAAGAAAAGCGTATATGTAAAAAAGTCTTTATTTAAGAAAAATCAATCTCACGTGGCGATTTAAAATATGAGCTCTGGTTAGGGACATAATACATATTCCTTAATACAGCAATGCAAACATTTGATATTATCAGCATCAGATTACATAATGTCTGCTGTATAACAGGCTGACGCATTTCAACCCATACAGTGTGCCCAAAGTGTGACTTCTTGCAAGCCCTTTAGAGCTGGACTCCCATCCTCGGGGAGGGTAGTGATGACCATGGAGCCTCCTCAATCATTCAACTGTTTTTAATTCTCTGGTTAGAAGATTTGTCATTCCATCCTTTCAGCGGTAATTATAATATTTGTTCATATGAAATTCAGTACAATATGAAATGTTCTTGGAAATTTGAGATATTGAATGTATTTTTTTTTATAGCAAACCACACCCCTGAAGAAGACCATGGTTGTATGGGTCGAAACGCATCGGGCTGTTATACAGCAGACATTATGTAATGTGATGCTGATACTATTAAATGTTTGCATTGCTGTATTAAGGAATATGTATTATGTCCCTTAACCAGAGCTCATATTTTAAATCGCCACATGAGATTGACTCTTTTCTTTGTCTACGTTGCTAAAAAAAAAACCTTGGGAGAACCTTCCCATATTATTTGTTCCGGGGTGTACAGCCCTAGTAATTCTACCATATGTGTCTTCCCCATGTTAAACACTCTTTTTCACTTTTCTTCTTGGTCGTCCCTCTTTTTTGGTCTAGCGTACAGACATCTCTAAAAACAAATGCACTTTTTGACTTTCAAAAATGTTATACTGCGCTAAACCTTTCATCTATCCCCTAAATTACTGAATTTACTTTACCAAGCCAGTATAAATGAAACCTAGCAATGACAAAAAAGCACTTGTGGTTTTAACCAGTATATTTTTTGAAAATTATTCATCATGGTCCCTGTAACTATGGAGTTGACAACGGTATGTCCTTTGCCTTCATACTTTGTACTAAAACGTATCCCTCTTCCTAATATATATATATATATATATATATATATATATATATATCACATGCACACATTTTCATTCCAGTGCTCTGCAAGGCAACGATTTCAGAGCTTAAAGTGTTACTAAACCCACAACAGTAAAATCAGTCTGTATACTCAGTAAAGCATCCTTTGTTATACTCACTGTAGAACCTAAGGGGTTAATCATCCACATTGTGTAAAAAGGCTGTTTGATCCTGTCTTCTCTGATCCTCCCCTTATTTTACTATCCTCATACCATCTGCTGATAGTACAGAGTCTTGGAGGCACTCTGCACATGCTCAGTTTGGTGTGTATTGCAAGAGTTTTTTTTTTTTTTGGGGGGGGGGGGTGCATGTGATTTTTTGGAAGGATGCAAGTGATCAGCACAGGGCCAATCAGCACTGTCCAGACAGAGGGTCAGGAGTCATGCAGCCTCATAGGACAGTCAGAGAAGAATGAAAACTCCTCCTACAAGCTTTAAGCAGACACTGATAGAAATCACAAGACTGCTATATACTGCTGATGAGAAAGGGTATTTAACAGTTTATATTTACTAAAATCATTGAATTTCCATGTTCTGTGTACTGTGGGTGAACATATATAGTGAATGCAGGGTCCTGGGTTTAGTAACACTTTAATAGGAAAATTTGCAGTCATGATTCTTTGCCTGTTCACACCTTTTAAACTGCAACATGGCACATAAAAATTGTTTATGTGTCTTCAAAAATGCCAAACTGTACTGCTTTACAGTATGTAGAAGCACGTGATATACCATGAATATATCCTCTACATAAACATTTTCTTATAACTTATCACAGACCAGCCCTGAATTCATTTGACTAAATCTTACAAAACTGTACAAGCTAATGCTTGTATTCTTACCGCAGACTATTCATACAATGTATTTTTTGTTTAATGAACAAAGCACCTCCTCTTGAAAATTCCACATGCCTCTTTTTCCCAGTGAATATATTATGAAGAACTGCATTTATGAGATAAAACCAGCTTCCTTGCTGCAAGCAGGCAGATAATGTTCTGAGAGGGGCATATGGGATTAATTGGGAAGAGGATCAGGGATAGTGAAGAGAAGGGTGCTGAGCAGACAGGCCAGTCTGACAGGGTGATAAGATCAGTTCATTATAGAAGGCTTTCGTACAGCATGTCGGGAACATCAGAAAACCACTTTCCACAATATATCAAAGGAAGGAAGGATTTCAATCGCTAACGAAGCTGCTGGAATATTTTCTGTTTTTTTTTAAATGAGCAGATTATTGTGCGTCCCTGGAATTAACACAGTATGTTTGGGGGACAGAGGGACAGTACTAGGAAAGTGTGAATTTCAGACAAGAATTGTTAAAAGGAGGTCATGCTCAAAAAATCTTTCATAATGCACACTCACAACACGTTCGCAGATTTCAACTGTATACATGACAGACTGCAAGACAGATAAATGGTAAAACATCACCACCGCATGCATACTTAGGAGCGTATTGTTGGAAAGCCACTGGAGTCATGGATTGCTTCATAAAAAAGAACATAGTCTTCCAAAATATTTGAATTGTATGAAACTGCAAAGCCACCAGGCTACTTAATTTTATTAGGAACAAAATTCATAAACATCTGTCTAATATAATATATATATTTTTTCACAAATTTTTGTTCAAGTATAAGTAAAGACAATATTTTATTTTACTTTTGCACAGAGTAGGGGAAGACTGGATCGCTTGCCAAATTGTAAGTGCTGTTTGTGTCCATGCTTGGGAGTTTCACCCCTCTCATTTTCTTAGAGACCATTGTCCAGATACGGAAAGTGAGAGGAAATCCAAACATTTTAAGCTGTATTCGGAGGAAGAGGCGAGGGAAAATCCTCCAATCGCGACACCTGTTTCTGTAACAGATCTCTAAGATGGGAATTCTGTTCACTTTTGAGAGGTGTTCCTTCATTTTCTATCATGCCTCCAGTATAGTAAAGGGAATTCTCCCCAGCTGGGCACACAAAGAACAAATACTGTAACTCGAGAGGGGTTTTAGCCTACACTATATAGAACAATAAAACTGCTGGCTTTACATACACTTTAAATTTTGTAAATTTTTTTAAGAGGCAGTGTATTCAATGTCCAATGATTTTACATCATGGTCTGTGCGGTATTACACATATTCCTTGGAAACGGTATGAAACGGTATGGGGAAAATTTGGTAAAATAGCAGGTGGTTAAATAGGAACTGCGCTGCAAACAGGTGTATTATAATAAAAAGATCTCTGAGGGTTCCACATAAATATCAAAAAGAAAAACACTAAACACAACCCATGTGAAGATAAAACAATATGAAAAATCCCATCAGTGAAATAATAAAGTCCAAATATAAATTCAAATAATGTCCAATAAGGTGCAATGAAACTAATAAATCCTTCCAGTGACACCACGTGAAAAATCCACCACCAGGTAAATTGAATGCTTACCAACGGCAAGCTATGAAACAGCTTGTAAATAAACCAGGCGCACAATCATATTGACGTCCTGTTATGATCAACAATGTGGGGGGAGGATGACCAGGATGGCCAGGCAAACCAGGCAGACCAGGATGGCTCCATCCAAAGGATCAATATACAGGCAGCAGGGAGGACCCAAAAAGAATAAAAAGACGGCTCTCCATGGCGCAGATCAGTGGGTATAAACAATTTATTAAATAGATTATTGCACTTACATAAACAGCAGAGTTAAAAGCAAGGATAAAAATACAGCAGCCGGCTGGCCAGCGAACACCCGTTCAAGACGAGAAGCACAGCGATGACGTCAGCGCGTCAACCTTCCAAAATAACAGGGGCTATTCTATTAGTAAAGCTGGTATCATTAAATAGGGTAAAGCCGTGTTCAGCTGTGAATTCTCAATCATATACCAAAGACATGACATTTTGGATGTTTGCTAGCACATGGCTAGTTTATTAATTGAACACAGATTTGAATTATTTACAAAATTTAGTGAACAGTCACTTAACAGTCTCTATTCTTTTTAGTAAATCACCACCTGGTCTGTCAATTGCAAAATGCATTCTGAACTACTATCTAATTCCAGATCAGCATGCAGCAAAAACTACCAAAACTGGACTCATTTAGAAAAATTCAACAGATATTTGTAAGCAGGATAATGAAAGCGTTGCTAGGAATTGCCATAGACCTTTGATGTATTATTAATATGATAGTAATTGTAGTAAAAATGTATATATTTAAAACCCCTTCATGCCGAGCGTACGCATATATGCGGCCTCGGCTTTCAGGGGTTATACCAAGATGATGCCTGCAGCTGCAGGCATCACCCCAGTACTGTTTTTTAGAGCGAGCGATCAGCTTTCCAGGGATAACAACCGATGCGGCTAAAAGCCGCTTGACTGTTATTCCGAAGGAGCGGGAGGGGACAACCCCCCTCCCGCCGCCTTCCGCCGCTCTGACCGGGCCCTCCGTTCCCACGGGGGGACTCGATCCGTGATCCGGCACTTCTGGCGTCTAGCCACAGACTGGAACTAAGCCATAAATGACTTTGTTCAAGTCTTCTGAATGTAAACATGGAATCGACGTCACAATGTCACTTCCGATTTACTTGGCTGCCAATGACGCCGGATTTAAAAAAATATACAGTATTCAGAATCGCCGTTTTTGCCGATATGAATACTCTGAAGTGCAAAGGAGGGATTGGAGGTCTTTTAGATCCCCGATCCCTCCATAAAAAGTACCTGTCACCACCTATTACCGTCCCAAGGGAAGTTTACATTATACCTCCTCTGTAACTCTAACCTTGTAACCATAAAAAAATGTAAAAGGTACCGTAGTTTGTCGCCATTCCACGAGTGCGTGCAATTATAAAGCGTGACATGTTTGGTATCTATTTACTCGGCGTAACATCATCTTTCACATTATACAAAAAAATTGGGCTAACTTTACTGTTTTGTTTTTTAAAATTCAAAGTGTCCCTTTCCCCAAAAGTTGCGTTTAAAACACCGCTGCACAAATACTGTGTGACATAAAATATTGCAAAAATCGCCATTTTATTCTCTAGAGTCTCTGCTAAAATATATATATATATATAATGTTTGGGAGTTCTAAGTAATTTTCTAGCAAAAAATATGTATTTTAACTTGTAAACACCAAATGTCAGAAATAGGCTTAGGCATGAAAGGGTTAAAGCCCAACTCCAGCCTAAATGTTCCTATTATTTCGAATACAGTATGGAGGATTAGAATTTGTGTTTTTTTTTATTGTTTTTAAATGTCCATCTTAAGGAAATCTCCAATAGGCAAACAGACAAAACATATTTTTAGTAGAGTGGGGAAGAAGCAGAATTGAAAATGCTTTTATTGCTGTGCATATCTTCTGGTCCCTGTGACAATCCTTGACTGCATTTCTCGTAGGAATGTCACGGGGACAGGAAATTAGTGAAAATCTCCCCAGTGGGAGTTACAGAAGAAAATTATACCTATTTCTCATGCTACACTTTGTCTGCCGTTATTAGAAATAATAAAATATGTTTTGGTTGCCTGTTTTATATAACTGTAAGGGATACGCAGGATTTTAACATTATGTAACATTATGCATTTTTTTATACTGTGTTAGCTTTTTGTGTTACCAGTCTTCAAGATGTTCCCCCCCGCAAATCACTAACAGAAGATGTAAATAAAAATTAATTTATTTAAGATTAAATATTGTAAACTGTCAATGTTTGCATGACAACTTGTACAATTTTAATGAAAATCCTCTTTTTTGTGGTAGATGTTGCTAAATGAATAAAAACGTATACAAAGCTAATGTTTTTAAAATTAAATTCAATTTACTGTGATAACTGTAGATTTATTATACTAACTAATCTGATAATTGTACAAGACATTTAATACTCCATTTCTTTTCCATAATTATTATTTTTTAGATTGGTTAGCATCACCAAAAGCTTTGACTTCCATAATTTAAAGCTAAAAATTACAAGTGATATTACATAGTAAACACTAATACTTAATGATAATTACGTTAAAAAAAGCGTAAATAAGCCTTAGCAGCAAATCAGATTTCATTATTTCAGATTATTCCAACCAATGAAAGCAGTGGGTAATTATAACTGATTTCTGTCAATATTACTCTCTCTATGCCTTACTAAAGGATTTTTTTATTCTGTGATCAAAGACACCATCTATCTATTTTCATTTTGTAGACAGGGAAGGGCAGGGACCTGCCTTTGTATCCTTTCCTGATTGATTGATCTGAGAAACTGGCATGAAAATGTTGATACCACTGGTCATGAACTTTGAAACAAATTATTTGTGTTTAATTTTAAAATGAGTAGTTTGGTTTGCTTTATAGCTATTTTTATATGAGTATGCTCAGTTGAAAAAAAAATCTCTGCTAGGTCAGAGAGGGTTGGATGAGAATTTAAAACCTTCAAATTACAGACTACTTCAAAAAATGGGAGACAAGATTGTCCTCAAGAGAAATGGAATATGTGCCTATAGCCACTATTGTTTTTTTCTTTCTTTGTCTCAGAAAAAAAAAGATAAAGCCTGGATTGTTGCTATGGGCAAGTGATCCCCTTTTCGTGCAAAGGTATTTTTCTCCAGTTTATATAAACAGCCACCTTGGAATTATACAGATGATCCCAGCATGCATACATGCATGTTATCAGATCTAATAAAGGAGGTACCCCATAGCAGGCAAATAAATCTGGTAAGAATTGTTTGCTGTAGGGTGGAAATAGCTGTATAAGCTTCATGAGTTAAAGATCATTAATAGTGCTTTGCTTGTGTTAAATTTGTGTAAAAATAATAGCCAGGGCAGCAATATAGGACACATCAGATGCTTAGTGTCTGCACAGATGGACTCAAAGTCAAATTTAATTAATAGAGAGGATCCAGAGGAGACCCACACTAAATGAGTGTATGATGTAAGCAATGACCCACTGGCCATTAAGAAGACACATCTAACAAAACGATATAAAGATTAAAGCTATACCATAATCCATTTAATTTAGTGTAACTGTAAAGTTTATTGCTTCATCATGATGTTCTTAGCAGTCATAAGCATGAACTTGTTCGGAATGTGAAGAGTGAATGTTTAAATAAGGGAGCAAAAGGACAGGCAGGGTTTAAGTTTTTTTTTAACAAACAGAATTAAATGCTAAAATGGCACAGATGGGGCAGTTCAGGACAGGAAGGATGTGAAGTACTGTAATGTGGTGGATTAATGTAACCGTTTCTGGAGCAGTCACATATGCAGTGAACAATGAGGTTGGGGGCTCAGCTCAAGTGCTCTGTGACCCACTTTTCTCTTACAGCTGGCACTGGAATTACGGATACAAATGTTAGCTATTGGGAAGAATACTGCCTTACAGAAATTACTTTTTTATGTTCAGTGTACAATTTCCAAGGGAAATATTTATTAGATCCTAGCTATACCACTTAGTTAAACCATCTGCAATTCTGTTACAGTAATTTAAAAATATTGATTGGGAATTCACACTAGTTGTACAAATTTTATTTGGTTTATTTCACTTTTAGCAATAATAAATTTGTATATTTTGCTGATTATTAAGTGTGAGATACTAGGTTGTTTTGTTCTCATATACCAAGACTCTTTTTTGACTTTCCCTACAGGCAGATAGCAGGACCTATTTAGTTTCATGATTACTAGAGTACATGGATTCTTTTTCACCAGGTCAAAGGAAAACATGCTGGAGTCGCTTTATGAAGACTTAGTACAGATAATAACAGCACAAAAACCTGAGAACACTTATAGCCTGCCATACATGGATTGTTTTGTTTTTTTTGTTTCTTTTTTTATCAGCCGGAAAATTATTAAAGTATTATTAATTAAAGGAAGAAACAAATGGATCCACACAAGTAATGTAGAAGGAGGAATCCTCCCTGCTGTGCTATTTCATTCTGACAACTAAGATTCACTCATTATCTGAATACACTGATCAGCACTGCAGCTGATTGGCTGCAAGTGCTGATTGAATGAAAGTTTTCCAACAGTCCCGCTTGAGAGAAGTCGTTCATTATACCGAATTCTATTGAGCGAGAACAGCCATAGATGGATCAAAATTCGGTCGGTCCCTGCTGAACTGGCTGAATTTCTATCCATGTATGGCCAGCTTTCGCAGATGTCAGCAACACACACATATTGCCTATAAAGTAAAGTGGCAACACAATCAAACCTTTCCCCTTTTTTCAACAATGATGTTATGCATATTGTACTGTACTACACTTCTAATGAATTCTGAAAAAAGTCTTTACAGTGTTTGTTACCCTAAAAAAAAATAGATCCTGTTCCCTTAAAGCATGTTATAAATTTAATTTGTAATTTGGTCCCCTGTATCAACTAAAAAAACCTGGCTGATCCTGCCTGATTCTGCCCTCCCCCTGTAAACTGACCATGGTTTATCATGGCTGCTGAGCCCTGAAACCATGGTCAGATTCTGTGCCTCCGTCATCCGCAGCTCTCCTGTCGTCCTCTCCCCTCCCTGCCTGTCTGCTCATGACAGTGCCAGCCCCATCCCCTCCTGCTGCTTTAAAAACTATAATATATTTATGCCATCCCCTTTGTTATATAACAATATGTGTCCCAGTGTCTGATCTATATAAAAAAATACAGATTATACATTATATTAGAGCGTCTCCTGGCGCTCACATGACTCCTCAGCTTTGTCTCCTCCTCTCCTCCCCGGCTGACGTCAGCGGGAGTGCTCGGCCCCACCCACTATAGCTGTCAGCTGGGGAGAGGAGAGAGCCGAGGAGTCATGTGAGCACCAGTAGATGCTCTGATATAAGCTATAATCTGCATTTTTTTTTAATATAGATCAGACACAGGGACACATATTATTATATAACAGAGGGGATGGCATGAGTAGATTATAGTGGCTTAACAACCACTTTAAAGTGGTATTAAACCCAAAAAGAAATATGTATTAAATTGCAGCTTACCAATTCTTATATGTGGCAGATGCTTTGGCTTCTGTAGTTGCCTAAAAATGTTAGCTGCAGTTAGACTTTAATCTGTGGCCATACGCCAATCAAATTTCAGCTGATTCCTGATAAACTATCCGAAATTCAATCATTGGGTGGCCCTGTCACCATGTCCCACTCAACATCCACTTGATTGAAGAATCGAAAGAGCTGAGCAGGATATTCTCAGCAGTTGCACGTTCAAGTATTCTGACAGCTGATAGGGCTAGCCGTCAAAATACAATAAGAGTTGGGAGAGATTTGTCCATGCGCACTATTTAGCCTGGATGGAGAAATCTGTTAAATATTTTTCAGGCTGATCTAACAGTGTATGGCCTGTTTAAATCAAATCCTTCTCAATCTGCTAATGCGTCTAACACTAACTTATCCCCAGACTGACAATGCTGCTGTCCAAAGGTTTTTAAGTTGCTTCTCCATCCAGAGTGAAGACACCCTTCGACAGAAAGTGTGTTACTGGCCATATCACCAAAAAAAAGGTAAAAAACAAGGCATAAAAAAAAGAAAACAAATGTAGCTGCCATATTTAAGGACTGCTAAGATGCAATATATTATTTTTTTGTTTTGGGTGTAATGCTGCTTTTAGTCCATCTACCTAAAAGGCTACATACTGATATTCTGTCAATTATTGCAGAAAGAAGGTCAGTGACTAGACCTGAGTCTGTAGTTTGTCTCTACTGGTGTCAGTTTCCCCATTATTGGCACTATATGTCCATTCCAGTATGCTATGAGTGATTTCTGTTTTCTCCTCTGTACTCTGATGTGGTGTTCAGATTGTGAAGAGATGTTTCTATGGGAGATTATTTATGAACATTATCCTTTCTATTGTGTATAAGTAACAAAAAGGTGGGTGGCATTTCAGCTTGAGGAACACAGGCTGTGAATGTACCCTGACATGAGTGGGAGTTCAAGCACTGGGGTTGAGTTACTAAAACCTGAGAGTGCAAAATCAGGTGTAGCTGTGCATGGTAGCCAATCAGCTTCTAATTTCAACTTGTTTAACCAGTTCCCAACCGGCGCACGCCGCTGTACGTTGGCAGAATGGCACGGCTGGGCAAATGAGCGTACCTGTACATCCATTTGAATTCCCCGCTGTGTCATTGCGTGAGTCGGGTCGCCGGTCCGCGGGAGCTCCGTGAGTCGGGTCGCCGGTCCCGCAGACTCGATTGCCGCAGGGATACCCGCGATCGCCTCGCGAAGAGGACGAACGGGGAGATGCTGATGTAAACAGCATCTCCCGTTCTGCCTAGTAACAAGTGTCACTGATCACAGCTCCCTGTCATCGGGTGCTGTGATTAGAGTAATGACACACACAGCCCATCCCCCTACAGTTAGTAATCACACTTAACCCCTCCCTGCCCCCTAGTTGTTAACCCCTTCACTGCCAGTGTCATTTACACAGTAAGCAGTGCATTTTTAATCGCACTGATCGATGTATGAATGACAATGGTCCCAAAAATGTGTCAAAAATGTCTGACATGTCCGCCATAACGTCGCAGTCACAATAAAAATCGCTGATTGCCACCATTACTAGTAAAAAAAAAATTATTAATAAAAATGCCATAAAACTATCCCCTATTTAGTAAACGCTATAACATTTGCGCAAACCAATCAATAAACGCTTATTGCAATTTTTTTTTGCCAAAAATATGTCGAAGAATACGATCGGCCTAAACTGAGGAAAAAAAATGTTTTTTTATATATTTTTGGGGGGATATTTATTATAGCAAAATGTAAAAAATAATGCGTTTTTTTTCAAAATTGTCGCTCTTATTTTGTTTATAGTGCAAAAAATTTAAATCGCAGAGGTGATCAAATACCACCAAAAGAAAGCTCTATTTGTGGGGAAAAAAGGACATCAATTTTGTTTGGGAGCCAGGTCGCACGACCGCGCAATTGTCAGTTAAAGCGACACAGTGCCGAATCGTAAAAAACGCTCTGGTCAGGAAGGGGGTAAAATCTTCCGGGGCTAAAGCGGTTAATTAAGCTTTGACAAAAAAAGACAAGAAGCTGATTGGTTTCTATGCAGAACTGCACCTGATTTTGCACTCTCAAGTTTTAGTAAATCAACCCCACTGTGTTAAAACACAATATTTCCATTTTAAGTGACGAGATTGATGTTCACAGACTTTTGCACACTGATATGTGCCATAGATTAGCAGAGAATTTGTTTTGCCACTGTGTGGACTGAGATAATTTATGCACTGTGGAGATTATGGCGTAGTTTATTTTTTTTTATGTAGATACTGATTATTTTACGGAGTGGGGATTGGGATTATTTATACACCATGGGGTTCATGAATGTAGCTAATTCATTTTGATGTATAGATTTATTTTATATAGTGATAGATACATTTTGTTCATATTAGTAACACTACACTCTTTCACAAAATACTTCTGTGAAAGAGTGTATATAAAAACATGACTAATTTATGTTATCAAGTGTAGAATGACACTGACACATCCAGTTAGGATTTAGATATTTGTCTAACTCTCCGTGTTCAGAATAAGCATACTTTTATCCATTAGAAAACAAACTTCCTTAGCGTGTTTACTTATAAACTGAGTACAGTAGTTGCTATTTTTTATTAGACAACAATATTTGTTGCTTTGCATTTTTTTATCTAGTGCATGTGTTTATATTATTTGTAATGGTGAAATACTAGAAACCTTTTTTTCAAAATGGGATATATTTTTTAACTTATTTTTTTTCTATTTCTACACTTTTTTTTCACAATCTGTTTCATTTTTATCATTTTGTTTCCTTCCTTTTGACATCACAACTTTGTATTTTAAGGTATCATAAATTAGACAAAAACTCTGGAGGTAAATAGGGCCCAGAGTAGTGCAACGATAAAGTGAATATTTTATTGATCATTTTCAAATGGCCTTACATTTCATTGACTTAAGCAGGCCATAGATGATGTGATTTTCTTTCCTGCAAACATGGGTTGCAGGAAAGAAAACTGCTTGATTTCCGAATAGACACAGTCAATGTTGATGAGGGAATCCCTCCCACAGATCTAAGGCAAAGGGTACAGGGAGAGCACAGTGATTGTTGCTAGCGGCCATGGCGGCTGGCAACAATCACATGCTAGAAATCCGACATGCTAGTTGTACCCAAGTTGATTGATGGATTGACCTGGGTACCATCTGGCCGGCCATACACGCCTAGAATCTCGGCTGGTTTAGCAGGAACAGGTCAAGATTCTAACCGTTAATGGGCAGGCTAATTGTACCAAGTCAATCGATCAACTTGGGTACAACCAGCCTGCCGGATTCATGATAATCACTTTCTTCTCCAAGCGAGGAAGGCTTCCCCTGCCCTCCCCTGCCAGGAGGAGACAATGGCTGATTCCCCTGTCAGCAATGTCTGTGTTGATGGGGGAATCATGCAAATCTCTTTCCTGCAAAGAAATTTGCACCGTGTATGGCCGGCCTAAATCTGCTCATACAATCGAATCTCAGCTGGTCCCTGCAGAACGGGTCAAGATACAAACCATCTATGGCTGGCTTTACATTGCTATCTAATCCGTGAATGTAAGCGTAGAGTTTGAAGTATGAAGATAACAGTATGTTGCCTGAGTAACCAGTGCATGTCTGCCAGGGTCCTGCTGTGAAGATGACTATTCCTAGATACAACTGTAAATGTCAACATTGGTGGAAGAATCTCAAATATCTACACCTAGTCTGCAGAAAATGTATAGTATAGTTGCTTCAGTTTTAAAGTCTTTCATATCTTTAAAAAGCTTTGGCAATGTATATTTTTAACTCACCTCCGGTAGAGTAGGTTGTGAGACCTTTCATAAGTGGATAGACCAGAGTGTTACCTACAAAGACAAAGCTAGTTTAGTTATGCAATTAACATTATTTTTAGAACATCTATAGAAATGGTACACAGATTGAATACAGGTCATTCTAGTCCAACCTGCTGGAAAAGTAACACACAAGAAATGTATACTGTATATGAAAATTTTCAAGTGCTTCTTCTAATCAATGATAGTCCTTCCTTCTTCTGTATTCAGGACACACAACAAAATAATATATGATGTATATTCTCACAATTATCAGAATCTGCTATTATTTGCTTTTACGGGCAGCCATAAGAATTTACTGTTATATATCATTGAACCTGTAGATGTTTCATTTACTGCGTAGGAAGTGGATTTTATTGTAGCTCATATTCTTTGAGAATTTCAATTCTTTATTATTTTTAAAGAAAAATGTAAAAGTAAAAGGCTATGACTAAGGCTGTTGCTGAAACGCATCAACTGTTTTGCTTGTCACTTTTTGAAACCAACCATTAAAATCGCTATATGGAATACAGAGTTGCTGCCTCAATCCTTTTACTTGTAAATGTAAAAAGCCCTGTGAGTTAAACTGCCAAACTGGTCCTTATGTTTTTATGGGTTCACCCCCCCATGCCTTTAAAGCACCCAATAAGACACAAAGAAAACCAACAGGGATTCCCTAATGATGTGATTGATAGTGTACAGCGACGTAATTAAGTGATGGATGTAAATGTGCAAATTATACAAAAAGGAAAATCTTATATCACCTCTTGGACATGGATGGTGACACATGAGGTTTATGTATTTATACACATGATGTGACGACATGACAACACAGCCTTTATGCCATTTACCCAATAAGGTAGGGTACATTAATATAAGGGAAAGAACAAGCTGGTGCATTTTTTAGAGCATGAGACTGGCTAAAAGTTCAAAGAACAACTTTGCTCATAAAAATTAGGAAAGGGGAATGAACTGGTCTGCCCAGAAAATCAGGCAGTTAGACATCAAAGAAATCCTGGACAGCCGCACTCCAAAAATATTTGCCTTTATTCAATAAAGTGTCATCCAAAATACAGGTCACAGCAAAGTGGAACAAAGCTTATGCGTTTCACACTACACAGAGTGCTTAGTCATAGCAGAAAATCAGGCAATTGCTGCAATTGAACAAAAAAATCTCTGGAAAAAAACACCATAATGTAAAGAATTTAGGTGAATTATAAAAATGCCATTAGCTTTAGCTGTAGAATGCCACATAAAAATGGGAGTTTTGCTGCATATTGCAGAATTTTTGCATTAGCGGCTTTTAGGGTTTTGCCACGTTGTTTAACATTTTCCAGCCTGAAAATGCCCCTGCCAAAAAATGCTGATTACAGTCTATGTATGCATGAACACATAGGATAACATGCTGGGGAGTTTACTGGCTGTACTGTAGAAAAAAATGCCTGATGTCCAAAACCGCAGCTGTAAAAACGCTCAGTGTGCATGAGGCCTTAAACCCAAAAGCAAACATTTTTTATATTGCAGCTTGCCAAATCTTACATGGGATGGCTGAGTTCAATTTCTTTTTAGACTTTCTTTCTTCCATTTTCATCTGGTGAACCAGCCAGCAAGTCTGTTGTTTTTCGAAATCGCAAACTCTCCAGTAGAATGTATCAGTTTACATGGACAAACCCTAGCAAGGGTGCTTAAAATCATCAGCTTTTTTTTGTTCATGTAACACCTTTATCCCAAAAGGAAAAGGCTGGAACTGATTATAAAGTGTGAGCTGGAGTTTGGCTTCAATTTGTTAGTCATTAAATCTGCTAATACATTTAACACTACTCACCCCCCAGACTGACAATGCTGCTGTCTGCTGTGTCTCCTGTGTTCATTCATCCAGAGTGGTGTCTCACTAATACAGGAGGTGTGTTACTGGCCAGATCACCAGATGATAACACAGGGAAAAAGCCAAAGAAACAAAAATGGATACAGCCATCACATCTAATGATTGGAAAGCCGCAATATAATACCTTTTTAGTTTTGGTTTTAATACCGCTTTAATAACCAGTCTGCTCCTTTTCTTTCACTTTCTAACACTGTAGAATCCTCCCTCACAGGTAAAATATTGCCTCACTTTCAGAAGAATCCCAGTGCATTCACATTTGCAAAGGCAAACACATCCAGGATGTTACTTGTTCAGGTTGATCAGCTGACAAATAAGTGAAGAATTGTGTGTTAAAAGATTTGCAGGCACAACACTTTTACAAAAGATTGTAAAACTAGTAGTATGTTGAAACCAGGCATAGGCTATTCAAGGAATATGAAATATGTGAACCCAGCGCTGTCTGTGAAAAATATTCCTACTCTATACGAATAATATATAAAACATCTGTGTATAAAAATGAATATTATATATATGCATATCACATAAAATTCATAAAGTGACACATATATATTTGGTGCCAACAACTAGTCCTTTAACCGATCAAGGACCTTCCCAGGTACATATACTGCGGCAGGGCGGCCCTTAAGAGCAAAATCACGTACCTGTACGTGATTTTTTTCTTTGGGTCTCAGGCGTGCCGTCGGAAACTCACTCCCACTGTGATTGGACACAGCGGGAGCCAATCAGCGGGTCTGGCGGACCCGATGTCCGCCGGAACCTGCCGATCCTTCCAGAGGCAGACAGAACAGCAGAACCAGGCAGAACAATGTAAACAAGGCAGATCGCCGTTCTGTCAGAGAGGAAGATGGAGATCTTGTGTTTCTGCTAAGCAGGAACACAGATCTCTGTCTTCACCCAGTCAAAGGAATCCCCCCCCCCCCACAGTTAGAAAGCACTCCCTAGTAAAACATTTAACCATTTGATTGCCCCTGATGTTAACCCCTTCCCTGCCAGTGTCATTAGTACAGTGACAGTGCATTTTCTATAGCACTGATCACTGTATTGGTGTCACTGGTCCCCAAAAAGTGTCACTTAGTGTCACTGCTGCAATGTCACAGTTCGGCTAAAAATCGCTGATCGCCGCCATTACTAGTAAAAAAATAAAACCAATAAAAATTCCATAAATCTATCCTATAGTTTGTAGAGGTTATAACTTTTGCGCAAACCAATCAATATACGCTTATTGGGATTTTTTAACCAAAAATATGTGGCAGAATACATATTGGCCTAAATTAATGAAGAAATTTGATTTTTTCACATTTTTTTATTGGATATCTTTTATAGCAAAAATATAAAGAAATTTTTGTTTATAGCACAAAAAATAAAAACCGCAGAGGTGACCAAAAGAAAGCTCTATTTGTGGGGTAAAAAGGACATCAATTTTATTTGGGTACAGTGTCTCTTGACTGCGCAATTGTCAGTTAAAGCAATGCAGTGCCGTATCGCAAAAAATGGCCTAGTCAGGAAGGGTGGTGAACCTTCCTGCGCTAAAGTGGTTAAAGTGCAATTTGTGCTTCAGTTGTCTTGCGCCTTTAAGGTGCTGTGAAAAATCATAAGGTGCTGTGCTCCCCTTCTTCTTATGCCCTCACTCACCGGTTCTCAGTGAAAAACACGCCTGAGGTGGGAACTTCCGGTGATGTCATATCCTGTATTTGGAGTGCAGACTGGGACTATTGAGTTCCAAACCAGTGATACATGCGTTTAATCCAAGAAAGTTACATGTGAGTGTTCAATCTGTTTTTAAAAATAATTTTTTAAATAAAATGGAATTACGCAATAGATATCTCCTGATTCTCATTTTATGGTAACGAATATGAGAGAGCAGCCATCCTGTTGGAATACAAGAGAAAACTACCCACTACAGAAACCAGAGGAGTTTTCCTAACAGGCGTTTTTTTCACTGACAGTTGGTGAGTGAGGGCATAAGTGGAAGGGGCGCACAGCACCTTATGATTTTGCACCGTACCTTAAAGGCACAAGACAACTGAAGTATGAATTATACTTTAAAGGACTAATTGTCAGCACCAAATATATATGTGGAATTTTATGTGCTATGCATAGATATAATAATGTATAAACACAGATGTTTTATATATTATTCGTATAGAGTAGGAATATGTAAGTTTGTATTAGAGCTGCACGATTAATCATTAAGAATCGAGATTGCAATTCTTTCCACCTCGCGATCTTAACAAAGCATTTTCCCGATTCTATGCAGAGTTCTCTGCTCAAGCCGACAGCTTTAAAAAAAAAAAAAAATCAGGCAGTCCGCCAAGTTTCACAACATTCCTCAGCCGCTGAGCATAAACATAAACATTGTAATGTTTTGTTCTTTAGATCAAATGAATGAACTTCGGTCTTTAAATGAGGGAAGTTTAACCACTTAAAGACTAAACCTTTTTCTAACATTATTTTTTTTAAGTTAAAATCATTATTTTTTGCTAGAAAATTACATAGAACCCCCAAACATTATATATATATATATATATATATAGATATATATAGATACATATATAGATATATATATCTATATATATCTATATAGATATATATAGATATATATATCTATATATATATAGATATATATATATTTTTTTTTTAGCAGACACCCTAGAGAATAAAATGGTGGTTGTTGCAATATATTATGTCACACTGTATTTGCGCAGCGGTCTTTCAAATGCAATTTTTTTGGAAAATAAATACACTTTCATTAATTAAAAAAACTAAACAGTAAAGTTAGCCCAATTTTTTTGTATAATATGAAAGATGATGTTAGGCTGCGAGAATCGTGAGAGAATTGGGATCTTTATTCTAAGCAAAAAAATTGTGATTCTCATTTTTCCCAGGATCATGCAGCTCTTGTTTGTATAGAACATTTTTCACAGACAGCGCTGGGTTCACATACTTTATTTTTTGAAGGACACTGCACCTTTCACCACAGCAGCAGTCTAACCTTTATTTGCACTGATTCATGTACCGCAGCGTGGGGACACCAATAAGAAATAGCTGAGTATTTAAGGAATATATAAGGCCAGTTTTGGTATTTTTACTCTATATTGTTCAGGCTTAAAATGATTTTTCCTTAGATAATAAATATTAAACATGTTTTAGCCACTTGCAGCCACCATGTGGTGAGCTCTAAACAATAGTAGTGGATTTTAGAATTTAGATAACAGCTTTGATTGTGAAATAGTTCTGAAGAGCAGGGAGCTCAGATTACACACACTGAAAAATGATTAGCAGAGAAGGAATACAGCCCTCCTTTTATCTCATAGCTGTGTTAAGTTAGATAAATCTGTCTGACTGGTGGCTTAGCTATACATGAAGAACTTCCAAACCAGCAAGCAGTGCTCAGATTTTTGTTTATGTGATTGGTCCTCTTCACAAGTACAGGTGCAGTGGTTAGTCAGGGTAGCTTCTCAGGAACTCAGGAATCTTTCCTGGTCATTTTTTGGTGCAAGAGGCTCCTGGAAGTGTCCTAGTTATTATTTAGATGTGCTATTTTTTTTTTGCATTTGACCTCCTGGCTCCGTGTAAGGGACCATAGGACACCACTTAAAGCATTTGTTAAAAAAAAAACAAAAAAAAAAAAACAGATCTTGTCCCCTTAAAACATTAATTAATAACAGCACAGTACTTGTGCTGTGTACTTTGGCCCTTCTATTACCTAAAAAACCTGGCTGATCAAAAAAAAACAAAAACAGATCCTGCCCCCTTAAAACATTAATTAATAACAGCACAGTACTTGTGCTGTGTACTTTGGCCCTTCTATTACCTAAAAAACCTAGCTGATCCTGCCTGGTTCTGCCCCCCCTCCCCCGTAAACTGACCACAGTTTATCATGGCTGCTGAGCCCTGACACCGTGGTCAGTTTACATGCCTCCATCATCTGCAGCTCTCCTCTCTGCTCTCCCTCGTCCTTTCCCCCTTCCCCTCCCTGCCTGTCAGCTCCGTCCACTCCCCAGCCCTCCCCTCCTGCTGCTATAGTAACTACACTTTAAACATACCATCCCTTCTGTAAAATAACCCAGTATCTGGTCTGTATAAAAAAGATGCCGATCTGTACCTTATATCAGAGCGTCTCCCGACGCTCACGTAACTCCTTGGCTCTCTCTCTTTTCTCCTCCCCTCCTTCCCAGCTGACATCATCGGGAGTTCTCGGCCCCTCCCGCTATAGCTGTCAGCCGGGGAGAGTAGAGAGCCGGGGAGTCACGTGAGTGCCAGGAGACGCTCTGATATAAGGTACAGATTGGCATCTTTTTTATATAACATAGACACTGGGGTACATAATGTAATTTTACAGGGGGGATTGTATGTTTATAGTGTAGTGGCTTAACAACCATTTTAAGGAAACTGACTGTAAAATGAGGTGCCCTACACTCTGTGGACAGTGGGTGAACAGTCATGGCTCGTTAGAGGTTTGCTAGCTATCAGCAAGCAGAAGTGAGGTGAGCTATCTGCTTGAAGTAAAGCCTCGTACACACGATCGGATTGTTGGCCAACAAAACCGTGGACTTTTGTTCGAAGGGCGTTGGCCCAAACTTGTCTTGCATACACACGGCCTACAATTGTTCGCCAACAAATACGAACGTAGTGACGTATTACATTGTTTTTCAGCTCTTTAGCGCCACCCTTTGGGCTTCTTCTGCTAATTTCGTGTTCGTAGAAGTTTGGTGAGTGTTGATTTACGCTTTTCATTGCACACTTTTCATTTCACACTTTTCATTTAGCACTTTTTATTTTGTGCTTTTCATTTCGCACTTTTCATTTTGCACTTTTCAGTTCGTTTCTGAACGCCGTTCGTCAACCAGCCATGTTGCGGAATCGGAGGAGATAACATGTTATTTATTATTGGCCTTGGAGTTATTGCTTTGACCCAAGTGCAGTCCAGGAACAGGAGGAGGAGGAGTTCTTGGACCAAAAATTGGTTGCTTTATTAATCGTGACCAATTATGTCATATGCCTTTCCTGCGGGAGCTCCAGGAGAATAATACAGATGTTTTTCGGAATATCTCCGGGTATCGGACCCCTGCTTTCACCAACTCTTGGCATTGTTGACCCCCTATATTAGGAAGCAGGACAAATGCATGAGGCTTTTATTTTATTTTTTGGTTGAATAATAATGATTTGATTTGGTATAATTTCTATATTTTTGGATGCATAGAATGCACTTTTTGGTTAAGTTCTATTAGCAGATAGCATGTCTAAATTTATTTGTTTTCTTTTTTTTAATGCACAATAAAAACATTGTGGAGAATAATACCTGGCTATGTAAAATTCACAAGGGACGCCAACATTGTTGTATCTTTGATCTTAAAAACGACATTATAATGGTGTTGTGGTAACTTGCCCAAATAAAAAAAAAGCATAATAATATTATTATTGATATCACTAGAAAAAAAAAGCCTTTGAAAATTTGTTTGCAATAACTCCATCAGTATCACCAGAAAAGCAGCTTCATTATTATCCCATTAAAGAAAAAGAGAATGGGCGCTGTAATGTTAATTCTCCATTACGAACGCTAGTTTACAAAACCGACCGGTTCTGGCTCGTCCTTGCTTCCCAGCATGCGTGTTTGTACTTTGGACTTTTGTCCAACAGTTTTGTGTACACACGCTCGGAAAATCTGACAACAAACATTTGTACGCGAAAAATTTTAAAACATGCTATCCAACATTTGTGCGCCGAAAATCCGACAACAATTGTCTGATGGAGCATACACATGGTTGGATTTACAGCAGGATTTACAGTCTTCACATATTTCCCATTGGAAAGTCCAATCATGTGTATGAGGCTTTAGTGGGTGGGTCAGTGTGCAGCCTAATGCCCCGTTCACACGATCCGAAAACCGCACGAAAAATATAGTTTTCGAAGCGATCGTACGATAATCTGATTGGTAATACACAGCTTTCAATAGCCAATCACAACCAGAGTTGGCTCTCTAATTAGGCAAATAAGGTGGTCGCCTAAGGCCTCGCACTCATAGGGGCCCCGCGATCGCCTCATTGAAGAGCTGCCTCTGCTGACAACAATGCCTCTGCAAGCGGTGTTAGGCTCCGGCCAGCAGTGGTTTAACATTGTCTGTTTTCTCCATGGTCAGACAGCAGAGAGAGAGGACGGAGTGTGGCTCTGTCTTGAGGAGGAGGCGGGGCCAGCGGCGTGTTGTCCAGGGTAGGAGAGGGGGAGGAGAAGGTGAGGAGATTCCAGCAGCCGGAGCAAAAAGTTTCCTGCTGCTTCGGAGATGCAGATCGCGTCCCCCCCCGGTCGTTACCCCCACCACTGGAGTGCTCAGCTGAGCGGTCCCCGCACACCCGAGCGCTGTATGGAGCCGATGGAAAGGGAGGTAGGAAGGAAGAGGTTTCCGGACCGGGCTGCCTCTCTCTCTGTCTGGGGCTGTCAATCAGTATGGGGGGAGGGGGAATCGGGGCTTCAGCTGCAGGGAGAGGCACAGCTACCATGCCACAACCCCTTCTGCAGCCAGCGACCACCAACATGAGAGAGAGCCAGCCCCCCCAGCATCCCTCAGCCACAGACTGGTCTTTATATCCACCCCCTGTCCTGTCCCATGCACTCCATTCCCTTCCTCCTGATCATCAGTGTCACAAACAGTAAGGACAGCTCAGTCCCAGTGTGCCCACCTGTGATTGGCAGCCCCTGACCCCTCCCTCCGCCCTGCCCTTACCCCCACCTATGCGGGACTCCACTGCGAGGGGGTTGAGAGGTCCCAGTCCAATGCTGATCCTAAGCCATGATGGGCCGGGTGCTCTGCATCCTGTACTGGCACTGCCTGCTGATTGGCTTCTCCGCTGCTATCTCCTTCGCTGACACCAGCACCGAGATAGAGAACACTGACACCAGCACTGAGATAGAGAACACTGACACCAGCACCGAGATAGAGAACACTGACACCAGCACTGAGATAGAGAACACTGACACCAGCACTGAGATAGAGGACACTGACACCAGCACTGAGATAGAGAGCACTGACACCAGCACTTTAAAGCTCTTAATATATGTAATTTATACAGTTTATTTTTTTGTCGCTTGAATTATTTTTCCCATTATGGGCGTGAGTGGGGCCTCATGTCTAGGCTTTGCCTAAGGCCTCACAAAGCCTAGAGCTGCCTCTGATCACGACAGTTCATCCGATATTACCAGATTCTATGATTTTCTTTTAATCAGTAGAGTTGTCATCCAAAAATACAATACAAATACACTACAACACATTACATCACTTCCGAATTTTTATTCTGTCGTACAAGAATTTAGTACCCTATTTGATTTCTACTTGTGACTAGCAAGCAAAAAATGTCGGACGATCTGTCGTCCAATTTTCGGATTGTGTGCGGGGCATAAGGCATGCCATACATGATGCAAATTCCTAACAAAGATACACATTGAAAGCGAGATGGTTTGTTTTTCATATTATTAGTGTGGTAGGTGTGAAGCGCGATTTTTGCATGACAGTCGAAAGTGATTGATCCAACATTTTTTTGCAAAAAATGGCCAAATTTCGTATCAGTAATGGGGGGAATTAAGATCACGCGTTCCTCTGTCACAAATGCTTGGGAGAAGCAGTGTGGTGGAAAGACTCAGTGTTGGTTTACTACAGCAGTATTTAGCAGTTTAGATGGCAAAGTAAATGTTAGTAGACAAGGTGAACTTGTGTTCGCTTTAAATCATTTGTGAGTGTAATTATAAAAAAAAAAGAGAATTTTGTAGC
Organism: Aquarana catesbeiana; assembly: GCF_042186555.1. NCBI lineage: Eukaryota > Metazoa > Chordata > Amphibia > Anura > Ranidae > Aquarana > Aquarana catesbeiana. Next base: position 197,153,761 of record NC_133330.1, on the reverse strand, counting down.
ACATAATTAGCTGATTGAAGTACCTCATCTTATTAACAAAACTCAGTGAACACTTACTTTGCAAAGTGAACAGTCTTTACTTTAATAAATCCACCGCTATGAGTCAATTTTTGTGAAACCGACGAAAATGATCATCGGGATATACTTTTTATTTACCTGGTGCCCAACCTGCGGCCAGAGGGCCGCATGTGGCCCTTTTGTTTATGATGTGCGGTCCTTGGACCTCAGGAGTTTGTAGTGGGAACATCAATTTGGGTAATAGCATTGATCACTACTAGCCTCGTGTAACATGTTCCCAGTTTCATATTGTCTCCTGTAACATATTCACAGCCAAAAAATGTAGCACGTCCACACTCTCTGACACTCATTTCCTCTGTTAGGTCTGCACTTTCTGACAATCCTTTCAAGCATTACAAATATTGATCTTTATGTGCCGACCCTTTGGTGATGTCAAGAGCTGCATTAGAGGCCCCCTTTAGTTCATAAGTTGACAGCCTCTGTTCTATTTGATGTATAGACGGCAATTTAAAGAGCCATCTTGGGGAAATCATTGGAGTTCATGTACTTTGGAGAGTTAGTTTGTGTTCTCAAAAGGCACTTCAGGGCTCAGCAATGTACCGCTCTTTCTAGTGGGACACTATAACTGGGTGCTTTATGCAAGACTGGGGTAAAGAGCATTGTCAAACATTATTGTACTTTTCCCTTTGCTCAGGCTGAAATTGCTACAAGTTGCTGAGAACAGTAAAATTTATATAGATCAAGCCTTGTGTCTGGCTCAACATGTGCAGTGCCACCTGTGCATAAGAATGCAGAGAAAATTGCCAGGTCTCCAGGGCCAGAAATAATGACTCTGAACACAGCAGAATGTGACTTATACAGAATAGAAAGCAGGATGGGTAAGGGAGGTCTTTGCAAGCATCATCATTGAGCACAGCAATTTAGTCACATTATACATACAAAAAAATATTTTTGTCTGAGCTTTAGATTTTTTCTTTTTTTTTCATAAATAGATTTAAAAATCAGCTAAACATTGAGTTTGTAAACTTGTACCAATAGGCATTATACTTCCCTTCTAAATAAAACTTGTAAACAGAGGGGGCAGGGCTTGCTGGCGTTGTGTGTGTCTAACAATGCACACAGTCTGACTTGGGAGTACACCCGGATGGGTGCCCCCTCAGCATTTGGCTTGCTATGGAGGCACCTGCTGCAAAGGAGGAGCAGACAGCACCAGTGGGGGTCTCCAGAAGAGAAGGTAAGGGACCGCTCTGTGCAATATCACTGCACAGAGCAGGTAAGTATATCATCTTTTTTATTTTAATTAAAAATACATTTGCCTGTACAATCACTTTCAGTTCTGTTGTGGGCTGACAACACACCACATTTTTATGGAGTAAGAGGTGTCAACTCAATCTAGTACCCTTTGCCAAACTAGTCAGACACTTCCACTCTCAGATCTCTACAAAATACGAGCTAATCATTCTCTAGTCCATGGTAAGAACTAGGAGGGCTCTTTGATGTAACACAGAAAACACAGAGCAGATCTGAATTTCTGGCAAGATAAAGAGGCATTTTTTGCAATTATAAAGCAGATGCAACAAAGTGCTTCCTGTGGTATATTTAACAGACCAAATGGGAGCAAATAAGAGAGGCTTATTCATACAAGAGAGGCTTCTCTTGTATGGATTTGTGATACATTTAAACAAGGACAGGCTGTTAAGGCCAGCATTTTGTTCACCCGGGACCGGGGAGGCTAAGTGGAGATTGGAGGGACACATGGAGAATGCTGTAACAGTAAGAAATGTTCATTGTTAGGAATTACATACACTTTAAAGCAGAGCTCCAAACAAAACCTCTTTTTCTGGATGGTTAGGGCCTATCTCAAGAGTTTATTGTCTATATCTCCATTGTGGAGATTTTTATTCACTATTTGAAGTAACTATTTCCACTGTAGTAACTATTTTCAATGGGACAGAACTAAGAAATTATCCAAAAATGTTCAGTTGTCACAAACACTGTTGTAAAAGATCACAATTGTCAAAGTTTTCATTACAGGGATGATAGTATAACACAGTCTTAGCTGGGCAGTTTTGATCTGATTTAAACACTCTTAGCACAGAAGAGAAAACTGGCAGAAAAAATGTTTAAAAAGTGTATAACGGTTAAATCATTAAATGCATACCAATGGTAAAGGCAAAATTTGATTCAAAACAGTAAAAAAAAAGTGAAACAAAAATACTGCCAGCAAAGGGAAGTTTCTTCTCCAGAGTCTTAAAAACAATGGATTACAGCAGATCCAAACTCCCCAAACTGAAAATTTTCTTAACATTCAAAAACAACAAATCGATATGTTCAGCTTTTTTTTTTATAAATTACCCAAAATAGATGTTATTGTTAAACATGCAAAGAAAAAAACCTGAAATGTCAACGCTTAGCAATAAGTCCCATAGAGTAATTGAACACAAACAAAGGTGTATATGTATATCACAGGGCCCCATGGCATGGGGCCGTTACAGTGATCTTTGCGTTCATAGCTCTGACCATACCTGCTATTAATCTTAGCATATAATTTGACAGTCAGTAGCAGAGCTTCAACACTCTCATTACCAGCATTCTGTAAAAAAGGCCACACCTTAGTAGTTTTGCATTATGCATGTCTCTTCCCACACATCTATGGAGGCTGACTGATTACTGACAGCTCTACATACTATTTGACAGCTGAAATAAGCAAGGAATTATATGGTTTTCTATCTCAGAACAGGATAGGTGGCGTTCCTTCCTGAAATATAGTAGTTCTGTAACCGGTGGCCCATAGCAAACAATTGGGCTCTTGTTCCTGTAGTTACACCCTCACCTACCAAACTAATCACAATGCCCTGCTCTAAGGACAAGGTCCTGCTCTAAGAATGAACTAGCTAAGGATTTTGATGAAGCCTTAATCTGAAGAAAAATATAACACACCATAAACAATCCGATTATTAAAGTGTTACTGCCCCCCCCCCCCCCACAGTGCCCATAGCTTATAAATCTTCTTTTTATATTAAAATACTGCCACTATATACCTTTTTGGCTGATCTGTATACCACAGTCACATGATAAACTGGGTCCGCCCAAATGCGGAGTGTTCAGGTAGGAGGAGATTTCCACTATAGCCTGTGTCCTCATGCTGTTATGGAAGGTGGATCATCCATTAATCAAGATGTGACATCCCACCCACTGTGTTCTTTTTTAGTTAATGGGCATGGAGGGAGGGTCCAGGCTGTCTTTTAGGATCTGTATACATGCTCACATGTGTGGTGTTAATATCATGTGACCTGGTTAGCTCTAATCAACAAGGAAATGTTCTCTCCAGCAATAGAGACCAAACTGAGCATGTGCAGCAGTACTACCCTCACTGTGTCTTATCTGGCCTTGCCAAGAGAGACTCTGCAGGAGAGGGAGGATCTGTCCATATAGGATCAAAGAGCCTTTTTACACAATACAGAGGATTAACCCCTTAAGTTCCACAGTGAGTATAGCAAGCATGTTATTCTGCACATACAGACAGATTTTACTGTTGTGGGTTTAGTAACAGTTTAAAATTCTAATGTAATTAGTAGTGATGACCAAACCTGGAAACCTTTTTCTGAATTTGAATTCCCTAAGTAGGAAGTGGAGTGCATTAGTGGTAATGATTCTGAAGATGCAACAATTCAGATAAAGCCCCCCACAACCTGCTCAAAATTCTTGCATTGCCAAGCCAATTATAAAAAGTTCCCTGGTATGTTGAAGATGTGTAAATACGTAAATGTAATGAGCATCATAAGGACTCCCAAAGATAGGCAAACACTATGAGCATGACAGGCGATGGATATCTGAAGGATCAGGCCCCGCTTGACTTAAAGCAGAAATGGGTCCCAGAGGGTCCCAGCTCCCACTTCCTCCCGGCTCACCATGGCACCGGAAGGGAGATCACCTCTCCCCCCCTCCCTCTTGGCAATCATCTGGGACACGTCACAGGTCCCAGATGATTACCCGGCCAGTCACGGCGCACGGCATGGCTCGCGCTATGCGCAGTGGGTGCCCTGCTGTGAAGCTGGGACAAGTAAGTGTTCGATTATTAAAAGTCAGCAGCTGCAGTATTTGTAGCTGCTGAATTTTATTTTTTTTTATTTGTAAGCAGAACTCTGCTTTAATTAAATGTTACTTTCAAGAAAATGTTACAATACTAACTCAAACATGTTTTTATGTGGAGCTCAGATAGAGAGATTTTCTCTCATTTCCTGTCCTGCTCAAAGCATTTTCCTAGACAGAAAGTGAGGCAAATGCTCCAAAAGCAACACAGACAGAAAACAGAAAATGTTATTAATTATTACAGTAATTCTGTAATAGTAAATATTACAGAAATTTCCTTTCCTGGCACCAATCCATGGCAGCATATCTATGCTAGAGCTCCACCTCTAGCCACTTCCTTGGGACCAGTGAATATCATAAAAGAAAGATGGATAAGGCCCCTGGTAGTCTCAGTATTAAGCTATATACTGAGGGTGGGTTTGTATGCTGCCATGTATTATCACCAGGAAAGGGAAAAATTGGTAAGAAGTTGATACAATTTTACATTTTACTGGCGCCAACATTCCAGCATACCTGTGATAAATTACTAGCTGACAGGGTGGGTAGTTTCCCAAAACGGAAACATTTTATTGTAGGGAGGAGGAAACAGGCTCTGATAGCTTTTCTTCCCAAAATCCAACAAGATCCCTGGATTGACTTTGTAATGCCTCCGTAAGGTTATGATGTGATGACCAAGAGGCGACCCTGCAAATTGTCTCAATGGAGACAAAGGAACAAGTTGCCCAGGAAGTTGTGACAGACTCTGACAAATGTGCCGTGACCCACTGCTGGTGATTCTGCACCTACAGCCCTGTATGCCCTATGGATAAGCTTCACAATCCATATGCCTAAGGTTCTAGAGGTGGCCTCTTTCTCCCTGATTTTCCAATTGGTATGAAGAACCGTTCGGAACAGGAAAAACCTGTTGGGCATGGGAACAGGAAAAACAAAAATGGCTGCCCAGGCATTAAACCTGTGACAGAGGACAAGAAACAGAACAGAACAGTATGCCCAACAGACCTGAGTGCAAAAAAAAAAAAAAAAAAAAAAGCAAAGACAAGGTAACCAGGAAGTTGACCAACCCATGCCCAGAAACTTTGCAGACACTTCAAGCTTTAGGCAGATTTCGTCCCTAGTGAGGAAACACTACAATGCCCCAAGATCAACAGAAGTGTTCCTGGAGATACCATCTATCTTAGGACAGACCAGCTCACCCTCTCAGTACAGATCCCCCTCTCCACAAAGTATAGACCCCCCTTCCTCAGTACAGACCCCCTCTCAACTAAGTACCACCTCCCTCAGTACACACCCCCTCCATCAGTACAGACCCCCTCTCAGCTAAGTATAGACCCCCTCCCTCAGTGCACCTCCCCCTTAGTACAGACCCCCCTCCTTAATTACAGACCCTCCTCCACTAAGTATAGTCCCTTCCCTAAGTATAGACACCCCCTTTACTAATGATAGAACCCCCTCCCTTAGTACAGACCCTCCCTCCTTCAGTAAAAACCCCCCTCTCTACTAAGTATAGACCCCCCTTAGTACAGACCTCTCTCTTCAAAAAGTCTAGACCCCCTCAGTACAAACCCACCTCTCTATTAAATATAGACCCCCCTCCTCTAGTACAGACCCCCTCCTTCAGTAAAGAACTCCTCTTTACTAAGTATAGACCCCCCCTCAGTGCAGACCCCTCTCTTCAAAAAGTATAGACCCCCTCAGTACAACCCCCCTCTCTATTAAGTATAGACCCCCCTCTTCTTCTGCCTGCGGTATGGTACACCGCAAGATCACTTTTACTGGCGGCGGGAGATGGCCCCCCTCTCGCCATGCTCCGGTGGTCTCCGCCGCTTACAGGAGCCGTCGGCAGTGGCAGAGGCGATAGGATGCTCTTCCTTGCTGGGTATGAAGACAAGTGAGGGGAAGATGGCCCCCACCTGTCTCCATACCATTGCAGGGCAATAGCGATGTCAAAACATCACTTCCGCCCATAGTTCTTAAAGGGGCATTTTTTTTTTTTAACCATGAGGGCGGCAGGAACCCTTTGTCCCTCCGGGCCACCGTCATATGACGTCTTTTCTTCCCGAGCCTCTAGGGGTGCATGCGCACACCCGCCGCGTCACTAGGCATCCGATGTGCACCCCACGATGTCCGCCGGGCACAGCAGGACCGTGGATCTGTGTGTGTAAACACACAGATCCACGTTTTGTCAGAGGAGAGGAGACCGATGGTGTGTTCCAAGTACAGAAGAACAACGATCTGTCTCCTCCCCTTGTAAGTTCCCGCCCCCTACAGTTAGAATCACTCCCTAGGAAACATAATTAACCCCTCGATCACCTCCTAGTGTTAACCCCTTCCCTGCCAGTCACATTTACACAGTAATCAGTGTATTTTTTATAGCACTGATCGCTGTATAAATGTGAATGGTCCCAAAATAGTGTCAAAAGTGTCCGCCGCAATATCGCACTAATGATAAAAATTCGCGGATCGTGATTATAGCAAAAAGTAAAAAATATTGTGTTTTTTTTCAAAATTGTCGCTCTTTTTTTGTTCATAGCGCAAAAAATAAAAACCGCAGAGGTAATCAAATATGACCAAAAGAAAGCTATATTTGTGGGGAAAAAATAATCAAAATTTCATATGGGTACAGTGTTGCATGACCGCGCAATTGTCATTCAAAGTGTAACAGCGCTGAAAGCTGAAAATTGGTCTGGACAGGAAGGGGGTGAAAATACCCTGTATTGAAGTGGTTAATTAAAATTTTTTTATTTTTTTTCTTTGCATTTTAGTGTAAATATGAGATCTGAGGTTTTTTTTTTTACCCCAGATCTCATATTTAAGAGGTCCTGTCATGCTTTTTTTTCTATTACAAGGGATGTTTACATGTATAAAAATAAAAAAATAAAAGGTAAAATAAATAAGAAAAAAAAAATTTTAAACATGCCCCGCCCTGCCGAGCTCCCGTGCAGAAGCGAACGCATACGTTAGTAGCGCCCGCATATGAAAACGTACATGTGAGGTATCGCCGCGATCGGTAGAGCGAGAGCAATAATTCTAGCCATAAAAATTATCTGTAACTCAGAACATGCAACCTGTAGAATTTTTTAAACATCGCCTATAGAGATTTTTAAGAGTAAAAGTTTGTCGCCATTCCACGAGCGGGCGCAATTTTGAAGCGTGAGATGTTGGGTATCAATTTACTTGGCATAACATTATCTTTCACAATGTAAAAAAAAAAATTGGGTTAACTTTACTGTTGTCTTATTTTTTAATTCAAAAATGTGTATTTGTTCCAAAAAAAGTGCGCTTGTAAGACCGTTGCGCAAATACAGTGTGACAGAAAGTATTGCAACGACCGACATTTTAACTTGTAAACAACAAATCTGAAAAAGAGGCTCAGTCCTTAAGTGGTTAATATGGAGATTCCGCCACTAATATGCATCCTGCCCTAAGGAGAAAATACTTGGATGACTGTACTGTATCTAGGGAGGAGCAATGTTATACTCCTAGAACAGGAATTATTTCAGGACTACATAACACCTCAATAAGACAGAGGAGGTGGTCTGTAGTCCACAGAGGGAACTGGGAACAATGATAACTGCTAAGAGTGAGCACAGACTGAAGACACAGGAATACGATATATAATATGATATATGATATCAGGCATAACAGATATTTTTTGCATTTATCACACACATAACCAAACAATTTCAATTATATATTAACCACTTGCCGACCAGCCGCCGCAGTTTTACTGCGGCAGAATGGCACGGCTGGGCGAAGCGACGTTATGTTACGTCGCTTCGCCCTGTGGCCACTAGGGGCGTGCGCATGCACACTGCTCTCCCCCGGAGCCAATGCGAGTTTCCGGTGGTCACGATCACCGATGGGCTCCCGTGATCGCTGCTGACACAGCGAGAACCGGGATCTGTGTGTGTAAACACACAGTTTCCAGTTCTCTGAGGGTAGGAGATGACAGATTGAACAGCGATCTGTCATCTCCCCTACACAGTCCCCTCCCTCTTCAGTTAGAACACATACTAGGGAACACAATTAACCCCTTGATCGCCCCTAGTGTTAACCCCTTCCCTGCCAGTGACATTTTTACAGTAATCAGTGCATTTTTATAGCATTGATCGCTGTATAAATGCCAATGGTCCCAAAAATGTGTCAAAAGTTTCTAATGTGTCCGCCATAATGTCACAGTCCCGATAAAAATCGCAGATCGCCGCCATTACTAGTAAAAAAAATTTAAAAAAATAAAAATGCCATAAAACTATCCCCTATTTTGTAGACGCTATAACTTTTGCGCAAACCAATCAATATACATGTATTGCAATTTTTTTTTTACCAAAAATATGTAGAAGAATACATATCGGCCGAAAAAAATAGCTTTTTTATATATTTTTGGGGGATATTTATTATAGCAAAAAGTTAAAAAATATTGTGTTTTTTTCAAAATTGTCGCTCTTTTTTTGTTTAATGCGCAAAAAATAGAAACCGCAGAGGCAATCAAATACCACCAAAAGAAAGCTCTATTTGTGGAAAAAAAAAGTATGTAAATTTTGTTTGGGTGCAATATCGCACGGCCGCGCAGTTGCTAGTTAAAACAACGCAGTGCCGAATCGCAAAAAGTGCTCTGGTCAGGAAGGGGGTAAAATCTTCCGGGGCTGAAGCGGTTAAACAGACCAAAAATTAGCAAATAAGAAAAGTTAATTGTTAGTGTTTACATACAATTTAAATGAAATAAAAAAAATGTGTCTCACATATAATGGTGAACCAATATTAAATGCATAAAATGTGGTTTTAATAAATGGATTCACTTTTACTGAAAAAGTCCAAGAGAAAAACTCTAGGGATGCAGCAGGAAACAAAACCAAAAAAAGCAAATGAACAAACAATAAAAATAATTGGCTGCATTTACCAAACCATGAAACCTATATATTCACTTTCTAGGTTTTTTAAATGCTACTTAAAATAAAAGCAACTGATGCTAATTTATGTTTAGATGTTTTATGAATGTCATAAAACAAAAAAGCTCACTATCAATGTATACATTTTTGTAAGATAATATGTTTTAAAAGTCATAACATTGTGTAGATGAAAATGTCTGCTGCTACTTCAAAATGGACAGAGAACTTTTTTTTAGCAGTGGGCTCATTACCGCTACAACTGTCTGGCGTCAAACAGATGCTTATCTTTCTGCAGCACACTGTGCATGCAAACCTCTAATTGCCAACAATAATTTGCAGTGTAAGCATTTCCACAAGAAAGTACTCTTACAATTTGTGTGGCTACTGACAGACTTCCATTTACTCTACAAAAGACATTGAATACATATTTATTTATCTAATCCAAGTGAATCCATGTGTATGTCTAAGGCTGCAAAAACACACATATATATATATATATATATATATATATATATATATATATATATATATATATATATATGGCTGAAGAACTATACTTACACATGTACTTGTCTTTCCTAATAAAGATTATTATTCCATCAATCCTACCTTTTGTATCACTTGACCCTTCCTCCTATATTCCTAGATTGTAAGCTCTAACGAGCAGGGCCCTCTGATTCCTCCTTTATTGACTTATATTGTAACTGTACTGTCTGCCCTTATGTTGTAAAGCGCTGCGCAAACTGTTGGTGCTATATAAATCCTGTATAATAATAATTCTGTTGGGATGGAAAACAGCTATGTAGTGCAGTAACATGCTTACTCTCAATTGTGGCTCTTACATGTGTTGCACTGTTTCTATAACAAACAAAACCAATGACAAATTATTCTAGGATATAGTAGATATAACCACACACACATATACAATGTGTGCAATCGTATAAAATATTAGATAACACAAAACACAAAAGTGACCTAAAAAGTCTCTATCATGTGAAAACCAAGTGTTGTCTTCAGTGTCACAATACCTCCAGTGGTTCTGTGCTCCAACAGTGCCAAAACAAACTCCAGTGCTCCAACACCTCCACACAAGGCCCCTTATCAGAAGCTTAGACCTCACTGCATAAGATTTCTAACAGCACTTTATGAGGAAAAACGTTCAGATCCCGGATGGATGGATGGATTTCTAACACATCACATATATTAATGATAGCTTGCAGTATGGCTAAATGACACACATAGAGGAAGCACAAGAGGAACCGCATAGTATAGTAACCCTATAATAATATATATAGTAATACTATATTAATTTATATAGTAACAGTGTATTATTAAAATGTAAAACCATATATTCACAAACATTGTCAAGATTCAAACAGATCGCAATACCTCCATTTGCCCGAATGAACGTGATGACATCACCTCTTAAGCTCTGTTGACACGTTTCATCTCAAAGGACATTGTCCAGGGGCATCAGACTCTGATGTTTGTGACTACCTGATTTTACTATTTAATAGTAAGCCGTCTTTTGTGAAGGTGTTGGAGCAGTTGAGTTTTTTTGATGGGGACTATTGTCACTTTTATGTTATTTATTATTTTATAGGATTGTACAAATTGTATATGTATGTAATCATACCTATTATGTGTTGTTATTATTATTATAATAAAGGATTTATATAGTGCCAACAGTTTGTGCTTTACAAATTACAACATGAGGGCAAACAGTACAGTTACAATACAATCAGAGGCGGCTCTCTAATTAGGCAAATAAGGCGGCCGCCTAAGGCCTCACAGTCCCAGGGGCCTCGCGGCCTCCTAATATGCCTAACACGTGTGTGGGAGATGCAGGGTATGTCCCCTGGTTGGTGTCCCCGTCTTGCGTCCGGGGGCCACAACTCATTTTCCCCACCCAGGGGCGGACTGTCACTCACCACTGCCCGAGGTCGGAACCATGTACTCCTCTCCCCCAGCTCCTCCCTCCTGCCGTGCACCGCGGATCTCTGACTCCGGCTATGTGCAGAGCTTGCATAATGCCTGCAGTAGCTGAGCAGCTCCCCCGGCTCCCCGATCTCCTCTGCAGGGTGGACGATCTGAAATGGAGGAGGACCTGTCAGAGCTGAAGCCCGGCGATCATCCAGGAGCCAGTCTGCAACTAACAGCCTCAAAGGTACAGTCCTTCCCGTGCCTGACACTGACACATCCCGACCCGTGACGTCACCTCCTGACTGAGGGCGTCCTGAGAATTACCGCTGCCTTCTGCCCTGCTTCCTGTGACCTCACACACACTGCCCTGAGTGATGATATGCATGCAATCCAGCATATGATGCCACATACTGACCCCATGCTATCATCATTATCCTCCTCATCCCCCTGTTCCTGGCATCCTACCTCCTGTAATACTTCCCACTGTCAGCTTCCTACCAACTTACCCCTGTCATCATCTCCATCCTCATCCTAATCCCCCTGTTCCTGGCATCCCACCACCCTACCATCATCTCTGCTGTACCCCACTGCCAGCTGACTACCACCTCACCCCCTCTCATCATCATCCCCTGTCATTATCATCACCATGTACCCCCATGTCAGCTGCCTACCACCCCATGTCATCATCATCCCCCCTGTACCCCACTTTCAGCTGCTTACCACCCCACGTCATCATCATCCCCCCCTGTACCCCACTGTCAGCTGCCTACCACCCCACGTCATCATCATCCCCCCCTGTACCCCACTGTCAGCTGCCTACCACCCCACGTCATCATCATCACCTCCCCCTCCCCTATACCCCACTGCCGACATCCCACTCGTCAACATCCCCATCATCCCTCTGTATCCCACCTCTGGCATCCTACCACCCCACACCCTGTCATCATTCTCATCTTAATCCCTCCTGGTACTCCAATGCCAGCTTCCTACCACCCCACCCGCTACCGTCATTCTCATCTTAATCCCTCCTGGTACTCCACTGCCAGCTTCCTACCACCCCACCACCTGCCATCATCATCCCCCCCATACCCCAACCCTGACATCCTACCACCCTGCCTCCTGTCATCATCATCCCTATGTAACCCACCTCTAGCATCCACCACCCTACCCCTGTTATCATCCTTATCTTTATCCCCCACATACCCCACCTCTAGCATCCACCACCCTACCCTGTTATCATCATCATTCTCTTCATCCCCTGTACCCCACTGTCAGCTGCCTACCACCCCACCTCATCATCATCCCCCTATACCCCACTGCTGACATCCTACCACCGCGCCTATTGTCATCAACATCCCCATCATCCCTGTACCCCACCTCTGGCATACTACCACCCTACCTCCTGTCATTATCATTCTCATCCCTCCTGTACCCCACCTTTGGCATCTTATCACCCTACCCTCTATCATTATAGGGGAGATATGATCTCAGTCTCTCCCCAATACTGCCACCATCACCCCAAACTGCATCCTGTCATCCAACCAACTGTACCCCAACAGTTGCATCACACACCATAATACTGTCCTGCCACCCAGTGAGCAAACAGTGAGTGATAATGATAAGTAGTAACCCATAGCAACCCTTCAGTGAGCGGTAATAATGTGCAGTAACCTCTAGCAACCAATGAGTAAGTAGTAATGACATGCAGTAACCTCTAGAAACCAATGAGTAGGCTGTAATGATGTGCAGTAACCTCTAGCAACCCATCAGTGAGCGGTAGTAAAGGTGCAGTAACCTCTAGCCACTTCACATCCAGGCCATTTCTGACACTTCGCTCCTACATGTCAAAAATCATCATTTCTTTGCTATAAAATTAGATAGAACCCCCAAACATTATATATGTTTTTTTAGCAGAGACCCTAGAGAATACAATGGCGGTCATTGCAACTTTTTATCTTGCACGGTATTTGCGCAGCAATTTTTCAAACGCGTTTTTTTTGAAAAAAAAAACAGTTTCATGCTTTAAAAAAAAACAAAACAGCAAAGTTAGCCAAATTTTTTTGCATTGTGTGAAAGATGAAGTTACGCCGAGTAAATAGATACCTAACATGTCACGCTTCAAAATTGCACACGCTCGTGGAATGGCGCCAAACTTTGGTACTTAAAAATCCCCATAGGCGACGCTTTAACATTTTTTACTGGTTACATGTTTTGAGTTACAGAGGAGGTCTAGGGCCAAAATTATTGCTCTCGCTCTAACGTTCGCGGCGATACCTCACATGTGTGGTTTGAACACCGTTTTCATATGTGGGCGGGACTTACGTATGCGTTCGCTTCTGCGTGCGAGCTCACGGGGACAGGGGCGCTTTAAAAATTTTTTTTTTTTTTTTTATTGTTAATTTTACTTAAAAATTTTTATTTTTACACTTTAAAAAAATTTTTTTTTTTTTGATCACTTTTATTCCTATTACAAGGAATGTAAACATCCCTTGTAATAGGAATATGAGACGATCAGTCCTCTTTACAGTGAGATATGGGGTCAATAAGACCCCACATCTCACCTCTAGGCTGGGAAGCCTAAAATCAAAAAAAAAAATAAAACAATCGCCGCTTCACAGCTGAAGCGGCGCCGTTTTTTTGAATGCAGAGGCCGGGCGTGACGTCATAACATCGCGCCCGGCCTCCGAACGATCATAGAGACTCCGGCGACCATCTGGTCCGCCGGAAATCTCTATGGTGAACATCCGGCGCCGGCGGATCCGCTATCCGACTCACCGATCGCTGAGGTGAGTCGGTAGTAGCACCGGAGGGCGGCGGGAGGGGGGGGACGTCCCCTCCCGCCGCCCGTAAGAACGATCAAGCGGCGGAACAGCCGCTATGATCGTTCTTATGGTGTACGGAATCGCCGGCTGAAAATGCCGGTATCTGAATGATGTCTGTAGCCTCAGACATCATTCAGATATAAGCCCCGAAAGTCGAGGACGTCATATGACGTCCTCCGGATGTCAAGTGGCTAGCAATCCATCAGTGAGCTGTAATAATGTGCAGTAGCTTCTAGCAACCAATCAGTAAGCAGTAATGATGTGCAGTGACCTCTAGAAACCAATCAGTGAGCCTGAAGCAATCCGTGAGTGTGAACTAGATCTTTATGTTTATATTATTAAAGTTTTTTTTAGATAAGTTTATGTTCATTTGTTTTTTGGGATGTTGGGATGGAAAGCGAAATTGCTAGGGGTGGGGGCTAGGAAAATGTTTGAATTATTTTTCCCATAATGGGCGTGAGTGGGGCCTCATGTCTAAGATTTGCCTAAGGCCTCACAAAGCCTAGAGCCGCCTCTGAATACAATTCAATACATAGAAATAAAAAAATAGAAATCAGAGGGCTCATTAGAGCTTACAATCTATTGATTAATCATTTGTTTTGTCTGTTATAGAAACAGCGCAGCACTTTTTTTTTAAATATATAGTTTCTGATATTTATGTATCCTGGTGTCCGTAGCTTTGTGCACAATTCTTTATTTGTATTTAGATTTTTTTGTGTAAGCACTTAGCGCAGATTTAATTTTGTTATTTGTATTATGTAACATGTTATTGCCTAAGCATTTTTATTGAATGGCAACCGCCTCATCTTTTACTGAACTCCTATAAATTCGGCTCACAAATGTAGGATACGGTGGGTGAATTTACTAAAACTGGTGCACACAGAATCTGGTGAAGCTGTACATAGTAACTAATGAGCTTCTAGGTATTATTGTCAAAGCTTAAAGTGTAAGTTCACCTTTAAAGAAAAATCTGTATGGTGAACTTACACAGGTCCCCCTCCTTGCCCCACCCCCTCCCCCGGTCCTGCTGACCTGGACCATGGCAATCTCTGGTTCTAAGCCCCGGCACATCTGCACCAGACTCCCGGGGCTTAGAAATGCTCTCTGCAGCCACGTGTCTTCTCTGTAGCTGACAGGACGGCCTATGCAGCTGCTAATTGGTTGGTGCCGCCCATGCAACTGCGCTGACCAATTAAAAGCTCCAAAATGGCCCACCTGACAAGGGACGTTTTGGACATTCAGCTCAGGGCATTTCTAAGCCCCGGACTCCTGGTGCGGACATACTGGGGCTTAGAACCAGAGATTGCCACGTCCAGGTCAGCGGGACCAGGGGGGCGAGGAGGGGGACCTGTGTAAGTTCACCTTTACAGAGTTTTCTGTAAAGGTGAACTTACACTTTAATTGAACGAGCTGAAGTTAGAAGCTGATTGGCTACAATGCACAGCTGCTCCAGATTCTGTGTACTACAGTTTTAGTAAAACTCCCCCAGTGTGTCAAGCTAAAAACATCTATTTTAGTTTTTGAGGGAAAGGATTACAACCTCTGTCTGGTTTTTACTTTTATCCAAGGCTCAGCTATATAGGTTTTGCCTCACTTTCAGCCCTGGTGACAACAGTTTGAACAGAAAGAAAGTAGGGCAGCCCATAGATGATTCCTTTTTTTTTTTTCATTCAACCAATGGTTTTTCCTTTATTTCCCTGCTGAACTGAACTGCTGAACTGTATTTTCACAGTGTGTGTGTGTGTGTGTGTGTGTGTGTGTGTGTGTGTGTGTGTGTGTGTGTGTGTGTGTGTGTGTGTGTGGGGTTAGAATACACTGATCAGTGTATCAATTTTCCAACTGGGCGGTTGTACAAAAGTCAATCAGTGGATCGGTTCTGTACAACCACCCTGCCCATACATGGATTGAAATTTGTCTGGTCCCTGCTAAGCCAGCCAAATTTCAATCCATGCATGACTGGCTTAAGGGAAAACAGATAGGTATAAAACGCTGACATTGGCTCCAGATTTCAGCTATTCTACTTAAAATACAATTTTTAAGTATGTCTGTGTTGCTGTTGGAGAGATCTCCTCTGTCAGAGATCTGTCAGACAAAATGTTGTCAGCAGGACAGGATGTGAAGGTGAATCTCTTCATCTACTCCACTCTATCCAAATTGAACAAAAACAAAACAAAAAAAAATGATCCTGACATACACTTTAAAGTAGAACTAATAAGCAAAACTTTTTTTTCATTTTGGATAGAGTAAGGGAAGCTTAGGACCTCTGTGAGTTTTTTCTGCCATCTATATCCCACTGGGGAGATTTACCTTCACCTCCTGTCCCATAGCCAAAACAGGAAATTAGACGAAATCTCTGCAAATTAAGGGAATACATTGGCGTCCCACAGGTTCACCAGAACTAGTGTCCCCATTAGAAGATTTTCCCTCTATTACTGTTCTGGGGTCAACAAAAAATTGTGATTTTCTTTCACTTTCGGTGATAATGGTAAACAGTACAAATAGAGAGGGTGAATCTCCCTAACGGGGGGCAGAGATTTCAATGAAAACCTTACAGGCGTTCTAGTCCAAAACTAAAAAAAAAGAAAAAAAGAAAAAGTTTTGCCTTTAGTTATACTTTAAGGGCTCATATACACTTGCGGTTGTGTGGCAGTAAAACCCTGCGGTTGAGCCATATTTTTCCCGCTGCCAGCTATCTGCCAGCAAAATGTTGTCAGCAGGACAGGATGTGAAGGTGAATCTCTTCATCTACTCCACTCTAGCCAAAACGAACAAAAACAAAACAAAAAAAATGATCCTGACATACACTTTAAAGTAGAACTAATAAGCAAAACTTTTTTCATTTTGGATAGAGTAAGGGAAGCTTAGGACCTCTGTGAGTTTTTTCTGCCATCTATATCCCACTGGGGAGATTTACCTTCACCTCCTGTCCCATAGCCAAAACAGGAAATCAGACGAAATCTCTGCAAATTAAGAGAAACCATTGGCGCCCCCCAGGTTCACCAGAACTAGTGTCCCCATTGGAAGATTTTCCCTCTATTACTGTTCTGGGGTCAACAAAAAATTGTGATTTTTTTTCACTTTCGGTGATAATGGTAAACAGTACAAATAGAGAGGGTGAATCTCCCTAACGGGGGCAGAGATTTCAATAAAAACCTTACAGATGTTCTAGGCCAAAACAAAAAAAAAGAAAAAAAGAAAAAGTTTTGCCTTTGGTTATACATTAAGGGCTCATTTACACTTGCGTTTGTGTGGCAGTAAAACCCTGCGGTTGAGCCATATTTTTGCCGCTCCTCAGCCGCTCTCCCTTTAGCTGCAGAGGCAGTAGCCGGGATGTACACATGTACACATGAAGCAAAGCATAGTGGCCACAGCATGAATTATATCCCGTGTTGTGCTGGGAATGCATTACCACCCACCAAATTTGACCCATTCAAGTATAGGGGCAGCGCTGCAACTCCCCACAATGCATGCAATTGTAGAGCAGTATTCCAGCATTAAGGGGTTTAAACAGGCAGTGAGGGGGTGATGCAATGGGGTTGCTTTACTAAAGGCAAATAGACAGTGTACTTTGCAAAGCGCAGTTGCTTAGTAAATGAGCAGAAGCTCTGCTGACTTCCATCATCTAATCACGTGCAAGTAAAAATGCTGTTTTTTTTTATTTTCCTTGCATGTGATTGGGTAGTTTTTGCAAAGTGAAGCTTTACCTCATTTACTAATCTCTGGAGCAACTGCACTTGCAGAGTGCAATTAGTGCAGTTTTACCTTTAGTAAAAGAACCCAATGTCTCCTCAATGAATGTAAAATGCTCTCTTAACCTCCCTGACGGTTTTCCCGAGTGTGGCTCGGGGTTAAATTTCAGTACCATTAGTGGTAACCCCTAGCCACACTCGGGATTACATTACAGGATCCTGGTGTGGCGTTACTTACCTTGTCCCAAGGATCCTGCGATGTCCCCCGCTGTGTCTGCGGGCTGTGTCTCCTCCGAAGCCTCTCCGTGCCAGGTTCCATTCCCTGCGAGCATTGCGACGCACGGGGCGGAGCCTGGCGCAAATTTAAAAAAATGTAAAAACCATAACACATACAGTACTGTAATCTAACAGATTACAGTACTGTATGAAATTATTTCACATCCCTTTTGTCCCCAGTGCTTTGGCCCATCACTTGCATGCAGTTTTATGTTATATATACTGTTCTTTCTGCCTGGATACTGGAGATTGTCCATAGCAACCAAAAAATGTCCCTTTACGTCAAAAGTGGCTTTAGACCAGCTAGAAAACAGCGATAGCAAATTAGAACACTTGCAGAATTGAGCGATAGCGAATAGTGGGGAAATTTATTTTATTATTATTATTATATTATTTTTTTTTTATTATTTATATTTATTTATTATATTATAATTTATGTTTTTGTGTTTCAAACTTCATCATACCTGGGATATCTACTAGACTCTTGTTTGGACAGATTTAAGTGTGTTATTGTTAAGAATTACAGACCTACAATATAAAACGCCAAATTTCCATGCAAAATAATTGTACCGCTTTCAGCACCTAAAATCCGAAATAATCATACCGCCAGGGAGGTTAAGAGTGATCCGAATGCAGAGTAAACGCAAGTGTAAACAAGGCCCGACCCAAAGGGTGTGTAAAATTTTTTTTTTTTAAATAAATACACATGCATAGTACATCTCTCCAATATATGCACGTCCCCCCATGTTTTGTCCCTTTAAAAATGTGGCAATTATGCAAAAATAGCTGTTGAAGTGCTAGAATTCCTAGGTTCAAAAATGCGTCCAAAATGCGCATGCACACACGTTAATGCATGATCATGCATTACCCAACGCTACAAAAAACACGTATGCACATACATACAGCATGCACGCACATCTAAATGGGCCCTTAGTGATATTTCAGTACTGACGTTCCCAAGGGTTAAAATAAACCAATATTTGATTTAGCTTGTCAGCTCTATGCAGAGGCAAAATATCAGTTTTGGATTGTGCTGACCATTAACATTATTTAGTTTGGGCACTTACATGCGTGGCCTGAGTGGGTGTGGAGCCTATACACAAAGTCTAGATCATGTGAAAACATTATTCATGGTTTCAGGTTTAAACAGCAGAATCATTGTTCCCTGCAAAACTACATTAAAAAAATTAACAGATAGACGCATATTTTTTAATTGTAGTACATTTCTAGTTAAAACATCAATCGGTGAAAGATATTTGATTGTACTACCACAAGAATTCTCAAAAAGTCTAAAAAATGTATTTTCTTTGACAAAAGTCCTCATGGCCAGATAAAAAAAAAAAAAAAGATGTGGTTACCTATAAAGCAGAGTGTCATTTTAAAAGGTGATTAAAAAATAAACAAAAAATAAAAAACAAAACTCCACCATCCCATAATATTTATTGACATCACGCAAAGAAGGTGTGAATTTTCTTGCAGTCTATGGACTGTAGAGGCCCAATATTGTTGAAAAAAATTGTAACAAAAAAAATAAAAAATGTACTTATTTTGACAAATGACAACTGGTGGTTGATTTTTCGGTTTAATTCCGTACAGGGACTATGTAGTCATTCATTTGCATGCGGTAACTCTGCTAATACAATTAATAATGGAATATGATTTATTTGTATGGATTGTCAGATATTGATCTAGTTAAATCAGGAATTTGAATTCCATGCAATATGTCTATATTTATCTAATATTTTGTCACAAAAATAAGGAGCCAAATCTGATTTTAGAGAATAACTTGGAAGGTAAGAATGTTGACAGCTACAGAATAATGCAGACAAGCCATTTAAAGAAGTTTCTGGAAACTAGGCAGTTAACAGTGTATAGTGAAACTTGCACCTGGCTACACAAAGACAAGGTCAGAGGTCAAGCCTAGGCATTAAAACATAGAATAAACAGGCCTTTCTTTGCCAGACAGAAACCCTGCAGGGTGTTACCTTGTTCCTTGTCTATCCCTTCTTTCAGCAGGGTGTTACCCACAATGCACTGCCTCCTACACTTAACCCTCCTGGGAGCAAGGACAGGAGTCCAAAGTACAGCTTTGAAATATTCGTACTCCTTGTTCCTTGCAAACTGACTGTCTGATTTATTTGAATTCAGTGGAAAATTAATGACGGGTTTAGTTTTTCTCCATGAAGCAGTGCATACCTGCATATCAACTGTTTCGGCTCATCTGACTGATTGATGACAGCTTCTGAATCGCCATATAAACTACCCAGGTGACCAAGCTTGTTAGGATAGTACTTGCCTACAAATTCTAGCCTTCATGATACAGCTATATTTTCACTCTGGCAGAAAAAAAACATAAAGTATCTGGGAGATTTATAGGCTTTACTCTAAACCCAAATAAAAGACAGCATCTACTGTATATTTGTCATGCAAGAATCAAAGCATCTCTTGTGGTTGCTTTAATGATCTGGTTGTCAATATATTTCCTGTCTTACTCACCTGTAAGGCTAGCCATGGGCAGGGCGGAAATTTCCAAAAAAAAAGTTCGTCAGGGAAATATCTGCCCATCCTTGAGCAAATCGCAACAGGGCTCAAAGCCAAACCTTGCCCTGACAGCAACACATGAAAGATACTTTGGACCTGCCCCTCATTTCCATAGAAGAGTAAATGATCAGCCTTACTTACATGGGAGTTTTGCAACCAGTTGAGGAATGTCTTCTTGCAATAATGAGCACCTCCAACTGCCTGAGATGCTCGTATCACCTTAGAGCATGTGTGTCACACACAAGACCCGTGGGCCGAATCCGGCCCTCTAGTCCATCTCATGTGGCCCTCGCACCTCTCCTGCAGTTGCAACAACCCCCCTAGTTGATCCACCTTGTCTCAGCAGTCAGCAGCCAAGAGGTCAGAACTCCTCCTACAGATTCTGTGCCTCTCTGTGCACCTGCAGCGCCCCCTCGTCTCCACTGTCCTTGGTCTCAGCATTTAGCAGACTCTGGCAACTGACTCCAGCCCTTCACTGGTCATCCTCCAGACCTTTCTGCTTTCCAGCTCCATCCCCAGCTTCTTCCCCCAGGTAGCACATGATAAGGGGTGCACTGTGATGTAAGGGGGGTAAGTGACTCTTGACTTCTGATGGTGGGGGCAGAGAGTAGATACATTTTAAACAGTCTTACAGATACAACTGGCCCTTTGATGGCAACAACAATGCCGATACAGCTCGCAATGGAACTGAGTATGTCACCCCTGCCTGAGGGCCACTTCACACCAGGTGCAGTTCCATGCAGTTCGTTGACTGGAACTGACTGCACTGGTGTGATCTAGAGCCATTGGAATACATGGAAAACCCTGTGCATGCATTTTTAGTGCAGAAAAAAAGCGCACTGAACTGCATCTGGTGTGAACTGGCCCTTAGAGTATTTCAGATGGGGTCCAATCATTATAACTGATACTTAAGCTAGTCCTACACAGTCAGATGTTCTATTGTTCCTCATCCATGCTAAACAGTGTGAATGAAGAAATCTCCACTGCCAGCTATCGTATTCAGACTTTTGCAGCGCGACTGCCGGAATACCCGAACAGTGACTGCATCTGATAGGATGCAGTCATTGTTTGGCAATAATTTTTCTACTCAGCTCAGACAACGTTTGAATTTTTTTTAGCCAGATGGTTCTTGCAGGGCCACCCATGGCTGACTTAGCAGGAATCGACTAAAATATGAGTTGTCTATGACCAACATTAGATTGGGCATTTTGCTTGAAAGTAATAAACTGCCTGTATCCAGACTTAGAACTCATTTACTCGGTCGAATATACTGTGGATATCTGTGGCCAGGAGCCCAGGTGTTTTCGAACAGCCCCTACCCTAGAAGCCTGTAAAAGTCAGGCTGAACAGCATCCACGGCTCTCCACCGCTGTAAGCATGTATCACCAGATTAAAAAGTTACAAATAGTTGGGCACAGATGATTGGCCCTGCAATCTTTCTGTATCCAGGATTGGTCATCTGTCCCTGACTGCATGAAATCACTGTGTAAACTGTCAGTACTATATAAATCCTATATAATAATAATAATGTAATCGCTTGATGTGCGGATACATGCAGGTAAATGCTTACAGCAGCAGACAGCCACAGCTCCTGTCAGCCTGTCATTGATTTGTACCAGATAGATGTTCTAACCCTTCCCATACTGCAAAAAAAAAAGAATGGGGACAGAATCAAAATAATAGGGAAAAAATCCTGGCGCTCACCTATGTAGCAGTAAATCAAAACTAAGCTGCAGTGTTCAAAGTTGTGATGAACTTTCTCAAAATAGAAGAACAAAAAAGAATCAAAACCTGAAAAAAGTTCTATCCTCTGCACACACTTAAAAAAAAAAGATTTAGTTGAAGTTGGGCTTTGCAGCTGAACTCCAGGAAGTAAAAAACGTTGCGCTTGCCGTGGGGGTCTTTACGCACTACAAGGATTAAATGCTCATTTTGCCTATACGATGATTAATAAGATGAATTACTTACATGATTCATCATTCTCATGGCAGCATGCTCTCTCTTGTGCTGTGTGATGTCCTGCTTTATGGCCAATGACTTCATGTAAAATGCAGGACTACTGGTCCTGCATTGTATGGAATGATGTCAGAGAGAGCTGCGACTGATCAGGCATTGAAGAGAAGCAGCTTTGGAGGACCAGTATTACAGCATAAAAAAAAGCCTACAGGTGTGAGGAATAAGGTAGGTATCGCATTATTCATCATCTCCTAGGCAAACTGAGCAGTGAACCCTTGCAGTGCAAGGGTGACCAACTGCAAGAGTACAGTACAGCTTTAAGGCTTGTTCACAAAAAAATTAAATGTTTCCAATGTTCCAACCCTAACATATTACACTGTCAGGGTATTGAAAAGTGTAACAACTTCATTTGCACACTTATAGGAGTAATCTACTGTTTGTAGATGAGCACAGTGTTGGCCTTCCTCTAAATAAAGTAAAAAATACTACAGATATAAGTAAAATTTTTCATCTTTAAAACCATTAAATCTTCTACCCTTGTTGTTTTAACTTTGGATAGTAAAACATGTTTTTTCTGCCAGTAAATACATTATACAGCCCACTTCCTGTTTCTTGTCTGGTTAAAAAGCCTAGGCTTATGACATCATGTACAGATCTCTCTCTCTCACACTCTCGTGAGAGTTTGCCAGGAAGGGAGGGGGGATGTGATAAGTCATAAGAGGGCCAATGAGAGCTGCAGAACTGGAGGTGTGTCTTTTGTGTGTTTGTGTAAATCCAGGAAGTAAACAGGCAGCAGCTTCAGCTGCCCACAGTTAAAATGATTGCAGCCAGACTCAGTGGAGGGAGATTTCTGCAGCATATTTGGCAAGTACAGAATCACAGTATATATAAAATAATATGCAAAGTGGTTGGAGGGAAGCTTCAGGATGGCAAAGATGTTTTTATTACAAATTATGTGAGCAGACTGCAGTTCCTCTTTAGGTATACTTTCTACATTGCTAAACTGCTTAAAAATATTAAAACAGTCAACCTAGAATTACATTAAAAAGATAAACACAGCCCTGCAGGAAGATCAAAAGTCAAACAGAAATGAAGAATATTATGCCAAGGTATCAAACTCTCTTAGTGATATTTTTGGAGTATGTACTGTAGTTTTATAAATATTCTATATATTATATAGAAAAATGAAAGAACAGCAAGATCTCAAATACAACCCAAGGCTGTTTTTTTTAGACCAAAAATATCCTTATGGATTAAAGAGCCTTTATTAAAATAAAGTATATAATGGCCAACCAAAAACATTACCTATGCATTCTGTGATTTATGATTCAATATTACAAAAGTCCCTTCTTTGTTGATTGTAGCACACCAAAACACATCATATATGCAGTTCTATATTTACATTCCCCCCCTCCCCGTTTTACAACTAAAATGTACCGTAAATCCAGTAATACATCAAAATATGACATGTCAGCTGCTGAGATTATTAAATCTCACAGTTTTTTTCATGGAAGACCATAGGGAAGCCAATGATAAGGTCAGAAGATTTTGGAGTGGAAGACTCCGAACATCTCAGTGTTCACTGCAATGCTTAGTATTTTAGGGAAGTCAGTGAAATTTTATAAACGAGAACAGAGATCCATGTGAACAAGGCCACCGTGGCCTCATTTTTTGCATTTCTGTGGAAAAGGGGAAGCATTGGATCAAAAACACTTTGTTAATCCTAACACAATTTATTTGAACTGAGTGGACTATTGAATCTTCAACGTAAAACTCTACATTTAAATTGTGATGTACAGAAAAAATTCTAATAATTTATATCAGCATTCACAGTAGAGTACAGAAAACACTTGTTGAAAATCCCGCACTTCTATTAAATAATAAATGATTGTGCTAAAATGTACTATTTGAATGAAGCTGCCCACCATGCTTACAGCATTGACAACTAAATCTGAAATCAGGAGGAACCCACTTTATTATTTTCTCACCTGGTTTCCCTGTATGATGTATAATATGATTCTGCTCATTCTTTCGTTTTTTTGCAAAACAGTCCCACTGTTTTCATATGTTTAGGAACAGCAATGTGTACTCTGTTGTCTTGGTTACCGTTCCCAAGCTGCTGGCAACATTTGCATATGGACTTTGCATGTATTTTGTTATATATGCTGGATACAATACTCTGTTATTATTTTAAAGTTTGGTGACACAGTATCAATTCCTGTTTTGCTGGGAGTAATTCTAAGTATCTCTTCTTATTCTATACAGTATGTATGGACCATACACAGTGCCTTTAGTCAGTATGTTGGGTGTAAAGCTCACTATCTGTGCCTGTTCTGTATATATGGAGGCTGCACGCTGGCACTTTTCTTGGTTTGTATGCCTTCACGTGGTCTGTATGTTGGGTATAATTCTCAGGATCTGCTCTTCTTTTGTATCTTTAGACCCTGCACAGTGACCCTTCATTTAGTGTGTATGCTATGTATAATTCTCAGTATCTGCTTTTATCCTATATGCATGGACCATGCACAGTGACCCTTCACTTGGTCTGGGTATAATTTTCAGGATCTGCTCTTGTTTTGTATCTATGGATCTGTCACAGTGACCCTTCACTCAGTCTGTATGTTGGGTATAATTCTCAGGATCTGCTCTTGTTTTGTACCTATGGACCCTGCACAGTGAGTTTTCACTTGTTCTGTATGCTGAGTATAATTCTCAGTATCTGCTTTTATTTCATATGTATGGACCCTATATAATGACCCTTCACTTGGTCTTTATGCTTGGTGTAATCTTCAGTACCAGTTCTCTTATATACGCATGGACCTTTCACATGAATGTATGTATGCTGGGTGTAATTCTCAGTATCTAACCTTATTCTATGTATATATGTAAATCCTGCACAGTGACCCTTCACTTGCTCTGTAGGTTGGGATTTAATTCTAAGTATTTGTTTTTATTTTGTTTCTATGGCTTTTATTTTACTTCTATGGACCCTGCACAGTGACCCTTCGCTTGGTCTGTATGCTGGGTGTAAGTCTCAGTACCTGTTCCTAATTTGTATGTATTGACCTTGCACATTGATCCTTAACTTGATCTGTATGGTGGGAATAGTTCTCATTATCTGCTTTTATTCTATATCTATGGCCCTGCACAGTTACCATTCACTTGTTCTGTATGCTGGGTATAATTCCCAGTATCTCCCCTTTTTTTGTATGTATGGACCATGCACAGTGAGTTTTCACTTGTTCTGTATGCTGGGTATAATTCTCAGTATCTGCTTTTATCTCATATGTATGGACCCTATATAATGACCCTTCACTTGGTTTTTATGCTTGGTGTAATCTTCAGTACTAGTTCTCTTATATACGTATGGACCTTTCACATGTATGTATGTGTTGCTGGGTGTAATTCTCAGTATCTAACCTAATTCTATGCATATAGATCCTGCACAGTGACCCTTCACTTGGTCTGTAGGTTGGGATTTAATTCTAAGTATTTGTTTTCATTTTGTTTCTATGGCTTTTATTTTACTTCTATGGACCCTGCACAGTGACCCTTCGCTTGGTCTGTATGCTGGGTGTAAGTCTCAGTATCTGTTCCTAATTTGTATGTATTGACCCTGCACATTGATCCTTAACTTTATGGTGGGCATAGTTCTCATTATCTGCTTTTATTTTGTATCTATGGATCCTGCACAGTGGCCCTTCACTTGGTCTGAATGCTGGGTGTAGTTCTAATGTTGCTCTAATGCTTTTTTGGTATGTATTGTATGGACAGTGCACAGTTGAACATCTCTTGGTCTGTACCCTACATATGATTCTCAATATCAGTTATTGTTCTGTAAAGATGGAAGCTGAAAATGAGCTAATTTCATGTTTTGTATACTGAATTTATTTCTCAATTTCTGTTCTAATTCGGTATTTATGGACATTGCATAGCACCTCTTCTCATGCATCCAGGAAGTGATTCTTGGTATCTGTTCTTTCTCCTTATCTAAGTTCCTATGTTTGCTTGCTCAACACCACCTTATTTACTCATTTCATGTCATTAATTTCCTATTAGTCACACACAGTTTTTGCTGCAGTACTCACCACATCTTTGTCACCTGTTCCCTGTCACCCCGTTCTCCCAGGTTAATATTAATAAGTCCTAATAATTAAGTCCATAATATGAATAAAGTCCTAATATGTGCTGATGAAAGGGCCCTTGATCAGTAAGAATCACATCATACTATGATGATGCCATCAGGCTTGACATAATCATGTTATATTCCATAGGTGGTAATGGTATAAGCCTAGCCTATATACCATATTTGTTTAAACCAAAACTCAAGGCTAGACTCTTATAACGTTGCAGAGATCATTAGAACAAAACCAGAGGACAGACATAAAACATTGTACTGGGATGCTTCAGAACATATAACATCTGTAATATAGAATCTATGTGGAGGTCTTGCCACGCACCAGCCTAGATTCCTTTAAAATATATCTTGTATCAGGAGGGGGGGGGGGTCTGGACACCACATGAATGAAATGTTATGCGTAGACAAATCCACATGTACTTCACTGTGGTAGATATATGAAGCTGAAAAGAGCAGGAAGTGATAGAAATAAAAAAGGTTTGCCTGAAATAACCCTAATGTGACAGTCACTGCTTGAATATAGCTCAGCTGCCAATAAAATGATACCCTTCCTATGAAAATACTTTCTGGATAATGTTACTTTTCAGGAGCCAAATAGTCTAATTTGATAGCTATAGACAAACTATAGCTACATTTGTCTTGCACAATCTATTCCAGCAGACTGAGAACATGTTCATGGAAAAAGCAGCTCAGCAAAAGTTTAATTCCAAGAGTAACATTAGAATGTCAGCAAACTAAGTGCTATGATATATATATTCGAAATTTGAAAGTATTTAACAACCCATTCACTGATACACAACATGCAGACTAACATGCTGTGTGCCAGTAGATAGGTTGTTAATAATTTAACAATTCGGGAACTTTACTTAATTCTGTAGAAGTTTCCTTGGGCATACTGCAGACTTTACTGGCACTAAGCCTTCAAGCTCTTACGTCAGTGGCAGGGACTTATATAACATTGATGTTTAACTCACACTGGCATATTTCTAATGCCTACTACGCAAGATCAGAAAATTTGATGAAAAATATTGCTTTCAAAGCAATCGTACGATAATCTGATCATTAGTACACAGCTTTCGAGAGCCGATCACGACAGTTCAAGGGATAAACACAAAAATTGTTCTCGTATGATACCAGAACGTATGATTTTCATAAAATCAGGAAAGGATTCGTCCAAAAAAAATCAGAAGACCACAACGACGCAGGCTTGGAAACAAAAGAATACAATACAATACAAAACATTACATCACAAAGTGACATCACATCCAAAGTTGTATTCTGTCATACAAAAATTTTCGTAACTTTAGTAACTTCTTCATAACCAGATTTGCTTGTGTCCTTACCCTACTACCTTTTCATTCTCATTTATTAAGTTATATGAGTGAAGAAGCCATTGCTTCAAATGCAGGTTAACCATTTTTTTTTTTAGTTACTAGGAATATTTACATGATGTTACTGATGGTAGGATATTCCAACACCACATCATTCTTGATGAACAAATAAAACTTTTTTTTACCCAATTAATGGCATATTGTAGCCTCCCTGGCGGTTTTCCCGAGTGTGGCTCGGGGTTAAAATTCAGGACCATTAGCGGTAACCCCGAGCCACGCTCGGGATTACATCGCAGGATCCTGGTGTGGCTTTACTTACCTTGTCCCCGGGATCCTGCGATGTCCCCCGCAGTGTCTGCGGGCTCCGTCCTCCTCCGAAGCCTCTCCGTGCCAGGCTCCATTCCCTGCGAGCGGCGCGACGCATGGGGGCGGAGCCTGGCGGCAAATTCAAAAAATTGTAAAAACCATAACACAGATTACAGTACTGTATGAAATTATTTCACATTCCTTTTGTCCCCAGTGCTTTGTCCAGTGCCCTGCATGCAGTTTTATGTTATATATACTGTTTTTTCTGCCTGGAAACTGGAGATTGTCCATAGCAACCAAAAAGTGTCCCTTTACCAAAAGTGGCTTTAGACCAGCTAGAAAACAGTGATAGTAAATTAGAACACTTGCAGAATTGAGCGATAGTGAATCGTGGGGAAATTTATTTTATTATTATTTTATTTTTTTTTAATTATTTATTTTTATTTATTATATTATAATTTATGGTTTTGTGTTTCAAACTTTATCATACCCGGGATATCTACTAGACTCTTGTTTGGACAGATTTAAGTGTGTTATTGTTAATAATTACAGACCTACAATATAAAACGCCAAATTTCCATGCAAAATAATTGTACCGCTTTCAGCACCTAAAATCCAAAATAATCATACCGTCAGGGAGGTTAAAGCTATACAGCACTTAATATTGAAAAATTAAGCCTTTAAATGCATACTGAGCTTCTGTTCTCAAAAGCACGGCTGTAGTACGCAGGTCACTCCAAGCTTAAATGGCCTTATTGCTGGTAATTTGTTGTCTTAGTTACACCAGCTGCCTAGTCACTTGAATGTGCATGCTATTTATTTCCATCTTCAGCCATTTAAGACTCTTTACTTGCTCTCAAATCATCTGTCATGCTGTCTAAAAGCAAGTCTGCGCTTCCTTTTATCTGGCTGCACCTGATTACATAAAATACTAACTTATGTATACTAAGGAGACTTAAACTCAGTTGCAATGCTGCAAAAAATAATGAGCTCCAAACTTCAACTACAAAGAAAAACACTGATTTTGTGGGCCTATACTTGACTCTCTTGTGCCTTTGGATAGAGGTTCACTGATGGAACCCTTGAATAGTTGTTTTATTGTTGCTATCCATTGGATTTGCTTGGCAAATTATGAAAGAAATGCGCACACTTGTCTTCCATACAGAAATTTTATACTAGGTCAAATTTAGTCAAACTCTGCTAAGGCTACTTGTATGTTTTGGGATTGTGGGAGGAAACTGAAGCACACAGAGACACTCATAAAAAACACTGAGAGATCATACAAATAGTGATGACTTAATCAGCAGACTCACCAATTCATTGCTTTTTGTTTCATCTGAATAATTCTGTAGAGAGTCATGCAATTTCGTAAAACAGACAATCCCATTTCCATAACTATCAGCAGTCTGCAGAAAGTGGCATTACTATATTCAAGGGAATGAACCATTTGCAATTTGCTTAGTTTTTAACAGACAAACTCCAGCACAACATACAAACTGGAAGTTATTCACTGTGCAACTCTGCTCAGAATCCAATCATTTTTTTTTCAAACTGACTAACTATGTAACTATGTAGCTTCCATGTTTAATTGCCAGAGCTGCACCAAATTCTGAGTGCTCCAGTTTTAGTAAATCCCCCCAAACTGTGCAAATAGTGTTCCTAGAGGAAATCAAACCCAGGACTCAACACTGCAACAATGTTTCTAAGTATTAAGCTACAGTAATGTACAAAGCATGCTTAAATGCTAGTAAATTGTGCCAAAAAAAAGAGCAAAACTTGATTACACAAGAACATTACTACAACTAAACTCTTCTACAAGTATTCATTAATACTTATCAATGTCTTTAACATAAAAAATCCTCTTACATTATACATTTGCAATGGGTATGAACTTTTATTCACTCAAACATTTACTACGCTCCCATGGTCAGCCGTGAAATAGTTTTTGGTCTACAATGTAGCATTGTCAAGTGATCTTCTTTACACTAAAATATTCAAAATGTTTTTTCGGTATATTCAGTTCTACTATGTTTGATTCTAAAGGGTTTTTTTTTTTTTGCTATCTTTTTCTTCAATCATTTGCATTAAATATGGGTACAACTGAAAAGAAAAACAAAGGAAAGATTGACTAGGGACAGACAGCCTACAAAGGACTCACTTATTTTCTTTCTCTCACCCTTCACACAAGCCCAATTAGAATTGAAAATGTGGAGCTGATTTAATGTTCTTGAATTTATGATAAGTTTAGTAACAAAGATGTCATTGAATCTGATATGAATGCGATATGAGCTGTCTTTTGTAGACGTCATTTCAAACAGAAAAATAATGTCACTAATAAACAGCTTAACAAAAATAATTATCTCAAAGGAGAATGTATTCTCTTCCAAAAAAAAAAATATATATTGGTATATGTCTGTTGGTAAGTCATATAAAGCAAAATATAACATTTTGATGCAAATTGTCAAGAGATCATGTTTTACTGGTGAGATGTAATACTTTAAATTTTGTTGAAAAGCACAAATAAAAATAGATATTAGTAATGAATAAATGTGTATATGGAATAAGAACAAATCCAACTGCAAATGGTTTTGTTTTTAGTGTTAAACTTCACACTTGTATCCCCTAAAATATAAATTATAGATGCTTTCAACACACTCATATATTTAATTTACATTTTATTTTTAAAAGGTATTTGTCACATTCAAAAAAAAAATTACTTGCCACAGGTCACTAATTGGAAAAAGTTACATATTTTCACCAAGTCCAGGTTAAAGTTACAGCATAATAATAAATCTGTTCTTAATGTGGTCTGGTAGATTTCTTGGAATGTCCATAGAGCAGTATTGACATCTATGATCCTTTCTGCTATTTTTTTCTGCTGATTACTCAACTTTGACAGTCAGAATTTTTAATGTGAAAGACATTTTTGCATTGCCTTAGCATGTTCTCATTTTCTGAGCTGTCATAAAGTTATATTGTTTGAACAGTCCCAGTGAATCATCACTGGGACAAACAAATATACATGTTGCGCTGGTACTGAAACAGATCCTATAGTACTGAAGTCCAAGTGGCCATTGGGCTGCTGTGCGTACACACGATCGGATTTTCCGCAGACAAAACCTCAGACTTTTGTCATAAGGCGTGTGCCTGGATTTTGTTTTTCAGACAAATGGCAAGGAATTGTCGGCCAACAAACACAAATGTAGTGACGTACTATGTGGTTTTTCCGCTCTTTAGCGCCACCGCTTGGGCTCCTTCTGCTAATTTTGTGTTAGTAGCAGTTTGGTGAATGTTGATTCGTGCTTTTCATTTTGCGCTTTTCATTTAGCGATTTTCAGTTCGCGCTTTTTATTTTGTTCTCTTCAGTTCGTTTGTGAACGGGCGTTCATCAACCAGACATGTTGCGGAATCGGAGGAGATAACGTGTTATTTATTATTGGCCTTGGAGTTATTGCTTTGACGAAAGTCCAGTACAGGAACAGGAGAAGGAGGAGGTCTTGGACCAAAAATTGGTTGCTTTAATAATCATGACCAATTATGTCATATGCCTTTGCTGCGGGAGCTCCAGGAGAATAATCCGGATGATTTTCGGAATTATCTCTGGATGACGGACCCCTGCTTTCACCAACTCTTGGCATTGTTGACCCCCTATATTAAGAAGCAGGACACATGCATGAGGCTTTTATTTTATTTTTTGGGTGAATAATAATGATTCAATTTGTTATTTTTTCTATATTTTTGGATGCATAGAATGCACTTTTTTGGTTAAGTTCTATTAGCGGATAGTATGTCTAATTTTATTTGTTTTCTTTTTTTATTGCACAATAAAAAAATTGTGGAGAATAATACCTGGCTATGTGTTTTACGTCAAATGACAGTTTGGGAGTACATTTAAAGAAATACAATGTAAAATTGACAAGGGACACCAACATAATTGTATTATTGATCTGAAAAACTACAGGATAATGGTGATGTGGTAACTTGCCCAAAAAAAAAAAAAAAAAAAAGCATAACAATATTGTTCTTGATATCATTAGAAAAAAAAAGCCTTGTTTGCAATAACTCCATCAGTATCACTAGCAAAGCAGCTTCATTATTATCCCATTAAAGAAGAAGAGAATGCATTTTGAGATTTCATAATTTGCCGCGTCACGAATGTTAATTCTACATTATGAATGCTAGTTTACAAGACCAACCGCTTCTACCTCATCCTTGCTTCCGAGCATGTGTGTTTGTACTTTGGACTTTTGTCCAACGAACATGTGTACACACGCTCGGAAAATCCGACTACAGATTTGTCCGCGTAAAATTTTAAAACCTGCCATCCAACATTTGTCGGCGGAAAATCCGACAACAATTGTCCGCTGGAGCATACAAACGTTTAGATTTTCTGCCAAAAGCCTGTCATCACACGTTTCCCATTGAGTAATCCGATCGTGTGTATGCAGCTTAAGAATAGCCTATTGATTCAGGGCCAGCCTTAGCAGGGAAGCAGAAGCGGTCTCCAGGATATGCACAAAATCATCACTGGGTATGAGGAGACTGAGGAATGCTTTTCTCCTGCCTGCAGCAGATAATTTCACTGCTGCTCCTCTCAGGCCTACAGTAGGCACAGTCACTTGACTGGAATTCAACAAGGGCTGCATTTTTATGGTGAAAAGGTTGCTTTTTGATATGATTATTGTTTTGTTAATGATTATTATTGTAACTTGCATGCCTACTGAGTACCGTCAAATAGTTAAATTACTTGTGTATCTTAATTTCACTAAAGTGCTACAGAATGCTGCTCATTCGGTGTGGGGTTGCTACAGTATTTATTTATTCTAGTGCTCTTTCTTTTTCAATGGGTATGTGTAGTCTGTATCAGGCTAGCCATTAATTTAGTACATGTGATTGGGGATGAAATTGGTAGCCATCCCCAATTGATAGGGCAAATTGTGCCAGAAGAGTTGCAAAGCACAGACCCAACAAGGTTTTAAGAACCATGAGGTACCCGTCTATATGCATATTTTCACTATTCATTGTATTTTAAGTCTGCAAATTGTTTTAAAACTACAGATATGTTTTTTTTTTTTTTATAAAAAGCTAAGAGTTTTAGACTTTTTAGTTTGTGGAATATTGAGTCTGCCAATACAAATGTTTCCAAATTACCATGTGAATAGGCCACAAAATGGGCACCATTCCTATTCAACAAGCTAGTTGGCAGATGACTTGATCATAAGGTGATCCAATATGAACACTAAGCTACCCTCACAGCAGCGGCGGCCCATCCATTAGGGGTGCACGGGCGCCGCCCCCCCGATCCATGTGTCCAGCACCCTAATCTACATTCGGGGCACTGGATGCATGGATTTCAATGGGAGGGTGTATTTTTTTGAAGCACGTGATTAGAGCCAGAGGCTAATATCTCATTTTCGCTATTGCCAATACAGAAAAAAGCTGAAAACTCCTGCGCTTGAAAGATAGCCGTGCGGTAGATCGGAAAGAATGGAATGAAACAATCTTCACTAATTAAACCACCATGTCAGCTGTGCTGTCACTCATAACAGGTCAGTGGGAACCCAGAAGAGACTCTAAAAAGGAAAAAAGACAGAGGGTACACCAGCTATACATCCCACTGTTGTAACTGGCCGGTTGATCTTGCTGGATGATGCAATTGATGGACTTCACACTATATGTTTGCCTTTATACTCGTTTGTGAGTATGTATTTATTTATCCTTTATACAATAAAGTTTTGCAAAGGTAATGCGCAAGGCTGGCTCGCCCTCTGTCTTTTTTCCTTTTTAGATTCGCTGATGCCACACTGATCCTCCTCCTGGCCAATCAGGAAGCGGGTCCCGGGACCCGTCACCCGATTGGCTGAAAGGACAGGTGATCCTATTGGACGCCTAGGAGGAGGAGGGAAGCCGCTGTGATGCAGAGGAGGAGAAGGCCCGTCGCGCATAGGAGTACTGTCCCCCCGCAACCTAGATGGGGTAAGTGGGGGGCTGGTAGACTGACTGACCGACTGACACCGCCCGTGGGGGGGATATGTAGTGCAGGTGACCCGACTGACTGTGACAGCGGAGATCCGCGGGGGTGGTTGTTTGCAGCGACCTCAAAAAATAAAAAAAAACACCCGCCATTGCTTCACAGGTTCTTTGAAGAAAGGAATTTTGTTCGACTGTTTTGAAGCTGTGCAAAGTTGACATCCTAGAACATTTTACACATAAAATGAAGAAAACTCTTCATTTTATGTATAGTATACCATTATGATAAAAGTTCAGATAAAAGTATATGCCAGGCATTATCTGAATATACTGTGCAAAATCTTTTGCTTGCTTGACACCTGGTGTTATGGGGGGAAAAAATGAAAAAAATAATAACTACTGAATCCGGGATGTTAAGATTCCTAATTCACTAATTTTTAGTGACACAGTAGGTATACAGATCCCATTATGCCTCAAGAATCCTTTCAGAAATAGAAATGTTAATAGTTTATTTGTATCGATTAGCAAAATATAAAGTAAATGAACAGAAGAGATATCCAAATCAATATTTGGGGTGTGACCACCCTTTGTTTTCAAAACAGCATCAATTCTTTTGAGTAACCTTGCAGGCAGGTAGGTTGTTCCAAACATCTTAGAGAACTAGATTTTCTGTGGATGTAGGCTGCCTCAAATCGTTCTGTCCCTTTATGTAATCCCAGACAGACTTGACGTTGTTGAGATCAGGGTTCTGTGGGGGCCAAATCATCACTTCTAGTATTCCTTATTCTTTATGCTGAAGATAGTTCTTATTGACATTAGTTGTATGTTTGGGGTCATTGTTCTGCTGCAAATACATTTGGGGCCAATCACATACCTCCTTGATGGTATGGCATGATGGATGAGTATTTGCCTGTATTTCTCAGCATTGATGACACCATTGATCCTGATCAAATCTCCAACTCCATTTGCAGAAATGCAGTCTCAAAGTTGCAAGGAACCACCACCATGCTTTACTTTTGCCTGCAGACACTCATTATTGTACCGCTCTTCAGTCCTTTCTATAGCCACATATTTCAAAATTTAAGTCATCAATCCAGAGCACCTGCTGCCATTTTTCTGCACCCCAGTTCCTATGTTTTCATGCATAGAACTTGCAAACTGGTGTGCAGAAAAATGACAGCAGGTGCTCTGGACTGATGAGTCAAGATTTGAAATATGTGACTGTAGCAAAACGCAGTTTGTTTGTGAAGGGCTGGAGAGCAGTACAATAGCAACTGTGAAGCAACTGTGAAGGTTCCTTGTCTTTGATTCACATCCTCACCTGCCCAATGGATCCAGCTCTGTCCTGCTGTGATACATTGCACAGTCTGAGTCCCTTAACACCATCTTGATACTTCTCAGTCATTGTGAGCCAGGTGTCTCTTCCAGGTTCAGGCAGCCAGCCTATGATGATATTGTCATGTGTACCAGCTCCCCTCACTGGCCACCAAGAGTCTTTACTCTTGCAGCTCCCTGGGATATTTGACGGGGATGTACCAAGGGGTTGCAGGAACAGGGGCAATATATATTACAATAGAAGGAGACAAGGAATTAAAGAAAAAAGATTGCTATTTTTAATTATTTTTTTTGGGGGGGGGGTTTAGGACACTTAAGTCACTCAAGTAAAGGTCTTACGTACCCACTTACACTAAAGCAATCTACAGCATCAACTTTGTAGAATATAGCCCCAATATCTTCTTTTTTTATCACTCACGTCTTACTGATCTTTACTGCTAGACTGAACTTCCAGTTGGGAAGGACAGGGAACAAGGGTGGTGCACACTAAAAGGTCACATGAGCACTCACGTCACATTACTTGGTCCCTGATCCACTAATAGCACAGTGAATGTAGTGAATGTTGGCCCCACCCCAGGCCCCCCATGTCAGCTAAACATACTGTCGCTCATCACACCCACTCCATCCCAGGCCTACCCACGTCGCCCTTTTGATAAAGCAGTGTCCTGTTACAGGCTGAAGTACTTGGTCCCGTGCAACCCTGCAAGATAATGGAGCCACCCACTAGATGGAAACGAAGAAGCCAAAAACATCAAAAGCAGATTGTAAACATGTGACAAGCTGTTGACAGCAAGCAAAGAGCAAACATGGTAAGATCTGCAGTATGCTGCTATACATCCCATTTCACACTAGGAGTTTAAGCTAATTGTTTAGCATACCTTCCTAATTTCTGAAATAGAAGAAAGAACACCTTTTATACAAAGTATTTAGACCTGCCACACCCCCAAGTTACGCAGACTATAAAGATTTAATACGCAAATAAATTATTACCTTATTTATCGGTGTATACCACACACTTTTTCCCCCTTAAAATCAGGGGGAAATCGTGGGTGCATGTTATACACCGATCCCTGCTGTCTCTGAGGGAAGAGGAGCGAGCGCTGCTAAATTACATAGAGCCGCGATCTCCTGTGTACCCAGCGCTCCGTCACTCACAGCCACTCCTCCTGGCCCTGCATTGGGCCACTGTTCTGTCTATCATATGAGCAGGGCCCGGAGGCGTGGCTGTGAGTGACGGAGCACCGGGTACACAGAAGATCGTGGCTCTATGTACAATGGGGACGGAAAGCATTCAGACCCCCTTAAATTTTTCACTCTTTGTTATATTGCAGCCATTTGCTAAAATCATTTAAGTTAATTTTTTTCCTCATTAATGTACACACAGCACCCCATATTGACAGAAAAACACAGAATTTTTGACATTTTTGCAGATTTATTAAAAAAGAAAAACTGAAATATCACATGGTCCTAAGTATTCAGACCCTTTGCTCAGTATTTAGTAGAAGCACCCTTTTGATCTAATACAGCCATGAGTCTTTTTGGGAAAGATGCAACATGTTTTTCACACCTGGATTTGGGGATCCTCTGCCATTCCTCCTTGCAGATCCTCTCCATTTCTGTCAGGTTGGATGGTAAACGTTGGTGGACAGCCATTTTTAGGTCTCTCCAGAGATGCTCAATTGGGTTTTAGTCAGGGCTCTGGCTGGGCCATTCAAGAACAGTCACGGAGTTGTGAAGCCACTCCTTCATTATTTTAGCTGCATGCTTAGGGTCATTGTCTTGTTGGAAGGTAAACCTTCGGCCCAGTCTGAGGTCCTGAGCAATCTGGAGAAGGTTTTCGTCCAGGATATCCCTGTACTTGGCTGCATTCATCTTTCCCTCAATCGCAACCAGTCGTCCTGTCCCTGCAGCTGAAAAACACCCAGACAGCATGATGTTGCCATCACCATGCTTCACTGTTGGGACTGTATTGAACAGGTGATAAGCAGTGCCTGTTTTTCTCCACACATACCGCTTAGCATTAAGGCCAAAAAGTTCTATCTTGGTCTCGTCAGACCAAAGAATCTTATTTCTCACCATCTTGGAGTCCTTCAGGTATTTTTTAGCAAACTCCATGCGGGCTTTCATGTGTCTTGCACTGAGGAGAGGCTTCCATCGGGCCACTCTGCCATAAAGCCCCCACTGGTGGAGGACTGCAGTGATGGTTGACCTTCTACAACTTTCTCCCATCTCCCAACTGCATCTCTGGAGCTCAGTCACAGTGATCTTTGAGTTCTTCTTTACCTCTCTCACCAAGGCTCTTCTCCCCCGATAGCTCAGTTTGGCCAGACGGCCAGCTCTAGGAAGGGTTCTGGTCGTCCCAAACTTCCATTTAAGGATTATGGAGACCACTGTGCTCTTAGGAACCCTAAGTGCAGCAGAATTTTTTTGTAACCTTGGCCAGATCTGTGCCTTGCCACAATTCTGTCTCTGAGCTCTTCAGGCAGTTCCTTTGACCTCATGATTCTCATTTGCTCTGACATGCACTGTGAGCTGTAAGGTCTCATATAGACGGGTGTGTGGCTTTCCTAATCAAGTCCAATCAGTATAATCAAACACAGCTGGACTCAAATGAAGGTGTAGAACCATCTCAAGAATGATCAGAAGAAATGGACAGCACCTGACTTAAATATATGAGTGTCACAGCAAAGGGTTTGAATACTTAGGACCATGTGATATTTCAGTTTTTCTTTTTTAATAAATCTGCAAAGATGTCAACAATTCTGTGTTTTTCTGTCAATATGGGGTGCTGTGTGTACATTAATGAGGAAAAAAATTAACTTAAACGATTTTAGCAAATGACTGCAATATAACAAAGAGTGAAAAATTTAAGGGGGTCTGAATATTTTCCGTCCCCACTGTAATTTAGCGGCGCTCGCTCCTCCTCTTCCCTCGGAGACAGCAGGGATAATCCAACAATAGCAAGGCTGCAATGATGGGAAAGGTGAGGCTGCAGATGGGAACTGAACAGGCTGCATTGTTGGTCAATTTATAGGCTGCAGATGGGCACTGAGCAGGGTGCATTGATGAACTGTGACCCTAATTTTGCTTTAAGGTTCTTTATTTAAAGTCTAAGTTTTTTTTCTTAAACTTCCCTCCTAAAATTGGGATGCGTGTTATATGCCTGTGCATGTTATGCACCGATAAATACGGTAGTTAAACCAAAAAGTGCTTTCAAGTTAGGATTTAACAAGTGAGATGGGTGCTTTAATGTAGAGAAAGATTTTCCTTATGGACAGAATCAATACTTCGCTATTTTTACTGATTTTAGCACCACACAACCTGTGCCAAAACTAACAGTGCCAGGTTACAGCAACGTAAACTAATGTACTGGGCTTAGCTCTGCAGACCCTTACTAAATGCTTAGTAAATTAACGCTAAACTTAATGCCCTTCATACTACTATGTAAACTAAGATTAAAAAATTCCTGTGTGTATTTACCCTTTTAGTCTAAGGATTCAGTAGTGGGATAGGTAAACTAATCTTACCGGCGATTGATCTCATTTTTTAAAAATGGTCCTTAACCACTTAAGGCCCGAGCCTCTTTTTGAGATGTGTTGTTTACAAGTTAAAAACAGGGGTTTTTTTGCTAGAAAATTACTTAGAACCCACAAACATTATAATTTTTTTTTTCTAACACCCTATAGAATAAAACGGCGGTCATTGCAATACTCCTTATTTGCGCAGCGGTCTTACAAGCACACTTTTTTTGGAAAAAATACAATTTTAAATTACAAAATAAGACACCAGTAAAGTTAGCCCAATTTTTTTTATATTGTGAAAGATAATGTTACGCCAAGTAAATTGATACCCAACATGTCATACTTCAAAATTGCGCCCGCTCGTGGAATGGCGATAAACTTTTACCCTTAAAAATCTCCATAGGTGATGTTTAAAAAATTCTACAGGTTGCATGTTTTGAGTTACAGAGGAGGTCTAGGGTTCTCGTTCTACCGATCGCGGCGATACCCCACATGTGTGGTATGAACACCGCTTTCATATGCGGGCGCTACTCACGTATGTGTTTGCTTCTGCACAATATTTTTTATTTTTATACTGTTTTTAAAAAAATAAAAATTGTGTCACTTTTATTCCTATTACAAGGAATGTAAACATCCCTCGTAATAGAAAAAAAGCATGACAGGACCATATAAATATGTGATCTGGGGTCAAAAAGACCACAGATCTCATATTTACACTGAATGCAAAAAAAAAAAAAAAAAAAAGGCCCTTTAAGAGCTATGGGCTGAAGTGACGGTCCATAAGTGGTTAAACAACAAACAAAAAAAACACTGCGGATGATTTACTAAAACTGGTGAGTGCAAATACTGGTGCAGCTGTGCATGGTAGCCAATCAGCTTTTAACTTCAGCTTGTTCAATTAGGCCCCTTTCACACTGGGGCGGTGGGGGCGTCGGTGGTAAAACAGCGCTTTCTTTAGCGCTGCTTTACCGTCGTTTTTGCGGCGGTATTTGGCCGCTAGTGGTGCGGTTTTAACCCCCGCTGGCGGCCGAAAAAGGGTTAAAACTGCTCGCATAGCGCGACTATAGCCACGGTATTGCCGCGGTATTGCCGCGGTATTGCCGCGGTATTGCCGCGGTATAGCCGCGCTGCCCCATTGATTTCAATGGGCAGGAGCGGTTTAGGAGCGGGGAATACACCGTTCCTTCACCGCTCCAAAGATGCGGCTTGCAGGAGTTTTTTTCTTCTCCTGCCAGCGCACCGCTTCAGTGTGAAAGCCCTCGGGCTTTCACACTGAACAAACAGTAGAGGCTGTTTTGGGTCGGTTAGCAGGCGGTATTTTTAGCGCAATAACGCCTGCAAACCGCCCCAGTGTGAAAGGGCTCTTAAGCTTTGACAAAAAAAAACCTGGAAGCTGATTGGTTTCTATGTATAGCTGCACTAGATTTTAGTATCAACCCCAGTGACTTACTACCACTATTTCATGCACAACGTCCATTATCTAGATATAATCAGTTGCTTTAGGACTCACACCACAATTTTTGCATTCACTGTGAGTTTCTTCATGTGCATTTACATGAGTTTTCAGTGCATTTACATGCATTTTCAGTAAGTCTGAACTGCTTTTTTTGAAAAAAATGTTTTGATGCAGTTCACTTTTTTACTGAGTTTTATTTACACACATTTTTTGTGCATTTGAGCACATTCATGCCTGTTTGCAGTGCGTTTGCACGTGTTTACATGCATTTGTGGTTCATTTTAGCGTGGAAGAATGCAGCATGGTGTACTTTTTTTAACCACTTCCCGACCGCCGCACGACTATATACGTCCTAAGTTTGAACGGGGATATCGTTGTTATGGCAGCAGCTAGCTGCCATAACCCCGGTATCCCCGTTTTCGTGCGGCGGCCGGCTTTCAGATAAAAGTGGTCCCTGCGGCGGATTCGCCGCGAGATCACTTTTATCAGTGGCGGGAGAGGGGCCCCCCCTCCCGCCGCGATCCGGTGCCCTCCGCCGCTTACCGGAGCCGTCGGTAGCGGCGGAGGCGATCGCGTCCTCTTCCGTGGTTTGTCTGGAGACAAGTGAGGCCAAGATGGCGCTCACTCGTCTCCATGACACTGCTGGGCGGAAGCGACGTCAAAACGTCACTTCAGTCCACGCCTCTAAATGACTTTTTTTTTTTTTTTTTTTTTTGCATTTTAGTGTAAATATGAGATCTGAGGTCTTTTTGACCCAGATCTCATATTTAAGAGGTCCTGCCATGCTTTTTTCTATTACAAGGGATGTTTACATTCCTTGTAATAGGAATAAAAGTGACACAATTTTTTTTTTTTTAAACAGTGTAAAAATAAATAAAATATTGTAAAATAAATAATAAAAATAAAAAAAAAATTTTTTAAAACCCCCCTGTCCCGACGAGCTCGCGCGCAGAAGCGAACGCATACGCGAGTAGCGCCCGCATATGAAAACGGTGGTCAAACCACACATGTGAGGTATCGCCGCGACCGGTAGAGCGAGAGCAATAATTCTAGCCCTAGACCTCCTCTGTAGCGCAAAATATGCAACCTGTAGAATTTTTTAAACGTCGCCTATGGAGATTTTTTAGGGTAAAAGTTTGACGCCATTCCACGAGCGGGCGCAATTTTCAAGCATGACATGTTGGGTATCAATTTACTTGGCGTAACATTATATTTCACAATATAAAAAAAAATTGGGATAACTTTACTGTTGTTTTATTCAAAAAAGTGAATTTTTTCCAAAAAAAGTGCGCTTATAAGACCGCTGCGCAAATACGGTGCAAAAAAAAGTATTGCAATGACCGCCATTGTATTCTCTAGGGTGTTAGAAGAAAAACCATATATAATGTTTGGGGGTTCTAAGTAATTTTCTAGCAGAAAAACCTGTTTTAAACATGTAAACACCTAAAATCCAAAACGAGGCTGGTCCTTAAGTGGTTAAATGCATATTAAAGCACTGCAATAATATCAACTAGGCCCATTGGCATACATTCATTTTTCTTTCGTACACACTTGCAGTGTGTTTGTAAGGCACTTGATTGCATCTGTTGTAAACAAGCCCTTTAAAGATAACCGTTTCTTCTATTTGTATGCCTTTTTCTTATCTCTAAAAAATCTTGCTCAAAAGAATTTATGATAAAAAAAAATGTGACTTGCCCATGCATTCCCTCATGCTTTAAATTGAGCTGTCAGGAGAGCAAAGGATATATGCGGTACTTCCAAGTATGAAGGAACATGTGACCTACGCTAAAGCCTCGTACACACGATCAGATTTTCCATAGACAAAACCTCAGACTTTTTGTCCAAAGGGCCTTAGCCAGGAACTTGTCTTGCCAACAAACACGAACGTAGTGACGTACTACGTGATTTTTCAGCTCTTTAGCGCCACCCTTTGGGCTCCTTCTGCTAATTTCGTGTTAGTAGAAGTTTGGTGAGTGTTGATTCGCGCTTTTCATTTTGTGCTTTTCATTTCGCGCTTTTCAGTATATTTCTGAATGGCCGTTCGTCAACCAGCCATGTTGCGGAATCGGAGGAGATAACGTGTTATTTATTATTGGCCTTGAAGTTATTGCTTTGACCCAAGTCCAGTCCAGGAACAGGAGGAGGAGGATTTCATGGACCAAAAATTGGTTGCTATATTAATCATGACCAATTATGTCATATGCCTTTGCTGCAGGAGCTCCAGGAGAATAATTCAGATGATTTTCGGAATTATCTCCGGATGACGGACCCCTGCTTTCACCAACTCTTGGCATTGGTGACCCACTATATTAAGAAGCAGGACACATGCATGAGGCTTTTATTTTATTTTTTGGTTGAATATAATGACTTGATTTGGTATATTTTCTATATTTTTGGATGCATAGAATGCACTTTTTGGTTAATTTCTATTGGCAGATAGCATGTCTAATTTTATTTGTTTTCTTTTTTTAATGCACAATAAAAAAAATGTGTAGAATAATACTTGGCTATGTGTTTTACTTCAAATTACAGTTTGGGAGTAGGCAGTTACATTTTAAAAAATACAATGTAAAATTAACAAGGGACACCAACATAGTTGTATCTTTGAACTTAAAAACTACGGAATAATGGTGTTGTGGTAACTTGCACCAAAAAAATGTTCATAACTTGCCCCGTCATGAATGCTAATTCTCCATTACAAACGCTAGTTTACAAGACCGACCGCTTCCAGCTCATCCTTGCATTGTGTACACACGCTCGGAAAATCCGACAACAGACATTTGTCCGCGGATAATTTTAAACCCTGCCATCCATCATTTGTCCATGGAAAATCCAACAACAATTGTCCGATGGAGCGTGCAAATGGTCGGATTTTCCACCAACAGCCTGTCATCACACAATTCCCGTCGAAAAATCCAATCGTGTGTACGAGGCTTTAGTGACTGTGCTGGATCATTGATCAAGCACAAGTACTGTCATAATAAGAGAGTCTACAGTGCTGAGTATGCTAGGTATTAGTAGTATACTAAGTAGATTACTCCTGCTATCAGCACTTAGAGTGTTTGGGGGAGAGAAAGAATAGTGATAATATGTTGCTTGGAAGGAAGGGGGGAGATTGGGGCTCATTCATATGGGTGCAGATGCCCATACATAACTCCCAACTGTCCATGATTTCAAAGGACTGTATCTTATTTGGAGCAATGCCCCTCTGTCCCTATTTCCTCCTCATTTGTCCCTCATTTTGGTGTGACCTATATAGTTGTATATAAAATGCACTTTTTATCTTTTAAAAAGTGTTTCCCGGTCGTAAACCTTTCATCCAATTTCTAAATGGCTGCATTTGTAAATTGCAAAAGCCAATATAAGGAATAGTAGTGTTAAAAAAAGCATTTGTAGGTTAAATTAATATTTTTTTCTGTATAATTCTCCTTTAAGAGGGCATGGCAGGGGGTGTGTCTTATGCCTACCTTTTGCTAATAGGTGTCCCTCGTTACTCTCTCAAAAAGTTGGGAGGTATGGTCCATATAGTGTGCAGAACTGCATGAGCTCATGCTCTTGTGAGCGTGTTTCACACTACGACCAGCAACCTATTAAAAGTCAATGACAGGCTGATAAACGCAGTAGTGTTATGGATCTTCCTGCACATCTGAGCATTTACATCTGTATAAGCAGTGCCGAGACAGGGTCATTCAGCGCCCAGGGCAAAAATGCCAAACTGCGCCCCCCCTACCCTTAGGGTTAGGGTTAGGGTTAGCAGTGATGTCGGTGTCCCTACTCCTGTCAGCCTTGTAATAGAAGCAAATGGCACAGGGAGCCTCCACCCCGGCAATAATCCATTGCGCCCAGGGCAGCTGTCACTTCTGCCCACCCCTTGTCCCGGCCATGCGCTCAAGGATGAATGGTTCCACATAAATGCAGAAACTCTCAGATTTGCTGGAAGATCTGTAGAGCCACTGCATCTGTCAGCCAGTGATCCATTTTTAACAGGCTGCTGGCCACTGTTGTATAGAACATGTGTGCCTCCTGGGAGCATGAACGTGATGACTGTGTTTTGTGTGTCCTCTGTACCCGTGT
The DNA here is from genome assembly GCF_042186555.1 of Aquarana catesbeiana. Lineage (NCBI taxonomy): Eukaryota > Metazoa > Chordata > Amphibia > Anura > Ranidae > Aquarana > Aquarana catesbeiana. Next base: position 197,109,427 of record NC_133330.1, on the reverse strand, counting down.
GAACTTGTTTCTTTGTTCTGTACGGGCAAAACACAGGTTCACTTTAAAGCAACCAGCAGCTATTAGCACAAGTGTTTTTCAAAGCAACACATTAGAAACATGTGTTGTCATCGTATGCAGTAAGCGTTTATGCCCTGTAACACCCTGCACAAGTTCATATGCTTAAACACCATGTGAAATAAAACAAACTTTATAATGAAAAAAAAAAAGCTTGCTCTTCAGGAAGACTCCAAACCCTTGTGTTTCTTTCACCAGTCATGCAAAAAGAGAAAAAAAAAAGCTGTTCAGAATAAGTCTCCCTCACACAGACAGCGAGAAGCAAGACTGCTGAGCCAGCAGAAAGAGTTCATTTTAATCTTTTATGGCCCACTGGAAATAAACTTTACCGAATTCATTTTGTGCGCGTAATACACCAAAAGAACAAGCTCTCTATTATTCTCTCAATCCCTGACTGCTTAGAGCTCTGAATCATGGTCATGTTTTTTACCTCTTCCTATCGCTCCATATATGCACCTCATAACTTTTCCCCAGTTATTAGAGGTACATAAGCACATCTCCTTAGTTTTGCAGCCTTGTACTTATATTCTTTAAAATAATATAGACTCAAATTATTGGTAATTTATGTCACAAGGTCACCTGTAAAGTGATTTATTAAAATAATTTAAAGATTATTAGATGAAATGACTACAGACATGAATGCACAAAGGAATGCATTCCTTTATCATACATTTGTTCTTTTAGAATTGTTCCTAATGATCAAACATAGAATTAAACATTTACAAAAAATAGTACTAATAGGAAGCTGAAAGCTGAACTCCAAACAGATATAAAATATACAAATCATTGCATTTAGGTAGTAAATAATAAATCATCAAATATATATTTTTTATTGCAACAAGTGTAAGTGCCTGAATTTGACTTGGCCTTGCGGTCCCCTATACAACAGCACTCTCACTGCAAGAGAGTACCGGTGGCCAATTAGGCATGCTGCATGCAAATGTACTGACAAGGACTATGCTGATAGGAGTAGAGCAGAACAATGACCCCAACAGCCTTCTACTGTTCTTTTGCCCTCCATTCAGGTTGGGGGTGAAGAGCTGCTGTTTCCCATAAATAATAGTGGCACCATCCACTTGCCTGTTTTATGCGATGGGGCAGCTACATATCTCTCAGAACTGGACAAGTCCTGTTGGCAAGTAAAACAGCTCCCTTATATGTATTTCATCAGTGTATTTAGCAGGTCGCCTGGAGTTAGGTTTGCACTACTGCAAATAGTAAAAACATTGTTTTCACAGATTGTTAAGGTGTTACAGGAGGACATAAAAACCGAAGTATGGCACCTCTAAGTATTTACCAAGAAAACTCTGACATTGTAAAATCACTGATGTGCCATCCAAGAGATAAAATATTTTTGCACGTTTCAGTTGTTAGTATAAATTTAATCTGAGAGTCGTTCTTCCACGTGACAAGTATATTTTATACCCTTGCTGTCCAATATTTTCATTTTCACTGCAGAAAGTAAGTGGCTTCTAACAAAATGGATTGTCATACGGATGTACACATTTAAGGATCACTGTACTACAGCCACATTATACAAGCACATACATATTATATTACATATTCTAGACAAAGTGAATTTTGCGATGACATTAAACTGTGCAGTAAGAAGTTTATTTTATAGAACAACACCACATTTCAAGGTAAAACATAAATATATAAAGCATCTCATAGTAGACCTTTCACAGATTTGGTTAGCCAAACTAACCATATAATAAATAAATATAAAAAAGATATAGGCCATAGAACGTATTTGTAAATTTTAACATCACACTTGGCCTTGCCACTCTCCCTGGTCTATCACCAATAGGAAAGAATTGTACTTGAGGTAAGATTTCTATATAAAGTCAGATGCCTCTACATCTGTTGATTGTTTACCTTTATTTTTCACTCTGGTTTTACATATTCAATTTAGCAACTTGCATGATACTGCATTTCAAATTTCAATTCAAATTTAATTTCATGTATATAATTCTGTGTATGTAAAAACACACAAATTAGCATTTTCACTTGTCTAGCTTATACTGATGTATAAAAAGTTCCAGTGTCTGCATACACTAGTTTCATTGCCTCTCTAGATGTACTTTACATATCCTTACAGTTGTCTCTCCTTTGAAGCCCATACACTGCCAAACGAACTGGATTCTACTCTTTGTTCACAGTAACCACAGTTTAATGAAAGACACTTATATTAACAGCTTAAATGTAGGCATGCTTTCTCTTAATAAGGCATAGAGCAATGTACAAAGTACATAGATTGTTTGAAAAAGTCATCCATATTCAGCAGGAGAAAGCTGAAATTTGATAGGTTGCCTTGGGTAACTGTACATCTCCCTTATTATCTCATTGTACTACTTATTTTCAAAAGTATTTAGTGATATTCATTTGGACTTTACGATCTTTGTATTTTTATTCAACAAGTCAAACCAGTTGCAATTTTGCACCTCCAATAAAAGTATAAAGTTGACTCTATTTTTACATGTGCTCTAAAATATGAACTCCAAGCTGGAGAAAAAGTAACCCTTGTAGTCAGACCCACTCTGCACTTCAAGGGTTAAATGCTTGTTTTGTTTAGAGGAATTGGAAACATGTGTCCTCCTTTTCAGGCTTCCTCCTCTTTCGAAGACCGATTCTTCTCCTCTCTGCCTGACCAGTTGCAGCTCTCTGACATCATTATGCACAATGCAGGACCATTGGTCCTGTATTGTATGCAAGGATGCTGAGGTTCCGCCCATATTCCAGGAGAGCAAAAGGGTAAGCTGTCTTCTAGGGGAGTGATGAATAAAGTATTCAGCCTTATTTATCATCCCGAAAACAAAACAAGCATTTGACTCAAGAAGCCCCACCACACAGGTAACTTTTTCTCTAGCCATCAGCCCAGATTTAAAGAAAAGTAGCTTTGTTCTATACTTTTCCCCCCACCAGGCAGTACTTTTATTTCATTTCACATAACTGCAGATACAAGAGAAGACATATGTCGGCCTAGGTTCGAAACCTAACATTGAGCAGTTAGGTAAGAGAATATGAAGCTGGCTTTGTACGTGAGTTATTGAGCTTCCATTAGCTCCATTTTAAAAGGCTAGGGCAACTAAAACTAAAAGCAATCACCTGTTAGCTTCTGATATCTCAAGATCAGTGCGCTGCAATTCCAAACTCTAGTGATGGTCCAAAATCAAGACAAATCAGCAAGTTCTACATGTATGTTTCCCTTGAATAAATGCATTAGATTTGCCCATTCTGCATTGCATCTCATAATTCATGAACAATGATTGACAGTGTGATTCTTCACACGTCAGAAAGATCTACACAATCATTCAAGCAAATAAAAAATCATTGAATAAGCGGGGCTCCTAATTTGATTATCGCCACCCAGATGCATGTAGTTGTTGCTATTTTTGGAAGGTATTCTTTAGACATCAATGGAATAAAAAGGGTGGACATTATCTGACTGGTCTAAAACATGGTCTTCTAGTGCACACATACATATGAACAGATTTTTGTAGTGCTTATGCTTATTTCTATAATATTTGGAAACAGTAAGGAGTGGCCAGATGTGACAAGCAATGTTAAATTATGAGAGACAATAGAGACAGATTTCCTAATCTAGGAGCAGTAAGCTAGCAGGTGTCCATTGCACTCTGGCCTGGCCAATCATCACTCTGGCCATAAAACAGCTGGATCAGATCACTGTCACCTAATGTTTATGGCTACTACAGTTCCCTACATCTTCTCAAATTATGGAGCTTATAGCAGAGAGGGTTAGACTTCATTAGATCTGTAACAGCTAAAGTGAAGAACAGAACTGGGAAAATCCACAGGGGAAAACTTACCAAAGGGGGGGGGGGGCGTGGGATTTGGAACATCAGTCGAAAATTCAACACAAACAAACTACCCCAAATAGAAATATGGCTAAGCTAAGTTAACTACAACTTAAACAGGTATTTTGGTATTTGGCAACAATGAAAATAAGTAGTCAGTGCTGTTTATATGTAGACCTTGTCCACCAGACGAAGCCAAAGGTGATCATAGACAAGATAGTTTGCCAATGTGGCCTTTTTAAGAGCTAAGGAGACTAAAGTGCTCTTGTTTCTAATCTTGCAGAGAGAATGACGTGGTGCTTGGCATATGCCTGTACATCTCACTGTTCACTAATGCCTGTAGCCAGTTTAAATTTGGTGACATTCAGATGTGGGCTGACGTGTTGTGCAAGGTCCTGCTTATTTTTAAGAGGCATGAACAACAAAAGTGCCGACAGTAAAAGTAATTGGGGCAGCCCACTCATTTCATAATTCATTTAAAACATAAATAAGTTGAGAATAGGCATAACTTTTGAATAAAAAGAACAAAGTCAACCTAACACCGGGTATTTTACAAATGAAAGCAATAAAAGGTTATGAAATGACATTTTCAGAGTTGTTCTTATTCATATCTATTAGCACATTCTATTAACTGGCAGGAAGGTACTCTGGACATCCATAAATATGATCTTTAGATTAGAGAAATTTTAAATAAACATGTTGATTTTGCTGGTTAGTATACAGCACCAAAATTATCTTTAGTACACTGAAAGAATAATGAAGAAAAGTTCACACGCTGGACTAATTTTCATAATGGGGATACTCCCCTAGGATCCATAAAAAAATAAGCAAAGTATTCATGAATTATATGCTTTTGATACTTTGCAAATATCGGTAAATTACCTAAACTGACCACAGACAGTTTATGTGCAAAACAGAAGGGTCCTTGTCACAGAATTGCTCCTGTATAGGTTAGTGGAGAAGAAGGGGAGATAGGTGCAGAATTCTGATTACAGGCAAAACAAAAGTAATCAGATGTTTTTTTTTAACCTGTTTGATCATTGAGAATGCATGTTCAGGGCTGTTGCGCACTGTACAACAGAAACTGGGTCACCATCTGATATGTCCAACAGAGCCAGATTGGGAGACTGTCCGCTATGGTAACCTTTATTTCATTTGAGAACAGTGAATTTCACAATTCATTAAACATTTTCAAACAAATGAAATTGTCCTAGTATGGCTTAATCTAAAGAGTAAGCCTGTTTATTTTTAACATATTTCCATATTTTTATAGTTAAGCTCCCTCAACCCATTTGTGATTCTATAGACAATTAAAGATTGTTTCTAAAAATATCTAAAAACAGTGAAATTCAGTCCAAAACTGTGCAATGCTTTAGTTGCACACTTTTTTTAAAGAAGCATTGTCAGAAGTGTACTTGTTAGTACATTGTACTCCACTGTAGTAGTTTTCAAGTTACGTAGACAATAAAAATTTAGGGAAATATTCTGATTCAATCAAAAGTGCTAATATGTTGTCACAAACACCAATCCCTGTACTTTCCACCAATAATAAAGTAAAAGCATTATGTTTTTAACATTTATTTGGTGAACTAAAAAATGAATGCTGCAATGCTGGTGTAAAACATTGTAGTATTTTTTGGTACTTGTCTAGATACCGAAGTCAGAGACCACAAGTGTTCTTGATTTTATATATATGTATATATATATATAGTATTTGTAGACAAAGGTATATTGATGACTATTTTTCTGGTTAATTTCAGGTAAAGTGGAAATATTCAGTTCATGAAATAAAAGGTCAATGAAGGAGGGCGGTACTTCAGTTAACAGTTATGCATTGTTGATACACTGGGAGTTTTGTAAATTGTTTTTCATCATTGATATACACTCTCCTCTGAAATCATCTCCTTGTCTGCCTGGATTCTAAATTCTACCTAGAAGACATAGGGTAATGAGATCACAGCAGTGAGAAAATGTCATCTGGCTCTATTTTGACTTGTTCCGTGCTTAAGCAGCTATAATTTTCAGAAAGCCTTTATAGCACAGTGGATGTAATCATCTGATAAAGGAGGCACTTACAAAAGATGGGGGATGAAAGGATTGTGCATTTAAATTGACACTGTAAAGGTTTCCAGTCAGCAGCTGGTAGAACCTTATTTGTTGTGAGCTGTCTTGCTGAATGCAGGATAAACACTGCTAGCTGGTACGACAATGTGATCATCAAATGCACCAAAATATAGTTATCTATATACTTGGCTGTAGAACTCTTAACAAGTTATCTTTGACAATATGCTATGTATGATGATTTTTCTGCAATTTATGGTACTAAGAACAATGAGAACATCTCAATATCTTCCAAGTTGATTGTTTAGCGAAGCTTATAACCAGCTGAATTATACAGGCCCACAAAGGACAAAAGTTGGCGACAAGCAACCTAAAATTTGTAGACAATGGGCTACTATAGAAAAACCAGAGCAGCCTGAAAACTATTCTACATTGGCTGATATGCTAACTTCAGGTTAAAGGATAAATCCGTTAAGGCTTCCAAAATACAGTTTCAACTCATTTTCATATCTAATGAGCTTGCAGTGATTCACAGTCAGGAGTACACAGAGTGCTGTCTGCTTTATGGCTAAAAATTAAGTCTGGGTACATGGCTGAATTCCAGACAGTCTGAACCTCTGCGGATCACTCTGTCGGCATTCAGGTGTCTCCAACATACTGGGTGATGGAAGGGGGGTGGGGTGATGGCAGACGGTAACACTAAACAGACAAAGAAACAGGAGGGAGCTAGACTATATGGATGGAAGTACCCATTCTTCTTCCTGAAACAGCAAGCGCTTAAATGACACATTTTTTTAGACTAGATACACAAGCATTTTGCCCTCTCAGTTCATAATCCCCACAAAGGCATGTAAAAAGACAAATAGATATATAAATACATATACACAAATGCTTATGCGCACACATTTTGTATGTATACTGTATACGATACAGTATGTGCATGCATACACTATACCGATACATGTTTTTTTTCAATCTGTGTATATAGTATGAAACTATTCTATTGGATTATATATATAATGCCTACATTCATATTAGATGCATCCTCACAAACTGAGCACCCATATGCTGGCACAGGGAAAGCTCTACACAACACCAGAACAACTCTATATATTATCATATAGTCCACTCCTTTACTCTACATTTCTACACTACTCTACATACACTTCAATATTTGTTATTTCTATGATGATAATTTCAATTATTGCTCAATGCAGCCACTCCCTAAATTTCATCATACAAGTGCATACATGTGCTCTGACATATAATTAACGATGCCCCACTCATGCTGCACTGTATGTACATTTCATAACTCTAAATGTGTGCGTCAACTAACATTCTTCGAAAGTTAATAGAAGCATCCAGCAAATAGTGTATGAAAAGTAATCATTTATGATATCACTACTTGTAATAGGTTAAAGAGCTGGGATGTTAAAGAGCTGGGATATACTGTTTTTAACCCATCAATGACCAAATACACTACACTACACTACATTACTACTGTTCTGAGGCCCACATTTTCAACATTTACCTTTACTGAAGCTGAGTATAGATTCTTTCTTTCTTTCTTTCTTTCTTTCTTTCTTTCTTTCTTTCTTTCTTTCTTTCTTATCTCTTCCTCTTTATTTCTTCTCTCCCCCTCGTTATTTCTTCTCTGTCCCTCCTTATTTCTTCACTCTCCCTCCTTTCTTCTTCACTCTCCCTCCTTTCTTCTTCACTCTCCCTCCTTTCTTCTTCACTCTCCCTCCTTTCTTCTCTATCTCTCTCCTTCTTTCTTCTCTCTCTCGCCTTCCTTGTTTCTTTCTTCTCATTCTCCTTCCTTTTTTTCTTCTTTCTCTCCTTCCTCCTTTTTTCTCTTTCTCTCCTTCTTTCTTCTCTCCTTTCTTCTTTTTTTTCTCTCTCTCTCCTTCATTCTTTCTTCTATCCTTCTTTCTTTGCTCTCTGCTTCCTTCTTTCTTTCTTCTCTCTCTCTCTCTCTCCTTCATTCTTTCTTCTATCCTTCCTTCTCTTTTCTCTCTCTCCTTTTTTTTTCTCTCTCTCTCCTTTCTTCTCTCTCTCTCTCTCTCTCTCCTTCTTTCTTCTCTCTCTCTCTCTCTCTCTCTATCTCTCTCTCTCTTTCTCTCTCTCTCTCTCTCTCTCTCTCTCTCTCTCTCTCTCTCTCTCTCTCTCTCTCCCCCCTTCTTTTTTCTTTCTCCTTCTTTTTTTCTTTCCTTCCTTTCTTTCTTATACTACTTATGTGAAAGGCACTTTACAATTCTGCAACTGATTACATTATAAATATATATTACAATGATTGCATTGATGATAATGTCAGTAGTATATAGTGATGGTGAACATCATTCCTTTATATAAAACATTACCTTAGATGACACTGATCATCTTCCTAAAAGACACACCATTCTCTTGTTCTGTTCTCTCTGGTGTATAATAAACTTCATTCATTGAGAAGTACTATAATGTACATTGCTCTCGGACTGGATGTTTAATTAGGAGTGGAAAATGAACAGTTCACTTAATGAGGATATACAGAAAGTTCTTTTTTTCTTTAAATAAACAGAGTATTAAACAAACACAAGAGTTTTTCCTATTGAACAGAATATCAAGAAATCTGATTTAGCTAAAAGTGCAAACAGATTCTACCCATTATATAAAAGTATTGTGTAATTCTGCACAATTCTGATAAAAATAAACAGAGCATAAACAATGAGACTTAATAACACAATAACGAAATCCACTGACTTACTGACTTTTACCTGTGTTACGTAAAATCATTATCCGATTAATTGAAATAATAAATTGCGATAATTACTATTAAGAATTTGGGTTTTTATGTTTTGTATAACCGGCCAGCTTGGCAGCAAAGCGGTTAATATGCCAGACATTCCATTTGCTTTATTGACATTTTCCTTCTGTAGAGGAGATGACTTGGCACAACCGTGTCATTTAGGTAACTCCTTTTCTAATGATATCACATGAAAGAAAGGCAATATATCATGCATTCCTATTATTTCTAAACAGAAGACAATAAAGGGCACACTTACAGGATATGGGCACGTTTCTGTCCAGACATTCCTGATCTTCAGAGGCTCTAGAGAGGCAGATGAAAACACACAGTCTGCAGGAGACTGAGATTGTGCATCTCCTAGAGCTGCAGACCTTACATGAACTGGGGATTTTTTTTTCCTGTCTTCTGAAAAGGCAGCAGAGGGAAAGGAGGGGTGGAGGTGACCACGTGACGCACTCCCAGCTTCGACACTGGCTGAGGTTGCAGACATTAGGCCAGCAGGATTGGCCAAGTTAAAAACTCTGTGCCTCAGGGGATCCTCCCATTTGGCATTTTTTTTTCTGTGTTGAAGAATGACTGAAGGAATTTTCTCAATGTGGAAGTTTCACTTGCAAAAAATTGCAACAGTTTAACAGATGGCTGCCTGGATCAAAAAAGGGTTAAAGGCTTCTATCAATGGTATTTCTTCTGTCTAGGTGACAGAGAGCTGAGGATATTTGCAGGTTGTAGAGATCACACTGAAGCAAGTGACTGAGACTGAGAAAATGTTCTTGTAAAGCTGTTTCCTCTCTCAATAAAATTGTCACAACAATTGTCTGCTTGGTGATTTACAGCACAAGGAGGGAGGATTACAGGCTGTAATGGTCTACCTGCTTCAAGGCTGTCTGGAGAAGGGGCACCTGCTTTACATAAGGCCTTGTGGGCTGATTGGGTGAGATTTGTCACATCTCCACACCAAATAGAAGTTTTGACTTTGTATTTACAAACATCAATTCCTGCTGTGGCCCTTCTTTTCCTGTTGTAAGCTGGAGTCCTTTAATTGCCCTTGTTGTCTACAGTTCTTTGTGTGCATTGTAACCCTAGAGCTGCCATTAGGAAGTAAGGTGGGAAAAATGTGCTGTGTACCAAAATGACCACATTTTTACTGCTGCTTTATAAAAATGGGTTTAACGCTCCATAGCGCATAGTCTGCCCCATATGTATATACAGTATATATACTCACTGGCCACTTTATTATGTAACTCAGTTTGAACTTCAGCAAGTCGTCTTCACCACGTCCAGATATCTAAATGCATTGAGTTGCTGCCATGTGATTGACTGATTAGCAATTTGTGTTACCAAGCAATTGAACAGGTGTACCTAATAAAGTGGTTGGTGAGTGTACTGCATCATGGATGTGCAGCCGATGAATCTGCAGCAACCGCGTAATGCTGTCATGTCAATATTAACTAAAATCTCTGAGGAGGAATGTTTCCAACACTTTGTTGAATCTATGCCATGAAGAATTAAAGAGGTTATAAACCCGAGAAAATAAATAAATACAAACCTGTAAGACAAAGGCATAATGAGCTAGTATGCATTTCATACTAGCTCATTATGAAATACTTACCTTAGAAGGAAGCCCTGCAGTGGCGCCTGCACACCGATGAGACGACTGAGATCTTTTCTGGTGTTTCTTCTGTGTTCGCGGGCTCCGGTGCTGTGATTGGCCAGAGCCACGGTGACATCACTCCTGCGCATGCGCACGGGAGCCGCCGGTCACGGCACAGGGCCCTGAAGAAACGACATGGGCGGATATTCCTTCAGAGCGCATGCGCTGAGGACATCATCAGCGGAGTATATAGTACATATCTCCTAAACAGTGCAAGTTTAGGAAATATTTACAGGACCTACAGGTAAGCCTTGTTATAGGCTTTCCTGCAGGTAAAATTAAACAAGAAGACTTTACTTCCTCTTTAGGCAGTTCTGAAGGCAAAAGGGGGGTCCGACCCAATACTAGCAAGATGTACCCAATAAAGTGGCAGGTGAGTGTGTGTGTGTGTGTATATATAAAATGTCACCCAAGGGGGAAGGGCAGGCTGCACCGTGTATTGTGCCTGCAGGGGGCACGCAGTAGACCTGGCAAAGGAATGCATTAGAAATAGGTGAGTAGATGTTGGGTATAGATTGAACAAAAAAGAGCACAAGAAGTGATGCGATTATATATCGGTTACATGGAGCAAAAAAACTATAAAAAAACTCACGCTATTGATTAAAAAGTAGTTGATTAGAGGAGGGAAGAAGCGCCTGTAAGTGAATACGCAGACACAGCAGGACGGTTGACAAGGTTGGCAATCAATTGATAAATGACTTATATGGAAAAATGGGTTTGTTTTACAGATAGGCCTGATAGTCATCATAAAAATGGAAGGGAGGATCGCACAGGAAAAAGACTTACCTAATAAAGTGCATTGTAAAGCAAATACCAAACTTTGATGTTTGCATAATTTGTATGCACATGGAAGAATTTTTTTAGGGAAGGCAACAGTAACAATGAGTCCTGAAGGGGAAAAGATGAATAAGGACTGTGTTAGGAATCAAAGAACTGTGCAATGTGGAGCTAGAAAGCTAATTAAGGAACAGGAAATGGTTTACCTGGTGGGCCGTATAGCGGGATATGTGACTATTAAGAAGTCAATATTGAGGATTGCCAAGGAGATAGATGGTAACTCAAAGATGGTAGATCCTAGAGAAAATAGTTGAAGGCTAAGTAAAGGGTAAGGTTTAAAAAGAATGTTAATAATGTAATGATAATCCTGGATTACCTGGTTGCTGTGTGTGGTAACAATTACAGGCACGTCCCTCATCCAGCATGTGAAACGAGGGACTGGCCAGTTACTAAAATACCCCCCACACCTGATCAGATAGTGATCAGGTGTGCGGATGCAAATAGAGGGCGTCCGCACATGCGCGCTGAGCGGCGCCCCCGAAACTACGTGTTCCGGCATGCACCGCGCGCGCACGCTCAGACACATCGACCCCCGCCTGGCCAATGGGAGGACGGAGCACCGTGGATTGGGCGTTCCCAGGGCGCCGTCAACATCCATCCGCCGATGGATTAAGGGAGGCCGGATAGTGTGAGCGGGGCGCGGGCACCGGAGGCAGACAATGGAGATACTCACACCATTAGACATCGGGTCACCTGTGCCACCGTAGGAGTCGTCTATTTGGCCCAATGCCAATGTGGCTCGTACTACGTTGGCAAAACTAAGGGCTCTTTCACACGAGGGATCCGTATGTCCGTTTTTCATCCTTCCGTTTTCGGATGAAAAACGGGCATACATGTATCCCTATGGAGTGCCGGATGTCAGCGGTGACATGTCCGCTGACATCCGACCCCGCTCCGATCCGAAAAGTGTAACGGAGGAAAAACCTACTTTTCCATCCGTTTTCGGATCGGATCGGGTGACGACGGACACTACGGTCCGTCATCACCCGATCCCCCATAGGGGAGAGCGGCGCTCTGACAGGTCCGTCGCTGCACAGTGTGCAGCGATGGACCTGTCATCTTTCTGCTCAGCGGGGATCGGCGGAGCGATCCCCGCTGAGCAAGCGGGTGTTCACGGGGCGGATCATCACTGATCTGCCCCGTGTGAAAGAGCCTTAAGCGTCCCTTCCAGATACGTATCCGAGACCACATAAAACCGCTATATAAAAATACCACCACCACTGCCATAAACCAGCACATTGCTGCTCAGCACAACTCTGACCCCCATGTTATTTTATTTTCCGCACTCGAACATGTTCCTTCACATGTTAGAGGTGGGAGCATTGATAACAGATTACTACAGCTTGAAACAAAATTAATTCACATAATAAATGCTACCAGCTTCCCTGGGCTTAACGAACATATAAGTTTCAAACCTTTCCTATGAATTTGCACTTTTATTAACTGTATTTGCAAACACGCTATGCATATCAACTTCTAGTGCTTGTTTCCAAATCTATGTCGTTTATAGTTCTTTTTTTTTTTTTTTTTCCTTCCCTTCTTTCTCTCTTGCTCCCTCTTCCCCTATTCTTCTCTCTTTTTTTCTTTCCTTTCTGCCTCACCCCCCTTTCCTCCACTCCTCTCCTGCCATGGTTGCTCTTGTGTTTCCCTTATATAGCTCTTTATTTGTGATTCCAACAATATCAGTATTCATGCTGTATGCCTTTTTCAAAATGCATTTCCTTTACACATTTTATCTAAATATTGTTCTATTTGCTATTTGGACTCTTTGTTAATTGTTGTTGTGCTGATGTTAGATACTTATGACATATGCATCAGTATACTCTGTGTATTTATTTGTATTACTTTTCCCAGTTTGATTTATATTCTTTTATTATAGGTTCTCTTGTGTAACCAGGACCCTGTGGTTCTCTATGTTGGTTTTACACTTTGTGGCTGGACATTGCGGACTGACGCCTCATCCTGTGCCTCCGCCCACACTTTATCTCGCACTGAGGTGGGTTCCGTCCCTGAGTCGCTCTCGTTCGTTGACTTTCCCGCATCCCGCCGGGAGGGCGCGACCGTGCCCCCCCTCTCGGGATGGGTTTTGCCAGCGCTGTTCGTGCCTGTACAGACGCCCGGGGCAGTACATAATTGTCTGCCTCCGGTGCCCGCGCCCCGCTCACACTATCCGGCCTCCCTTAATCCATCGGCGGATGGATGTTGACAGCGCCCTGGGAACGCCCAATCCACGGCGCTCCGTCCTCCCATTGGCCAGGCGGGGGTCGATGTGTCTGAGCGTGCGTGCGCGGTGCATGCCGGAACACGTAGTTTCCGGGGCGCCGCTCAGCGCGCATGCGCGGACGCCCTCTATTTGCGTCCGCACACCTGATCACTATCTGATCAGGTGTGGGGGGTATTTTAGTAACCGGCCAGTCCCTCGTTTCACATGCTGGACGAGGGACGTGCCTGTAATTGTTACCACACACAGCAACCAGGTAATCCAGGATTATCATTACATTATTAACATTCTTTTTAAACCTTACCCTTTACTTAGCCTTCAACTATTTTCTCTAGGATCTACCATCTTGGAGTTACCATCTATCTCCTTGGCAATCCTCAATATTGACTTCTTAATAGTCACATATCCCGCTATACGGCCCACCAGGTAAACCATTTCCTGTTCCTTAATTAGCTTTCTAGCTCCACATTGCACAGTTCTTTGATTCCTAACACAGTCCTTATTCATCTTTTCCCCTTCAGGACTCATTGTTACTGTTGCCTTCCCTAAAAAAATTCTTCAATGTGCATACAAATTATGCAAACATCAAAGTTTGGTATTTGCTTTACAATGCACTTTATTAGGTAAGTCTTTTTCCTGTGCGATCCTCCCTTCCATTTTTATGATGACTATCAGGCCTATCTGTAAAACAAACCCATTTTTCCATATAGGTCATTTATCAATTGATTGCCAACCTTGTCAACCGTCCTGCTGTGTCTGCGTATTCACTTACAGGCGCTTCTTCCCTCCTCTAATCAACTGCTTTTTAATCAATAGCGTGAGTTTTTTATCGTTTTTTTGCTCCATGTAACCGATATATAATCGCATCACTTCTTGTGCTCTTTTTTGTTCAATATATACCCAACATCTACTCACCTATTTCTAATGCATTCCTTTGCCAGGTCTACTGCGTGCCCCCTGCAGGCACAATACACGGCGCAGCCTGCCCTTCCCCCTTGGGTGACATTTTTCGTGCCCTCCTCGGGTGTCGGTCTTTCAGGTACGTTTGCGGCATCGGGGCTATCGGGACCGCCTCTCCGCGATATTGTTCAGCCACAATGTTCTATTACCCAGTTATGTATTGAACATTTCTTTGACAGATATGCCTGTTTGTTTATAGTTTGTTCATATCATGTTTTCTGTATCCCTATGTACAGACTTCTCTATACCCAATTTGAGCTCCTGTTCCCTGAGGAAGCCAATGTCTTGGCGAAACATGTAGGAAACCGAGCCCCTATTTTTGATGGCCATTTCCATCTTGCCTATTCTACTGCATTTTTGGGTCGCACGCAATTTATAAGTCTGTTTTAGGCGTTAACCATTTTAGTATTTCTGTATGTTTGTAACATTACTAATAAAATTTTGTAACTTTGTCATTTTATATCCTCTCTTCCTTTTTGCCTTATATGACCCTAGCACCGCTATAATCCCCTGTCCCTTTATCTACTAGCTACCTAATTATTTTTGGGATGAGGTGCTGTATCTAATTGTACCATCTAGCCACCACCATTTTACCCTCACCTTCTTTAGCAAGGCAGTGGTCGTCTTGGAGGTGTGTTTGGGGTAGTTATAATGTTGGAATACTGCCCTGCGGCCCAGTCTCCAAAGGGAGGAGATCATGCTTTGCTTCAGTATGTCACAGTACATGTTGGCATTCATGGTTCCCACAATGAACTATAGCTCCCCAGTACCGGCAGCACTCATGCAACCCCAGACCATAACACTCCCACCAACATGCTTGACTATAGGCAGAACACACTTGCCCTTGAAGTCCTCACCTGGTTGCCGCCACACACGCTTGACACCATCTGAACCAAATAAGTTTATCTTGGTTTCATCAGCCCACAGGACATGGTTCCAGTAATCCGTGTCCTTAGTCTGCTTGTCTTAAGCAAGTTGTTTGCAGGCTTTCTAGTGCATCATCTTTAGAAGAGGCTTCCTTCTGGGGTGACAGCCATGCAGACCAATTTGATGCAGTGTACGGTGTATAGTCTGAGCACTGACAGGCTGACCCCCCACCGCTTCAACCTCTGCAGCAATGCTGGCAGCACTCATATGTCTATTTCCCAAAGACAACCTCTGGATATGATGTTGAGCTTGTGCACTCAACTTCTTTGTCGACCATGGTAAGGCCTGTTCTGAGTGGAAACTGTCCCATTAAACTGCTGTATGGTCTTGGCCCCCATGCTGCAGGTTAGTTTTGGGGTCTTGGCAATCTCATTATAGCCTAGGCTATCTTTACGTAGAGCAACAATTCTTTTTTCCAGATTCAGTTCTTGAGGTGCCATGTTGAAATTCCAGTGACCAGTATGAGAGAGTGACAGCGATAACACCAAATTTAACACACCTGCTCCTTATTCACACCTGAGACCTTGCAACACTAATGAGTCACATGACACCGGGGAGGGAAAATGGCTAATTGGGCCCAATTTGGACATTTTCACTTAGGGGTGTATTCACTTTTGTTGCCAGCGGTTTAGACATTAATGGCTGTGTGTTGAGTTATTTTGAGGCGACAGCAAGTTTACACTATTATATGTTCACTCGCTACTTTACATTGTAGCAAAGTATAATTTCTTTAGTGTTGTCACATGAAAATATATAATAAAACATTTACAAAAATCTGAGGGGTGTACTCACTTTTGTGAGATTATATATATTATATATATATATATATATATATATATATATATATATATACACATATATAAAAGGGTTTCTTTTTTTCTTTGACAAAACACTCAGATGTAAACAGCGGCCATTTTTGAGATTTTGCTTAGCTTAGAGGTTCCAGCTACAAAACGTTCAGGTGTGAATGAGGCCTAAAGAAAAAGCAAAAGAAAAAAAAAAAGAAAAAAAAAACCCCATACAGTTCATAAATTTACATACCCTGGCAGAATTTATGATTTCTTGGCCATTTTTCAGAGAATATGAATGATAACACAAAAATGTTTCTTTCACTATTATAAGCAGGATACTTTGTAGTATTTGCATAGTAATGGCTTTCTTCTGGCGACTTGACCATGCAGCCCATCTTTCTTCAAGTGCCTCCTTATTGTGCACCTTGAAACAGCCACACCACATGTTTTCAGAGAGTCCTGTATTTCACCTGAAGTTATTTGTGGGTTTTTCTTTGCATTCCAAACAATTTTCCTGCCAGTTGTGGCTGAAATTCTAGTTGGTCTACCTGACCGTGGCTTGGTTTCAACAGAACCCCTCATTTTCCACTTCTTGATTAGAGTTTGAACACTGCTGATTGGCATTCTCAATTCCTTGGATATCTTTTTAAATCCCTTTCCTGTTTTATACAGTTCAACTACTTTTTCCTGCAGATCCTTTGACAACCCTCTTGCTTTCCCCATGACTCAGAATCCAGAAAATATCAGTGCAGCACTGGATGAAAGATGTAAGGGTCTGTCAGGAGTCCAGAAACTTATTGACCTTTTATACACACACACTAATTACAAGCAAACAGATCACAGGTGAGGATGGTTACCTTTAATAGACATTCAAACCCCTTTGTGTCAACTTGTGTGCATGTTATCAGGCCAAAATCACCAGGGTATGTAAACTTTTGATCAGGGTCATTTGAGTAGTTTCTGTTGTGATTATGATTTAAAACGAGTAAACACAGTTGATTGATAATAAATGGCTTCAGCAAAACACTAACCATGAGTGAAAGAAAAGTTTTTGTGTTATCATTCATATTCTCTAAAAAATGACCAAGAAATCATAAATTCTGTCAGGGTATGTAAACTTATGAGCACAACTGTATATATACAGTATCTCATAAAAGTAATAACACCCCTCACATTTTTGTAAATATTTTATTATATCTTTTCATGTGACACTGAAAACACTTTGCTACAATGTAAAGTAGTGAGTGTACAGCTTGTATAACATTGTAAATTTGCTGTCCCCTCAAAATAACTCAACACACAGCCATCCATGTCTAAACCGCTGGCAACAAAAGTGAGTACACCCGTAAGTGAAAATGTCCAAATTGGGTCCAAAGTGACAATATTTTGTGGCACTGCCTTAACCCTCTTGGGCATGGAGTTCACCAGAGCTTCACAGGTTGTTACTGGACTCCTCTTCCACTCTTCCATGACGACATCACAGAGCTGGTGGATGTTAGAGACCTTGCGCTCCTCCACCTTCTGTTTGAGGATGCCCCACAAATGCTCAATAGGGTTTAGGTCTGGATTCATGCTTGGCCAGTCCATCACCTTTACCCTCAGCTTCTTTAGCAAGGCAATGATCGTCTTGGAGGTGTGTTTGGAGTCCTTATCATGTTGGAATACTGCTCTGCAGCCCAGTCTCCAAAGGGAGAGGATCTTGCTCTGCTTCAGTGTGTTACAGTACATGTTGACATTCATGGTTCCCTCAATGAACTGTAGCTCCACAGTGCTGGCAGCACTCATGCAGCCCCAGACCATGACACTCCCACCATCATACTTGACTCAAGGCAAGCCACACTTGTCTTTGTACTCCTCACCTGGTTGCCGCCACACACGCTTGACACCATCTGAACCAGTGGCGGCCTGTGAATTGTGGGCGCACGGGTGCCGCCCCCTCATCCATTTCCCCCTGGCCCCTTTCAGGACGCCGGACGCATGGATTCCTTTTGGTGGGATGGGAGGGGGTGGTACATTTTGAAGCCCCTGATTAGAGCCAGAGGCTCTAAGAGGGTTCAAAATAGGGTGGGCTCGGGGCGCAGAGAGTGCGCCCTGATCCCACCCAATTATGCAACAATAGCAAATTAATTTTCCCTATGTTCACACTAACCTCCCTCCTGCCAATCAGAAGGCAGGGCGTCAGACCTGTTTCCTGATTGGCCAATGTGCCAGACCTCCCTATTGGATGCTTGGCACTTAGGATCAGGAGCGGAGGACACACACGCTGGAGCGGAGGTCGCTGCCGCTCTGGTGAACTGTCTTGGAGAGGAGCTGCTGTCTGCCTGTGGTAAGTGCCGGGGGGTCTGTCAGAGCTGTGTGCGGGGGGGTTCGGGGTGCTGCAAGAGCTGTGAGCCCCATGAGTGGAGGGGTCGGTGGGCACAGTGAATGCATAAACTGGGCACAATTGGCTGCATATACTGGGCTTAAAGTGTATCTAACCACAAAAAAAAAGTTATGATATTGCAGCTTACCAATCCTTAGATGGGTAGCGTATTTAGTTTTCCTTTTTTAGGCCTTTTTTTAAAATTTATTTTTACCTGGTAAGCTATGCAGTAACACACGTCCTGTCTTAGGTTGGCTACATTATTATTTTTTTTTATTTTGACCATAGTTCCACTTTAGAAAGTCACTATCTGAGGCGTAAACAAATTACAATTGTGGGACTGCATACTGGTGGATCACAAAGCATTAGAGCCATTTCATAACTTTTTGTGAAAGGTACAGTGTCTTTTAGACATGTAAGCTCATTTATATGCAATTGATATGCATTTTCATTGTCCCCAGTGACATCAAAGGAAAAAGAAATGTTCCCAAAATTAGGAGAAATGTGATGTCTTACAGTCTTCACTGAAATAAAATGTTCTATGTACTCCTGTTCTTCTGTGGTACCTAGTACAAGTAGTGCTGTTAGATCTCCAGAGCATGGATACCCAATAGAAGTTATAAACCTTAATCTTCCCAACCATTACAGGTGGGATTCCTCCTCACTTTTGGGAAGATTTACACCTACTTCTGTGGTGTCTTAACCCACTTGCTTACTGGGTACTTAAACCCCCCTCCTGCCCAGACCAATTTTCAGCTTTCAGCGCTGTCACACTTTGAATGACAATTGCGCGGTCATACAACACTGTACCCAAATGAAATTTTTATCATTTTTTCCCCACAAATAGAGCTTTCTTTTGGTGATATTTAATCACCGCTGGGATGTTTTTTTTTTGGTAAACAAACAAAAAAAGATGGAAAATTTAGAAAAAAAAAAATAATGTTTCATAGTTTGTTATAAAATTTTGCAAACAGGTAATTTTTCTCCTTCATTGATATGCGCTGATGAGGCGGCACTGGTGGGCACTGATAGGCTGCACTGATGGGCACGGATAGGCACAGTTAAGGCGGCACTGATAGGCACAGTTAAGGCAGCACTGATGGGGACAGATAAGGCAGTACTGATGGGCACAGATAAGGTGGCACTGATGGCCACTGATGGGCGCTGATGGGTGGCACTGATGGGTGGCACAGATGGGTGGCACGGATAGGTGGCACTGATGAGCACTGATAGGTACCACTGATGGGGGGCACTGATGGGCGGCACTGATGGGGGGCACTGATGGGTGGCACTGATGGGCACTGATGGGCGGCACTGATGGGCACTTATGGGCACTGGTAGGTGACACTGATAGGTGGCACTGATGTGCAGCACTGTTGTGGCACTGATGTGGGCGGTGATGGGTGGCACTGTGGGTGCTGATGGTTGGCACTGATGGGTGGCACTGTGGGCACTGATGGGTGGCACTGTGGGCACTGATGGATGGCACTGTGGGCACTGATGGGTGACACTGGTGGGCACTGGTAGGCGGCACTGCTGTCTATTGCTAGGTGTCACTGGCAGGGGGCAGATGATCGCTGTGATTGTGACTGATGTTCCTCTCACGGCCGCCTGTGATCGGCTTTTTTTTTCCTCCTCACGCTGTCAGCGAGAGGAGAAAAAATAGCCGATTACTGGCTCTTTTTACATCACATGATCAGCTGTCATTGGCTGACAGCTGATCATGTGGTAAGGGGTCGGGACTGACCCCTTACTCTGATCTGTGATCAGGCGAGTCTCATAGACTCGCTGATCACCGAGCGCGCGGCGCGTGCCCTGCAGGGGGCGCGCAGGCCGCTCGTGCACGGGACGACATCAATAGACGTAGTCCCGGCAATGTAGGTCCGCGCTGTTGCTGTCATTTGGCAATAGCGCAGATCTGAAGCGGTTAAGGACAAAAAGTGTACACCCATTTGGGAGACAGAAAGCAGTCACAACCTGAAACAGGCACCAACCAGTGGTGCACCTAGCATATCTGGCATGCAATGCAGACCTCCTCAGTCCAAACCTCCTCAGTGTATGTGGGGGTAGCAGGATATGTGCTGGGGCACTTTGGGAGGTATGCCCCCAGCACATAACAGACCCCCTACCTTTGTATAAGCACAAGTCCTTTCCCCTCTCAAATTGCCCCAGCACCAACTAGAAATAAAGCGTTACTAGATCTACTGATTACCAATAATACAAACCTGATCACGGATGTGGCAAATACGGGGCAATTTAGGAAACAGCGATCACAGGTCAATTGGCTTCAGTATAAATCACACAATCAGGAAACATAAGGGAAATTTTAGGACACTGAATTTCAAAAGAGCCAATTTCCCTATGAACCTTGATAGAATATATAAATTGGGATAAAATCTTAGGAACAAAGAAAAAGGAAGAGAGATGGGTTTGCATTAAGAGCATATTAAATAGGGGCATTAGGAAGTGCATCCCATCCCACAAAAGTCCTGGAGGCTTAACGCCAATGTAAAAATGCATATAAAAGCAAAAGAGAAGGCCTTCAAATAAAAGGTTGAGGGATCATCATCAGCATTCAAACTTTATAAAGAATGCAACAAGAAATGTAAGGGTGCAATTAGGGCAGCTAAGATAGAACACGAAAAAGACACATAGTGGAGGAGAGCAAATAAAATCCCAAGAAATTTTTTAAGTATGTAGACAGTAAAAAAGGGAGGACAGACCATATTGGCCCCATAAAGAATGAAGATGGACATCTGGTTACAAAGGATGGGGAGATGGCAATGGTATTGAATTTATTCTTCTCCTCAGTCTTCACGAGCGAATCGGGGGGCTTCAGTAACCAAAACTGCAGTGTTTATCCTCGTGACACATCACAGGAGGCACCCTCATGGCTAACAGAGGACAGTATTAGAATCAGACTTGGGAAACTGAACATTAATAAATCACCGGACCGGATGGCTTGCACCCGAGGGTACTTAGGGAACTCAGTCAAGTAATTGCCAGACCATTGTTCATTATTTTTACTGACAGTCTACTGACTGGAATGGTACCAGTGGATTGGAGAAAAGCCAATGTAGCACCAATATTTAAAAAGGGCCCAAAATACCTCCCTGGGAATTACAGACCAGTTAGCCTAACATCAATAGTATGCAAACTCTTGGAGGGGATGATAAGGGACTATATACAAAATTTTAGTAATGAAAACTGTATCATTAGCCGTAATCAGCATGAATTCATGAAGAATCGTTCTTTCCAAACCAATCTATTAACCTTCTATGAGGAGATGAGTAGCCATATAGATAAAGGAAGGCCCGTAGACGTGGTGTATCTGGATTTTGCAAAAGCAATTGACACAGTTCCCCATAAACGTTTACTGTACAAAATAAGGTCCGTTGGCATGGACCATAGGGTGAGTACATGGATTGAAAACTGGCTAAAAGGGCCAGTTCAGAGGGTGGAGATAAATGGAGAATACTCAGAATGGTCAGGGGTGGGTAGTGGGGTCCCACAGAGTTCTGTGCTGGGACCAATCCTATATAATTTGTTCATAAACGACTTGGAGGATGGGGTAAACAGTTCAATCTCTGTATTTGCGGACAATACTAAGCTAAGCAGGGCAATAACTTCTCTGCAGGATGTGGAAACCTTGCAAGAAGATCTGAACAAAGGGGTGGGCAACTACATGGCAAATGAGGTTTAACCACTTCAGCCCCGGAATATTTGGCTGCTCAATGACCAGGCCATTTTTTGCGATACAACACTGCGTCGCTTTAATTGACAATTGCGCGGCCGTGCGACATTGTACTCAAACAAAATTGACGTCCTTTTTTTCGCACAAGTAGAGCTTTCTTTTGGTGGTATTTGATCATCTCTGCAGTTTTTTTTGTGCTATAACAAAAAAAGACTGACAATTTTGAAAAAAACACAATATTTTGTACATTTTGCTATAATTAATAGCCCCAATTTTTTGTAGAAAAAGCTAATTTTTTCCTCAGATTAGGCCGATATGTATTCTTCTACATAATTTTGGTAATAAAAATCACAATAAGCGTATATTGATTGGTTTGCGCAAAAAATATATCGTCTACAAAATATGGGAAAGATTTTTGGCAATTTTATTATTATTATTTTTTTTTACTAGTAATGGCGGCGATCAGCGATTTTTATTGGGACTGCAACATTATGGAGGACAGATCGGACACTTTTGACACATTTTTGGGACCACTGGCATTTATACAGCGATCAGTGCTATAAAAATGCACAGTATTACTGTGTAAATGTCACTGGCAGAGAAGGGGTTAACAGAAGGGGCGATCAAGGGGTTAACTGTGTTAAATAGGGAGTGATTCTAACTGTAGGGGGGATGGGACTGCCTGGGTGAGGAGAGCAATCATTGTTCATACTTAGTATGAACAACAGATTGCTCTCCTTACCCCCGACAGCATGGAGATCTCTCTGTTTACATTGACAGATCTCCTTTCTGTCTCTGTGTGGAGCGATTGCGGGTGCCCGGCGGCACGCGCATCGGCTTCAGCGTTGCGCCCCTAGTGGCCAAGAGGTGAACCGACGTACAGCTACACTCTATAAGACTCTGGTCCGGCCTCAGCTGGAGTATGTTGTCCAGTTCTGGGCACCAGTCCTCAGGAAGGATGTACTGGAAATGGAACGACTGCAAAGAAGGGCAACAAAGCTAATAAAGGGCCTGGAGGACATTAGTTATGAAGAAAGGTTGCGAGCACTGAACTTATTCTCTCTGGAGAAGAGACACTTGAGAGGGGAATTTGATTTCAATTTACAAATACCATACTGGTGACCCCACAATTGGGATAAAACTTTTTGGCGGAAGGGAGTTTAACAAGACACGTGACCACTCATTAAAATTAGAAGAAAAGAGATTTAACCTTAAAGGGGTTGTAAAGGTAAAAGTTTTTTCACCTTAATGCATTCTATGCATTAAAGTGAAAAAACATCCGACAATACTGGTCCCCCCAGCCCCCCATTTTACTTACCTGACCCCTTGAAAGTCCTGCGCTTGCCCCAACATCCTCTTCCCCGCTCAGCCTGGCCGTTGATTGGTTACAGTGGATGAATTTAAAGTAGCGCAGCCATTGGCTCGCGCTGCTGTCAATCACATCCAATGACGTGGTGCGCCGGGGGGCGGGGCCGAGTGATACATTGAGCGGCTATGGCCGCCAGCTGTATCACGGGAGCGCTCCCACAAGCACTCAACACCATGCGAGGGAGCTCGCATGAAGGTGTTGAGTCCTTGCGGGGGGGAGCCGAGACAGCTGCTGAGGGACCCCAGAAGACCAGGTTCGGGGCCACTCTGTGCAAAACGAGCTGCACAGTGGAAGTAAGTATAACATGTTTGTTATTTGAAAAAAAAATATATATCTTTAGTGATCCTTTAAACTACGTAGAGAGTTCTTTACTGTAGGAGCAGCAAGGATGTAGAACTCCCTTCCACAAGCGGTGGTCTCAGCGGGGGGCATCGATAGTTTAAAAAAACTATTAGATAGGCACCTGAATGATTGCAACATACAGGGATATACAATGTAATATTGACATATAATCGCACACATAGGTTGGACTTGATGGACTTGTGTCTTTTTTCAACCTCACCTACTATGTAACTATGTAACATAACGGACCCCCTCACCTCCCTGCTAGCACAAGTCCTCTCCCCTCCCAAAGTGCCCCTCAGCACATAATGGACCTCCCTACCTCCCTGCCAGCAGAAGTGCTCTCCCCACCCAAAGTGCCCCCCCAGCACATAATTGACCCACCCACCTCCCTACCAGAACAAGTCCTTTCCCCTCCCAAAGCGCCCTCCATGCACATATCCAACCCCCCTGCTGGTGCAAGTCCTCTCCCCTTCTAAAGTGCCCCCTAGCACATATCCTCTTACCCCCCAAACTGAAGAGAGGCCAGCTGTCACAGAGGGGATCTGGCATCTGGAACCCTGGGCACCCTGCATAAATGCAAGACAATTGGCCTGAGTGCCCAAGCTAGGCAAGTTTGTGGAGCCGTGCCCATTTAGGCCCCTCCCACTGTTAATACAATTTGGCCACACCCACAGTTGGTGCACCGCATTGCTGCTCACCTAGGGCCACCCAAAGATGTCCCAGGTCTTTTGCAATCCTATAATGTATACTACAAAAAAAATTGATATGCGCTGCTGAAGTGTTCAGGTTTGGCTTGAAGAAAAGGTGGCAACCCTAGTACAGTCCCCCCCCCAGTACAAACACCCCCCAGTACAGACACACTCCTAGTACAGGCAGCCCCCCAGTACAGGTAGTCCCAATATAGACCCTTCCAGAACAGGCTCCCTTTTAGTGCAGATTTACTTATAGATGCAAGTAGGTCAGAGTCAGGGAATTCCTCCCCTTGTATATGTCATGTGACCAGAGCCATGGAGGAGCCTTCCCTTGGCTCTAAACAGTCGCTGTCAAATAGGCAGAAGCAGTGCTGCAGAGGATATCTTGCTAGTACTACAGCACTGCCTCTGCATGCAGTGCAATGCAATGCACTAAAAAGGGTATTTTTCATCATACCTACACAACACCCACTTTGAAACATATATTGACTCGGCATGGAAAGAATTTTCATCAAACAACTTGACCCATGCAGACAACCCCCAACCTATACTGGGAAGAAGGAAAGGCCTATCTCTGGGGCAGGGTTATCTCATATGCTGCCTTCTATAAGAAACATGCCCTGGCTAGCTGCAGGGAAGCAAGTTCCCGTCTAAACCTTGCTCAACGTGCCCTTTCTGCCCAAGTCTCTCTTGAGAATAAAGCTGAATGGCAGGCAGCCAAGCATGCTTTTGATACATGGGGAGACACCCTAGAGCTGACCAAATGCGCACATATGAATGCCACGCTACATAAATACGGTAACAAAGCGGGTAAGCTTCTAGCGAGGCTCTGCAAAGGCCCAAATCGTACCACAGATATTAACTCTTTATGAGATGGCTCCAGCACCATTAAAACCATGCCAAAGGAGGTCAATGAAGTTAGGTTAAAATTGTATTCCTCCCTATATGCTCCTGACCCTATATTCAAAAGAGTATCGCTCAAAAATTCCTTGATAAATTACATCTACTGTCAGTCACCCCCTCTCAACTCGAAACCCTAAATGCTTCTATATCTACATCTGAAATCTCCAAAACTACGAGTCTCCTAGCTCCTAACAAAGTCCCCGGTCACAATGGGTTCAAAGGGGAATTTTACAAAACCCTTTGCGAAACAATTGAGCCTACCCTGTTAAGTGTTTATAATGGCATATAGCCATCAATAAGCTACTCTCAAAAAAAGGAAAAGATCCCCTTGAGCCGGAATCCTACAGGCCTATATCACTCTTGAATCTAGATATCAAAATTCTTTCAAAAATTGTGGCCACCAGACTTACAAATATAATACCCTCCCTGATACATCCCGCTCAATCAGGCTTTGTCAAAGGCAGAACAGCCACACTAAATATTAGGAAAGTCATGATGGTTTTGGAACATGCCAAAATTAACCCAGGGGAAGACTTTGCCATCATCACTCTGGACGCTGAAAAAGCATTTGATAATGTAATTTTTTGACTGACTTTTGATGGTCCTAACTAAAATGGGATTTACTGGTCTCTTACTGGTCACCTCATCAGTTCAATGTATACCTTCCCTGCAGCCATATTGGTGGTGGCAGGTCTCATCACTGAAGAATTCTGTCTCTATAAAGGAACGAGACAGGGGTGCCCCCTCTCACCGTTGCTCTTTAACCTAACGCTAGAACCCCTCTCCAGATATCTAATGGAACAGGTCCCATTACACAGGATACATATAGGGGAAAATTAGAATTGCGCACAGTGCTATTCGCTGATGATGTGCTTATATTCTCAGCTAACCCCACTCTTGACATGATCACCATAAAACAAACCTTTGATGAGTTTAGACTATGTATGTTCCGGCCTTTGCATCAATCATAATAAAAGTGAAATTCTCCCACTAGGCTCATCACCGAACCCCCCCTGGACATCTCACTTTCCTTTTATCATAGCCATTGGCCAAATCACAGATAACCTACTTGGATAGCAAAATAGGCAAAATCCCATCTACCTTATACACACTAAACTATCCCCCTTTATTAAATAAAATGTTTCAATAATTGGAAAACTGGATGGATCTGCCTCTTTTGCTTTTGGGGAGATGCCATTTATTCAAAATTGTCAGCTTTGCCCGCCTACTATATCCCCTCCAAACTATACCACTACTTCTAAGACACAAAGATATCCAGTTGTTAAATAGAGATATCACCAAATTTGGCGGAAAAGGCGACCACGCATAGCAATAATAAAACTCTATCACCCCAGAAGAGAAGGGGGTATCAGTCTCCCAAATATCAGGGTTTATATTCTAGCCTGTCTACTTTGAATAGGTCTGGACTGGATTTCAAAGGATTTACTCTAACTACCCTATGGAATCAGCTATGACACACCCATAATCTTTGGTGGCTCTACTGCACTGCAAATGGAAATCCTTCCGCGCAGACCTGCAACACAATCTTCTCCTGTGGTACACGGTCATAGCCTGGAGTAAGATACGAAAGAGATTGAACCTCTCCCCTTTTATCTGCAGGCACTCACAATACAAGGCAACCCTACGGTATGTTCCCCTCAGGGATGGAACACAAAATCTTTTCACTATGGAAACAAAAAGGTCTTACGGAATTCTCTTCCCTATGTGATCTAGAATCGGGTGCACCACTCCTCTTTCCAGATATAGCAGAAAACGTAAAGCCCATGTCTTCTACTATTGTCTTCTACCATGTCTTCTACTATATAAAAAGCGAACACCCTTTGAAGACGTCATTTATGACGAAACATGTAGGGCGTGGCTACACATTGTACGCCATCACGCTGTTAGCCCCATGTTTGTACGGGTGTTCGCTTTTTTATATGCCAGCTTTTAAAACGTTTAATATTGTATGGCGGAGTTCTTAGTGTCCATCCTTAGTGTCCTCCGGATTCACTGTCTGCCAGGATACATTTTTACATCTTTTTCTCCTTCTTCCACCTACATGGGCTGTCTTTGGTGAATTGTGGACCTGTTACTAGGGATGAGCTTCGTGTTCGAGTCGAACCCATGTTCGACTCGAACATCGGCTGTTCGATCGTTCGCCGAATTGCGAATGATATGGGCCATTCGCGCCAAATTCGTGTGGCGCGTCACGGCCCATAATTCACTGCGGCATCGCAGTGCATTGCTTGCTGATGATTGGCCAAGCATGCACTATGACCCGCATGCTTGGCCAATCACAGCGCCGCCTTAACAGAGAGCCATAATTGGCCAAAGCCAAGGAGGCTTTGGCCAATTATGGCTCAGGGGATTTAGTACACGCCCCACACTATATAAGGCCGCCTGCACGGCGGCCCTGTGCAGTGTGTTCCGGTGTGCTTAGAGAGAGAGAGAGACAGTGTCATTTCATTTGAGTTAGCTAGATTAGGCAGGACAGTCAGTCAGTTAGCTGCACTTAAAGTGTATTGTGTATATATATGCATCCCAGGTGTTGCATATATATATATATATATACACTGTATTCAGTTTAGCTAGATCCGTTCCTGTTATCTTCTAGACTATTTACATTTAGTGCAGTGCGTCCTGCTCACAGTGTTCAGCTAGATCCGTTCCTGTTATATTCCTACTGACAGGCAGGCTTGTCTTGTTACAGTATTTTGAAGAAAATTACTGGTGTTCTTTTGATCCTATTAGTACCACAGTCAGGCAGCTAGACTATTTACATTTAGTGCAGTGCGTCCTGCTCACAGTGTTCAGCTAGATCCGTTCCTGTTATCTTCTTACTGACAGGCAGGCTTGTCTTGTTACAGTATTTTAAAGAAAATTACTGGTGTTCTTTTGATCCTATTAGTACCACAGTCAGGCAGCTAGACTATTTACAGTTAGTGCAGTGCGTCCTGCCCACAGTGTTCTGCTAAACCTACAAGTAAGTGGGGTGCGTCCTGCTCACAGTGTTCAGCTAAACCTACAAGTTAGTGGGGTGCGTCCACCTCACAGTGTTCAGCTAAACCTACAAGCTAGTGGGGTGCGTCCTGCTCACAGTGTTCAGCTAGATCCGTTTCTGTTATCTTCTTACTGACAGGCAGGCTTGTCTTGTTACAGTAAATACAGCTACCTGAAGAAAATTGCTGGTGTTCTTTTGATCCTATTAGTACCACAGTCAGGCAGCTAGACTATTTACAGTTAGTGCAGTGCGTCCTGCTCACAGTGTTCTGCTAAACCTACAAGTTAGTGGGGTGCGTCCTGCTCACAGTGTTCAGCTAAACCTACAAGTTAGTGGGGTGCGTCCACCTCATAGTGTTCAGCTAAACCTACAAGCTAGTGGGGTGCGTCCTGCTCACAGTGTTCAGCTATATCCGTTTCTGTTATCTTCTTACTGACAGGCAGGCTTGTCTTGTTACAGTAAATACAGCTACCTGAAGAAAATTGCTGGTGTTCTTTTGATTCTATTAGTACCACAGTCAGGCAGCTAGACTATTTACAGTTAGTGCAGTGCGTCCTGCTCACAGTGTTCTGCTAAACCTACAAGTTAGTGGGGTGCGTCCTGCTCACAGTGTTCAGCTAAACCTACAAGTTAGTGGGGTGCGTCCACCTCACAGTGTTCAGCTAAACCTACAAGCTAGTGGGGTGCGTCCTGCTCACAGTGTTCAGCTAGATCCGTTCCTGTTATCTTCTTACTGACAGGCAGGCTTGTCTTGTTACAGTAAATACAGCTACCTGAAGAAAATTGCTGGTGTTCTTTTGATCCTATTAGTACCACAGTCAGGCAGCTAGACTATTTACAGTTAGTGCAGTGCGTCCTGCTCACAGTGTTCTGCTAAACCTACAAGTTAGTGGGGTGCGTCCTGCTCACAGTGTTCAGCTAAACCTACAAGCTAGTGGGGTGCATCCTGCTCACAGTGTTCAGCTAGATCCGTTCCTGTTATCTTCTTACTGACAGGCAGGCTTGTCTTGTTACAGTATTTTAAAGAAAATTACTGATGTTCTTTTGATCCTATTAGTACCACAGTCAGACAGCTAGACTATTTACAGTTAGTGCAGTGCGTCCTGCTCACAGTGTTCTGCTAAACCTACAAGTTAGTGGGGTGCGTCCTGCTCACAGTGTTCAGCTAAACCTACAAGTTAGTGGGGTGCGTCCACCTCACAGTGTTCAGCTAAACCTACAAGCTAGTGGGGTGCGTCCTGCTCACAGTGTTCAGCTAGATCCGTTTCTGTTATCTTCTTACTGACAGGCAGGCTTGTCTTGTTACAGTAAATACAGCTACCTGAAGAAAATTGCTGGTGTTCTTTTGATCCTATTAGTACCACAGTCAGGCAGCTAGACTATTTACAGTTAGTGCAGTGCGTCCTGCTCACAGTGTTCTGCTAAACCTACAAGTTAGTGGGGTGCGTCCACCTCACAGTGTTCAGCTAAAGCTACCTGTAGAAGGTTGGTGGTGTTCTCATACTACAGGCAGGCAGTTGATTTTGCTAGCTGCAGTATCAGTACATATATATATATATATATATATATATATATATATATATATATATATATCCCAGCTTAGTGCAGCTACAGGCCATTAGTATGTCTGGAAGGCCAAGAAGGAGAGGCAGACAGTCACAAGCCAATAAGAGAGGGCAAGCAGGCTCTGTGTCTAGTGCTGGTCGTGGAGACGGTGCATCCTCATCAGCACGTGGCCATGGGACACGCTTGGCCTTTTTTTCGGCAGCTGGCCATGTTGAGCCGCAACATGCGGAAGACTTGGTCGAGTGGATGACCAAGCCGTCCTCATCCTCCTCATCCTCTCTCACCCATGCCCAGGGTACTTTGTCTGGCAAAGCAGCGGCCTCTTCCCTCGGCTCAATGTCATCAGTGACTCCTTCCCTAGCCCCACCATGTCCTCCTGAGGAGTCCCTCGAACTGTTTGACCACAGTGTTGGGTACATGCTCCAGGAGGATGCCCAGCGTTTGGAAGGCTCTGATGATGATACTGAGCTGGATGAAGGCAGTAACACGAGCACGGACAGAGGGGGTGCCCAAGAAGGACAGCAATCTGGCAGTCATGCTCCCCCTGCTGCAGCATACTGCCAGGTTTGCTCCAGTGATGAGGAGGGAGGGGATGATGAGGTCACTGACTCAACGTGGGTGCCTGATAGGAGAGAGGAGGAGGAGGAGGAGGTGGCACATCACCAACGAGGCAGGATGCCCTCCAGGGGCCAGCCTAAGGGCAGCACATTGACTGCATCACACCCCAAAGCTCCACATGTGAAGGGCGCTGCAGTCTCTGCGCGTTATTCAAAAAGTTCTTTGGTGTGGGCCTTTTTTGAGACGAGTGCATCAGATCGCACCGCTGCTATTTGCAACATATGTCTCAAGCGTATCTCGCGTGGCCAAAACATCTCCCGCTTGGGTACCACATGCTTGACCAGACATATGTTGACCTGCCATGCAGTTCGTTGGCAAGCGTATCTAAAAGACCCACACCAAAGAACAAAGAGGACCTCTGCTTGCTCCTCATCAGCTGAGATTTCCAACCCCACTAGACCTTCAGTCCTCTCTGAGACCTGCAATGAGAGTAATGAAGGTGTAGAATTAGGTGTGTCACAGCCACGTACTTGTGGGCAATCTGATTTTGGTACACCGACGTCAGATTGTACCAGGCAAATTTCCCTGCCCCAGCTGCTGCACCGCCGAAAGAAGTTTGCTCCCAGCCATCCACATGCCCAACGGTTGAATGCTAGCTTGGCAAAATTGCTAGCACTTCAACTGCTGCCTTTTCAGTTGGTAGACTCTGCCCCCTTCCGTGAGTTTGTGGAATGTGCGGTTCCTCAGTGGCAGGTACCCAAACGCCACTTTTTCTCACGGAAGGCGATTCCGGCTCTCTACCAGCATGTGGAAGGCAATGTCCATGCCTCGCTGGACAGGGCGGTCAGCGGTAAGGTGCATATTACCGCTGACTCATGGTCCAGCAGGCATGGACAGGGACGTTACCTAAGTTTCACGGCGCATTGGGTGACTCTGCTGGCAGCTGGGAAGGATGCAGGACAAGGTGCAGTAGTGTTGGAGGTTGTTCCGCCACCACGCCTCCAAAATGCTAATGATTGTGACACACCTCTCTCCTCCACCCCCTCCTCTTCTTCTTCCTCCATGGCCTCTTCCTCGGAACCAGCGGTGCTCCGTAGTCGTTCAAGGGGCTACGCAAGTACGCAGGCCAAAAGATGCCATGCGGTGCTTGAGCTGGTGTGCTTGGGGGACAGGAGCCACACTGGGGCAGAGGTTCTGTCAGCTCTGCAGGGGCAGGTTCAGAGGTGGTTGAAGCCACGCCAACTTAAGGCAGGAATGGTGGTTTGCGACAATGGCACCAACCTCCTCTCTGCCCTCCGACAGGGACAAATGACCCATGTGCCCTGTTTGGCTCACGTCCTTAACTTGGTGGTGCAGCGGTTCTTGGGCAGGTACCCGGGCTTACAGGATGTCCTGAGGCAGGCCAGGAAAGTCTGTGTGCATTTCCGCCGGTCATATAATGCCAGTGCTCGGCTGACGGACCTCCAAAAGGAGTTTAACCTGCCCAAGAACCGCCTAATCTGTGACATGCCCACCAGGTGGAACTCAACGTTGGCCATGCTGCAGCGGCTGCACACGCAGCAGAGGGCCATCAATGAGTACCTGTGGAACTATGGCACCAGAACAGGTTCAGTGGAGCTTGGTTTTTTTTCCCCACGCCAGTGGGCCATGATCAGGGATGCATGCACTGTCCTGTCACCATTTGAGGAGGCCACGAGGATGGTGAGCAGTGACAGTGCATGCATCAGTGACACTGTCCCCCTTGTCCACCTGTTGGAGCACACGCTGCGTGGAATAATGGACAGGGCACTTGAGGCAGAACAGAGGCAGGAAGAGGAGGACTTCCTTAGCTCTCAAGGCCCCCTTTATCCAGACAGTGTTCCTGCGTGCCCGCCGATCACACAGGAAGAGGACGAGGAGGAAGAGGAGGAGGAGGAGGAGGAGGAAGATTGTGTCAGTATGGAGGTGGAGCCTGGCACTCAGCATCAGCAGCAGTCTTTAAGGGATCAGTCCCAAGAAACACATGGACTTGTACGTGGCTGGGAGGAGGTGGCTGCGGACCATGTCGTCCTTAGTGACCCAGAGGACTCCGGATCGAATGCCTCAGCAAACCTACGCTGCATGGCCTCCCTGATCCTGCAAAGCCTGCGTAAGGATCCTCGTATTCGTGGTATCAAGGAGAAGGACCAATACTGGCTGGCAACCCTCCTTGATCCACGTTACAAGGGTAAGGTTGCGGACCTTATCTTGCCATCGCAGAGGGAGCAGAGGATGAAACATCTTCGGGAGGCCTTGCAGAAAGGTCTGTGCAACGCGTTCCCAGAGACTGGGAGGTTACAAACTCCTGTTTCTGAACAACGTGTTGCTGAGGCTTCGGTCAGTCAAAGAAGGAGCGGTGGAGAAGGTGGCCGTCTGACCGATGCGTTCAGACAATTTTTTGGTCCGCAGCCCCAAGGTATGATCGGTTCCAGCAACCATCGCCAGCGTCTGTTTTACATGGTGCAGGAATACCTAGGGGCAAGATCAGACTTGGACACCTTTCCCACCGAAAATCCTCTGGGTTACTGGGTCTTGAGGATGGATCACTGGCCAGAGCTTGCACAGTATGCAATTGAGCTACTGGCCTGTCCTGCATCCAGCGTTCTTTCGGAACACACATTCAGTGCTGCTGGAGGCGTGGTAACCGATCACAGGGTGCGTCTGTCCACTGACTCGGTCGATCGACTGACCTTCATAAAAATGAATGAGTCTTGGATCACCACCAGCTACCAAGCACCTGATGCTGATGTAACCGAATAATTTTTTTTGAAATCTCAGATCCCTTCAAAGACTGCCTATGCTGATGCTGAGTGACTATCCCTGAGTAATTATCCTCCTCAATCATCACGCTGATAGCTTGTAAGAACATTTTTGGTTCTGGGTGCCACCACCAGTGCCTAAGGCACAATTTTTCAGCCCCTGTTTAACAGGGGCGTGTAATTACGATTTTTGATGTAATACTTTGCAGCAGGGCTCGTTCCTGCATTCCAACTAGAGTGTCTGTGAGGGGTTGCAGTGTTGTGGCACCAGCACCAGTGCCTAAGGCCCAATTTTTCAGCCCTTGTTTAACAGGGGCGTGTAATTACAATTTTTGATGCAATACTTTGCAGCAGGGCTCGTTCCTGCATTCCAACTAGAGTGTCTGTGAGGGGTTGCAGTGTTGTGGCACCAGCACCAGTGCCTAAGGCCTAATTTTTCAGCTCCTGTTCAACAGGGGCATGTAATTACAATTCTTGATCTAATATTTCACAGCAGAGCCCTGTGAGGGCTTACAGTGTTGTGGCCACAGCAACACCTAAAGCCCAAATTTCTGCTGAGTATATAGGGCAGGACCCTACTTTCAAACAACTAACTTACAAACGACTCCTACTTGCAAACGGAAGGAGACAACAGGAAGTGAGAATAAATCTACCCCTAGGAAGGGAAATTCTCTCCTGTAAGAGTTAATATGGGAAAAACATTTCTCCTTTCCACTGATGCTTTCCAATCCATTGGGACAAAAAGTGAGGTGAAATCTTCTGAAGAGGAGGAAAGACAGCAAAACAAATGTCACAGGGGTGATAACCCTTCCCTATGTTTTCCAAAAAGCTTAAAAAAGATTTTTTGGCTGGAGCTAAACACGTTAAAAATGTACCCGTTCAAAATTACAAAGAGATTCTACTTAACAACAAACCTACAGCCTGTATACTGCTGTTCAGAGTATATAGGGCCTGGTGGCCCCACACCTTTCCTTATTTTAATTTGGGTGCGGCTTGGTCAAGAGATATCAGTTGAGGGAGCAAGGGGATAAGTCGGTTGGCTAGCATCTTAGCAAACCATTTAAGGTCCACGTTTAGTAGCGAAATTGGTCTAAAGTTCGTGACCATGGAGGGATCTTTTCCAGGCTTCAGGATAACCGCTATGTAGGCTGTCAGTAGGTCTCGTGTGGGCTCTGAAGGTGATGTAAAGGAGTTGAAGGCCGAGATAAAGATGGGAGTGAGGAAGCCTGAGTAGGTTTTATAGCAACCCACCGTTAGACCGTCAGGTCCCGGGCTTTTACCCGGTTTCATTTGTTTTAGTGCTAGTGATGCTTCTTCACCTGTCATATATACAGTTATATAGCTGTGTGTAGTAGTCTACGAATTGTTTAGCTATGTCAGGGGTCGCAGTCAGTTTACGTCCCAAAGCGTATGTCAGGGATTGTACTATTGAGGCTGCTCTTTTAGCTTGTAAGGCTCTAGCCAATAATTTGCCTGCTTTATTGGAGTATTCGTAGTAGACTTTTTGTGATTATATGTATTTGCGTCTTATTTGTTTACCTAATACTTCCAGAAGTTCTGATCTGGTTGGAAGAAGGGTTTGTAAGGTGTCTGAAGCTTGTGTGCATTTATGAATGCATTCTAGCTTTTAGATTTGGGTTGTAAGTTCCCTGACACGTCTCTGTTTCTCTCTATTTCGTTTTGCAGCTGCTGCAATCAGGATACCTCTTACCACCCACTTGTGGGCTTCCCAAGTAGTGATTGGGGAAGTGTCTGTGGGTTTATTTTCCACAAAGTAATGTTTATTGCTTTGTTTAACTTCCTCAGCAATAGGGATCTGTAAGCAGTGAGGGGTTTAGTCTCCAGGCCTGGGGGTGAGTTCTCTTTTCCGGGAACGATATAGTCATGGATATGAGATGATGATCGGACAGGAACATTGGGTCGATGGATGTGCCTTGAAGAGAGGCTAAGTCCGTTTGTGATATGAGTAGATAATCGATTCTTGTGTACCTGTTGTGTGGTGCTGAGTAGAAGGTGACGTCTCTGCCATTAGGGTTCAGTGTGCGCCATGAGTCGTGGAGTAATAGGTCCCGCAGCTGAGCTTTGATAGCTCGTAGTGCGGCATAGGGGAGAGAGGTTGTTCCCGTGGAGGTGTCTTGGAGAGGGTTTAGGGATACATTAAAGTCACCTCCCAGGATGAGGGTGCCTTCCTGGAACATGGTAAGTGCTTTGGTCATTTCACGGAAGAAAGTAACTTGATGGCTGTTTGGGGAGTAAATGTTTGCTATGGTAACTTTTCTGCCGAGGCATGATCCTTTCAGGAAGAGGTATGTACCATCCTCGTCAATAAGTGTGTCAGTTTGTTGGAAAGGGCAGTGTTTCGCTAGGAGTATCGATACACCTTTTGCTTTGGTTGTCTTGTTGGTTGCATGGTAGGCAGTAAGGTAACAATGAGACTGTAGTTTTGGTATAGAATCTGTGCGGAAGTGCGTTTCTTGTAGGAATATTATGTCCGATTTATTCCGTTGCATTGTAAGAAGGAGTTGGGGGTCGTCTTTCTGGGACGTTGAGTCCTCTCGCGTTCAGCAAAATGATTTTAGTGAGGAATCTATCGCTACTAGGGGGATTGGAGGCCATATCCCATGATATGGTAGTGGGAGGTATGGACTGGTAATGCTGTCCCTCTAGTACCGCGAATATTTAGGCCTCAAAAGTTGTGGCAGGGAGGAGTTGAAGGGTTGACCTGTGGCGTGTGTTTGGGGGGTTGTTAAGATGGAGGGTGCAAAGTATATAGGGAGCTTGTTTGGGGGGAGAGGGGGGGAGAGGAAATCAGGGCTTGTGGGAAAAGATGAGGGGAAAAGTGGTCCGGCGACAGGTGAGAACTAGCTCACCTATCCTGGTGTGTAGGGTACCATCGATATGGACTATCCGGAAAGGATCAGTGGCATGTGTAAGTTGGATCGGTTGTAAAAAAGATGTTGTGTGAGGCTACCACTGTGTGGGAGGTGGTCTGTTGGGGTAGAGAAGGTGTTCTAGGTACACTGTCAGACGTTTAGCCAGTGTGGGATCTTTTGTGTGCAGGTGAGGAGATTAATGTTCTGATAAATGCGTTTGGTTAGGTTAGCGAGTTAGGGGAGGAATACAGAATGTGGTATGATATATGTTACATTCCGTTATGTTGTGTTTAGGGATGAGCCGAACACCCCCCCGGTTCGGTTCGCACCAGAACCTGCGAACGAACCGAAAGTTTGCACGAACGTTAGAACCCCATTGACGTCTATGGGACTCGAACGTTCAAAATCAAAAGTGCTCATTTTAAAGGCTAATTTGCATGGTATTGTCCTAAAAGGGTTTGGGGACCCGGGTCCTACCCCAGGGGACATGTATCAATGCAAAAAAACTTTTAAAAACGGCCGTTTTTTCAGGAGCAGTGATTTTAA
Source organism: Aquarana catesbeiana (assembly GCF_042186555.1). Classification (NCBI taxonomy): domain Eukaryota; kingdom Metazoa; phylum Chordata; class Amphibia; order Anura; family Ranidae; genus Aquarana; species Aquarana catesbeiana. Next base: position 197,072,630 of record NC_133330.1, on the reverse strand, counting down.
TGATGCTTAAAGTAAAAAAAAAAAAAGTGAAATATTCCTTTAAATATCGTACCTGGGGGGTGTCTATAGTATGCCTGTAAAGTGGCGCGTGTTTCCCGTGTTTAGAACAGTCCCTGCACCAAATGTCATTTTTAACCACTTCAGCCCCGGAAGGATTTACCCCCTTCCTGACAAGAGCACTTTTTACAATTTGGCACTGCGACGCTTTAACTGCTAATTGCGCGGTCATGCAATGCTGTAACCAAACGAAATTTGCGTCCTTTTCTTCCCACAAATAGAGCTTTCTTTTGATGGTATTTGATCACCTCTGCCGTTTTTATTTTTTGCGCTATACACGGAAAAAGACCGAAAATTTTGAAAAAAAATGATATTTTCTACTTTTTGTTCTAAAAAAAATCCAATAAACTCAATTTTAGTCATACACTTAGGCCAAAATGTATTTGGCCACATGTCTTTGGTAAAAAAAATGTCAATAAGTGTATATTTATTGGTTTGCGCAAAAGTTATAGCGCCTACAAACTAGGGTACATTTTCTGGAATTTACACAGCCTTTAATTTATGACTGCCTATGTCGTTTCTTGAGGTGCTAAAATGGCAGGGCAGTACAAAACCCCCACAAATGACCCCATTTTGGAAAGTAGACACCCCAAGGAAATTGCTGAGAGGCATTTTGAGCCCATTGAATATTCATTTTTTTTGTCCCAAGTGATTGAATAATGACAAAAAAAAAAAAAATTACAAAAAGTTGTCACTAAATGATATATTGCTCACACAGGCCATGGGCATATGTGGAATTGCACCCCAAAATACATTTAGCTGCTTCTCCTGAGTATGGGGATACCACATGTGTGGGACTTTTTGGGAGCCTAGCCGTATACGGGGCCCCGAAAACCAATCACTGCCTTCAGGATTTCTAAGGGCGTACATTTTTGATTTTACTCCTCACTACCTATCACAGTTTTGAAGGCCATAAAATGCCCAGATGGCACAAACCCCCCCCCCAAATGACCCCATTTTGGAAAGTAGACACCCCAAGCTATTTGCTGAGAGGCATGTTGAGTCCATGGAATATTTTATATTTTGACACAAGTTGCGGGAAAGTGACAATTTATTTTTTATTTTTTTTTTTTTTTTGCACAAAGTTGTCACTAAATGATATATTGCTCACACAGGTCATGGGCATATGTGGAATTGCACCCCAAAATACATTCTGCTGCTTCTCTTGAGTACGGGGATACCACATGTGTGGGATTTTTTAGGAGCCTAGCCGCGTACGGGACCCCGAAAACCAATCACCGCCTTCAGGATTTCTAAGGGTGTACATTTTTGATTTCACTCTTCACTGCCTATCACAGTTTCGGAGGTCATGGAATGCCCAGGTGGCACAACCCCCCCCCCCAAATGACCCCATTTTGGAAAGTAGACACCCCAAGCTATTTGCTGAGAGGCATGGTGAGTATTTTGCAGCTCTCATTTGTTTTTGAAAATGAAGAAAGACAAAAAAAAAAATTTTTTTTTTCTTTTTTTAATTTTCAAAACTTTGTGACAAAAAGTGAGGTCTGCAAAATACTCACTATACCGCTCAGCAAATAGCTTTGGGTGTCTACTTTCCAAAATGGGGTCATTTGGGGGGGTTTTGTGCCACCTGGGCATTCCATGGCCTCCGAGACTGTGATAGGCAGTGAAGAGTGAAATCAAAAATTTACGCCCTTAGAAAGCCTGAAGGCGGTGCTTGGTTTTCGGGGTCCCATACGCGGCTAGGCTCCCAAAAAGTCTCACACATGTGGTATCCCCGTACTCAGGAGAAGCAACAGAATGTATTTTGGGGTGTAATTTCACATATTCCCATGGCATGTTTGAGCAATATATCATTTAGTGACAACTTTGTGCAAAAAAAAAAAAAAAAAATGTGTCTCTTTCCCGCAACTTGTGTCACAATATAAAATATTCCATGGACTCGACATGCCTCTCAGCAAATAGCTTGGGGTGTCTACTTTCCAAAATGGGGTCATTTGGGGGGGGTTTGAACTGTCCTGGCATTTTATGCACAACATTTAGAAGCTTATGTCACACATCACCCACTCTTCTAACCACTTGAAGACAAAGCCCTTTCTGACACTTTTTGATTACATGAAAAAATTATTTTTTTTTGCAAGAAAATTACTTTGAACCCCCACACATTATATATATTTTTAAAGCAAATGCCCTACAGATTAAAATGGTGGGTGTTTAATTTTTTTTTTTCACACAGTATTTGCGCAGCGATTTTTCAAACGCATTTTTTGGGGAAAAAACACACTTTTTTACATTTTAATGCACTAAAACACACTATATTGCCCAAATGTTTGATGAAATAAAAAAGATGATCTTAGGCCGAGTACATGGATACCAAACATGACATGCTTTACAATTGCACACAAACGTGCAGTGGCACCAAAATAAATACATTTTTAAAAGCCTTTAAAAGCCTTTACAGGTTACCACTTTAGATTTACAGAGGAGGTCTACTGCTAAAATTACTGCCCTCGATCTGACCGTCGCGGTGATACCTCACATGCATGGTGCAATTGCTGTTTACATTTGACGCCAGACCGACACTTGCGTTCGCCTTAGCGCGAGAGCAGGGGGGACAGGGGTGCTTTTTTTTTTTTTTTTTTTTCTTTATTATTTTTTTGCTTTTTTATCTTATTTTAAAACTGTTCCTTTCATTTTTTTTTTTTTTTTAATCATTTTTATTGTTATCTCAGGGAATGTAAATATCCCCTATGATAGCAATAGGTAGTGACAGGTACTCTTTTTTGAAAAAATTGGGGTCTATTAGACCCTAGATTTCTCCTCTGCCCTCAAAGCATCTGACCACACCAAGATCGGTGTGATAAAATGCTTCCCCAATTTCCCAATGGCGCTATTTACATCCGGCGAAATCTAAGTCATAAAATGCTCGTAGCTTCCGGTTTCTTAGGCCATAGAGATGTTTGGAGCCACTCTGGTCTCTGATCAGCTCTATGGTCAGCTGGCTGAATCACCGGCTGCATTCTCAGGTTCCCTGTTGAGACAGGAGAGCCAGAGAAAAACACGGAAGACGGTGGGGGGGGGGCATTCTCTCCCACTGCTTGTAAAAGCAGTCTAGAGGCTAATTAGCCGCTAGGATTGCTTTTACATGAAAGCCGACCGCTGGCTGAAAAGAATGATACCAAGATGATACCTAAACCTGCAAGCATCATTCTGGTATAACCACTCAAAGTCGTGAATGGTGTACCTGAAGACAAAAAAATGGTTAACAATAAAGCACAGTAAACGGTAAAGTATAAAAAATTGCATACCTGAAAAGCAAACATGATAAAACATAATAACAATAAAACATTGCAGAATAGAATACAGTAAAAAAGAGCAGAAGAATAGAGAGAGAGAGAATAGAGAAAGAACAATAAAACAACTATTATTTTTTATTTTATATTTTTGTTTGTGTTTTTTTTTTTTTTTACACTTTTTTTGTAACTGTAACTTTTATAACTGTAACCGGTTCCAGGTTCGGGTCTCTCAAAATGCGATGGCATCTTGGGAGACCCTGTGAAAGTGTGCCTAGTCTGTGCAATGCTGTACCCTACGCTAATACTCAACTAGTGAATGGTAGCGTTCAAAACATTCACCAATGCAAAGACCAGGATTGTCAGGACAGGAGGGACAATAATAGCGGGTGTCACGCCTATATCCGCGTTTGCTGCAGACACAACATCTTTTTTGGGGGGGTTCGTTGGGTAGGGGTACTCGGGAGGACATAAAAATGCCTCTCATGCAGCCGACTGCATTTGGTTGGGGATGTGAATGGGGGAAGTACGGGCGCTGCAGAAGTGGTGGGTTCCCAATTAGGATTGGCGAATGCAGCAGGAAGGGCATTATGGGCACGACGGGCCTGTGTTTGTCTTCTTGGTGGCAGCGGGACACTATTTGTGCTTGCCACCTCACCAGCTTGAACTGCACTTATGGGACTCGCCACGTCACCAAGTGTTACTGCAGTGCTGGTTTGACTACGACCGGGGTGTACTAGGCCGCTGGCGCTTTCCAGTTCACCAAAACGCTACCAAAAAAACTGTTAACGATCGCAGGGATCAGGCCTGACTCTGCGAACGCTGCAGTTATGCGTTTAGTGTTTTGTAAGTGACAGTGATCGATCGATACTGCACTTGGGTGGGCTGGGCTGGGCCGGGCGGAGGGGCAAAACGCAGGTGCTAGCAGGTATCTGGGCTGATCCCACTAACACTGCGTTTTTGGGAACCCTAAACTGCTGGGGACGCCAGTATAGATCTGATCGGATCAGATCAGATATTGATCAGTTCAGATACTATACCACTAAGGGAGGTGTACGGTGCGTGCGTGGGTGTTTTACCTGACGCTGCCTGGGGCTGGTGCTTGCCATTTCACCAAAACGCTACCAAAAAAACTGTTAGCGATCGCAGGGATCAGGCCTGACTCTGCGAACGCTGCAGTTATGCGTTTAGTGTTTTGTAAGTGACAGTGATCGATCGATACTGCACTTGGGTGGGCTGGGCTGAGCCGGGCGGAGGGGCAAAATGCAGGTGCTAGCAGGTATCTGGGCTGATCCCGCTAACACTGCGTTTTTGGGAACCCTAAACTGCTGGGGACGCTAGTATAGATCTGATCGGATCAGATATTGATCCGTTCAGATACTATACCACTAAGGGAGGCGTATGCTGCGTGCGTGGGTGTTAGTGGTACTGGCGCTAATCTGACGCTGCCTGGGGCGACGCATATCACCGCCGGGCGATCAGGGGGCTAAATCTTTATTCGGTAATAAACGGCGGGTGCCCTGACACTATAAAAAATAAACAAACTAACCAGCGTCACCCGTAACGGTTATACAGTGATCAGTGGTGAAAGGGTTAACTAGGGGGCAATCAAGGGGTTAAAACATTTATTCGGTAGCATATGGGGGTCCCTGTCGCTATAAAACGCTGACGGCGAACCTAAATATTTACCTCACTAACTAGCGTCACCAGCGACACTAATACAGCGATCAGAAAAATGATCGCTTAGCGACACTGGTGACAGGGGGTGATCAAGGGGTTAAAACTTTATTAGGGGGGGTTAGGGGGGTATCCTAGACCTAAAGGGGGCATAACACTCACTGCCCTAACACTGTAACTGTCACAAACTGACACCAATACAGTAATCAGAAAAAAAAAAAAAAAAACAGCTTGGTGTCAGTTTGTGACAGGGGGGGGTGATTGGGGGGGGGATCGGGGGGCGATCGGGGGGGGGATCGGGGTGTTTTGTGTGCCTGGCATGTTCTACTGAGTGTGTGTGTGTTGGTGCACTCACATTGCAGTCTTCTCTCCTCGGGCCGGAACGGAAATTACCGAGCCGAGGAGAGATGACATAATTTCCTCTGCCTCTGTGTACAATACAGAGGCAGGGAAATGATCCCATTGGCTGGGAGCGATCGCGAGGGGGGGGGGCCACGAATGGATGGCCTCCCCCTCACCACCGATCGCCGTGGGAGATGGCATTCTCTCCCACTGCTTGTAAAAGCAGTCTAGAGGCTAATTAGCCGCTAGGATTGCTTTTACATGAAAGCCGACCGCTGGCTGAAAAGAATGATACCAAGATGATACCTAAACCTGCAAGCATCATTCTGGTATAACCACTCAAAGTCGTGAATGGTGTACCTGAAGACAAAAAAATGGTTAACAATAAAGCACAGTAAACGGTAAAGTATAAAAAATTGCATACCTGAAAAGCAAACATGATAAAACATAATAACAATAAAACATTGCAGAATAGAATACAGTAAAAAAGAGCAGAAGAATAGAGAGAGAGAGAATAGAGAGAGAACAATAAAACAACTATTATTTTTTATTTTATATTTTTGTTTGTGTTTTTTTTTTTTTTTACACTTTTTTTGTAACTGTAACTTTTATAACTGTAACCGGTTCCAGGTTCGGGTCTCTCAAAATGCGATGGCATCTTGGGAGACCCTGTGAAAGTGTGCCTAGTCTGTGCAATGCTGTACCCTACGCTAATACTCAACTAGTGAATGGTAGCGTTCAAAACATTCACCAATGCAAAGACCAGGCTTGTCAGGACAGGAGGGACAATAATAGCGGGTGTCACGCCTATATCCGCGTTTGCTGCAGACACAACATCTTTTTTGGGGGGGTTCGTTGGGTAGGGGTACTCGGGAGGACATAAAAATGCCTCTCATGCAGCCGACTGCATTTGGTTGGGGATGTGAATGGGGGAAGTACGGGCGCTGCAGAAGTGGTGGGTTCCCAATTAGGATTGGCGAATGCAGCAGGAAGGGCATTATGGGCACGACGGGCCTGTGTTTGTCTTCTTGGTGGCAGCGGGACACTATTTGTGCTTGCCACCTCACCAGCTTGAACTGCACTTATGGGACTCGCCACGTCACCAAGTGTTACTGCAGTGCTGGTTTGACTACGACCGGGGTGTACTAGGCCGCTGGCGCTTTCCAGTTCACCAAAACGCTACCAAAAAAACTGTTAACGATCGCAGGGATCAGGCCTGACTCTGCGAACGCTGCAGTTATGCGTTTAGTGTTTTGTAAGTGACAGTGATCGATCGATACTGCACTTGGGTGGGCTGGGCTGGGCCGGGCGGAGGGGCAAAACGCAGGTGCTAGCAGGTATCTGGGCTGATCCCACTAACACTGCGTTTTTGGGAACCCTAAACTGCTGGGGACGCCAGTATAGATCTGATCGGATCAGATCAGATATTGATCAGTTCAGATACTATACCACTAAGGGAGGTGTACGGTGCGTGCGTGGGTGTTAGCGCTACTGGCACTAACCTGACGCTGCCTGGGGCTGGTGCTTGCCATTTCACCAAAACGCTACCAAAAAAACTGTTAGCGATCGCAGGGATCAGGCCTGACTCTGCGAACGCTGCAGTTATGCGTTTAGTGTTTTGTAAGTGACAGTGATCGATCGATACTGCACTTGGGTGGGCTGGGCCGAGCCGGGCGGAGGGGCAAAATGCAGGTGCTAGCAGGTATCTGGGCTGATCCCGCTAACACTGCGTTTTTGGGAACCCTAAACTGCTGGGGACGCTAGTATAGATCTGATCGGATCAGATATTGATCCGTTCAGATACTATACCACTAAGGGAGGCGTATGCTGCGTGCGTGGGTGTTAGTGGTACTGGCGCTAATCTGACGCTGCCTGGGGCGACGCATATCACCGCCGGGCGATCAGGGGGCTAAATCTTTATTCGGTAATAAACGGCGGGTGCCCTGACACTATAAAAAATAAACAAACTAACCAGCGTCACCCGTAACGGTTATACAGTGATCAGTGGTGAAAGGGTTAACTAGGGGGCAATCAAGGGGTTAAAACATTTATTCGGTAGCATATGGGGGTCCCTGTCGCTATAAAACGCTGACGGCGAACCTAAATATTTACCTCACTAACTAGCGTCACCAGCGACACTAATACAGCGATCAGAAAAATGATCGCTTAGCGACACTGGTGACAGGGGGTGATCAAGGGGTTAAAACTTTATTAGGGGGGGTTAGGGGGGTATCCTAGACCTAAAGGGGGCATAACACTCACTGCCCTAACACTGTAACTGTCACAAACTGACACCAATACAGTAATCAGAAAAAAAAAAAAAAAACAGCTTGGTGTCAGTTTGTGACGGGGGGGTGATTGGGGGGGGGATCGGGGGGCGATCGGGGGGGGGATCGGGGTGTTTTGTGTGCCTGGCATGTTCTACTGAGTGTGTGTGTGTTGGTGCACTCACATTGCAGTCTTCTCTCCTCGGGCCGGAACGGAAATTACCGAGCCGAGGAGAGATGACATAATTTCCTCTGCCTCTGTGTACAATACAGAGGCAGGGAAATGATCCCATTGGCTGGGAGCGATCGCGAGGGGGGGGGGCCACGAATGGATGGCCTCCCCCTCACCACCGATCGCCGTGGGAGATTTGCTGACCGCCGCAGGCACGGGGGGGGGGGTCCGATCGGACCCCCCACCCGCGGGCAGGCAAGGACGTACCTGTAAGTCCTTTTGCCTGCCCGTGCCATTCTGCCGACGTATATAGTCGTGCGGCGGTCGGCAAGTGGTTAAAGGAAAAAATCTCATTTAAAACTGCTTGCGGGTTTAATGTAATGTCCGGTCCTGGCAATATGGATGAAAATCAGTGAGACAAAAGGCATGGGTACCCCCCAGTCCATTACCAGGCCCTTTGGGTCTTGTATGGATATTAAGGGGAACCCCGCACCCAAATTAAAATAAGGAAAGGTGTGGGGCCACCAGGCCCTATATACTCTGAACAGCAGTATACAGGCGGTGTAAACAAGACAGGGACTGTAGGTTTGTTGTTAAGTAGAATCTGTTTGTCATTTTGAACGGGTACATTTTTAATGTGTTTAGTTCCAGCCAAAAAATCTTTTTTAAGCTTTTTGTAAAACATAGGGAAGGGTTATCACCCCTGTGACATTTGTTTTGCTGTCTTTCCTCCTCTTTAGAAGATTTCACCTCACTTTTTGTCCCAATGGCAAATGCTTTTTGAGAATTTGGGGTTTTTTGTGGAACAAGGATCGGAAAGCATCAGTGGAAAGGAGAAATGTTTTTCCCATATTAACTCTTACAGGAGAGAATTTCCCTTCCTAGGGGTAGATTTCATCTCACTTCCTGTTGTCTCCTTCCGTTTGCAAGTAGGAGTCGTTTGTAAGTTAGATGTTTGAAAGTAGGGGCCTGCCCTATATACTCAGCAGAAATTTGGGCCTTAGGTGTTGTTGTGGCCACAACACTGTAAGCCCTCACAGGGCCCTGCTGTGAAATATTAGATCAAGAATTGTAATTACATGCCCCCTGTTGAACAGGGGCAGAAAAACTGGGCCTTTGGTGGTGGTGGTGGTGGTGCTGGTGCCACAACACTGTAAGTCCTCACTCGCTCTTGGTGGGTGCAGAAATGGGCCCTGCTGTGAAATATTAGATCAAGAATTGTAATTACATGCCCCTGTTGAACAGGGGCAGAAAAATTGGGCCTTTGGTGGTGGTGGTGCTGGTGCCACAACACTGCAACCCCTCACAGACACTCTAGTTGGAATGCAGGAATGAGCCCTGCTGCAAAGTATTGCATCAAAAATTGTAATTACACGCCCCTGTTAAACAGGGGCAGAAAAATTGAGCCTTAGGCACTGGTGGTGGCGCCCAGAACCAAAAATGTTCTTACAAGCTATCAGCGTGATGATTGAGGAGGAAGAGGATAATTACTCAGGGATAGTCACTCAGCATCAGCATAGGCAGTCTTTGAAGGGATCTGAGATTTAAAAAAAAATTATTCGGTTACATCAGCATCAGGTGCTTGGTAGCTGGTGGTGATCCAAGACTGATTCATTTTTATAAAGGTCAGTCGATCGACCGAGTCGGTGGACAGACGCACCCTGTGATCGGTTACCACGCCTCCAGCAGCACTGAATGTGCGTTCCGAAAGAACGCTGGATGCAGGACAGGCCAGTAGCTCAATTGAATACTGTGCAAGCTCTGGCCAGTGATCCATCCTCAAGACCCAGTAACCCAGAGGATTTTCGGTGGGAAAGGTGTCCAAGTCTGATCTTGCCCCTAGGTATTCCTGCACCATGTAAAACAGACGCTGGCGATGGTTGCTGGAACCGATCATACCTTGGGGCTGCGGACCAAAAAATTGTCTGAACGCATCGGTCAGACGGCCACCTTCTCCACCGCTCCTTCTTTGACTGACCGAAGCCTCAGCAACACGTTGTCCAGAAACAGGAGTTTGTAACCTCCCCGTCTCTGGGAACGCGTTGCACAGACTTTTCTGCCATGCCTCCCGAAGATGTTTCATCCTCTGCTCCCTCTGCAATGGCAAGATAAGGTCCGCAACCTTACCCTTGTAACGTGGATCAAGGAGGGTTGCCAGCCAGTATTGGTCCTTCTCCTTGATACCACGAATACGAGGATCCTTACGCAGGCTTTGCAGGATCAGGGAGGCCATGCAGCGTAGGTTTGCTGAGGCATTCGGTCCGGAGTCCTCTGGGTCACTAAGGACGACATGGTCCGCAGCCACCTCCTCCCAGCCACGTACAAGTCCATGTGTTTCTTGGGACTGATCCCTTAAAGACTGCTGCTGATGCTGAGTGCCAGGCTCCACCTCCATACTGACACAATCTTCCTCCTCGTCCTCTTCCTGTGTGATCAGCGGGCACGCAGGAACACTGTCTGGATAAAGGGGGCCTTGAGAGCTAAGGAAGTCCTCCTCTTCCTGCCTCTGTTCTGCCTCAAGTGCCCTGTCCATTATTCCATGCAGCGTGTGCTCCAGCAGGTGGACAAGGGGGACAGTGTCACTGATGCATGCACTGTCACTGCTCACCATCCTCGTGGCCTCCTCAAATGGTGACAGGACAGTGCATGCATCCCTGATCATGGCCCACTGGCGTGGGGAAAAAAAAACAAGCTCCCCTGACCCTGTCCTGGTGCCATAGTCGCACAGGTACTCATTGATGGTCCTCTGCTGCGTGTGCAGCCGCTGCAGCATGGCCAACGTTGAGTTCCACCTGGTGGGCATGTCACAGATTAGGCGGTTCTTGGGCAGGTTAAACTCCTTTTGGAGGTCCGTCAGCCGAGCACTGGCATTATATGACCGGCGGAAATGCACACAGACTTTCCTGGCCTGCCTCAGGACATCCTGTAAGCCCGGGTACCTGCCCAAGAACCGCTGCACCACCAAGTTAAGGACGTGAGCCAAACAGGGCACATGGGTCATTTGTCCCTGTCGGAGGGTAGAGAGGAGGTTGGTGCCATTGTCGCAAACCACCATTCCTGCTTTAAGTTGGCGTGGCGTCAACCACCTCTGAACCTGCCCCTGCAGAGCTGACAGAACCTCTGCCCCAGTGTGGCTCCTGTCCCCCAAGCACACCAGCTCAAGCACCACATGGCATCTTTTGGCCTGCGTACTTGCGTAGCCCCTTGAACGGCTACGGAGCACCGCTGGTTCCGAGGACAAAGCACAGGAAGAGGCCATGGAGGAAGAAGAAGAGGAGGGGGTGGAGGAGAGAGGTGTGTCACAATCATTAGCATTTTGGAGGCGTGGTGGCGGAACAACCTCCAACACTACTGCACCTTTTCCTGCATCCTTCCCAGCTGCCAGCAGAGTCACCCAATGCGCCGTGAAACTTAGGTAACGTCCCTGTCCATGCCTGCTGGACCATGAGTCAGCGGTAATATGCACCTTACCGCTGACCGCCCTGTCCAGCGAGGCATGGACATTGCCTTCCACATGCCGGTAGAGAGCCGGAATCGCCTTCTGTGAGAAAAAGTGGCGTTTGGGTACCTGCCACTGAGGAACCGCACATTCCTCAAACTCATGGAAGGGGGCAGAGTCTACCAACTGAAAAGGCAGCAGTTGAAGTGCTAGCAATTTTGCCAAGCTAGCATTCAACCGCTGCGCATGTGGATGGCTGGGAGCAAACTTCTTTCGGCGGTGCAGCAGCTGGGGCAGGGAAATTTGCCTGGTACAATCTGACGTCGGTGTACCAAAAGCAGATTGCCCACAAGTACTTGGCTGTGACACACCTAATTCTACACCTTCATTCCTCTCAGTGCAGGTCTCAGAGAGGACTGAAGGTATAGTGGGGTTGGAGATCTCAGCTGATGAGGAGCAAGGAGAGGTCCTCTTTGTTCTTTGGTGTGGGTCTTTTAGATACGCTTGCCAACGAACTGCATGGCAGGTCAACATATGTCTGGTCAAGCATGTGGTACCCAAGCGGGAGATGTTTTGGCCACGCGAGATACGCTTGAGACATATGTTGCAAATAGCAGCGGTGCGATCTGATGCACTCGTCTCAAAAAAGGCCCACACCAAAGAGATTTTTGAATAACGCACAGAGACTGCAGCGCCCTGCACATGTGGAGCTTTGGGGTGTGATGCAGTCAATGTGCTGCCCTTAGGCTGGCCCCTGGCCATCCTGCCTCGTTGGTGATGTGCCGCCTCCTCCTCCTCCTCCTCTTCCTCTCTCCTATCAGGCACCCACGTTGAGTCAGTGACCTCATCATCCCCTCCCTCCTCATCACCGGAGCAAACCTGGCAGTATGCTGCAGCAGGGGGAGCATGACTGCCAGATTGCTGTCCTTCTTGGGCACCCCCCCTGTCCGTGCTCATGTTACTGCCTTCATCGAGCTCAGTATCATCATCAGAGCCTTTCAACCGCTGGGAATCCTCCTGGAGCATGTACCCAACACTGTGGTCAAACAGTTCGAGGGACTCCTCAGGAGGACATGGTGGGGCTAGGGAAGGAGTCACTGATGACATTGAGCCAAGGGAAGAGGCCGCTGCTTTGCCAGACAAAGTACCCTGGGCATTGGTGAGAGAGGATGAGGAGGATGAGGACGGCTTGGTCATCCACTCAACCAAGTCTTCCGTCTCCACGACCAGCACTAGACACAGAGCCTGCTTGCCCTCTCTTATCGGCTTGTGACTGTCTGCCTCTCCTTCTTGGCCTTCCAGACATACTAATGGCCTGTAGCTGCACTAAGCTGGGATATATATATATATATATATATATATATATATATATATGTACTGATACTGCAGCTAGCAAAATCAACTGCCTGCCTGTAGTATGAGAACACCACCAACCTTCTACAGGTAGCTTTAGCTGAACACTGTGCAGAGCTCGCAAAAAACTAACTTGTAGGTTTAGCTGAACACTGTGAGGTGGACGCACCACACTAACTTGTAGATTTAGCTGAACACTGTGAGCAGGACGCACTGCACTAACTTGTAGCTTTAGATGAACACTGTGTAGAGGTCTCACTACACCAACTTGTAGGTTTAACTGAACACTGTGAGCAGGACGCACAGCACTAACTTGTAGTTTTAGCTGAACACTGTGAGCAGGACGCACTGCACTAACTTGTAGCTTTAGATGAACACTGTGCAGAGGTCTCACTTCACCAACTTGTAGGTTTAGCTGAACACTGTGAGCAGGACGCACAGCACTAACTTGTAGTTTTAGCTGAACACTGTGAGCAGGACGCACTTCACTAACTTGTAGCTTTAGATGAACACTGTGCAGAGGTCTCACTACACCAACTTGTAGGTTTAGCTGAACACTGTGAGCAGGACGCACAGCACTAACTTGTAGTTTTAGCTGAACACTGTGAGCAGGACGCACTGCACTAACTTGTAGCTTGAGATGAAGTGCAGAGGTCTCACTACACCAACTTGTAGGTTCAGCTGAACACTGTGAGCAGGACGCACAGCACTAACTTGTAGTTTTAGCGGAACACTGTGAGCAGGACGCACTGCACTAACTTGTAGCTTGAGATGAACACTGTGCAGAGGTCTCACTACACCAACTTGTAGGTTTAGCTGAACACTGTGAGCAGGACGCACAGCACTAACTTGTAGTTTTAGCTGAACACTGTGAGCAGGATGCACTGCACTAACTTGTAGCTTTAGATGAACACTGTGCAGAGGTCTCACTACACCAACTTGTAGGTTTAGCTGAACACTGTGAGCAGGACGCACTGCACTAACTGTAAATAGTCTAGTTGCCTGACTGTGGTACTAATAGGATCAAAAGAACACCAGCAATTTTATTCAGGTAGCTGTAAATACTGTAACAAGACAAGCCTCCCTGTCAGTAAGAAGATAACAGGAACGGATCTAGCTGAACACTGTGAGCAGGACGCACTGCACTAACTTGTAGCTTTAGATGAACACTGTGCAGAGGTCTCACTACACCAACTTGTAGGTTTAGCTGAACACTGTGAGCAGGACGCACTGCACTAACTGTAAATAGTCTAGTTGCCTGACTGTGATACTAATAGGATCAAAAGAACACCAGCAATTTTATTCAGGTAGCTGTAAATACTGTAACAAGACAAGAATGTATGTCAGTAAAAAGATAACAGGAATGTATCTAGCTGAACACTGTGAGCAGGACGCACTGCACTAACTTGTAGCTTTAGATGAACACTGTGCAGAGGTCTCACTACACCAACTTGTAGGTTTAGCTGAACACTGTGAGCAGGACGCACTGCACTAACTGTAAATAGTCTTGTTGCCTGACTGTGGTACTAATAGGATCAAAAGAACACCAGCAATTTTATTCAGGTAGCTGTAAATACTGTAACAAGACAAGAATGTATGTCAGTAAAAAGATAACAGGAATGGATCTAGCTGAACACTGTGAGCAGGACGCACTGCACTAACTTGTAGCTTTAGATGAACACTGTGCAGAGGTCTCACTACACCAACTTGTAGGTTTAGCTGAACACTGTGAGCAGGACGCACTGCACTAACTGTAAATAGTCTAGTTGCCTGACTGTGATACTAATAGGATCAAAAGAACACCAGCAATTTTATTCAGGTAGCTGTAAATACTGTAACAAGACAAGAATGTATGTCAGTAAGAAGATAACAGGAACGGATCTAGCTGAACACTGTGAGCAGGACGTACTGCACTAACTTGTAGCTTTAGATGAACACTGTGCAGAGGTCTCACTACACCAAATTGTAGGTTTAGCTGAACACTGTGAGCAGGACGCACCCCACTAACTTGTAGGTTTAGCTGAACACTGTGAGCAGGATGCACCCCACTAACTTGTAGGTTTAGCTGAACACTGTGAGCAGGACGCACCTCACTAACTTGTAGGTTTAGCTGAACACTGTGAGCAGGACGCACCCCACTAACTTGTAGTTTTAGCTGAACACTGTGAGCAGGACGCACCGCACTAACTTGTAGGTTTAGCTGAACACTGTGAGGTGGACGCACCACACTAACTTGTAGGTTTAGCTGAACACTGTGAGCAGGACGCACCCCACTAACTTGTAGGTTTAGCTGAACACTGTAAGCAGGACGCACTGCACTAACTGTAAATAGTCTAGCTGCCTGACTGTGGTACAAATAGGATCAAAAGAACACCAGTAATTTTCTTCAGGTAGCTGTATATACTGTAACAAGACAAGCCTGCCTGTCAGTAGGAAGATAACAGGAACGGATCTAGCTGAACACTGTGAGCAGGACGCACTGCACTAACTGTAAATAGTCTAGCTGCCTGACTGTGGTACAAATAGGATCAAAAGAACACCAGTAATTTTCTTCAGGTAGCTGTATATACTGTAACAAGACAAGCCTGCCTGTCAGTAGGAAGATAACAGGAACGGATCTAGCTAAACTGAATACAGTGTATATATATAAATATGCAACACCTGGGATGCATATATATATATACACAATGCACTGTAAGTGCAGCTAAACTGACTGACTGTTCTGCCTAATCTATCTAACTCAAATCAAATGTCACTGTCTGTCTCTCTCTCTCTCTCAATGAACACCGGAACACACACTACACAGGGTCGCCGTGCAGGCGGCCTTATATAGTGTGGGGCGTGTACTAAATCCCCTGAGCCATAATTGGCCAAAGCCTCCTTGGCTTTGGCCAATTACGGCTCTCTGTTCAGACGGCGCTGTGATTGGCCAAGCATGCAGGTCATAGTGCATGCTTGGCCAATCATCAGCCAGCAATGCACTGCGATGCTGCAGTGAATTATGGGCCGTGACGCGCCACACAAATTTGGCGCGAACGGCCCATATCGTTCGCAATTCGGCGAACGGGCGAACAGACGATGTTCGAGTCGAACATGGGTTAGATTCGAACACGAAGCTCATCCCTAGTTGTGTCATGTTATGGAGATGACGGGAGCAGTATGGGGGGGATTGGGACCCTAGAAGTTATGGTGTCAGATAGTAGGATGCGTGGTTATTTGTGTCAGGTAACATATCCTGCATCTTTTTGTGGCAGTTTCCATGGAACTAGGAAAAGCCGTGTGAGCTTGCAGTCAACTGAGCATCTATATACGGTGACCCATAATCAATAAACAGGTGTTACCCAGCAAGATAAAACAATAGTAACTTTTCAAAAAAAAAAAACTGAGTAAACTGAAACATAGAAATTAAAATAAACAGTACAGAAACTCGTTAACAGCATAGCAAGAGGATTCTTAAAAGGTTAGAGATATCTTGATATAACTCTAGGCATCTATAGTTTGCAGTGTGAGAACGTGGCTGGATGCGAATGCATAACACGAGAGTCTTGTCATCAGGTATCTGGTAGGTCGGTAGGTGAACGTGAGATGTTTTTAGTTATCAGGGGGGGGGAGGGGAGGTGGAGGGGAGTAGGTTTTGACAGATTCGGGTAGGTAAGTCTGATGTACATTTTGGTGCACTTGGGTATTCTCGAGTCGCGGGGGAGGGGGTCTAGGTATGTGGATATGTGGCATCGCCGCATGTGATCGTGGAGCCTATGCAGTATAATACTATGTTGTGAGGTAATCTCCACCAAACGGGGTTCTGTCCAAGTGATGCTATGGAGCAATGTGTGTCTTTAGTATTACCAGGCAGTTCAAGTCAGTTGGTTAGTTAGTCAGGGGGACGAGGAGTGTGTGCTCCTGTAGTGGATTCGCCAGAATAATCCTGTAATCACATTGCTTAATCTACGTATAAAGGGTGGTTGGAGTGTGAACCTGTCCTGTAAGTGTGTAGCAGTTGGGTAGTTGGTGGGCTCCTCAGTATCATATAAGCTCCGAGTGTATATCAACGTATAACAGGGTTAGAATGTATTGTCTGTAATCAACTGGCTGTCGGGTTGTAATCGGCCTATGATACCATTGCTAGAGATATGTTCTTATGGGAGCAGCCAGTGGCTGTATATGGTGTTCAAGGATAACTTTGAATGTAGAATTTAAAGCGGGGTTCCACCCAAATTTTGAACAATATCTGTATGTATTCTCTTCCTTGCCTAGATGCTGACATGCCGTTTAAAAAAATTTAAATCGCCGTAATTACCTTTTATTTTTCTATTCTTCTTTGCACTTCCTGGTTCTCCTCCCGTGGGAGTAGGCGTGTTTCTAGCCTCTCCCAGACTCCTGGGAGCTAGTCTCAGGCTTCCCAGGATGCCACTGAGCATGTGCAGGAATGAGCGGTGAATGCTGGGAGCACAGCATTCACCACATCCAGGAAATAAATGCTTGTGGGCTTCAAATGCCCACAATGAAGATGGAAACCACCTGCAGTGAATAATATAAGTTATTCTTTCCGACGAAATCTGACACAGGCGGACATATTACACACAATATGTGAGTATGTAATGCTGAGAAGAAAAGTTTGTGAATGAACTAAAAAAAAAAAAAAAACGATAGATAGGTGGACCCCTGCTTTAAGTGGTAATCAGGTTACTGGGATGCAGTCGACTTTAAGAGGATTGCTATTGTATGAAAGTGAGGCCATATATTCGTCTGCATGTTTTCAAAGGGTGGTATCATTATGCAGTCAGACATTCAGAATATTTACAACCTTATCACATACCTATGGTCTAATCATGGCATGAGGCAGTTTGTCATGGAAATAAAACAATGCATTGGGGGATGCATTGGCAGTCTTTAAATTGGTTCGCAGGGCAGTATTGGTGTGTCATCTACAGAAGGGCACTTTCAAGAGGGGTTGTTGCTCCCTGTTAGACCCTTTGTGTAACACAGTACTGATTGCTGAACAGGGCAGTACTCAATAAAATTGTACGAGGTCTCATCACCCAATGAGAAGAGGCATGTCCGCCATGTGTAGCCAATTACCTGGGTTTTGGAGTGGCAAGATCGGCTTCATAAAGTGGTAGTCCCCTTCTAGTGAGTTGCTTCATCTGCATGTGGCCACTTCCTGGAGGGTGAAGTCAATGGTGCGCTGCGGATCAATGCAAAGATAGATGCAGGCATATCTGGCAGGATGTGGGAGTCAGCAGGAACAATGGTATGAGTCTCTTGGAAGTCAAGATATTTCAGGTGCGGGTTACACAGTTTAGGGTTGAAGATCTTGTGCTGCTAGCACTTATGTGCATCATGAGGAGAGTGTTGGGGCAAAAAAAAGCAAAAAAAAAAAGGGGGATGCCGTTTTCCCCGGGGTGAAGCAATTATGGCTGAGGTGGAGACATAGTGGGGGGTGTGTTGGGGGCAGGTACTGACTGGCTGTGGTTATAGACTCCTATGGCATGCTATAATGAACACGAGTGGGAAAAAGTTAAGTTACGTGTATCAAGCGTGATTGAGGGCTGAAAAAGGGATTAACTCCACAGCTTTAGCAGGGTGAGAGACACGGGAAGCGTATCAGTCAAGTAGAGATGGTATACTTATCTGTCCTGGGTGTAAGTAGCAAGGGTCAGTTTAGTGGTCACGGCTTGCTTTGTGAGGCATGGGAGCTTTCGTGGGGCTCGGGTGCTGGCGCTGAGCCATGAGAGTTGGGATGGATCTCGTTGCTGAAGGTGTCTCCGGTATCGCACTTCTTGAGCATCCATCGGTTCCTCTCTTGCCTGCTGGTGTTGCCGGCCGGGGGTATAGAAATCCACATACCAGTTGTGTACTTCGACAGGTGGAAGGTCAAGTGTCTGTCAGAAGGCTTCTAGTTCTTCTGGGACTCGTAGTATGGCCATATGTCCCTGATGAGTAGCCGATAGACCGAACGGAAATTTCCACCGATAATTCCTCTGGTTCTCAGAACATCCAAGAGGGGACGTAGGTCTTTGTGGTGCCTGAGAGTAATGGCCGAGAGATATTGATAGATATGTATTGCATGCCCTTTGTGTGATAATTGCGTTTTGTTATGGGCTTTTCTTAGGATTTCTTCTTTAATCTTGAAATCTGTTAGGGAGCATACAATGTCTCCTAGAGGGTCTTTGTCTTTACCTCGTGGTCTGAGGGCCCTGTGTATGCACCCCATATTAATTGGAAATTGAGGGGCCTGTCAAGAAGGTGGTTAAAAAGGCCAGTAACTGTAGGGAGTATTTGCTCAGGCTCTACGGTCTCAGGTAGGGCCCTTAACCTCAGATTGTGTCTTCTCCACTGGTTATCCAGGTCTTCCACGTGTCTCTGAAGATTGCGGAGTTGTAGGGTGTGTGTGTCTACTGTGTAGTGGATCTTCCATATTGCCGTGTGCTGCTGTGAAGCTGTGCGTTCTACCTCCTGCACTCTTCCCGCTATTGACTGAATCTCATGGCGGAGATCAGTGATAGCCGCAAACAGCGTGTCTTTGATATCAGCAGCGATTGTACGAGAATTGTTTAGACTTGGCTGTGATGGTGGGTCTCCTTCAGCAAGAGAGGTAGGTGGTCCAGTGGGTGTCAGGTTGATCCCGTTCTGTGAGGGAGCAGACGCTGGGGAAGATGCCGCCATATTGGCTATCTGTGTCCTGAAGATCTCCAGGACACTGTGGCTTACACGCCCGCTCTCGTCTCGTGGTGAGCGGGATCTGTTAGCCGATGTTCCACGGGATGAAGTCCCCATGTTTGGTGGTTGATTCGCAGATTTTCTCCTCAGTAAAGCTAAGTGCTGGCTGTCGTCTGTCGGAGCTCGGGGTTTAAGCAGCCATCTTCCTCAAAGGCAAACCGCGCCTCCACTGCAGGATCCTGCTTTAAACTGCTTAAGGTGTTCTTTACTGTTAAGGCACAACTCCCTTCCACAGTTAGTGGCGTGAGCAGAGAGTGTAAATATATGCAAACATTTTTGGATGTGTTTTTTGGTGAACACAATGTACACGGATATGGAAAACTGTAGTCTTATACAGACTTATGCCGCGTACACACGATCGGTTTTCTCTTCGGAAAAAGATATGACGGCTTTTCCGACGGGATTCCGCTCAAGTTTGCCTTGCATACACATGGTTACGCAAAAGTTCACTGAAATTACGACCGTCAAGAATGCGGTGATAGACAACACTACGACGAGCTGAGAAAATGACGTTCAATGCTTTCGAGCATACATTGAATTGTTTCCGAGCATGCGTAGGGATTTTGCGTGTCAGAATTGCCGCAGACGATCGCATTTTCGGATAGGAACTTTTCCCGACCGAAAAATTGAGAGCATGCTCTCAATCTTTTGCTGGCTGGAATTCCGCCAGCAAAAGACCGATGGAGCAAACACACGGTCGCATTTTCCAACGACAAAATCTCATTGGTCTTTTGCGGGCCGAAATTCCGACCGTGTAAGGCTGAACTGCATGGACTGTTGTCTTTATTCAGCCTTTACCAACTATGTAATTATGCAACTAGATGTAGACAGGAAGTGGCGGAAAGAGGTTGGAGAACAGCAGCAGCACTGAAATAGAAAAAAAGGATGACAAACAAAGATATATTACAACAATAAAAAATGGAAATTGCTTATGATACATTCACATATAGTCCTCTGTTCTTATAGAAAATTGAGTTTGCTGATCCCTCTTTAAAGTTCTAAAATTGCCAAAAAGCTCCCCTGAAAAAAAAGATAGTAAATACTTATCATCCCTGCTGACCCCACTGTCAAATGCCATTGAATCAACCTCTAAAATATGCAGAGAAACCAATACTTCTGGTGTGTCTCTTGGACCTTCACTGTACTCTGTGGTTCCTCCAGCCAGTTTCCACATCACTTCTTTGTCTTTTAGTAATATGGAGGTCAGCATAGTGAGGGATCAGGGACTGATTGTGTCAGAAGTATTGGTTTCTAAAAGATTTTTAATGAAGATTTCTCTTCAACATAATAGTGTACGCAGGGCCAGTGCTAGACTATTTTGCACCCTAGGCAAGACCAGCTGCTTGCACCCTTCCCCTCCCTACTTCAAAATTTTTAAAAACAGTATTATATTAAAAAAGGATATGATTTGCAGTTGAAGTTCAACTACTGATAACTTTTGGGGGGGTTTACATCCTTAGATCTCAGGGGTTCATGCTGGGACTTGCAGTTCTTCACCTTTGGGGGTAATATCCCCCTAAAGTGAAGGACTATATGTCCCAGCATGAACCCCTGAGATCTAAGGATATGATCTCCTTCCCCCATCCCTGTGTGGATGCCATCTATCCTCCTCCAGCAGCAGCTCAGCTGCCATCCTTTTTGTATGAGCCTCTGCCCTGCTCCCTCATGACATGTGGTTCCATCCCTGGTGCGCCTGGCCTCACCTCAGACCGAGTAGACTGAGACTCTTAAATGCTGTTCCCTTCCCTTTGAGCAGGGGGAGCTGCCGCCACAGAGGCTGGAGGAGGTGAGGGGATCTAAGCACTAGGAAGAAGAGAAGGAAGTTACGTCCTCCTCCATCCTCTGCTCTGAATGCTGGAGCCTGCATTAAGTGACATCCCTGATTGTTAGACATCACTGGTTGTTAGGTTCTAGCAACCAGGCAGTGGGCAGTAGCAGCCAGTGTAGAACAAGCAGACACTAATACTGTGAGTGAATCAGAGCTGTGGTAGCTTTTTTTTTGAGCGTCAGAGTGGCCAAGGCACAATCGCCATCCTGCCACCCAGCCCAGTCTACCTCTGAAGAAGAGCTCTGAAGAAGAAGAGGCATCCCTTAAAACGTGCCAGCTTTTTTGGACTGTTCATTCCACAATTGATACTGGCCAGCGGAACATGCTGGGTGGAGCATCTGGTGGACTTTATATTTTGCCTGACATAATTATTAGTTTGTGAGTATAACTTATACATCTTTTAGATAATACATTTCGCAATTGTTCTTTTCTTTTTACAGTCCGCCTCTACTCCTGCCCACCCTCCTTGTCCCGGCCCTGAGGAAAGGGCAATGTGTCCTAGGTGGCTGCCTGCGTCCTAGGTGGTAGCCCCAGTCCTGATTGTATGGCAGCGAGGTTGGCAGAAGAGGTATTAACTCTCTTTTTCAGGAAGAGCATCTTGGCTAATAGTTTTATCATAGGGTCACTTTAAGAAAATTCTTGCCAAATTATTTTCTCTGGCTTAAATACTCTTTGGGTAACTGATCTGGAAAGAGCATGTAGATAAGTAGTTCTGACTTCATACACCATACTGTACTTGTTCCAGGTCAGTGACTCAAAACCAGATACCTATCGTTTTCAGAAGGAAATACAAAAATGCCAGCTTCTGTAGCTGTGTCAATACAGGGTCTCCCTAACATATGTCATAGCTGTGCCCTCTTTTAGATGGCCAATGATATATACTGTACAATAGCGCATGGCAATCAAAGGGTTAAATCAAAAAAGCAGCCATGAGCTTGTTTTAATTTAAACTGTGGCCTCTGCACAAATGTAGACGTGAACATAGAATCTGCTGATCACTTATACAAAACAAACATATGGGTGCCCTCCCCATCATTTACCTCTGGTGATGAGACAAGAGTGCCCGCCCCCCCGTTCCTGGTCTTATTATTGATGCTTGCATTTAAGAAGATGGGAAAGGAGATCGTTCAACATGAGTCTCACGTTCACCAGTTCTCTTGGAATAAACTTGGAGGTGCGCAGGACTTCAGTCTACTTTTGTTGGACAAAGGGGGGTCATCAAGACACTTTTACTCCTGATCTCTTTTTAAAGTGCACCTGTCATCTCTTGTGTATGTTGCAAATTGCTGTGGTAACAGTATTAAACCATATACTGTAAATTGGAAAAGTCAAATGGAAAAAATTTAAATGTTAAGGAAAATATAAGAAAATCATTTAAAAAAATACTAGAAACACACACATTCACAGACTGTACGTATGTAGCACCCTTTACCTTAGGTAGGTAGGTGCTAGAGTAGTGTTTTTGTGGGTACTGCCAGTGCAAGTAAATTTAGGCAGGCCTAGGCCTGTTTGTTTTTTTATCTGGGGACAGGGGAGTGGTTTAGTGTAGCAGCAGGTGACTGACATGTGCTTCAGCTTTCTAGCGTCTCCTTTGTTTCCAGTAAGAAGGTCCTGGAAAAGAAGCAGGGCAGAGGGTTGGAGTGACATGGGGTGCATTTAGGAGCCCTGACCAATCCCCAACTAGGATTGGCAGGGGGCAGGGCACCTATATATATGGGGTCAGCCTGCTGGGGGAGGGTGGAAGAACTGAGATGATGGAGTATTAGACTGTCGTGGCCTTTGAGGGAACCCCCTTTCTGGGGGGGTGAATTCAGCCCTGGTGCCTGGGAGCCTCTCTCTACACGCATCATTGAGAGGTGTCCTGGAACAGGAGCAGGAGGAGAAGAGTTGGGAGCACTGCCGGACAAGTCATTCAGGAGGGATCCATGCCGGGGTCGGTGAATGAAAAGCACAGTGAGAAGCTCTGGGAGAGACATGCCAGGATTAGATTTGGAGCCAGAGGGAGAGACTGTGGTGTTGTTGAAGTTAAGTCACTGCAGTTACGAGGGTTGGCAGGATTTGCACATGACTTGCTGGGAGCAGTAGTCCACCAAGTATCAGTTAGCACAATTATCCTTTTCATCTAAAATGGTTGCTACTACAGAGGGGACTGCAGACCGCCACCTGCAAATTGCTACTACGAAAATGTTAGGACTTATTACCCATGTGCTAACGGTGACAGGAATCTAGAATTGGACAGTAGAGGAAAGCAAGTGATCTTAAGTAGTATGCTGGAGGAGATATGCAGTAGGAGAGACTGTCAATTTATTTCCACTAATAAAGATTCATCATATGGGCGTCCCTTTTCCCCATTCAAGTTTAATTCTCTAATAGAAACAACAAAAACAAGCAAGAGACTGTTCATTGACTGGAGTAAGTGTGCCTAAAATGGATGTCTGACCTAGCAGGGTGATGCGTGGATGCTGAAACACGCAACGACCCCACGGGGGCACCGCTACACGTATATGCAAAATTAGGACACACATAAGTTCCTTATTTCACTACAACAAATAGGCATTCACTGACATGTTATAGGTATAAGAACAATTCCCGAGGCATTGTGTTAATATTAAATAACTGAAGAAGTAAATGATTTTAGTGTAATGCGCTTATACATCTTTGTACAGCTTTGTGCACCATCAGTTTTCACATTTTTACAATTTCAAATGTACACATACTGTATTTGATGACAACATAGTATATTGGTATACTTTAAATTTAGTAGGAATATTTGAGCTTATGTTGTGTTCGTATATTTTTATAACAACTTAGTGTTTTGGGGTTTTTATTTTCGAAAATATTCATAAACTTTTGTACAACTATCATGGGTTGATTGAAAGATCATTTTTTAAATACTATTGGCCCTTTTTTTTAGGAAAACATATGACAAGAAAGATGGGGGGTATTTTGAATTAATTTAATGCTGTGCATTGTTTTGCCACCTGAGGTAAAAATTGAGAGCAAAAGATTAAACTACAAGCTAGTTAGAAAGGTTCTCTTTGATAAAAGGTAGGGATGAACAGGGTGGAATTTGGGTTGTGTGCACGTTTCTCAAAGTGTGTGCTTTTATTTAAATTAATAACTTCTCCTCAATTGTATTTGGTGCTACTAAATGCTGGGAAACCTTATTTTTTTGTGTTCATTGACTGATCCTTTCTATGTGCACTTCCTATATTGGCTTCACATTGATTGAGTGACTAAATTTTTAAAATTTTTCTCTAAGGCTAATAGTCTGCTTGACATGAAGACATGTGAGATGGTTGTCATAGAATCAGCTGTGGCTAGGTTAATTATAAGCAATGTGTCACAGAGACTGTTCTCCCCGAAGCCATGAGTCTCTGTTCTCTGGTGTAGAGCAGTTTCCAAAGAAAGATGAGCTATGGAGAGCCAGACTGTACTGTAGCCTCTTGGGTAATGTAGACTTAAATCGGTAGGCCGCACAAAGCTGTTTTCCATGAGGGAGCAGCACCCTGGGGAGCAAACATGTTGTCAATGCGAGTTGACTGTAAGACAGTTTTGTGACATTTGGTTACTGGCCGCATTGTTGAGTAAACCAATGAAAGGCATCCATTTCTTTCCATCTGTGACTATTACTGTATACTTATGGAAATCTACAGCACTTGACTGCAGAACATTGGAGAGAGAGTGACACTGTGGGACTGTGTAAGTATCTAAGCAGATAAGATTTACTCCACACAGTGCATGCATTTTTAAGGTTATTAAAAAATTGCAGGAAACAGTATAGAGTCTGTGTTGTCCCTCAGAATGTTTTCTGCATAACACTGCAGAGAATATTTTGTGATAGGAGGTGAGCTTGGTCACGTTATTTTGACAGGTCATGTGACTGAACTCTCTTTTTTCCCCCATTTAAGAAAAATGGTTAGATGACAGTGAAGAAGCAGCACTCCACTTTGAGCGGCTCCACTCCAAGTAGTTCTTTCCCACATCGCTCAAACTCCAGTTGCTGAAGACAAAGCCAAGCCATTCCTGCTTATAATGCAGGGTGATGGGTGTAGTTGTCACGTTCTCCATTTTTTCGCTCCTCTTTGGGTGCCAATCAAGTGTCACATGAGAGGCCTGCCCCTTGGTGGGTTCTTCTGGGCTACGCTAGGCACTTTGAATAGGGTCACTGCCTTATATATGGGTACCTTTACTTGAATAAGCAATTAAACTTGATTAAACTCTCTCATTGTACTAAACATCACCACGGTTACTTGTGCATTTAGTAGGGACACGCAGAGCCAATGCCCCTTCCACCTGTCCAGCATATCCTCGCTATCAAACTCCCAGTAAAGGTATGGGGTCCCACCGTGCACATAGCTTGAACTCCATATGTGTACTTCACTTAACTCTTTCTCTTCTGTACCCGTGTACAAGATGAGGGCCCCGGTGGTGCAAATCTGCTCCCTTTGCTATAGGAAATAGATCACTGCGGAAAGAGTGCCAACAACATCTCCCTCACTGCCACATGTACACGTTTAATGACAGGCTGCTAGAGAAACCGTTGTTACCCTCAGTAACCACTTGTATCTTCACCCTGTATGAACTCTTTGTACCTCTGTCTTCATACCCCCGTATGTCTAGTGTTCCAAGCTGTAGACTATAAGTGTTGGTTACTTACATTGCACCCTTTTAGTAAATTCAAACCAGGCAAATGCAAAGCTTCAAACATTTTACTTCAGTAAATTAACATAATGACAAAGACAATCGACAGTCCAAGGTAAACTGTCAACATTTCATAACATCCCTAGTACCTAAGTAAGAGATGAAACAAAGGAAAACCAAAATTTATGACACCACATCCTAAATACTCATTTATGGAGAAGGAATGGACTTTAAAGCATAGGGCATTGGGACTTTAAATGTGTCTGGATTATGAGGATATTCAGAAATTTATTCCCAATTGAACATATTGGTTAAAAAATAAGTTTTATTACAGCAATTAAAATAGCCATAAAAAGGCTATAGCAATACAAAATTCACAAAATTAATAAAATAGAGTCGCAGTGCCTAGTGTGGATACCATTTTGTTCTCAACATGTTTCGCTCAGTGGAGCTTCTTCAGGAGATATTGTATATAGCATCAATTAAACTAAAAATTACATAAGAGAAAAAGAAAACAGATCAATACAGTGAAATTTCATTTTATATAATATATAAATGGTTATTCATGAGGATACTTCAAGATGAGGGTAAATGGAAATTTGAAATTGCATGAGTAATGCATTAGGCAATATATTTAATCTATTATATATACATAGATAGATAATTATGTATAGTGTGAGTGCTGGATTACTACAAAAAGTGGGAACCTTGCCAAAAAAATATGGTTTTATGAACTTACACTTGGAGCTGAAAGATCACAAGTATTAGAAACACTTAAATTCATGAACTGCCTTCTCCCATTGAAATCCTGCCCCCAAGGAAAGCTTGCAGAGACAATACACGTACGTGCAGGGTTATTGATGTCCTTGCTATAAAAGAAAGGACCAGTGAATAGAGAAAGAAAAAAGAAGAATGTTTCTATAAATATATAAAAGTGGTTGAATAAGTAGATGGATTTTCTCAGATGGGAAAACCCTTTATCAATAGTAGATATATTATTTACCTTAATGGTGCTTTGATAGAATCAATGTTACTCAATATATGACATCCCCAGTGTTTATTTGGACAGGAGCACCTTGATAATGGGATGTATGAAATAAGAGAAAAGGCTATATGTCAAAGAAGCTGTAGGGGTCTGGAGAAGAGGAGATCGGTATCCACCAATGCCCAAACTGAACCCTAAACATCAAAAACAGACAATAAAAATCAGTTACTTGATGTGAAGAGATAAGGGTAATCAAAAAAGAGACATAGCTGCCGCACAAAGTGCACCTACCTTAATGAAGTATAAGCCAGGATTGAAGTGGGTAAACAGGGAAGGAGAAAACCTTCCCTCCTTGCGCTGTGGTGTCCAGCAGAGGAATGATGGGGAGAGAAAGAAAGATCCCCATATTTGTATTCAGTCTCCAGCGTAGTGGCGTCTGACATCGCCGCCACGCTGCGGACGTAAAGAACATGTCACTGCACATGCGTCCGCCGTACGGGTGGGATGTGTTAAAGACTGCATAAGTGCAGTCACTAATCGCCATATTGGAAAATACTTTGCCCATATATGATGGGAGGGGGGCGAGAGACACACAGGGAGATCGGAAGCCGTGGAGGAAAACAATCTACCACAGTGCAGATTCTCAAAGTAGCCCCATAGTTTAAAAGATTCAAGTTATAATGGAAAAACTGAACACACGCAGGGATGACACTAATAGGGCGTACACACGGTCGGACTTTGTTCGGACATTCCGACAACAAAATCCTAGGATTTTTTCCGACGGATGTTGGCTCAAACTTTTTTTGCCTACACACGGTCGCACAAAGTTGTCGGAATTTCCGATTGACAACCACGCGGTCACGTACACCACGTACGACGAGACTAGAAAAGGCCGGTTCAGAACCAAGAGCGGCACCCTTTGGGCTCCTTTTGCTAATCTCGTGTTAGTAAAAGTTTGGTGAGAGACGATTCGCGCTTTTTCAGACTCCTGGCTTTCAGATCGTTTTCTGTCGTTCAGTTTGTTCTTGTGGGTTTGTATCTGCTCTTCAGTGCGTGCAAGCAAGTTCCGCGTGACTTTAAGTAGTCATTGTATTCTTGTTCGTTCGTTACTGGTTTTCAGGTCGCTCTTCACAGGCCTTGCTGTTCTTCAGTGCGTTCTGTTACTTCGTTCTGAGCAGCCGACAGTTTTCTAGCCATGTTTCGTATGTGTACTCCTCGTACAGTTCGTGCTGTGCGGGGGCTTGGTGTTGGGGTCCTGACCTTGACACAAGTCCAGTCCATGAACAGGGTGAGGAGGAGTTCATGGACCAAGAATTGGTTGCTTCAGCGTGACCAGTTCTGTCATATGCCTTTGCTCCGTGAGATCTGTGAGAATAATCCTGATGATTTCAGGAACTTTCTCAGGATGACGGACTCCGTGTTTCACCGTTTGTTGGCTTAGCTGACCCCCTATATCAGCAGGCAGGATACCTGCATGAGGCAAGCCATCACTGCGGAGCAGAGGCTCGTCGCTACCCTGCGGTATTTGGCCACAGGGAGAAGCCTGCAGGACCTCAAGTTCTCGACAGGCATCTCCCCCCACGCTCTTCTTTGTGGACATTTACTGCTTGTGTTTGTTTGAGCTGACCCTGACAGAAATGTGTGGAGTCCAGAAAATTTCGTGATTGTGTAACCTTATACAAAGCACTGTTGGCTGTTATTTACTAAATGCAAAGACACTTTTCACTACAAGTGCACTTGCAACTGCACTGAAACAGCACTTGTAGTGCAAAGTGGATTTGCCCTTAGGAAATAACCCCCATTTTCTCATAAAACAACAATTACATCACCCCAAAAGTGTTGTAGCGTTGAGACAATGATCCACACATTCTTGATGAACAATCTTTTTAATACCAGCACAATCACATGTGCATTTACCAAAGGTTTTTCTGACAAACCGACATGTTTGTTGTATAACAATTTTTGTGGTGTCATTATCCAAAATCAAAATGTGCATTTTATAGAAAACAGGCCTGTGTAAAACCCACAAGAAAGACACAAATCTTGATCTTACAAAGTTCACATTTGGTAGAACTGAAAGGCAATATCAGACATGAGTATTTAGGAACTGTGTTTGATATTGCGTTCAGATGGGGGGAAATCACCCCAGGAAAAGCCAAATTTGGAAGATGCACACAAATTTCACAATGTCAACATGTGCTACCTGCCATCACGGGGGATCAAGGGACGTGTTTTGGGGGAGAAAGCCTTTCCTCACCGCTACTTTATTATTGAGGAAGGGGTTGCACCCCCAAAACGCGTCCATTGATCTCCCGTGATGGCAGATAGCACATGTTGACACACTGTGTGCATCCTCCAAATTTGGCTTTGGGAAAAATCACAAAAACATTTCGCACATTGTAGCAGACAAAAGAAGAAAGTGATTTGGAGGGGTTTTAAACTCGCCCCAAAACATCAATGATGTTTTTATATTTTGGAATAACATCATTGATGTTTTGCTTGAAGATTTCCAATTGTAAATTACACCCCATGATCTCCCCGATCAGGATCTGGGCACTTTCGGATGTGAAAGGATCTTCATCCACAACCTCACGATCACCTAAAAAGAGAGGAACCCCAAAATAAATTAGGTTTCCCAAAAAATGCCGCCATCCATCTCTTATCTGAGCCTGTGGTCGCAGACACTCACCTGTTGTGGTGACTAGTTCCACCACGTCTTCTTCCTCCTGCTCATCTTGTGTTGGGGGGATTTCCCCTTCTTCCAGAGGGGGGGGGGGCTCTGGTCTCCTCGGATGAGGGGTGTCCTCCGAGTCTTTTCTCCCCTATGTACAGTAGGTGACCGCGATATTGTGTCAATCTCGCCGCACTTCTCGGCGAGATTTGACACCTACGAGCCTCGTCGCAGGGGCCAGCGCCGAGATGGCTCACTCATCGCGGAAGGAAAACAAAGTTTGTTTTCCTTCCGCGATGAGTGACAGGCAGTGCTGACAGCTGTCTGGTATGAATCCTGAGGCGGGAACACCGCGCCAAATTTTAAATGAAAAAACCGGCGTGGGTTCCCCCCTCGGAGGCATACCAGGCCCTTAGGTCTGGCATGGATTGTAAGGGGAACCCCCCTATGCCGAAAGATCGGCGTGGGGGTCCCCCCCAAATCCATACCAGACCCTTATCCAAGCACGCAGCCCGGCCGGCCAGGAAAGGGGGTGGGGACGAGCGGGCGCCCCCCCCCCTCCTGAGCCGTACCAGGCCGCATGCCCTCAACATGGGGGGGTGGGTGCCTTGGGGGAGGGGGGCGCCCTGCAGCCCCCCCACCCCAAAGCACCTTGTCCCCATGTTGATGAGGACAAGGGCCTCTTCCCGACAACCCTGGCCGTTGGTTGTCGGGGTCTGCGGGCGGGGGGCTTATCAGAATCCGGGAGCCCCCCTTAATAAGGGGGCCCCCAGATCCCGGCCCCCCACCCTGTGTGAATGAGTTTGGGGTACATGGTACCCCTACCCATTCACCTAGGGAAAAGTGTCAATATAAAAAACACACAGTACACAGGTTTTAAGAGTAATTTATTAGTCAGCTCCGGGGGTCTTCTTCCGACTTCGGGGGGTCTCCTTCCGACTTCTCCCGGTGTTCGGCCTCTTCTCCCGGTGTTGGGCCTCTTCTCCCGGGCCCCACCGCTATCTTCTTCCAGCTCTATTGCCAGCGAGGGGCCCGGTCTGCTGCCGCTGTCTTGTCGCCGCTGTCTCGCCGCCGCTGTCTCGCCGCCGCTGTCTTGCCGCTTCTTCTCTTCTTTTCTTCTTCCCCGATGTTGACACGATGCTCTCTCCGGCTCGAATGCTGTGTGCGAGCTGCGGAGCCATTTATATAGGCGGTAACCCCGCCCCCTTACGACGTCATGGTCCCAGCATGCGCAGGGACTCTGGGGTCATGCCCCCTTATGACGCCAGAGTCCCTGCGCATGCTGGGACCATGACGCTGACTAATAAATTACTCTTAAAACCTGTGTACTGTGTGTTTTTTATATTGACACTTTTCCCTAGGTGAATGGGTAGGGGTACCATGTACCCCAAACTCATTCACACAGGGTGGGGGGCCGGGATCTGGGGGCCCCCTTATTAAGGGGGGCTCCCGGATTCCGATAAGCCCCCCGCCCGCAGACCCTGACAACCAACGGCCAGGGTTGTCGGGAAGAGGCCCTTGTCCTCATCAACATGGGGACAAGGTGCTTTGGGGTGGGGGGGCCGCAGGGCGCCCCCCTCCCCCAAGGCACCCACCCCCCCATGTTGAGGGCATGCGGCCTGGTACGGCTCAGGAGGGGGGGGCGCCCGCTCGTCCCCACCCCCTTTCCTGGCCGGCCGGGCTGCGTGCTCGGATAAGGGTCTGGTATGGATTTGGGGGGGACCCCCACGCCGATCTTTCGGCATAGGGGGGTTCCCCTTACAATCCATGCCAGACCTAAGGGCCTGGTATGCCTCCGAGGGGGGAACCCACGCCGGCTTTTTCATTTAAAATTTGGCGCGGTGTTCCCGCCTCAGGATTCATACCAGACAGCTGTCAGCACTGCCTGTCACTCATCGCGGAAGGAAAACAAAGTTTTCCTTTCCCGATGAGCGAGCCAGCGCGACATTCACAGTACCCTGTCGCCGAGAACCAGCGCGATGGTATCGCGCTGGAAACACAATCTCGCGGTCAGGTACTGTAAAACAAAAATGGTATAATTAGCACACAGATATTTGATGGCAGAACTATAAAGATGAAACATTGCTTGGAAGTGGGGTACAATTATCTATTTTAGCCGAGTTCCAAGATGTAGCTTTTTTAGTGTCCTTTGTCAAGCTGCAATACTTTACCTGTTTAGTACAAGCTTCACAGATGTATCCCCCCCTATAGTATACACTGGAGCACCTGTGTGGCCCCCCTAAAAAAAATGGTGTTCTTTTGTCCCACACTAGAGCTCCAGTGTCCAGATGTGAAAACAGCTGCTGAGTGTCCTCTCCTTACACAGAATCTAGTTTGCATTTCATTCTAGTAACAAAGCCATCTACACAACCCAATTCTTTGAAGACAAGTATAGGGCGTCCAAATGGTGGCCAAATGCATATGGCCTAAACAATGGTATTTTATCGTCCGAAATAAAAATGTGTGATCCGAACGAATAATGTGCCCATGAACATGAAAGTTGCCATTTTAAACTGTACAACAGTTCCTAAAAGCACATGGAGCAGCACGAACGTCATAAACATAAAGAATAGGAACACAGCACAACTACTTACTTTTTTGCAGCACTCTCCGGATCTTTCTGTACTGCTCATGTTCTCGTAATTTCAGGTCCGACCACCGCTTCCTGAGCTGCTCTTTCGATCGTCGTACCCCGAATTTCCGGTGCAGACTCCTGACCACTTTCGCCATGATCTTGGCCTTTCGGACATTGTGGTGGGGGTAAGGCCCATACTTTCCATCATAGTCGGCCTTCTTTAGGATGTCCACCATCTCCAACATCTCCCCAAAGGACATATTTGAGTCCTTTAATCTCCTTCTGGATCGGGACGTTTCAGGCTCCGGCCTTTCCTCTTCCTCCTCGTTGCTGTAATTAGCACGATCCTGCTGTCTATCCGCCATGTGCTCTTCCTCCACTGCGCCGAACGAAAAGGGGCGGGGAATAGACTAGAAAGAACGTCAGGGGCGGGCGGAGTTATACGCATGCGCAGTGTGTATAAATCGTAACGCGCGCGTCTTACGTACGATCTGTGAGCGGAGGAAGGAGCATCGGAGACGCCGATCGTGCTAACGAAGGTAGGATCTAAACTTGGGCCTATACTGCTTCGAAATGGAAGCCTATATTGTAACAAGATTAGGGGAGTTTGGCCTGACATTAGGGTTTGTCTTGTGTTGTGTCTTGCAGAGAAAATGGATGGGTTCAACAACCACAATTTCCTGCCCCTGTTCATTGACAAGTACAGGAAGCTGCCCTGTCTGTGGCAAGTCAGACACCCCCACTATAACCACAAACAGAAGAGGCAGGCAGCGCTGGAGAAACTGCTGGAGTTGGTGAAGCCGGTGGTCCCCACAGCAACCATCCCTTATTTAAAAGCAAAAATTGGTGGCCTGAGGAGCACGTATCTTAGGGAGCGCAAGAAGGTCACAGATTCCCAAAGGTCCGGAGCTGCAGCAGATGACGTTTATGTCCCCAGGCTGTGGTACTATGAGAGACTGCGATTTCTGTCAGACCACACTGAAGTCAGGGAATCCCTCTCTACTCTTCCTTCCACGCTTCCTTCCATCCCAGCTGAGGCTTCTGATGTCCAACCTGGGCCTTCCAGCCAGGAAGAAGTGGAGGAGCCCAGCTGGAGTCAGGTATAGCATTCTTCTACAGATTTCTGGGCAATAAATAAATGATGTTTACTAGATGTTATTATTGATCACTAATTGCTGATTTCATAAAGTGTTTTACATATCAATAGACAGTAGTGGGCACCCAAAATTGGGACAAGAATACAAAATGCTGGGCTCAGAAGGATAGTCTGTTATATTTGTTAACATTCAATTTGCAGCAGTCAGGAGGTGACAATTGTGTGTGATTGATGTAAAAAATACTAAAACTATGTCCCTTTTTCATACACAGGAAGACCTCAGCTAGGAGGAGGTTGTGGAATGTGGCAGCTAGGAGGAGGCGGGGATTAGTGTCAGCCAGGAGGAGGCGGGGATTAATGTCAGCCAGGAGGAGGCGGGGCTAAGTATCAGCCAAGAGAAGCCTGCGACAAGTCGCAGCCTGACTGAGTCTCAGGTTCCTCCCCTCCACCTGCCACATAAACGAGCCAGGAAGATGACTCCCAGTCCTGTGCAGGATTCAGCATACAGGCTGATCCAGGAGGCTTCGGCGTCCCTCAGAGCCTTCCCCAGTCCTGAAGAGGCCTTTGCCTGCATGGCTGCCACCAAATTGCAGGGCATGCAGGAGGGCCAACGCAAGATCTCTGAGGACCTGATTTATAAAGTCCTATGTAAGGGGGAGAGTGGGGAACTGACACACAAGACGGATGTCATTGAGATCGACGATCCTCCTCCTCCTCCTCCTGCTGCCACAATTCCACCACCACAGCCAAAGCCTGGAAGGAAGTGTGGAAGGAAGACCTGAGAGTGATTGCCCTTGGTTTAGTCTGGTCTGACAGAAGATGCAGTCTCTCGTATGACCACAGCCTGGGGACACAGATGTCATCTGCTGCTTTCCGGATCTCTGGGACTTCTGGACCAGACTGCCCTCCCTTAAGACTCCTCAGGCCACCAATTTTGCTTTTAAATAATTGATGTCTGCCCTGGGGGTCCAAGGCTTCACCCACTTCTGCAGTTTCTCCAGCGTTGCCTCCCTCTTTGTTTATAGTTGTGACCCCTTAATAAAAATTTTTTCGGTAAATTCTACTCTTCTGTGTGTGTTTTCATCCAAAAAGGACAGTTTGTTGGTGACGATTCAGGTACATTTCTAACATAAAATGTGAAATTAACAAGGGACAACAAAACCAAACAATCTCCTACAGATTAAATAGAACAACATATTAGTGGTGCTGTGGGAACTTGTCACAAAAAACACACAAACATTTTCGGGAGTACAAATCAAAATCACCAAAAAAAACAATTAAAAAAGAGAAACACAAAAAAAGAATCTACATTAAAGTAAAAAAAAAAAAAATATGTTGTCAGATGTGAGAAATCAAAATATATTGAGGGAATCCCGATAAATAGTAACGAAAGAAGTTTGTGAGAAGTGTGTGTGAATATGAGCATCAAAACTACTTAATTCTTGTCACATTATAAAGAAGAAGAGAGTGCGCTGTATTAAACCATTTTGAACATTGCAGCGTGACGAAAGTGCTGTATCCATTGCGAACGCTAAGTTTACCAGAACGAGCTGTCCCGTGTCGGAATTTCTTCTGAGCATGCGTGGCACTTTGTGCGTCGGAACAGGCCACACACGGTCGGAATTGACGCGATCGGATTTTGTTGTCGGAAAATTTTATCTCCTGCTGTCCAACTTTGTGTGTCGGAAAATCCGATGGAAAATGTCCGATGGAGCCCACACACGGTCAGAATTTCCGACAACACGCTCCGATCGGACATTGTCCATCGGAAAATCCGACTGTGTGTACGGGGCATAAGGCATTTGAGGCGGGGATCATTGATTAAGGCCCACGTTCGCAAATGCCTGGGTGTCCGTGCAAGCTTGAAAATTAATATAGGGGCATGCAATAGGAGAAGGCAATACAAGGAGTATAAAAGAAAATATGTTAGTATCAAATAGAATAAGATGTCTGGCATATATCAGAGTGAATTAAATAAATCCATAAATGATATATTGTACCTAGGTAATGTTAATGAAAAAAATTTTTAACAGAAAATTTTTATTAAACAAATTAGCATTACAATACAAGAGAAGTTAGTACATTCAATGCAGTGAGAATAATGACAATAAGATCTACCTTCAACCGATAGTCACTGTTTATCAGATATTCCAGTTGTGCAAATGTCAGAAGTTTCACTTAACAATACTCCTTATGACATTATAGTGTTATAAACTCTTAGATAATATAAAGTAAGAACCAATATGCAATCAAGCCTGGTAGGGGCGGAATGTTAATAAAATTTAACTATACAGAATGGCAAGGTTAGGAAAAAAAAATTGGAAATTAAAGAAAAGGCTTATAGCTAAGGGCGTCATTTAAACCAGGATATTTGAGAGCATCTAAGTTTGAAATCCATTTGGTCTCACGCTGTAGGAGGATCTGATCATAATTGCTTCCTCTTTCACCTGGGGGGACATGTTCAAGTGCTACAAAGTGCATCATAGTATCGTCAAGTTGATGGAAAAGGCCCATATGACGGCTAATTGGGGGTCTCCATCCTCTTTTTACATACAAGGGAGACATGGTCTCTTATTCGATGAAAGAATGGTCGTTTTGTCTTTCCAACATAAAAAGCATTACATCCACAGGTCATTAAGTAAACAATACCAACAGATTGACAAGTAACTGAGAATTTGGGGGAATATATACGGCCATTCGGAAGAGAGATGGTACGTGTTGCATGGATGTACCTACAAAAGCCACATTTGTGACATGGTCTAGTGCCTTTGTTGGCATTGGTAATGAGAGGTGATGGATCGTAGTGACTATGTACGATTTTGTCCTTTATGGATCGCGATCGCTTAAAGGTTATTTCAGGATATTTTTTTAGGTGTTTGGAGACACGTGGATCCCCCATTAAGAGGTACCAGTGTCTCTGCAATAGTTCTCGTATTTGTTTGTGTTGTCCTGAGAACCTTGTAATTATTCTCAATTCAGAAGAGGATTTAGCGGTACGGGGACCATGAATGAGGTCTGATCTGATCTGTTTTTTGGCCCTGATGTAAGCCTTTTTAAGGCACCTATTGCTATATCCACGTAGCTTAAGGTGATGTTGTAAGGCCTTGGCTTCACTTTCGAAGTGGCTGTTGGTACTGCAATTTCTTCTAAGGCAAAGATATTGTCCATAAGGTATATTGGTTTTTAGAGGTAGGGGATGAGAGCTGGTTGCATGGAGGAGGGAATTACCCGCTGACGGTTTACGATATAAGGTGGTACCTAAAGTTCTGTCTTGACTGACAAAAATTTTGATGTCCGAGAAAGTAAGCCTATCTTGGCTGGCTTCCATGGTGAAGTTAAGATTGTATAGGTTTCACACTATACATAATTATCTATCTATGTATATATAATAAATTAATTATATTGCCTAATGCATTACTCATGCAATTTCAAATTTCCATTTACCCTCATCTTGAAGTATCCTCATGATTAACCATTATTATATTATATTATATTATATATAATGAAATTTCACTGTATTGATCTGTTTTCTTTTTCTCTTATGTAATTTTTAGTTTAATTGATGCCATATATCATATCTCCTGAAGAAGCTCCACTGAGCGAAACATGTTGAGAACAAAGTGGTATCCACACTAGGCACTGTGACTGTATTTTATTAATTTTGTGAATTTTGTATTGATATAGCCTTTTTATGGCTTTTTTAATTGCTGTAATAAAACTTATTTTTTAACCAATATGTTCAATTGGGAATACATTTCTGAATATCCCTTTATAATCCAGACACCTTTAAAGTCCCAAGGCCCTATGCCTTAAAGTCCATTCCTTCTCCATCCCTAGTACCTAACTTCAGGCTTGTGGCTGACCCAGGATACCTGCTTACAAAAGGGTCCAATACTGGTTGAGTCCATGTCTGGAATCTAGCTCCAACTTTGGCATGTTATTGGCCATACAGACTCCATTAACGGCATCAGGCAGGCCTGATAAAGTGGGCCAGGCCTAAACCGAGCTCCTTCTTCTTTTTCCCCTTAGTTTCCTCTGCACCATATCTCTCTCTGGGTCCAAACCTCCTTCCCTTTTATATCACACAGGACTGGGGGGGGATCAGACCCAGCAAAACCCACCAAGAAAACAGTTAACCCCTAACTTCCTGCTAGGGCAGCATTAACAGGCAGCATTATTCACTACCTGCCTATGTGCACACTGGATAAATCACTAGCATCTGTATTAATTGAACAAGACATCCACAAGCATAGCAGTGACAGTCCCTACCCTAGGACTGCTTCTTTGGGAGGGGAGGGGCGGTCCTAGGATGGGGACTGTCATTGCTACCTTCTGGATGTCTAATGCCAGGTACACACGATCGGAATTTTGGTTGGAAAAAGCTCTGATGGTTTTCCGCCGGAATTCCGACGGGATTTCGCTCAAGCTGTCTTGCATACACACGGTCACACCAAATTCCGACTGTCAAGAACGCGGTGATGTACAACACGTACAATGGGACTAGAAAAAGGAAGTTCAATACCCAGTGCCCACCCTTTGGGGTCCTTCTGCTAATCTCATGTTAGTAGAAGTTTGGTGAGAGACAATTCACGCTTTTCAGACTTATGTACTTTTCAGTGCTTATTTCGATCGTTTTACTGCTGTTCAGTTTGTGTTTGTATGTTTGTATCTGGTTTTCAGTACGTGTAGTCAGTTCGTATCTGTTTTTCAGTGCGTTCTTATCTGCCCATTTCTGTTTTTCAGTTCGCTCTTCACAGGCCTTGCTGTTCTTCAGTGCGTTCGGTTAGTTCATTCTGACCAGCCGACCGTTTTGAAGCCATGTTGCGGTTACGTATTCATCGTAGAGTTCATGCTGTGCGGGGGCTTGGTGTTGGGGTTCTTACTTTGACCCAATCCCAGTCCATGAACAGGGTGGGGAGGAGTTCATGGACCAAGAATTGGTTACTCCAGTGTGACCAATTCTCTCATATGCCTCTGCTGCGTGAGATCCAGGAGAATAATCCTGATGATTTCAGGAATTTTCTACAGAAGGCAGACCCATTTTTCACCGTTTGTTGGCTTTGCTCACCCCTTATATTAGCAGGCATCACTCCCGAGCAGAGGCTAGTCGCCACCTTGCGGTACTTGGCAATGGGGAGAAGTCTACAGGACCTCAAGTTCTCTACAGGCATCTCCCCCCAGGCTCTGGGGATCATTATTCCAGAGACCTGTTCTGGTATCATTCAGGGACAGCAGAAGGACTATATTAGGGTAAGTTTTATCCTTTAACATCACATTATATGTATTTAATGTATGCTAATGTTCTGTATTTCTTTCATCATTCCATAATTACCCTGATTGTAATATGCTGTGAATGTCCCCTTTGTCCTCATGCATGCTTGAATCTTTTAATGCTTCTTTTTTTGGCCTACATGCATATTTGCCTTCACTAACCTACCCGGCATGCTATCCTGGGCCCATACACACCTAGCCTAGTCACTTAAACAATGTATTTTGTCAGCTCCATTGTACTGCTTTACCCTAAACACAAATGTTATTGTTGTCCTTAAATTCATGCAGAGTGTTAGAGGCCCTTTTTTTGGGCTCACAAACTCATTTAGGACCCCCCCCTAAAATTTTAACAATGGGCCATCAGAGGGGGTGAGGAACCTGATAAGTGGACCTTATTTTTCTGTCTTTAAATACGCATTAAAATCAATGTTATACTGATGTTGGCCAAGAATGTTTGTGTCTAATCTGCTTGCAAAGTTTATGTGCAAAACTACTATTTTTTTTTTTGTTTGGACACCACAGTTTCCTTCAACGCCACAGGAATGGCAGACTGTGGCATCCCACTTTGCCTATCGTTGGGACTTTCCCAAATGTGGAGGGGCAATAGATGGGAAGCATGTCCACATCGTCCCTCTACCCCATTCAGGGTCATACTATTTTAACTATAAGGGGTTTCGTAGTATCGTGTTAATGGCGGTGTTGTCGGTGACATACGAGTTTCTCTATGTGGACGTGGGGAAGAATGGCCGGATGTCGGATGGTGGAGTCTGCCCAGACCGAGTTCTACAGACATCGCCAGAGCGGTGGCTTGGGATTGCCATCTGCGGAAGAGAACGTTGAAGGACTTCCGTTTGTTTTTATTGCTGATGAAGCATTTGGTATGGCCAATCACATGATGAGGCCATTCCCCGAGAGGACCCTCACCCTGGAGAAGAGGGTTTTTAATTACCGGTTGGCCAGAGCCGGAAAATTAATGGAGAATACCTTTGGGATAATGGCCAGGCGGTTCCGCCTATTTCTAATGGCAATCAACACGGCGGAGTACAAACTGAACCACATTGTTTTTTTTGTTTTTTTTTTTTTAATTATTTTTTATTAAAGATTTTCAAGTACAAAACATAGTATAAGTTTTTTGTACAGTACAAACATGAGAATACACATGAATTAGAGACAGGATTCAAGTATATATTGTAGGAGGTGAATTATTAAACAATCTTATTACCATGTTAGTCATTTATAGTGAGATATCACTTCATGTAACATAGTGTGTTTCCATGTAACAATAGAGAAGAAATATAGAAAGAAAAGAAGGGGGGGAAGGGAGAAGAGGGTGTGGGATTGAAGGGGGTTAGTGGAAAGGAAAAGGTGATGGAGTTATGTAGGTATGTTTATTTTACATTAAATGTTCGAATTTAGCTGAGGTATAGTATAGTGAGGAGAGAGTAACCACCCGCTTGCAGGACAGTGGTATGCTCCTGGCGCACTAATCTTTTTTTTTTTTTTAATTGTCTTTAAACCAATCCGACCATATCCTCCAATGTTTATCGAAGGAAGATTTTTGTTCAGTTCTAGCTGCTATCAATGATTCAAAGATATAATTAGTTTGTGTAATTGCAAGAACTTCTGATACATTGGGTACTATATTTGATTTCCAATTTTTGGTAATCAGTGATCTAGCAGCCAGGAGTATATGTGTAATTACCGTTCGGAAGCAAGGGGGGAAGCTTTCGATACCCAAGTTCAACAGTGCCAATCCAGGGTTTGGTGGTCTTAGTATTCCTGTGATACGGGATATACACCTAAATATACTTTTCCAGAAGCTGATGATATGCTTACATGACCAAAACACATGCAGAATATTACCCACTTCTCCACATGTTCTCCAACATAACGGTGAGTTGGAGAAGGAGAATTTAGACAATCTATAGGGCGTGAGGTACCATCTTTGAGCTATTTTTAGGGAGAGTTCCCAATGGTTTATACATCTAGTTGCCTTGTACGTGGTTTTGAATGCAATTTCCCATTGATTATCGGAGTAGGATTCCCCTAATTCTAGTTCCCACTTTAGAAAAGGTGGTAGTTTCGTAAAAGTAGTTTTGTTTTGAAAAAAATTGTAAAATAAGGAGATACCCTTAGGTGTAGCGGGAGTTTTAGTGTAGAATTGCCATATTGAGTCGTGTATGAGTATGTGGGTTGATTTTAGAGATTTTAAAAAGTGAACAAGTTGCCTATATTTAAAGTGGTCCGCCAGGGGTAATGAGTATTCCTTCACCAGTGCGTTGAATGATTTGAGTGTGTTGTTGTTATATAAGTCGGCAATCAGAGATATACCTCTCAATGCCCATTTTGAGAAATTGGAGTGTGGTATAGCGTGGTTTAAGATTGTGATTGGAATAGGGATTTTTATGCTTTTAGTTGTAGTTGGGGATGTTTTATGGAGTTCTCTCCATGCTAATAGAGAGGCTTGGACAGTTAGTGGTAATGATCTTAGGGGGTACGGTATCCATGTGTCAAGCAGTAAGAGCATTCGGAGATCCTGGGTTGGACTAAGTGCTTGTTCTATGTTATACCAGAGGATATCTGGGGATGGTGATAACCAATATCTGAGTTGAGTTAGCAGAGATGCTCGATGATAGTCTTTAATATCTATCAGGCCCATTCCTCCCATTGATCTATGTTTAATTAGAATAGCTCTAGAGCATCTTGGTCTTTTGGATCCCCATATGTAATTTTTAAGGAGAGAATTCAATATTTGGAGGTGGGTGTTTTTAAGTGGGATCGGTAATGTACGAAACACATACAATATCTGGAGAAGGAGGAGCATTTTAAAAGAGGCTAACCGTCCTGACCACGATAATTCTATTTTGGTAAGTCATTTTGTTTCTTTCTTAATTTTGTCTATCAACGGATTGTAGTTTGCGTCTGCTAGTTTTAAGGGGTCGGCCGTTATTTGTAATCCTAGATACGGGATGCTAAATGAGCTCCATGTATAAGGGAATCGTTTTTGTAAGTCTAACTGGAGGGATGGAGGAATATTTAAGCCCAAGATTAGGGATTTTGAGAAATTTACTTCATAATATGACACCTGAGCAAAGCTTGTAAGAATATCATGGGCGCATCTTAGGGATTTATGTGGTGCTGTCAAAAGGAGAATGATATCATCTGCGAATAAATTAATATTATGTGATTTACCTAATAGTGAAAATCTGGGTGTATCTAGGTGTGCTCTAATTTTTTCCGCTAAAGGCTCTATGAGGAGGTTGAATATAGAAGGGGACAGTGGGCATCCCTGCCTGGTACCGTTGGTAATTGGGAAGGATAGGGAAAGGGTACCGGAAGTATAGACCTGCGCACATGGTGAGGAATACAAGGCCAAGACGGCCGAGAGGATGGGGCCTGTGAATCCAAACTTCCTAAGTGTCTGCGACATGTATCCCCAGCGGACCCTGTCGAATGCCTTCTCCACATCCAAAGAGAGTAGCAGAGAAGGCACCCGACAGGAACCAGCATGGTGGAGCACATCAACAATCCTCCTTGTGGCATCTGATGCCTGTCTTCCCCTAGTGAAACCTGTTTGATCTGGATTGATCAGGAGTGGTAGGATTGTTATAAGTCTCTGGGCAAGGATTTTGGCATACAGCTTAACATCTGTGTTAAGTAGTGAAATTGGTCTAAAATTAGCAAGTGTTACAGGGTCCTTCCTGGGTTTTGGAATAGTAACAACATATGCTTTAAGCATCTCAGCGGGGAACGAGGCAGAGGACATTGCTTCCATATAAACGTCTTTGAGTGAGGGGGACAGGGTCCCACAGAACATTTTATAGTAACTATTTGGTAGTCCGTCTGGTCCTGGAGATTTACCAGTGGGCAATGAATTTACTGCTTTTCGGATCTCAGTCTCCGTTATGGGTGAGTTAAGTTGTTCTAAATGTGATGATGAGAGGGAGGGTAGTTTGAGATCTGCCAAAAATGATTGAATGGCATCATCTGAGGGCTGTGGTGTATTTACATCCTCTTTTAAATTATAAAGAAAAGAGTAATATTCAGCAAAATTGTTTGCTATGTCGTTTGGGTTGAATATTTTGCTGTTGTCTGAGCTTCGAATCAGATAAGGGATCTTCATTTGTGTTCTACGATATTTTAGTCTCTGGGCTAAAAATTTACCAGCTCTGTTACCAGAGGAGTAATGGTTTAATTTAAGGAATCTGATATGTTTGTCATATTGTTCTAGCAACAAGAGCCTGAGATGCGATCGCAGTTGGGTTAATTTGTTTGCTGTGCTAAGGTCAGGTAGATTTTTGTTTTGAACCTCCAGGAGTTTTATATCTTTTAGAAGGGAGTCTAATTTTTGTGTCCTCTGCCTCTTCATCCACGAGCTGATCTGTAACAAGATGCCTCTAATAAATGCCTTATGGGCGCCCCACCTAGTATATGGACTTTTAACAGATTTAGCATTGATATCAAAATATTCTTTTAGATGTTTGGTCACCAAAGCAACCTGGGAGGGTTGCTGGAAAATCTGTGGGTTGGCCCTCCAAATGTAAGCCGGTGTCGTTGTATATTTCTCCTCTATCGTGATAGACACAGGAGTGTGGTCTGACCACGTTATGTCATGCACGGCAGAGGAGGATACTTTCTGAAGGAGAGCTCTGTCCACCAAGATCAGGTCTATACGTGAGTATGAATTGTGTCTGGAGGAGTGGAAAGAGTAATCCCGTTCATTGGAGTGCTGGCATCTCCAAGCGTCATACATCTCTTCTTTATGTAGTAACTTTTGAATTGAGGGAAGAGGGCGTCTTGATTTGGAGGTGGTGTCCATTCGATAATCCACTGTGATATTGTAGTCCCCACACATTATAACTGTTCCCATTTTGATTGAGTTGATCTTTTGAAACATCTTTTTCAAGAAGCCTATTTGGTGTGTATTTGTTGCGTAGAGGTTAACTAGTGTGTATAGGTGGTTGTTGAATTCCCCAATCAGGACCAGATATCGACCCTCCGGGTCTGTGTGGGTCTCTCGGATTGAGAGAGCAACAGAGTCTCTTATGGCAATAAGTACGCCCTTTTGTTTTTTAGAGGCTGACGCTTGAAAGATGTGAGGGTATTTAGGATGTGAGAATTTGGGGGCTGCTGAAGCCATCCAATGCATCTCTTGCAAGCACAGGATATCAGACTTAAGTCTGAGGGCCTCCCTCCACACTGAAGCTTTTTTGGCAGAGTGGTTTAGACCGTGGACATTAAAAGAGGTCACTCTAATCGCCATTTGAGGTGTGTGATATGATGATAATGTGTTGGTACCTTGTGTAATCCTGGGTAGGTTCCCGC
Source organism: Aquarana catesbeiana (assembly GCF_042186555.1). Classification (NCBI taxonomy): domain Eukaryota; kingdom Metazoa; phylum Chordata; class Amphibia; order Anura; family Ranidae; genus Aquarana; species Aquarana catesbeiana. The sequence continues at coordinate 197,028,957 of NC_133330.1, read as the reverse complement.
AGGTCTTGATTGTAGTTTTTCCTCTTGCTGAATGAGAAGGTTTCTTCCACTGGCATGAGTTTACAGTCCATCACCAATACGGAGGGGTAGGGATTGAAGAAAAGAAAAAGTAAAGCAGAGAAGATCAATAAGCAAAAATAGAACTTATGAGTAAAAACTTTAGATTCCGTCCGAAATCTGATGGCAGATGTACTGCGCATTTTTTTTTCCTTAGGAGGGGAACTACATGGAGTATGTTAGCTCCATTTGGAATCAGGAAAAATCGTGGTTGTGGGTAGTTTATGACATTCGAGGTGATTGGGTGTTACGGCTTTTCTGTTTCTTTTTGTGTGCTACCATTTTCCACTCATTTTGGTCGTCTAGTCTCGGTGAGGAGGAAAGTCCTGTAGGGGGTTGCTCCGGAAGAATGTCCCATGTACGCAGCATAGAAAGGCCATCTTCAAGGTTGGTGATCACCGAGGTCTTGCTATCATGGGTGATTATAAGTTTTGTTGGGTAACCCCATCTATATACAATGTTATGATTACGCAATGCCTTAGTCACAGTTAGCAATGATTTACGCTTTTGCATTGTAAACTGTGAGAGGTCTGCAAACATTTGTATATTGGAATACTTCTCAGGCGGTTGTGAGTTTTTCCTAAAGGCTAGCATGAACTGCTCCTTGACATGAAAAAAGTGCACCCGCATCAGAACGTCTCTAGGAATGTTGTCTGGTAGGTGTGCAGGTTTAGGAAGCCTGTGAATTCTGTCAATGACTAACTCCGAGGAGGGAGTAGATGGTAGGTAGGTTGACATAAATTCCTGGATGTATTGATGAAGTTGTGGGGGCGGAACACTTTCTGGGACACCACGCAGTTTCAGGTTGTTCCTGCGTGATCTGTCCTCGAGGTCTGCGACTTTTTCTTTAAGCAATGTTACCTCATCTGACTGTTCATTATGGGCATCTACTAGGGTGTTGTATGATGCTGCATAATCCCCCATTTTTTTCTCCACGTGGTCTACTCTACCTCCTAGTTCCTTCACTTCTACTTCCGCAGTGAAACCAGCATGTCTCTGAGGGTTGTATCTGAGAGAGGTTGGTTTCCAGTTGGGAAGGAGTTAATAGAGTCAGCCGTCTCCCTTGTGTCATCTAATGAATTATGGCCCGTACTGACCTTTTGTTTGTGCGACTCATCGGACATGCGGGGTTTCGATTTGGCAGGGCTGCCTGAGAGAGGAGTGGAGGCATCTGGAGAGTAGCTGTGTGGGCCTTTTCTGGAGCTCGGGCTCGGTGTTGTGGAGTGTGATCCGATCGATGTGACTGGAGAGCAGCCGGCGGCGCCATCTTGGATCTCGCTGTGGATCTTAGGAGGAAAGAAATCTTTCAGTTTCTTCGGCTGCGAGGAGTTTTGTCTCTTCCTCGTCATCTCTAGCTGTGGTGCGGGTCCTTAGGCAGGTACTGGTACTAAAAGGAGCGGGTTGGTTCACCTCGAATTGCTTTGGATCCTGTCGTTAGCTCCGCACTAACAGATCATGCGGCCGTTCACTAGCGCGGTAGCCACGCCCCCCCTGAACCACATTGTTTTATGCTGCTGCATCCTGCACAACTTTTTAAAAAGAAATGCTCCAAATTATATAGCCTCAGTTGGGCCTGAGGCCGGACTTTGGGAACCCTGACGGCCCTGGAAGCTGTCCGCCCTGGCTTTCCCCCCCAAAGCGCCCGTGAAATTCGTGAAAAATATGTGGAATATTTTACCGGTAGGGGGGCCATTGCTATGCCAGCTAATTTGTAAATATTTTTCAAATAAACAAAAAATTGATGTGATAAAATCTTGATCTGGATTTACTGCTTGTGTTTGTTTTATCTGTCTCCTAGGTTCTCCTAGTGCACTTGTAGTGCCAAGTGGTTTTCACCAAGTTTTACCTTGAAATTTTTGAAAAAATACAGAAACAGGCATGTTTCCAAACATAACATACACAACTCTGGAACTTACAAAGTTCAACATTGCAAAAAAGAAGGCAATATCAGACATTTTATAATGTGAAAAAGGCATTGATCTTGCCTTCATCAGATGGGGTGAAGTCATCCCTGTAAAAGCCAAATTTAGAAGATGCACACAAATTGTGAGTCAAAATGGGGATTTCCTTTCTGATCCCATACCTAATGTCAACATGTGCTATATCATATCATGGGGGATCAATGGACGTGTTTTGGGGGTGCAACCACTTCCTCTCACCTTCTAGAGTTGGGAGGAAGGGGTTGCACCCACAAATCGCGTACATTGAAATCCCCTGATGTGTACATCTTCCAAATTTGGCTTTTAAACTGTATTAAAACTATAGATAAAATTTTTAGCAAAAAAAAATAAAAAAAAAACCCAGGAATCTTTTTAGGATTTAGATTCTCCCTAGTACATCAATCACGTTCTTCAGTCTTTGTTCAATCCCCTTGGTTTTTTTCCTTGATAAGGTCCAAATCACGACTACAAAACATGATTTCCTGGATTTCCTGGATAAGCCGATATGCACTGTCACTGGTGAAATGACTCGATTTTGGTACCACAACCTGAACATCACCTAAAATAAAAATACATACCATGTATTAAAAATATGCAGGCATACATCTATTACCTGAATCTGTGGTGTCCGACACTGACCTGTTGTGGTGCCAAATTCGAGCACTTCGTCCACCTCTCCTTCCTCCACATCCTGAGGTACCACAATACTCGGCTCCCCTTCTTCATGAGGTATGGTGTTGCTGGTGTCCTCTGACGGAGCAAGTCTTTTCTCCCCTATGAGAATGAAACAAAAGGTATTCTTAGCACACAGATATTTGTGGACAGAAATATGAATGTGAAACATTGCTTGGAAGTGGTGTACAATTGTCTGTTTGCGCAGAGTTCCAAGTTGAAGACATGATTAATTCCTTTAACCGAGCTGGAATATTATCTTTTTTGGACTAGTTTCACACATGGAGACACCCCAAGTATCCAATGGAGTACCTGTGTGGGTCACCCTAAAAAATGTGCTCTGGTGTCCCACACTAGTGCTCCAGAGTACAGATGTGTAAACAGCTGCTGAGTGTCCTCGCCTTACGTTCCACTGAATCAAGTTTGCAATTCATTCTGGTTTCAAAGACATCTAGACAACAATGTCCTAAACTTCTTTTTATACAAATTATCATGACCAAATGTAGTTAACCCTGTATCTGGAAAAAACATTGTATTTAGTTGGTAAATGAACAATGTTTACTACGACCGATTACTGTGCCAAGAACATGAAAATAGCCATTTTAAACTGTACAACAGTAAAGAAAAGCACATGGAGTAGCATGCAAGTAATAATAAGAATAGGAACACACGACAACTACTTACTTTTTAGAAGCCCTTTCTTGATTCTTCTGTACTGATCCTTCTCCCTTAATTTGAGGTCCGACCAGCGTTTCCTCAATTGCTCCTTGGATCGTCGTACCACAAAATTCCGGTGCAGACTCTTCACAACTTTAGTCATTATCTAGGCCTTTCTCACATTTGGGTTTAGGTATGGTCCATACTTCCCATCATAGTCGGCCCTCTTCAATAAGTCCTCTCCCACTGCGACAAAAGAGACGGGGCAGGGAATATTATAGAAAGAATGTCAGGGGCGGGCGACGCGGGTGGAGTTTCACGCATGCGCAGTGTATATAAAGCGTAACACGCATGCGTCGTACATACGATTTGTGAGCGGAGGAAGGTGTAGCGGAACCGCCGATTGTTATAACGAAGGTACAATTTTAAGTTTGATGCATCAGTGGCCTATACTGCTTATAGATTGAGGCCTATATTGGGTCAAGATTAGGAGAGTTTAGCCTGACATTAGGGTTTGTCTTGTGTTGTGTCTTGCAGAGAAAATGGATCTATTTAATGACAAGGACTTTATGCCCATATTCATTGATATGTACAGGGAGCTGACCTGTCTGTGGCAGGTAAACCATCCCTTTTATAACAATAAACCAAAGAGGAAGGCAGGATCAATTGGTGGAATTTGTGAAGCCGGTGATCCCCACGGCAGACATCCCTTATTTGAAGGCCCTAATTGGTGGCATGAGGAGCACTTATAATAGGGAGCTCAAGAATGTCCAGGATTCCCTGAGATCAGGTGCTGCAGCAGATGACATTTATGTACCCAGGCTGTGGTACTAAGACACACACTGCATTTTCTGGCAGGCCAGAATGAACCCAGGCCAGCACTCTCCAGTCTTCCTTCCACACTTCTTTCCACCCCAGCTGAGGCTTCTGACGTCCAACCTGGGCCTTCCAGGCAGCAACATGTGGAGGAGCCCAACTTGAGCCAGGTATAGCATTCTTCAAAATATTTCTGGTTGTCAAATTAATGATGTTAAATATATGCTAATTTTGATCACTAATTTTGATCATTTTGATCACTAATTTCTGATTTCACAAAGTGTTTTACATATCAATAGACAGTAGTGGCCACAAATGATTGGGACAAAAATGAAAAATGCTTGGGTCAGAATAATAGTCTTTTCTATTTATTAACATTAAATTTGCAACAGTCATGAAAATTGTGTGTGACTGATGAACCAAAAACTAAAACAATGTCCCTTTTTCATACAAAGGAAAGCCTCAGCCAGGCCATGGAAAGTGGCAGCCAGGAGGTGGCCGGGCCCAGTAGCCTGCCAGAATCGCAGGTCCCTCCCCTCCCCCTTCCACCAAAAGGTGCCAGGAAGAGGTGTAACGTGAAGGAGGCAGCAACTGACCTATTTCTGAAGGCTACCGCGGCCCTCAGAACCCCCCACGGTGTTCAAGAGGACTTTGCGTACATTACAGCCTGCAAAATGCTGGAAATGGAGGAGGGCCAATGCCTCTTATGTGAGGAAGTACTGTTACAAGCCCTAAATAAGGGGTTGAGGGGCCAACTCAAAAGTCAAAGCCACATTTGTGAGTTGAACCATGGTCCTCCTCCTCCTCCTCCAGGTCCTCCTCCTCCTCCACCTCCTGCTACACCTCCAACACCACAGTCACAGTCTGGATGGAAGCGTCTAAGGAAGATCAGAGAGTGATGGCCTGAGTTCAGTCTGGTCTGGCAAAAGATGCAGGCTGTTGTATGACCACAGCCTGGGGACAGATATGTCATCTGCTGCTGTTCCTGATCTCTTGTAGTCCTGGACTATAAATGGATATTTTGTTTTCAGAAATACTTGCCTATGTGTTTTACTTCAAAAAGGACAGTTTGTTTGTGAGTAGGCAGGTACATTTAAAAAATACAATGTCAAATTAACAAGGGACACCAACCAACCTCCTTGAGATTTACAAATACAAGATAATAATGGTGTTGTGGAAATGTGACATACAAAAAAAAAAAAAAATGGAGATCACTATCAAATAATTAAAAAAAACAAAAAAAACAACAGGAGCTCTTGATTAAAAAAAAAATGACTATAAAAAAAAAATAATTCTAAACATTGTTTATAGATATATGGCTTGAAAAACAAAAAAGATTATTCAGGAGATCACGAGAAATAATAAAGAAATCAGTTTGTGTGAATATGAGCAGCAAAACAACTTCATTCTACTAGCAGTATAAAGAAGAGAATGCGCTGCATTGAAAGATTTGAAAATTTGCAGTGTGACGAATGTGCCATCTCCATTGTGAACGGTAGTTTTACTAGACTGAGTAGCTCCGTCTCGTACTTGATTCTGAGCATGCGTGTTTTTTTGCACGTCGGAATTGCATACACATGAACGGAATTTATAATACAAACTTTTTCCGTCTGAAAAATTGAGAACATGCTCTCAATCTTTTGCTGGTGGAAATTCGGCCAGAAAAAGTCAGATTGAGCATACACACGGTCGCATTTTCCAACCAAAAGCTCTCATCCATCTTTTGCTGGCTGAATTTAACAAGGATGCTAGTGAGTTAACAATGCATAACGACTCTTTCTTTCTAGAAATAGAATAGAAATGGTTGCTTCAGAATCTAGAAGTAAGCAAAGTGAGGGGCACATTTTTTTAAACAAACAGCTGTGTTTTATAAATGGACATTCCGACAACAAAATCCTAGGATTTTTTCAGACGGATGTTGGATCAAACTTGTTTTGCGTACACACGGTCGCACAAAGTTGTCTGAATTTCCGATCGCCAACAACGCGGTGACGTCAACCACGTACGACGAGACTAGAAAAGGCCAGTTCAGAACCAAGCGTGGCACCCTTTGGGCTCCTTTTGCTAATCTCGTGTTAGTAAAAGTTTGGTGAGAGACGATTCGTGCTTTTTTTTAGACTCGTGGCTTTCAGATCATTTTATGCCGTTCAGTTTGTGCTTGTGGGTTTGTATCTGCTCTTCAGTGCATGCAAGCAAGCTACGTGTGACTTGTCATTGTGTTCTTGTTCATTCATTACTGTTTTTCAGGTCGCTCTTCACATGCCTTGCTGTTCTTCAGTGCGTTCTGTTACTTCGTTCTGAGCAGCCGACCGTTTTCTAGCCATGTTGTGTATACGTACTCCTCGTAGAGTTTGTGCTGTGCGGGGGCTTGGTGTTGGGGTCCTGACCTTGACACAAGTTCAGTCCATGAACAGGGTGGGGAAGAGTTCATGGACCAAGAATTGGTTGCTTCAGCGTGACCAGTTCTCTCATATGCCTTTGCTCCGTGAGATCCGTGAGAATAATCCTGATGATTTCAGGAACTTTCTCCGGATGACGGACCCCGTATTTCACCATTTGTTGGCTTCGCTGACCCCCTATATTATATCAGCAGGCAGGATACCTGCATGAGGCAAGCCATCACTGCGGAGCAGAGGCTCGTCGCTACCCGGCAGTACTTGGCGACAGGGAGAAGCCTGCAGGACTCGAAGTTCTCAACAGGCATCCCCCCCCCCAGGCTCTGGGTATCATTATTCCGGAGACTTGTTCTGCCATCATCCAGGTCCTGCAGAAGGGGTATATGAAGGTAAGTTTTTTATCCTTTAATATCACATTTTATTGTATTGAATGTTTGCTAATATATTGTATTTCTTTCCTCATTCCCTAATTACCATGATTGTAATATGCTGTGAATGTCCCCTTTGTCCTCATGCATGCTGGATTTTTATGTAATTATTTTTTTAGTCCTTCATACATATTTGCCTTCACTTACCTCCCCAGCATGCTCTCCTGGCCCTATATTCACCTCATGTAGTCACTTAAAAATGTATTTTATCAGCTCCATAGTAGTGCTTTACCCCAAACACCCCCTAAAATGTTTAGAAATGTGATTTGTGCTTTAAATTCAGACAGAGTGCCAGAGGCTTTTTTTGTGGTGTCCCCAAATCATTTTTATTAACCCTCCCTCCCCCCAACTGCTAAGTCAGCTGATCCCAATTCTCTATCTATCCTCAATCATCTGTCTGCTGACTTTGCCAAACCCATACACACTATACCCACCTCTTTTGTGGTCAGATGTATGGATGAATTCCTCAAAGCATGTAGTGCAAGGGCCTGCCTGTATACTTTCAAATGGTACTGTTTAAAGTTTTTGTATCCTAATATTATCTTGATAGGTAATGGCAGAATGTCCAAATGTGCTCAAATATGTACAGTGTGTATTTATATCTTTGTATTATGACACTTCTTACCTGTCCAGTGGGCTGCCAATAGTGTAACTAAGGAGGGGCTGTTCCAAGTAATACCCATTTTTTAGGCATTCATCTCCCAATGAAGTGAAGAGGGTTACCTGTCCAAGATTCCCCCCCCCCCCATAATGTTAGAAATGGCCATTGAGAGGGGGGGGAGGGAGAATATGATAGGTGTACCTTATACTTTGGTGTTGTAAAATTCTCCATAATAAATGTTATCTGGATGTTGGCCAAGAATGTTTGTGTTTAATCTGCTTTCCATGTTTATGTGCAAAAATACTAAGTTTTTTTTGTTTTCCTCAACAGTTTCCTTCCACGCCACAGGAATGGCAGACTGTGGCCTCCCACTTTGCCCAGCGGTGGAACTTTCCTAACTGCGGAGGGGCAATTGATGGGAAACACGTCCACATTGTCCCACCACCCAACTCAGGGTCGTACTATTATAATTACAAGGGGTTCAATAGTATTGTGATGTTGGTGGTGGTGTCGGCTAATTACGACTTCCTGTATGTGGACGTGGGGAAGAATGGTCGGATGTCCGATGGTGGAGTCATCGCCCAGATGGAGTTTTACAGGCGTCTCCAGAATGGCAGCTTGGACTTGCCACCTCCCGAAGACAATGTGGAAGGACTCCCATTCATCTTCGTTGTGGATGAAGCATTTGCGCTGGGGGACCATCTTATGCGGCCATTTCCGATGAGGACCCTCACCCCGGAACAGAGGGTTTTTAATTACCGGCTGGCCAGAGCCAGAAGAGTGGTGGAGAACACATTTGGAATCATGGCCAGCCGGTTCCGCCTATTTCTGACACCCATCCATATGGCGGAGTATAAACTTAATCATATAATCCTGGCATGCTGTGTTCTACATAACTTTTTATGCCAACATTCTGCCAACTATGCTGGCTCAGTTGGGCCTAGGCCGGAATTTCTCCTTAGGAAATAACCCCCATTTTCACAGAAAGCAGCAATTACATCACCACAAAAGTGTTGTAGCGTTGAGACAATAATCCACACATTCTTGATAACAATCTTTTTAATACCTGCACAATCACATGTGCATTTAGAAAAGGTTTTTAAAACAAACCAACATGTTTGTTGTATAACAATTTTTGGGGTGGCATTATCAAAAATAGAAATGTCCATTTAAGATAAAACAGGCATGTGTAAAACCAACAAGAAAGACACAAATTTTGAACTTACAAAGTTCACATATGGTAAAACTTGAAGGCAATATCAGACATGAGTATTTAGGAACTGTGTTTGATATTGCCTTCAGATGGGGTGAAGTCACCCCTGGAAAAGCCAAATTTTGAAGATGCACACCAATTTACGAATGTGAACATGTGCTAGCTGCCATCACGGGGGATCAAGGGACGTGTTTTGGGGGAGCAACCCCTTCCTCTCAGATACTTTATTATTGAGGAAGGGGTTGCACTCCAAAACCTGTCCATTGATCTCCCGTGATGGCAGATAGCACATGTTGGCACACTGTGTGCATCCTCAAAATTTGGCTTTTCTAAAAATCGCTAAAACATTTTTAAGATTGTAGCACACAAAAAAACAAAGTGATTTGGAGGGGTTTTAAACTCACCCCAAAACATCAATGATGTTATTATTTTTTTGAATAACATCATTGATTTTTTTCTTGAGGTTTTCCAATTCTAAATTACACCCCATGATCTCCCCGATCAGGATCTGGGCACTTTCTGATGTGAAAGGATCTGGATCCACAACATCATGATCACCTAAAAAGAGAGAAACCAAACAAAAACAGGTATCAAAAATCTGCCGGCATCCATCTCTTACCTGAGTCTGTGGTCGCAGACACTCACCTGTTGTGGTGCCAATTTCCACCACGTCTTCTTCCTCCTCCTGCTCTGCTTGGGTTGGGGGTATTTCCCCTTCTTCCCGAGGTGGGGGGTCTGTGGTCTCCTCGGATGAGGGGTCTTTTCTCCCCTATGTAAAACAAAAATGGTATAATTAGCACACAGATATTTGATGGCCGAAATATAAAGATGAAACATTGCTTGGAAGTGGGGTACAATTGTCTATTTTGGCAGAGTTCCAAGATGTAGCATTTTTATTGTCCGTTGTCAAGCTTCAAGACTTTACCTGTCTTGTACAAGCTTTACAGATGGAGTCACCCCTATAGTATACACTGGAGCACTTGTGTGGGCCCCCTAATAAAAAGGGTGTTCTTGTGTCCCACACTAGTGCTCCAGTGTCCAGATGTGAAAACAGCTGCTGAGTGTCCTCTCCTTACAGAGAATCTAGTTTGCATTTCATTCTAGTAACAAACCCATCTACAAAACCAAATATTTTTCATACAAGTAGGCCCTAAAAAATGTTGGCAAATGCATATGGCCTAAACAATGGTGTTTTATAGGCCGAAAGAAAAATGTTTGATACGAACGAATAATGGGCCCATGAACATGAAAGTTGCCATTTTAAACTGTACAACACTTAAGAAAAGCATATGGAGCAGCACGAACGTAATAAAGACAAAAAGAATAGGAACACAGCACAACTACTCGGGCTCTCTTAATTTCAGGTCCGACCACCGCTTCCTGAGCTGATCTTTCGATCGTCGTACCCCGAAATTCCGGTGCAGACTCTTGACCACTTTGGCCATGATCTTGGCCTTTCTGATATTGGGGTTGGGTAAGGTCCATACTTTCCATCATAGTCGGCCTTCTTCAGGATGTCGACCATCTCCAACATCTCCCCAAAGGACATATTTGAGGCCTTAAATCGTCTCCTTCTGGATCGGGACGTTTCCGGATCCGGGCTTTCCTCCTCCTTGTTGCTATAATTAGCACGCACCTGCTCTGACACCGCCATGTGCTCTTCACCCACTGCGCTGAATGAAAAGGGGCGGGGAATAGACTAGAAAGAACGTCAGGGGCGGGCGGAGTTACACGCATGCGCAGTGTGTATAAAGCGTAACACGCATGCGTAGTACGTACGATCTGTGAGCGGACGAAGGAGTATCGGAGGCGCCGATTGTGATAACGAAGGTAAGAGCCAAACTTGGGCCTATACTGCTTCTAGATTGAGGCCTATATTGTAACTAGATTAGGAGAGTTTTGCCTGACATTAGGGTTTGTCTTGTGTTGTGTCTTGCAGTGAAAATGGATATCTTGAACGATACCGACTTCATGGCAATCTTCATTGACATGTTCAGGGAGCTGCCTTGTCTGTGGGAGATCAACCACCCACATTATAAGAACCAAACAAAGAGGAAGGCAGCGCTGGATCAATTGTTTGAAATTGTGAAGCAGGTGATCCCCACGGCAGACATGACCTATTTGAAGATCCTAATTGGTGGCCTGAGGAGCACATATCTAAGGGAGCGCAAGAAAGTCCAGGATTCACAGAGATCCAGAGCAGCAGATGACATCTATGTCCCCAGGATGTGGTACTATGACAGGCTGCATTTTCTGGCAGGTCAGACTGAACCGAGGTCATCACTCTCCAGTCTTCCTTCCATGCTTCCTTCCCCCCCAGCTGAGGCTTCTGACGCCCAAACTGGGCCTTCCAGGCAGCAACATGTGGAGGAGCCCAGCTTGAGCCAGGTATAGCATTCCTCTAAATAGCTCAGGTTGTCCAATCAATGATGTTAACTAGATGTTAGTTTGGAGTACTAATTTATGATTGTGATTGATGATGCAAAAACTAAAACCATGTCCCTTTTTTATACACAGGGAAGTCTCAGCCAGGAGGTGGCCGGGCCGAGCAGGCTGCCTCATATGCAGGTCCCTCCCCTACACCTGCAAAGAGAAAGTGGCAGGAAGAGGAGTACCCTAGAGGAGGCTGCCATAGGCCTCTTTTGGAAGGCTACAGAGGCCCTGGGAGCACCACACACTGTGGAGGAGGACTTTGCTGGCATAATTGCGTGTAAAATGCAGTGGATGGAGGAGGGCCAACAACCCATGTGTGAGTCATTAATTTTGGAAGCTCTCAATAAGGGGTTGAGGGGCCAAATAACATCTGATACCCACATTTGTGACCTCACACATGGTCCTACTCCTCCTCCAGGTCCTTCTACTTCTCCTCCTCCTCCTCCTCCTCCTCCAGGTCCTACTCCTCCTCCTGCCACATCTCCAACAGCAGAGCCACAGCCGGGAATGAAGCGTGGAAGGAAGACCAGAAAGTGATGACCCTGGATCCAGTCTGGTCTGGCAAAAGATGCAGCCTCTTGTGGTACCACAGCCTGGGGACACAGATGTCATCTGCTGCTTTCCGGATCTCTGGGACTTCTGGACCAGACTGCACTCCCTTACATATGAACTCCTCAGGCCACCATTTTTGATGTTCAAGAATTGATGTCTGCCCTAGGGGTCCAAGGCTTCGCTAATTTCTGCTGTTTATCCAGCGTTGCCTCCCTCTTTGTTTGGTTCTGAGCCCTTAATAAAGGATTTTTGGTTTCAATTATACTTGCCTATGTGTTTTTTCCTTCAAAAAGGACAGACAGAGACACCAACACCAAACAATCTCCTTGAGATTAAATAATACAAGATAATAATGGTGTTGTGGTAACTTGACACACAAAACACACACAAAAAAATTCTGGAGTAAAACTAAAACTAAAATAAAACAAAGATCAGCCTTGGAAAAAATACAAACCTAAAATATAAAAAAATCTGCCTTAAAAAAAAAAAAATAAATAAAAATATTTTTGTCAGATGTGACAAATCAAAATATATTAAGGGAATCCCGATAAATAATAAAGAAATACGCTTGTGAGAAGTCTGTGTGAATATGAGCAGCAAAACTACTTCATTCTTCTCACATTATAAAGAAGAAGAGAGTGCGCTGTATTAAACCATTTTTTTAACATTGCACCGTGACGAAAGTGTTGTATCCATTGCGAATGCTAATTTTACCCGACCGAGCTGTTCCGTCTCGGAATTTCTTCTGAGCATGCGTGGCACTTTGTGCGTCGGAACAGGCCACACACGGTCGAAATTGACGCGATCGGATTTTGTTGTCGGAAAATTTTATAGCCTGCTCTCAAACTTTGTGTGTCGGAAAATCCGATGGAAAATGTCCGATGGAGCCCACACACGGTCGGAATGTCCGACAACACGCTCCGATCGGACATTATCCATCGGAAAATCTGACCGTGTGTACGGGGCATTATAGTTTTGCTAAGGCCATAATGCTGCTTTATAAATAGACTCCTAATACTAGGTAAACTGTATGTGTTACAACATGTACACTGAGATAACTAATTAACTCCTGGATTTAAGTACTTGTAAATTACAGAAGGGACAGGTCTTTAAATGTTTACATACAGTATGTCTAATGATTAGTTTCACTATAGCACTGAAGATGGTATAATCATATATGAATATATTTTAGGCTCTGTTGCTTTGCTGTTTTACCTTAAAGTATGACTTAAAGGCAAAACTTTTTTTTTAGTTTTGGATAGAGTGGTGATTACAACTCAGTTTTTATTGCTGTCTGTGCTCCCGTTAGGAAGATTCACCCTCTGCATTTGTCCTGTTTACCATTCTTATTAAAAGTGACAGTAAAAGAAAATACCAACAATTGGGTTGTCCCTAGAAAAGTAATAGAGGGGACATTTTCCAATGGAGACATTAATCCTGGTGACCTGACGGTCCCCTAGGGATACCCTTAAATTTTACTTCCTGCTTTGGTTATGGGATAGGAAGTAAAGGGAAATCTCCACAATGGGACACAGTTGGCAAAACAAACTTACAGGGGTTATAACCCTCCCTTACTCTATCAGTAAAGAAAAATATAGTTCTACGCCATAATATACTGGCCCATGATATGTTGAATCAGCTGAAATTCGAGCAATGGGTGGCCCCACAAGCAACACATATCTATTCAAAAAACTCACAGAGCCAGATGGAAAATTATTGGCCAAATAGTGATTGCATCTTATGAGATGCAGTCAAGGTCAAGGTTGCTGCAGCTGCCTGAATACAATAACCAGCAGTGAAGATGCATTTAACCACACTGTTATCGCGGATGGAGAAATCAATTGATTCCCTCTATCTAATGGGCTGAATGGCAAAAACATAAGCCCTCTATGCTACTTGTTAAAGCTCAATGAGGATCGCTGCTAGCTGACAGCTCTCTGACTGTATCCAAAGGACTACACAAAATTATGCTACTCGGCTCCTCTCCTCAACGTTGCACCGGTGTGTTAAATTGAATAAGAACTTCAGGAACACAAATACAGCATTGGTCTCTATGCCGTCTTTTTATGCCCATAAGTATCCTTCACTGGAAATCATTTGCTCATGGTTGTATTCATAGACTAGAAGTTAGTGATTTGATCAGCAAATTGGAACGCTAAAGATAAGACAGATGCTTGAGGATTAAATCGATCATGCCATTTGTGATGTGCAGGGGGAGAAGACTGGGTCAGGTTGGCAGTGGTTGTCAGGTAGCGCCTATGTGCAATTCAGCATTGGTTATAGTTAGGAGAGTAGGATAGTAGGATTGCATCATGTGCAAGAGAAACATTTCTACTCTCCATAATTTTCAATGTCTTTAGTCTTCAGCCTTTTCAAAACACACCTCCAAGTCCAGAAAGCATGAAGCATGCTTGAATATTCAAAATCCCTCTGAACATCTGCACATTATGGGGAAAATATTCTCTGGTAAAGCAAATTTTGGATCCAAATCAAATCAAAGGTAGAGTGAATTTTGATCACTTTGTTGATCTCAAATAGTGATGCCTCATTTCCTCTCTGAAGTGCTTGTGAAACAATCCACATGTACCCCAAATGTCAAAAGTCTGTTAATTTTATATTTTTCAAATTTTGCTCTCATGTACACTAGCATTTATTAACACAAGATTGCTTTATTTTTTGGTGAGGTGTATATACCTGTGTAGTCACAAAGATGTGTAGTCATTCAAAAGGTTTAAAGTGATTATAAAGCTTGGCTTTTTAAAATTAAAATAACAAACACATTATACTTATCTGCTCTGTGCAACAGAGCAGCCCAGATCCTCCTCTTCTCTGGGGCCCTCGCAGGCAGTCCGGGCTTCATCCCCCCGCCGAGTGCCCCCATAGCAAGCCACTTGCTATGGGGGCACTCGTGCATGCTCATTTAGAGCTCCACCCTATTCCCTCGACCCCTCATGGCAAACCACATTCTTACACTGCATAATAATACAAATCAGGTTTAGCAGTCTGCATAGCATAGTCTCTATAAGAATATACAGCAACAGAGAGTTTGGTTGAGAAACACTTCTTCATTAAAACAGTTTGGAACACAAACAGCTACCTTCTTCAGCTATCTTCATAACCAGCATTTCTCTCAGTAAAATCCAGGGTAGCTTTGGTAACACAGGCAAAACATTGGAGGGATTTATGGCCCAAGTACACAGGGGAGCCACTTCATTGGAAATAGGGTACTCACGCCATAGAATCCGTTATTACTGACACTGGTAATAGCATTCAAATACTTATAATCCACACAAAAGCAGAGGGTGCTATCCTTTTTCCTCACCAAGATTATTGGAGCCGCCCATGGGACAGTCTTTGATCACCATTTCATGCATTATCTGTTCTAGCACCTGCTTTATTTTTTGGTAGAGATGTGGAGGTATGCTTCCTCATCTCTCCTGGATGCAAGGGTTCTCTCCTGTTGGTATATTGAGTTCAAGCCCAGTGCTTCAGCCCAGGTCATGTTCCATCTGTGAGAACACCTCTCACTACTTACCAGTACTGGCCTTACTGATTCTAACTGAGTGGGTTTCAGTTTCTCTGTAGTCAGTTGTAAGAGAGTGTAAGGGATACCAAATGCAGGTATCCAGCAGGAAACAGATCAGTGGGCTGCACTTAAGGAAATCAGGAATCAGACCAAGTATGATCAAATAAAGTTTATTACTGTAAATAACAACTTTCTAACACCAGCAAACTATAAGCATTGTAAAAGTGAGAAATAACCCGTGGCAGTGCGGAAAACCCAGAACAACAACCTAACTAACAAACTCTTTGTAGAAAAATGGAGGGAGCTCACAATAACAGGGCAGGATCAGGACTGGGACTGGAAATAAAGGGGCCAGAGCAAGGTTTAGGGTAATAGAAGCAGGGACCAGGGCACTGGATCAGGATCCAGCAGGGACACAGATCACATGAAGAACACGGAGGCACAGATATAATTTAACCGGCTCCCGTCTGCCATATAGTAAAATGATGGATGGACGGGACCGCTCTTGCTCTGGGGGGACGTCATATGACGTCCTCTCACTCTTGGATTTCAGTGTGGTGATCTGTGGTGCGGCATGTCCCTCAGACACATCACCGATTGTGGTAAAGAGCCAATGACAGCGGGTCTTTACCATGTGATCGGCTGTGTCCAATCACAACCGATCACAAATGTAAACAAAGACTAGTAACTCACTGTAACTGGCTTCTTCTCCCCATACACAGTTCTAGTGTGAGGAGAAGAGAACCATGGAACAGAGAGTTACTGATCTGTGTCTTTCCAGTGTGTCATACACAGCCCAAATAGAGAGAACCTGTCACATCTCCCACCAGCAGTGTTTCAGTCCTCATCAGTGCCCATCAGCAGTGTTAATGTTGCCCACCAGTGCACCTGTCACCCATCAGTACCTATAAGTGCACCTGTCACCCATCAGCAGTGTTACTGTCACCCATCAGTGCCCATAGAAGCACCTGTCACCCATCAGCAGTGTAACTGTCACCTATCAGTAGTGTACCTGTTGCCCATCAGTGACCATCAGCAGTGCACCTGTCACCAATCAGTACCTGCCGCACATTGTTCATCAGTGCTGCTATCCGCAGTATACCCATCACACAGCCGTCCATCACCAGAGTACCGGTTACACAGCCGCCCATCACCAGAGTACCCATTACACAGCCACCATCAGCAGTGTACCTGTCCTACAGCTGTCCATCAGCATAGTACTTGCCACACTCCCATAAACAGAGTACCTATCCTACAGTAACTTATCAGCAGAGTACCCTTCACATTGCCACCATCAGCAGTCTACCTATCCCAGTGTCACCAGAGCCAGACATGTCTAAAAATGTTTACACAGTGAGGAGGCATTTCAAATCCTCAGCATGACTGATGACAGCAACGGGAAGCTCTAACAGTCCAAATTTGTGTATGAACCCGTCAAAAGCCGTAGATGAGCAACCAAATCAGAGGAGGGAAGGGTCCCTCCTAAAAGGATACATGCATTACATGTCCATTTATTCTTTTGTAATGCCCAGCGCAAGCTATGAGATGATCATGTGCTTCTTTCATTTTAGTGACAATACCCAGTGCCTTCCCCGATATCATCCCAACTATGACAAATTATACAAAACCCACTTATTAATTTTTTTTCACAAAGATTTGCTGAACTTTATGTCCCCGACCAAAACATATGTGTGGATGAGTCCCTTGTCCACTTCACTGGCCGGCTGTGAATGAAACAATACATTCAAAGCAAAAGGGCCAGATATGGAGTAAAGCTCTACAAGCTTTGTGAGAAAGTCACAGGATATTTGTATGCCTTTCACATGTACAAAAGAAAGGATTCCCAGCTCCAGCCCCCTGAGTGACCAACCTACAAGAGCACAAGTGGAAAAATTGTCTGGGACCTGGCATACCCACTTTTCCAAAAAGGTTATCACATCTACTTAGACTATTTCTATACCAGCCTGCCCCTTTTCTGCCACCTGCACCATAAAAAACCTTGGCCTGCGGTACCACCAGAAAAAACAGGAAGGGCTTCCCACAAACTTTAGTGAACACAAGGGGAATCAGCAAGTCTGAGAAACGACAAAGTATTGGCCATGAAGTGGAATGTTAAGAGAGAGGTGTGTGTCTTGTCCACCATCAACAATGACACCTCAGTAGAGTTTCCCAGAAGACACAATCCCATTCAAAAGCCTGCATGTGCCCAAGTTTCTAATCTCTACATGGAGGGGGGGGGGGGATTTCAACAATCAAATGTTACAGCTCTATTTGGCAAAAAGGAGGTCCTGTTTCTAGTATAAAAAGGTTTTTTTTTTTGGCCATTTATAATGCTTATGTCACCTACACCAAATCCATAGAAAGACCCAACACCTTCCTCAAATTCATAGAAGAAATTATCACACCTCTCATCTACCAGCAAAGATTCCCCCCAGAAAACCTTTTCTCTGATGCTGTTAGCAGACTTCATGAGCACCATTTCCCTGAGGGCATTCCACCAAAAGATGTTGCAAATGCAGCAGGGGGGGAGTTAGAAGAGACACCAGTTATCATTGTCTCCATTGTCCCTCCCAACCCGACCTATCCTATGTTTTCACACATCACTAAAATATTAGCCCATATTTCTAACAGCCTGCCATTTCTCCATTTTCAATATCTGTGCTGACAGTTTGCCTGTTGCGTCAACCAACCATGCCACTGCCTTCCACCTTAAGGCCTCATGTACACTGCTGCTGGTAAAAGGATATTCAGAGGGAGTTGGCTGCTTTTTTCAGCTGCCCCTGAACTCATCCAATGTTATGTGTACATGTACACAGGTTTGTTTAATGTCGTTTTTAGGCAGTTGCGTTTAGAGGCTTTTTCTTTGAAGGCAAAAAAATAAGTTCAGATGCCAAAGTTTCCGATGTTTCAGACGCAAAACGCCGCTAAACGCAGCTAAACACGGCTAAATGCAGTACAGGCATTTAGCCACATTTTTGTTTAGAAGCGTTTTCAAAGTTGCCCTATTTAAAATGATAGCAAATGATGAAAAACCACTAAAAAAATTTTTTAAAAACTTTTAATTGCTTGCTATGCTTCATAGACCATTTATATACCCCTAATGAGCCCATGATCCAATCCAATACACCACTAGCATTGCTGTAAGCCAAAGTATAATTGGAATTTGACCTATATGTTGTTAGATTTCAACCAGATGACCCCACCATTGAGGTTCACCCCCTACTTGATCAAACATAGTTGCATGAAATTTAATATCTGGCTTTTTTAATTGCATTTTTCCCTCATGTTAATTTCTAGGTAGCTTCAACAATGATTAGGGTTAGGGTTAGGGTTTTCCCCTTGAAGAACAAGTTACAAGAACAAAAACAAGTTTAGGGTTATGGTTTCCTGTTAGGGTTTCTAGTTAGGGTCAGGGTTAGGGTTTCCCATTAGGGTTAGGGGGTTATGGTTAGGGTTTTCCCCTTGAAGAACAAGTTACAAGAACAAGTTTAGGGTTATGGTAAGGGTTATGGTTTCCCATTAGGGTTAGGGTTTCCGGTTAGGGTTTCCCATTAGGGTTAGGGGGTTATGGTTAGGGTTAGAGTTTTCCCCTTGAAGAACAAGTTTAGAGTGAGGGTTAGGGGTTAGGGTTTATGGTTAGGGTTAGGGTTTCCGGTTAGGGTTAGGATTAGGGCTTCCCATTAGGGTTAGGGGGTTATGGTTAGAGTTTTCCCCTTGAAGAACAAGTTATAAGAACACGTTTAGGGTTATGGTAAGGGTTATGGTTTCCCATTAGGGTTAGGGTTTCTGGTTAGGGTTAGGGTTTTCCATTAGGGTTAGGGTTAGGATTAGGGTTTCCCATTAGGGTTAGGAGGTTATGGTTAGGGTTTTCCCCTTGAAGAACAAGTTTAGAGTTAGGGTTAGGGGTTAGGGTTTATGGTTAGGGTTAGGGTTTCCAGTTAGGGTTAGGGTTAGGATTAGGGTTTCCCATTAGGGTTAGGAGGTTATGGTTAGGGTTTTCCCCTTGAAGAACAAGTTACAAGAACAAGTTTAGGGTTATGGTAAGGGTTATGGTTTCCTGTTAGGGTTAGGGATGAGCCGAATACCCCCCAGTTCGGTTCGCACCAGAACATACTGAAAAGGCAAAAAATTTGGCAGAACACACGAACACCGTTGAAAGTCTATGGGACATGAACATGAATAATCAAAAGTGCTCAGTTTAAAGGCCTAGGGGTAAAAATAAAAAAGGGTAGCGCTAATGTGTGAATACATAAAAATATCAGAAAAAAAGGAAGATGAAACCCAATGATCAAATATGGAGAATAAAAATGAAAACATATGCAAATATGTATGTAATCAAAATATAATGAAACCAATGACTGGTGATGAACATTCAAACAAAAGTCCAAGTGAAAAATAATAATAAATGAATCAATAAAAATTGTGATAAAGAGTCCCATATATATAGAAAAACTTAATGTGAAAATCCTGACGGTGGACAAATATAAACTTGAAGTGAAGAAACACCACCACCAACAAAATGGAGGCTTACCGGAACGTTTAAACCCAATAGAATTTACGTTCGATGGGTCAAACAAGCTTGTATTGTGGGACAACTACTGTTTATATGGAATCCTCTGAGAGCTGTAACTGGAACCCGTCTAAGGAGACGAAAACGCGTCGGATAGGACTCCATTGCCGCCATTTTATTTACCAAAAGCGCTGTTTTATCTACTCAAATGTGAGTTTTTCCATTTTCAGTAAATTTTTATTGTGTATTTTATGGAATCACGCTATATGGCCTTCTCTGTTCTCCACTTTTTAACCCATTTGCTATCCATGCATACCGGGTCACCACCTTTATGAGACACACCAGTCCATGGACGGTCGTGGGTTCCAGTTACAGCTCTCAGAGGATTCCATATTCACAGTGGTTGTCCCACAATACAAGCTTGTTTGACCCATCGAACGTACGTTCTATTGAGTTCAAACGTTCCGGTAATCCTCCATATTGTTGGTGGTGGTGTTTCTTCACTGCAAGTTTATATTTGTCCACCGTCAGGATTTTCACATGAAGTTTTTCTATAAATATGGGACTCTTTATCACAATTTTTATTGATTCATTTATTATTATTTTTCACTTGGGCTTTTGTTTGAATGTTCATCACCAGTCACTGGGTTCATTACATTTTGATTATATACATATTTGCATATGTTTTCATTTTTATTCTCCATATTTGATCATTGGTAGGGATGAGCCGAACACCCCCCGGTTCGGTTCGCACCAGAACCTGCGAGCGGACCGAAAGTTCGCACGAACGTTAGAACCCCATTGACGTCTATGGGACTCGAAAAGTGCTCATTTTAAAGGCTAATTTGCATGGTATTGTCCTAAAAAGGGTTTGGGGACCCGGGTCCTACCCCAGGGGACATGTATCAATGCAAAAAAAACTTTTAAAAACGGCCGTTTTTTCGGGAGCAGTGATTTTAACCACTTAACAACCGGCCCATAGCCAAATGACGGCTACAGGGCGGTTGTTTAACTCTGGGAGGACGTCCAGGGACGTCCTCCCAGAATTCTGCTCTCGCGCGCCCCCTAGGGCGCGCACTCGAGAGCATCCGTGATCGCCGGGTCCACAGGACCCGGCGCATCACAGATCCCGGTAAATGGCCGCTGATCGCGGCCGTTTACCATGTGATCGTTCCGTCAAATGACGGAGCGATCACATGTAAACAAACCGGCGTCATCTGATGACGCCGGTTCCTCTCCTTCCCCTCTCCTCCCCTCCTGTGTACCGATCGGTACACAGTGACCGAAGAGGCAGATGGATGGATGGCTGCAGCGTTGTGGGCTGCATTTGTAGTGCCCACAGCGCTGCACAGAGACATCCAGCCATCCATCCATCCATGCTCAGCCATCCCCACTACTCTGCATGCCCTGCAATGCTGTGCAATACTCTGCAATTCCCTCTGCAATTCCCTCTGCAATACCCCGCAATACTCTGCAATTCCCTCTGCAATACCCCGCAATACTCTGCCATACCCTGCAATACCCCGCAATACTCTGCCATACCCCGCAATACTCTGCCATACCCTGCAATACCCCAAAATACTCTGCCATACCCCGCAATACTCTGCCATACCCTGGAATACCCCGCCATACTCTGCCATACCCTGGAATACCCCGCAATACTCTGCCATACCCTGCAATACCCCAAAATACTCTGCCATACCCTGCAATACCCCGAAATACCCCACAATACTCTGCCATACCCCGCAATACTCTGCCATACCCCGCAATACTCTGCCATACCCCGCAATACTCTGCCAATACCCTGCAATACTCTGCCATACCCTGGAATACCCCGCAATATTCTGCCATACCCTGGAATACCCCGCAATACTCTGCCATACCCTGCAATACCCCGCAATACTCTGCCATACCCTGCAATACCCTGAAATACCCTGAAATATCCCGCAATACCCAGCCATACTCTGCAATACTCAGTGATACCCAGCCATACTCTGCCATACCCAGCCATGCTCTGCAATACCCCACAAAAATCTGCAATACTCTGCCATAACCCGCAATACTCTGCCATACCCAGCCATACTCTGCCATACCCAGCCATACTCTGCAATACCCAGCCATACTCTGCAATACTCGGTGATACCCAGCCATACTCTACAATACCCAGCCATACTCTGCAATACTCGGTGATACCCAGCCATACTCTGCAATACTCGGTGATACCCAGCCATACTCTGCAATACCCAGCCATACTCTGCAATACTCGGTGATACCCAGTCATACTCGGCGATACTCTGCAATACTCGGTGATACCCAGCCATACTCTGCAATACCCAGCCATACTCTGCAATACTCTGCAATACCCAGCCATACTCTGCAATACTCGGTGATACCCAGCCATGCCCAGTCATACTCGGCGATACTCTGCAATACCCAGCCATGCTCAGCCGTACCCAGCCTCTGTATGTGGCCAGGCTGTGGAAGTCCCACACATGTGGTATCGCCGTACTCAGGAATAGTAGGAGAATCTATATTGGGGTGTCATTTTTGGTATATACATGCTATGTGTTAGAAATATTGTATAAATGGACAACTTTGTGTTAAAAAAAAAAAAAGCGTTTTAACCACTTCCCGCCTTCCGTCATACGACGTCCTTGACTTTGTGCGGGGATATCTGAATGATGGGTGCAGCTACAGGCATCATTCAGATATCATCTTTTTCAGCCGGCGATTCTCTACACCATAAGAATGATCGTAGCGGCTGTTACACTGCTTGATCGTTCTTACGGGAGGCGAGAGGGGACGCCCCCCCTCTCGCCGCCCTCCGGTGCTTCTACCGACTCACCGCTATGATCGAAGCCAGGATCTTTTTTTTTTTTTTTTTTTTTTTTATTTCAGGAACAGCCTAGAGGTGAGATGTGGGGTCTTATTGACCCCATATCTCACTGTAAAGAGGACCTGTCATGCCATATTATTATTACAAGGGATGTTTACATTCCTTGTAATAGGAATAAAAGTGATCAAAAAATTTTTTTTTTTGGAAAAAAGTATCAAACTAAAATAAATAAAGTAAAATGAACAATAAAAAAAAATAAAAATTTTTTAAAGCGCCCCTGTCCGTGTGCTCGCATGCAGAAGCGAACGCATACGTAAGTCCCGCCCACATATGAAAACGGTGTTCAAACCACACATGTGAGGTATCGCTGTGATCGGTAGAGCGAGAGCAATAATTTTGGCCCTAGACCTCCTCTGTAACTCAAAATTTGTAACCAGTAAAAAATTTTAAAGCGTCGCCTATGGGGATTTTTAAGTGGTGAAGTTTGGCGCCATTCCACAAGCGTGTGCAATTTTGAAAGGTGACATGTTAGGTATCTATTAACTCGGCGTAACTTCATCTTTCATATTATGCAAAAACATTGGGCTAACCTTACTGTTTTGTTTTTTTTTAAAGCAAAAAACATTTTTTTTTCCAAAAAAAACGCGTTCCAAAAATTGCTGCGCAAATATCGTGCGAGATAAAAAGTTGCAATGACCGCTATTGTATTCTCTAGGGTCTTTGCTAAAAAAACATATATAATGTTTTGGGGTTCTATGTAATTTTCTAGCAAATAAATGATGATTTTTACATGTAGGAGAGAAATGTCAGAATTGGCCTGGGTGCTCCAGAATGCCTGAAGGTGCTCCCCTGCATGTTGGGCCTCTGCATGTGGCCAGGCTGTGTAAAAGTCTCACACATGTGGTATCGCCATACTCGGGAGTAATAGCAGAATGTGTTTTGGGGTGTAATTTGTGGTATGCATATGCT
This sequence comes from Aquarana catesbeiana, assembly GCF_042186555.1. Taxonomy (NCBI): domain Eukaryota; kingdom Metazoa; phylum Chordata; class Amphibia; order Anura; family Ranidae; genus Aquarana; species Aquarana catesbeiana. Next base: position 197,005,351 of record NC_133330.1, on the reverse strand, counting down.
GTGTGTGAGAAATAACCTGCTAATATGACAATTTTGTGAAAAAAAAAAAAAGAAAAAAAAAAAACTTGATTTTGCAAAGAATTGTGGGAAAAAATGACAACTTCAAAAAACTCATCATGCATCTTTCTAAATACCTTGGAATGTCTTCTTTCCAAAAAGGGGTCATTTGGGGGGTATTTGTACTTTTCTGGCATGTTAGGGTCTCAAGAAATGAGATAGGCCGTCAGTACTTCAGGTGTGATCAATTTTCAGATATTGGTACCATAGCTTGTGGACGCTATAACTTTCACAAAGACCAAATAATATACACTAATTTGGGTTATTTTTACCAAAGATATGTAGCGGTATAAATTTTGGCCAAAATATATGAAGAAAAATTACTAATTTTCAAAATTTTATAACAGAAACGAAGAAAAATTTATTTTTTTACAGATTTTTCGGTCTTTTTTCTTTTATAGCGCAAAAAATAAAGAACCCAGCGGTGATTAAATACCACCAAAAGAAAGCTCTATTTGTGTGAAAAAAAGGACAAAAAATTCATATAGATACAGTGTTGCATGACTGAGTAATTGTCATTCAAAATGTGAGAGCACCAAAAGCTGAAAATTGGTCTGGTTATTAAGGGGGTTTAAGTGCCCAGTGGTCAAGTGGTTAATGATGCTTAAAGTAAAAAAAAAAAAGTGAAATATTCCTTTAAATATCGTACCTGAGGGGTGTCTATAGTATGCCTGTAAAGTGACGCGTGTTTCCCGTGTTTAGAACAGTCCCTGCACCAAATGTCATTTTTAAAGGAAAAAATCTCATTTAAAACTGCTTGCGGGTTTAATGTAATGTCGGGTCCTGGCAATATGGATGAAAATCAGTGAGACAAACGGCATGGGTACCCCCCAGTCCATTACCAGGCCCTTTGGGTCTTGTATGGATATTAAGGGGAACCCCGCACCCAAATTAAAATAAGGAAAGGTGTGGGGCCACCAGGCCCTATATACTCTGAACAGCAGTATACAGGCTGTAGGTTTGTTGTTAAGTAGAATCTCTTTGTAATTTTGAACGGGTACATTTTTAACGTGTTTAGCTCCAGCCAAAAAATCTTTTTTAAGCTTTTTGGAAAACATAGGGAAGGGTTATCACCCCTGTGACATTTGTTTTGCTGTCTTTCCTCCTCTTCAGAAGATTTCACCTCACTTTTTGTCCCAATGGATTGGAAAGCATCAGTGGAAAGGAGAAATGTTTTTCCCATATTAACTCTTCCAGGAGAGAATTTCCCTTCCTAGGGGTAGATTTATTCTCACTTCCTGTTGTCTCCTTCCGTTTGCAAGTAGGAGTCGTTTGTAAGTTAGTTGTTTGAAAGTAGGGTCCTGCCCTATATACTCAGCAGAAATTTGGGCCTTAGGTGTTGCTGTGGCCACAACACTGTAAGCCCTCACAGGGCTCTGCTGTGAAATATTAGATCAAGAATTGTAATTACATGCCCCTGTTGAACAGGAGCTGAAAAATTAGGCCTTAGGCACTGGTGCTGGTGCCACAACACTGCAACCCCTCACAGACACTCTAGTTGGAATGCAGGAACGAGCCCTGCTGCAAAGTATTGCATCAAAAATTGTAATTACACGCCCCTGTTAAACAAGGGCTGAAAAATTGGGCCTTAGGCACTGGTGCTGGTGCCACAACACTGCAACCCCTCACAGATACTCTAGTTGGAATGCAGGAACGAGCCCTGCTGCAAAGTATTACATCAAAAATCGTAATTACACGCCCCTGTTAAACAGGGGCTGAAAAATTGTGCCTTAGGCACTGGTGGTGGCACCCAGAACCAAAAATGTTCTTACAAGCTATCAGCGTGATGATTGAGGAGGAAGAGGATAATTACTCAGGGATAGTCACTCAGCATCAGCATAGGCAGTCTTTGAAGGGATCTGAGATTTCAAAAAAAATTATTCGGTTACATCAGCATCAGGTGCTTGGTAGCTGGTGGTGATCCAAGACTCATTCATTTTTATGAAGGTCAGTCGATCGACCGAGTCAGTGGACAGACGCACCCTGTGATCGGTTACCACGCCTCCAGCAGCACTGAATGTGCGTTCCGAAAGAAAGCTGGATGCAGGACAGGCCAGTAGCTCAATTGCATACTGTGCAAGCTCTGGCCAGTGATCCATCCTCAAGACCCAGTAACCCAGAGGATTTTCGGTGGGAAAGGTGTCCAAGTCTGATCTTGCCCCTAGGTATTCCTGCACCATGTAAAACAGACGCTGGCGATGGTTGCTGGAACCGATCATACCTTGGGGCTGCGGACCAAAAAATTGTCTGAACGCATCGGTCAGACGGCCACCTTCTCCACCGCTCCTTCTTTGACTGACCGAAGCCTCAGCAACACGTTGTCCAGAAACAGGAGTTTGTAACCTCCCAGTCTCTGGGAACGCGTTGCACAGACCTTTCTGCAAGGCCTCCCGAAGATGTTTCATCCTCTGCTCCCTCTGCAATGGCAAGATAAGGTCCGCAACCTTACCCTTGTAACGTGGATCAAGGAGGGTTGCCAGCCAGTATTGGTCCTTCTCCTTGATACCACGAATACGAGGATCCTTACGCAGGCTTTGCAGGATCAGGGAGGCCATGCAGCGTAGGTTTGCTGAGGCATTCGTTCCGGAGTCCTCTGGGTCACTAAGGACGACATGGTCCGCAGCCACCTCCTCCCAGCCACGTACAAGTCCATGTGTTTCTTGGGACTGATCCCTTAAAGACTGCTGCTGATGCTGAGTGCCAGGCTCCACCTCCATACTGACACAATCTTCCTCCTCCTCCTCTTCCTCCTCGTCCTCTTCCTGTGTGATCGGCGGGCACGCAGGAACACTGTCTGGATAAAGGGGGCCTTGAGAGCTAAGGAAGTCCTCCTCTTCCTGCCTCTGTTCTGCCTCAAGTGCCCTGTCCATTATTCCACGCAGCGTGTGCTCCAATAGGTGGACAAGGGGGACAGTGTCACTGATGCATGCACTGTCACTGCTCACCATCCTCGTGGCCTCCTCAAATGGTGACAGGACAGTGCATGCATCCCTGATCATGGCCCACTGGCGTGGGGAAAAAAAACCAAGCTCCCCTGACCCTGTCCTGGTGCCATAGTCGCACAGGTACTCATTGATGGCCCTCTGCTGCGTGTGCAGCCGCTGCAGCATGGCCAACGTTGTGTTCCACCTGGTGGGCATGTCACAGATTAGGCGGTTCTTGGGCAGGTTAAACTCCTTTTGGAGGTCCGTCAGCCGAGCACAGGCATTATATGACCGGCGGAAATGCACACAGACTTTCCTGGCCTGCCTCAGGACATCCTGTAAGCCCGGGTACCTGCCCAAGAACCGCTGCACCACCAAGTTAAGGACGTGAGCCAAACAGGGCACATGGGTCATTTGTCCCTGTCGGAGGGCAGAGAGGAGGTTGGTGCCATTGTCGCAAACCACCATTCCTGCCTTAAGTTGGCGTGGCGTCAACCACCTCTGAACCTGCCCCTGCAGAGCTGACAGAACCTCTGCCCCAGTGTGGCTCCTGTCCCCCAAGCACACCAGCTCAAGCACCGCATGGCATCTTTTGGCCTGCGTACTTGCATAGCCCCTTGAACGACTACGGAGCACCGCTGGTTCCGAGGAAGAGGCCATGGAGGAAGAAGAAGAGGAGGGGGTGGAGGAGAGAGGTGTGTCACAATCATTAGCATTTTGGAGGCGTGGTGGCGGAACAACCTCCAACACTACTGCACCTTGTCCTGCATCCTTCCCAGCTGCCAGCAGAGTCACCCAATGCGCCGTGAAACTTAGGTAACGTCCCTGTCCATGCCTGCTGGACCATGAGTCAGCGGTAATATGCACCTTACCGCTGACCGCCCTGTCCAGCGAGGCATGGACGTTGCCTTCCACATGCTGGTAGAGAGCCGGAATCGCCTTCCGTGAGAAAAAGTGGCGTTTGGGTACCTGCCACTGAGGAACCGCACATTCCACAAACTCACGGAAGGGGGCAGAGTCTACCAACTGAAAAGGCAGCAGTTGAAGTGCTAGCAATTTTGCCAAGCTAGCATTCAACCGTTGGGCATGTGGATGGCTGGGAGCAAACTTCTTTCGGCGGTGCAGCAGCTGGGGCAGGGAAATTTGCCTGGTACAATCTGACGTCGGTGTACCAAAATCAGATTGCCCACAAGTACGTGGCTGTGACACACCTAATTCTACACCTTCATTCCTCTCAGTGCAGGTCTCAGAGAGGACTGAAGGTCTAGTGGGGTTGGAAATCTCAGCTGATGAGGAGCAAGCAGAGGTCCTCTTTGTTCTTTGGTGTGGGTCTTTTAGATACGCTTGCCAACGAACTGCATGGCAGGTCAACATATGTCTGGTCAAGCATGTGGTACCCAAGCGGGAGATGTTTTGGCCACGCGAGATACGCTTGAGACATATGTTGCAAATAGCAGCGGTGCGATCTGATGCACTCGTCTCAAAAAAGGCCCACACCAAAGAACTTTTTGAATAACGCGCAGAGACTGCAGCGCCCTGCACATGTGGAGCTTTGGGGTGTGATGCAGTCAATGTGCTGCCCTTAGGCTGGCCCCTGGAGGGCATCCTGCCTCGTTGGTGATGTGCCGCCTCCTCCTCCTCCTCCTCCTCCTTTCTCCTATCAGGCACCCACGTTGAGTCAGTGACCTCATCATCCCCTCCCTCCTCATCACTGGAGCAAACCTGGCAGTATGCTGCAGCAGGGGGAGCATGACTGCCAGATTGCTGTCCTTCTTGGGCACCCCCTCTGTCCGTGCTCGTGTTACTGCCTTCATCGAGCTCAGTATCATCATCAGAGCCTTCCAAACGCTGGGCATCCTCCTGGAGCATGTACCCAACACTGTGGTCAAACAGTTCGAGGGACTCCTCAGGAGGACATGGTGGGGCTAGGGAAGGAGTCACTGATGACATTGAGCCGAGGGAAGAGGCCGCTGCTTTGCCAGACAAAGTACCCTGGGCATGGGTGAGAGAGGATGAGGAGGATGAGGACGGCTTGGTCATCCACTCGACCAAGTCTTCCGCATGTTGCGGCTCAACATGGCCAGCTGCCGAAAAAAAGGCCAAGCGTGTCCCATGGCCACGTGCTGATGAGGATGCACCGTCTCCACGACCAGCACTAGACACAGAGCCTGCTTGCCCTCTCTTATTGGCTTGTGACTGTCTGCCTCTCCTTCTTGGCCTTCCAGACATACTAATGGCCTGTAGCTGCACTAAGCTGGGATATATATATATATATATATATATATATGTACTGATACTGCAGCTAGCAAAATCAACTGCCTGCCTGTAGTATGAGAACACCACCAACCTTCTACAGGTAGCTTTAGCTGAACACTGTGAGGTGGACGCACCCCACTAACTTGTAGGTTTAGCAGAACACTGTGAGCAGGACGCACTGCACTAACTGTAAATAGTCTAGCTGCCTGACTGTGGTACTAATAGGATCAAAAGAACACCAGCAATTTTCTTCAGGTAGCTGTATTTACTGTAACAAGACAAGCCTGCCTGTCAGTAAGAAGATAACAGAAACGGATCTAGCTGAACACTGTGAGCAGGACGCACCCCACTAGCTTGTAGGTTTAGCTGAACACTGTGAGGTGGACGCACCCCACTAACTTGTAGGTTTAGCTGAACACTGTGAGCAGGACGCACCCCACTAACTTGTAGGTTTAGCAGAACACTGTGAGCAGGACGCACTGCACTAACTGTAAATAGTCTAGCTGTCTGACTGTGGTACTAATAGGATCAAAAGAACATCAGTAATTTTCTTTAAAATACTGTAACAAGACAAGCCTGCCTGTCAGTAAGAAGATAACAGGAACGGATCTAGCTGAACACTGTGAGCAGGACCCACCCCACTAGCTTGTAGGTTTAGCTGAACACTGTGAGGTGGACGCACCCCACTAACTTGTAGGTTTAGCTGAACACTGTGAGCAGGACACACCCCACTAACTTGTAGGTTTAGCAGAACACTGTGAGCAGGACGCACTGCACTAACTGTAAATAGTCTAGCTGCCTGACTGTGGTACTGATAGGATCAAAAGAACACCAGCAATTTTCTTTAAAATACTGTAACAAGACAAGCCTGCCTGTCAGTAAGAAGATAACAGGAACGGATCTAGCTGAACACTGTGAGCAGGACGCACCCCACTAGCTTGTAGGTTTAGCTGAACACTGTGAGGTGGACGCACCCCACTAACTTGTAGGTTTAGCTGAACACTGTGAGCAGGACGCACCCCACTAACTTGTAGGTTTAGCAGAACACTGTGAGCAGGACGCACTGCACTAACTGTAAATAGTCTAGCTGCCTGACTGTGGTACTAATAGGATCAAAAGAACACCAGCAATTTTCTTCAGGTAGCTGTATTTACTGTAACAAGACAAGCCTGCCTGTCAGTAAGAAGATAACAGGAACAGATCTAGCTGAACACTGTGAGCAGGACGCACCCCACTAGCTTGTAGGTTTAGCTCAACACTGTGAGGTGGACGCACCCCACTAACTTGTAGGTTTAGCTGAACACTGTGAGCAGGACGCACCCCACTAACTTGTAGGTTTAGCAGAACACTGTGAGCAGGACGCACTGCACTAACTGTAAATAGTCTAGCTGCCTGACTGTGGTACTAATAGGATCAAAAGAACACCAGCAATTTTCTTTAAAATACTGTAACAAGACAAGCCTGCCTGTCAGTAAGAAGATAACAGGAACGGATCTAGCTGAACACTGTGAGCGGGACGCACCCCACTAGCTTGTAGGTTTAGCTGAACACTGTGAGGTGGACGCACCCCACTAACTTGTAGGTTTAGCTGAACACTGTGAGCAGGACGCACCCCACTAACTTGTAGGTTTAGCAGAACACTGTGAGCAGGACGCACTGCACTAACTGTAAATAGTCTAGCTGCCTGACTGTGGTACTAATAGGATCAAAAGAACACCAGCAATTTTCTTCAGGTAGCTGTATTTACTGTAACAAGACAAGCCTGCCTGTCAGTAAGAAGATAACAGGAACGGATCTAGCTGAACACTGTGAGCAGGACGCACCCCACTAGCTTGTAGGTTTAGCTGAACACTGTGAGGTGGACGCACCCCACTAACTTGTAGGTTTAGCTGAACACTGTGAGCAGGACGCACCCCACTAACTTGTAGGTTTAGCAGAACACTGTGAGCAGGACGCACTGCACTAACTGTAAATAGTCTAGCTGCCTGACTGTGGTACTAATAGGATCAAAAGAACACCAGCAATTTTCTTCAGGTAGCTGTATTTACTGTAACAAGACAAGCCTGCCTGTCAGTAAGAAGATAACAGAAACGGATCTAGCTGAACACTGTGAGCAGGACGCACCCCACTAGCTTGTAGGTTTAGCTGAACACTGTGAGGTGGACGCACCCCACTAACTTGTAGGTTTAGCTGAACACTGTGAGCAGGACGCACCCCACTAACTTGTAGGTTTAGCAGAACACTGTGAGCAGGACGCACTGCACTAACTGTAAATAGTCTAGCTGCCTGACTGTGGTACTAATAGGATCAAAAGAACACCAGCAATTTTCTTCAGGTAGCTGTATTTACTGTAACAAGACAAGCCTGCCTGTCAGTAAGAAGATAACAGAAACGGATCTAGCTGAACACTGTGAGCAGGACGCACCCCACTAGCTTGTAGGTTTAGCTGAACACTGTGAGGTGGACGCACCCCACTAACTTGTAGGTTTAGCTGAACACTGTGAGCAGGACGCACCCCACTTACTTGTAGGTTTAGCAGAACACTGTGGGCAGGACGCACTGCACTAACTGTAAATAGTCTAGCTGCCTGACTGTGGTACTAATAGGATCAAAAGAACACCAGTAATTTTCTTTAAAATACTGTAACAAGACAAGCCTGCCTGTCAGTAAGAAGATAACAGGAACGGATCTAGCTGAACACTGTGAGCAGGACGCACTGCACTAAATGTAAATAGTCTAGCTGCCTGACTGTGGTACTAATAGGATCAAAAGAACACCAGTAATTTTCTTCAAAATACTGTAACAAGACAAGCCTGCCTGTCAGTAGGAATATAACAGGAACGGATCTAGCTGAACACTGTGAGCAGGACGCACTGCACTAAATGTAAATAGTCTAGAAGATAACAGGAACGGATCTAGCTAAACTGAATACAGTGTATATATATATATATATATATGCAACACCTGGGATGCATATATATACACAATACACTTTAAGTGCAGCTAACTGACTGACTGTCCTGCCTAATCTAGCTAACTCAAATGAAATGACACTGTCTCTCTCTCTCTAAGCACACCGGAACACACTGCACAGGGCCGCTGTGCAGGCGGCCTTATATAGTGTGGGGCGTGTACTAAATCCCCTGAGCCATAATTGGCCAAAGCCTCCTTGGCTTTGGCCAATTATGGCTCTCTGTTAAGGCGGCGCTGTGATTGGCCAAGCATGCGGGTCATAGTGCATGCTTGGCCAATCATCAGCAAGCAATGCACTGCGATGCCGCAGTGAATTATGGGCCGTGACGTGCCACACGAATTTGGCGCGAATGGCCCATATCGTTCGCAATTCGGCGAACGATCGAACAGCCGATGTTCGATTCGAACATGGGTTCGACTCGAACACGAAGCTCATCCCTAATCATTGGGTTTTATTTTTCTTTTTTTCTGATATTTTTATGTATTCAAACATTAGCGCTACCCTTTTTGTTTTTTATTTCTAGTGCATATATCCTATTTGCTGTGTTAGCTGCTTTCCTTTTTAGGCAGTGCAGAATTATTTATTTATTACACTAAATGGCCTAGGGGTCCCCCCAAAATCCATACCAGACCCTTATCTGAGCGCCCCCCCCTGAACCGTACCAGGCCACATGCCCTCAATATGGGGAGGGTGCATTGGGGTAGCGCCCAAAAACACCTTGTCCCCATGTTGATGGGGACAAGGGCCTCATCCCCACAACCCTTGCCCGATGGTTGTGGAGGTCTGCGGGCAGGGGGCTTATCGGAATCTGGAAGCCCCCTTTAACAAGGGGCCCCCAGATCCTGGCCTCCCCCTGTGTGAAATGGTAACGGGTACAAGCACCCCTACCATTTCACAAAAAAAGTGTCAAAATGTTAAAAAGGACAAGACACAGCTTGGGGACAAGTCCTTTATTTAAAAATAAAAATGTCCCACAATGTCCATTCATCTTCTTCTTCACGCCGCAACAGACGGAAAAATAAAAAAAATAATCCGCAACCAACCCGCCTCTATGGGAGGCTCCCGCTGTGTCACCCTTCTTCTCTGTGACAGTTCTTATATAACTGAGGGCGGGGCCACCCGGTGACGTACCTGGGTGACTCCGCCCCCCTCTGACACCATGGGGAAGCCATATGAAAGTCTCCATGGCGTCAGAGGGGGTGGGGCCACCTGGTGACGTAAATGGGTGATCTGTCCCCTCTGACACCACGGGGAAGCCATAGGGAAGTGCCTGTGGCGTTAGAAGGGGCAGGGTCACCCAGGTACATAAACAGGTGGCCCCGCCCTCAGTTAAATAAGAACTGTTCTAAGCGAAGAAGCGTCACACGGGGGGGAGGGTGCCTCCCATAGAGGCGGATCGGTTGCAGATTTATTTTCTTTTTCAGTCCATCGCGGCGAGATAGAAGAAGATGAATGGACAATGTGGGAAATTTTTATTTTTTTATTTTTTAATAAAGGACTTGTCTCCAAGCTGTGTCTTGTCCTTTTTTAACATTTTGACACTTTTTTGTGAAATAGTAGGGGTACTTGTACCCCGTTGCCATTTCACACAGGAGGGAGGCTGGGATCTGGGGGTCCCCTTGTTAAAGGGGGCTTCCAGATTCCGATAAGCCCCCCGCCCGCAGACCCACACAACCACTGGGCAAGGGTTGTGGGGATGAGCCCCTTGTCCCCATCAACATGGGGACAAGGTGTTTTGGGGGACTACCCCAAAGCACCCTCCCCATGTTGAGGGCATGTGGCCTGGTACAGTTCAGGAGGGGGGCGCTCTCTCATCCCCCCTCTTTTCCTGTGGCCTGCCAGGTTGTGTGCTTGGATAAAGGTCTTGTATGCATTTTGGGGGGACCCCTACGTCATTTTTTTTAAATTTTGGCGCAGGGTTCCACTTAAAATCCATACCAGATCTGAAGGGTCTGGTATGGATTTTGGGGGGACCCCTACGCCATTTTTTTAAAATTTGGCGCAGGGTTCCCCTTAATTTCCATATCAGACCCGAAGGGCCTGGTATGGATTTTAGGGGGACCCCCACGTAATTTTTTTCTTATTTGGTTTGGGGTTCCTCTTAATATTCATACCAAACCCAAAAGGCCTGGTAATGGACTGGGGGGTTTCCCATGCTCTTTTTTTCAATGAGTTTTATCTATATTGCCAAGACCCGAAAATTCATTACAGCCACGATCAGTTTTTAATGACAGTTTTTCCTTTAGAAATGTCATTTTGCTGTGGTACTGTTCTAAACACGGGAAAAATGCACCACTTTACAGACATACTATAGACACTTCCCAGGCACAATATTTAAAGGAATATTTCATTTTTATTGTTTCACTTTAAGCATTAAAAAAATCACTGCTCTCGAAAAAACGCCCGTTTTTAAAAATGTTTTTCATTGACACATGTCCCCTGGGGCAGGACCCAGGTCCCCAAACACTTTTTATGACAATAACTTGCATATAAGCCTTTAAAATGAACACTTTTGATTTTTCATGTTAGTGTCCCATAGACTTTAACGGTGTTCCGGTGGCTTTCAAATTTGCCCCGAACAACGCATATTGTTCGGTGTTCGCAGAACATCCAAACAACCAAAGTTTGGCCCGAACTTATGCTCGGGCCGAACCGTTCGCCCATCCCTAGTTATGGTTTCCAGTTAGGGTTTCCCATTGGGGTTAGGGGGTTATGGTTAGGGTTAGGGTTTTCCCCTTGAAGAACAAGTTTAGAGTTGGGGTTAGGGTTTCTGGTTAGGGTTAGAGTTTGCGGTTAGGGTTAAGATTAGGGTTTCCCAATTAGGGTTAGGAGTCATGGTTTCAGTTAGGGTTTTCCCCTTGAAAAACAAGTTACAAGAACAAGAAGATGTTTAGGGTTATGGTAAGGGTTATGGTTTCCCATTAGGGTTAGGGTTAGGGTTTCTGGTTAGAGTTAGGGGTTAGGGTTAGGATTAGGGTTTCCCGTTAGGGTTAGGGGATTATGGTTAGGGTTTTCTCCTTGAAGAACAATTTAGGGTTAGGGTTTCTGGTTAGGGTTAGAGTTGGGATTTCCTATTAGGGTTAGGGAGTTATGGTTAGGGTTTTCCCCTTGAAGAACAAGTTTAGGGTTAGGGTTTCCGGTTAGGGTTTCTGGTCCTTGCACGCGATTTCCGACGTCTTTCCATCCTCATCGACAGCAATGTCAGGAGCATTTCCTCTGCTCTCTCAGCTGCTGCTACTCACTCTGGTCTCACAGAATGGCTGAAATAGTTAAATAATACTGTTTTTGGGGCTTTGGGAGGGTCCTATGATTTTATCTTAAATAAACAGTCCTAGACGCAAACGCGGCAAAACACCGCTAAATGCGGCTAAACGGGCGTTTTTAAACGCCGGTTTCAAGCTGTCAAAAAAAAAAAACGTTCTGAGGAGGTTGCCTCAGTGTCCCATGTACATTAAGCCTAACTGCCCCTGGCCTGTTTATTGACTATGCCTCTGCCTGCCGTCTGCATTGTTTATCCACCACGTTTCTGTCTTCCACCTGAACTGATCTCTGCCTGTTAATGTCTTTTGCATGCTGCTTGGACTGATCTTTTGCCCTGCTACTATAGTAGTGAGATTCATGATAACACAGGGGTCTCCTGAATAGTTTTTCCAGATGGAGAAAACAAAGTTTTTGGTTTTGTAGTTCCCGGATTAGGGTCTGGAGACCCGAAGATTTAAAGAGATTTGGGTGGGAGAAGCCCATACCCCTGTGCCCAGGTCTTACCTGACCAAAGCCCTAAGCCTGATATTTCTACCTGCTGCCGACTTACTGCCATCATGCCTCTGCCTGCTGCATAAACTGACCACACCTCTGCCTGCTATCTGTACTATGGAACATGTTCCTGCCTACTACCAGGGCCAATGTTTTGGCTCTGATTAACCATGTCTCTGCCTGGACAATTCCTTTGGCTGTTGCTTATCATATCTGCCAATAGACTAATGCTTTGGCTGTGCTGACAATCTTTGCCTGCTGCCTGTACCGACTATGGACAATTATCCTGCCTGCTGCCTGGACAATTCCTTTCGCTGTTGCTGACCACTCAACCTTTTGTTTACACTTTGCTCAGCAGAATGTATTTTGGGGTGCAATTCTTGCTTTGTATATGCTATGTGTTAGAAATATGAAGGGTTGTTAAAAATCATAGGTTGTCAGGAAATTAGATGTCTAATTTATGTCCCTAGAACACCTGATGGTGCCCCTCGCATGTTGGGCCTCTCTATGTGGCCAGGCTGTGAAAAAGTCTCACACATGTGGTATTTCCATACTCAGGAGGAGTAGCAGAATGTATTTTGGTGTGTAATGTTTGGTATGTACATGCTATGTGTTAGAAATATCTTATAAATGGACAACATTGTGTAAAACAAAATACGTTTTCATTTTCTTTCTACATTTTCCGAAAACTTGTTCAAAAGATTTATTATGCCTCAGAGAATATATGTTGGGGTGTTTGCTTTTCAAAATGTGGTCTTTTTGTGGGTAATTTAATTTTCCTGGTGCTTCAGGGCCTTCAAAAGTAAAATAGGTAATCAAGAAATTAGATGTGTAATTTATGTCCCTAGAACACCTGATGATGCTCCTTACATGTTTGGCCTATGTGGCCAGGCTGTGGAAAAGTCTCACACATGTGGTATTTCCATACTCAGGAGGAGTAGCAGAATGTATTTTGGTGTGTACATGCTATGTGTTGAAAATATCTTATAAATGGACACCTTTGTGTAAAAAAAAAAAATGTCTTCCGAAAATGTGTGGAAAAAAAATGACACGTTCAAATGGTTTATTATGCCTCATAGAATATATACGTTGGGGTATTTGCTTCTTAAAATTGTGTCATTTTGTGGGTAATTCCATTGTCCTGGTGCTTCAGGGCTTTCAAAAGTTTAACAGGTAGTCAAGAAATTAGACGTTTAATTTATGTCCCTAAAACACCTGACGGTGCTCCTTGCATGATGAGCCTCTCTATGTAGCTAGGCTGTGAAAAAGTCTCACACATGTGGTATCGCCATACTCAGCATGAGTAGCTGAATGTGTTTTGGGGTGTCGTTGCAAGTATCAGGGGCGTATCATGAAATCAGTGGGCCAGTGTGCAAGAATAAAAGTGAACCTTGGGCATCGATTTAAAAAAAAAAAGCGGCGCACGCAGTGTGCCTCGACAAATTGTGGGTGTGGCTTACATTGCACTTAATATTGGGCGTGGCTTAAAGGGGTGTGGTTTAATAGAGTCATAGGTGACTTACAGAGTCCAGAGTGCAGAGTGCAGAATGTGGTAGTTTTCAATTTGGAATTTACAGTGTGGAGTGTACGGCGGTGGGTAGTATGTTCAGGAGAGGAGTGTGGAGTGTATGGAGGTGGGCGGTATGCGCAGGAGAGGGGTGTGGAGTGTATGGCGGTGGGTAGTATGTGCAGGAGAAGGGTGTGGAGTATATGGAGGTGGGTGGTATGTGCAGGAGAGGAGTGTGGAGTATATAGAGGTGGGTGTTATGTGCAGGAGAGGGGTGTGGAGTGTATGGCAGTAGGTAGTATGTGCAGGAGAGGAGTATGGAGTGTATGGCGGTAGGTAATATGTGCAGGAGAGGGGTGCGGAGTGTGTGGTGGTGGGTAGTATATGCAGAAGGGGAGTGCAGAGTGTATGGAAGTGCGTAGTATGTGCTGGAGAGGAATGTGGAGTGTATGGAGGTAGGTAGAATGTGCAGGTGAGGAGTGCAGAGTATACGGTGGTGGTTATATGTGCAGGATGGTGTCAGTAGGGCAGTGGATGGTGTTAGTAGTTTTTTATTTTTAATTTTTTTTTTCTCTAAATGCTTTTTGGGGGCTAGTGGATGGTGCCGGTAGGGCAGTGAATGGTGTCAGTAGAGCAATGGACAGTGCCAGAATTTTGTTTTTATTATTTTTTACAATTTTATTTTTTAATTTTTTTTACAATTTATTTTCTCACAATGATTGGGGAGGTAGTGGACAGTGTCAGTACGGCCGTGGATGGTGTCAGCTAGTTTTTTGTTTTTATTATTTTATTACCTATTATTTTTTACAATTTTCTTTTTCTTTTTTTTTAGATTTTTTAAAATATTGTTTTCACAGTGCTTCTGGCAAAGTTGGGGGGGGGGGGGGGGTATGGGGCACTGAACGGTGTCAGTAAAGCAGCGGATGATGTCAATAGTTTTTTATGTATTTATTTTTTTACAATTTAATTTGTTTTTCATTTTGTTTTCACAATGCTTTTTGGGGGGGAAGGGGTTGTAGCAGTGAAAGTGTTGGTAGGGCGGGGGATGATGTCAGTAGTTTTTTATTTTATGTTATTTTTTTAATTTTATCTCTTATTTTTATTGTAAAACAATTTAATTTTGTATTTTTTTTTTACAACAGTCCAACAGGCTTTGGTGAGATATCAGGAGTCCTGATATCTCCCCTTTGAGACAGATCAAGGGACTGAGGACCCAGATTCCACAGTTCCTTTTTTAGCAGTCTCAGCATTGAAGATGAATGAACAGAGACACAGCGGCTCCTGTTCATTCATAAACCTAAGTAAAGTAACACACAGTTTACTCTGCTCATTTATCAGAGGACACTAGAGTGATCGGTAGCGATCGCTCTGTGTCCAATTCAGAACAGGAAGGGGTCAGTAAATAACATATCTTCCTCCGTTCTCTATCCTGACACATCCCCCACAGCTGACGGGAGAGGAGAAGAGGGGAGCTGGCTGCAGGGTGGCAAGGTGGAGCAGAGGGGGAGTACACAGCGGGGTGGAGGAGGACACCAGGGCAGAGGAAGACATGGGGGCAGAGGAGGACACCGGGGCAGAGGAAGACACGGAGGCGAAGAAGGACATCGGAGCAGAAGAAGACACGGGGCAAAGGAGGACACAGGGAACAGTCGGGAAGATCGGTGCGGTGGGAGGGACAGCTGTGAGCACTGATCTCCCTGTATGACATTTTAACTGACAGCCGTGGGTGGGAGAGGAGGAGAAGCAGCTGTCAGCTCAGCTGAAAAGCTATACAGGGAGATCGGTGCTCACAGTTGTCCCCGCCACACCGATCATCCCCGGCTGTCAGGGGAAAATCATCCATGTGTGCAGGGTGGGTCACAGTGGGCCCCCCCCCCTCTAGGGCTTGTTTGCAGTGAACACCCTGCACACATGGTTGATATGCCACTAGCAAGTATGCATATGCCATGTGAGAGAAATAACCTGCAAATATGACAATTTTGTGAAAAAAAAATTCTTCATTTTTCAAAGGATTGTGGGAAAAATTACAACTTCAAATAACTCACCATTGTTTCTTACAAAATAACTTGGAATGTCTGCTTTCCAAAAAGGGGTATTTTTACTGTCCTGGCTTGTTAAGCCCCGTACACATGATCTGAAAATCGGACGACAGATTGTCCTTTTTTTTGCATGCCAGTCGCATATCAAACATGAAGAGTTTAATAAAGTTACGAAAATTCTCATATGACAGAATAAAAAATCGGAAGTGATGTCATGTGTTGTAATGTATTTGTATTGTATTTTCAATCGACAACTGTACTGATTAAATAAAAATCGTATGATCTGGTATCGAAAGAGAAAATTTTTTGTGATTGTCCGATTGGATAATATCGGATGAACTGTGGTGATCGGGTCACGAAACCTCTGTACTAACGATGCGATTATCGTACAATTTTCGGATCGTGTGTACGGCCCTTAAGGCTGGGTTCACACTGGTACGACACAAAAGTCGTGCTACAGCATTTAGGTGGGGATGTGACATAAGCCCTGGGACAATAGGGAGGGACTGCTGTAGCCGAGAAGTTGGAGGATGAAGCCGGTAAGGAGGAGGAAGTACAGGTGACTGCACTGTCACTACTGGACAAGACATGTGGCACTAGTATCACCAGCTCCAGTGGTCCACTCCATCCTGCAATATTTCCAGCTACCAGAAGATTGACCTAGTGCATGAAGGATATGTAGTATCCCTGCTCTGCTATGTGACTGGGAGGAGTAGGAAGAGAAAACTTGTGCATGCTGTGGCTTCATAGCACAGCCATTTTGATATAGAAAGGGCAGAAGTGCCCTGCGTTTAGATGGTGTGGCCTGACTACCACTTTGTCCTGCAGAACCTGCTCACCCTCTACTACCTCCACATTCAAAACCTCTGCCTCTCACTTTGGGCCTGCCTGAAATTTTTTTTTAGAGGGGGGGAATTGCCTAAACTGAATGACAGCTGTGGCAGTAGAACAGATAAATATGTGATGTTTGGGTGCATAAAGTATTTTACTTCACAGGTATGTGGCGACATGCTGTAAAGGACAGTTTTGCCTGTGTTAGCAACAATCCCGCCGTGTGGCAAATCCGATCATCCCTAGTCATTCCTTCCATGATATATTTAAAAAAAAAAAACATGAGGTATATTACTCTTTTCCAGCTGATTTCCAGGCAAACAACCAAATGCACAGTTGAAATACATGTATAGGAGATATATTTTACCTGCCAAAGGATGAGTAATTCCTAAGATTTACAAAGCCTTGCCAGGCAGCACAGTTAGGTTTCTTAATAGAAATGTGGCACTCACTCTTGTTTCATTGGAAAGTAACACAGAATAGTGCTCAGAGAGGTTGCCCCAGGAAATCCTACTGTGTTGTCACTTTGCATAATGCAGCATGGGTCTTGGTGCTCGCTTTCCCCAATCCTTGTTTTCAATGTAACCCAAAAGAAGGTACTTCAAGGGCACTTTCACCATACAACTCCCTTTATGGCCATTTGCCTCTAAGATAGCACATATGTTACACTTGAAATGGTTGTAAGACCAAACAGCTTTTAAATGTTATTAACTTTTGCTTCTTTTTTTAAATGAAATAATGAGAGTTATATGCATTGAACTACAGATACTCCTTGTTTAACGACTGCTCGGACTTACGACCAGCTCTCCCCACCTGAACGACATGCTGTACATCATTGTATTGTACAGTACAGTACATAATTTTCATTTGTGTTCTGTACTTTCGCAAATTAAAACAACTTTATTGAGTTGGAGTTTTGTGTTTAGACCTTTTTTTCACAATACAGTACAGTAGTTAAGAATGTTTAAAATATTGATTTCTTTTATATTGATATTGATATTGAAATATTGAAATATTGATTTCTATTGACTCCTCGTTAAGGCCGGGTTCACACTGGTATGACACGACTCTCATACTACTTTGGATCCGACTTTGCCCTGCGACTTGAAGTCCGACATGCTCCCGACTTCAATGAACAGGGATCCGACTTTGATCCCTGACAATACCAGGCACTGTGTCTGGTATGAATCTTTAGGGGGAACTCCATGCAAAATGTTAAAAAAACCTGCATGGGTCCCCCCTCCAAGAGCATACCAGGCCCTTTGGTTTGGTATGGATTTTTAGGGGAACCCCCACGCTGAAAAAACAGCATTGGGGTCCCCCCGGAAATTTATACCAGACCCTTATACGAGCACACAGCCCGGCAGGTCAGGAAAGGAGATGGGGATGAGCGAGTGCCTCAACCCCTCCTGAACCTGAACCAGGCCGCATGCAAACAACATCAGGGGATGGGTGCTTTGGGGCAGGGGGGCCCTGCGCCCCCCCCACCCCAAAGCACCTTGTCCCCATGTTGATGAGGAAAATGGCCTCTTCCCAACAACCCTAGCCTTTGATTGTTGGGGTCTGCGGGGGGCTTATCGGAATCTGGGAGCCCCCTTTAACAAGGGGGCCCCCAGATCCTGGCCCCCCACCCTATGTGAATGAGTATGGAGTACATTGTACCCCTACCCATTCACCTAAAAAAAAGTGTCAAAAATAAAACAGTACACAGGTTTTTAAAGTAATTTATTAAGCAGCTGCAGCGTCTCTTCCGACTTCTTCTCCCCTCTCCGGCTCTTCTGCCTCCTCTGCTTCATCTCCCCTTTTCGGCTCTTCTCCACTCTCTCTCTGGTTCTTCTCCCTCAGCCCGCAGTCTTCTGCCGGGTCTCCTCCTGCTGTCTTCATGCTCTTTTGCTCGCTTTTTTTGCCCGGTCTTCTCCACTGTCTTCTCCCTCTGTTCTTCTTCTTGACTCGACGCTCTCTCCCGCTCTAAAGCTGGGTGCCACTACTTATATTGGCATGGGGCAGGGTCATCGGAGCCATGCCCCTTATGACAGCACCACCCATCATGCCTCGGGCGGTGACGCCATAATGTGCAGGGCCTCTGGATGACATCACATGGTGACCCTGCCCCGAAGGGCCTGGTATGCTCTTGGAGTGGGAGCCTATGCCTTTTTAAAAAAAAAATTGGCGTGGAGTTCCCCTTCAAGATCATCAGAGCACAAGTCGCATGCCAAAGTTGGATCGGTCAAGACAGCGTTCCGACTTTGATCCGACTTCAGTGATATTCAATGGGCTGAAGTAGGATCAAAGTAGTGCAGGGAGTATTTTCAAAGTCGGACCAACTTGTGTCGGACCAGTTAAGACAGCTCCCACAGGGAAACATTGATTTTCACACGCCATGTGACATGAGCTCCCAATGTCGGAGCATTTGTTGTACCAGTGTGAACCCAGCCTTAACAACCAATTCGTTTAACGACCGGGCTTTGGAACGGAACCTGGACGTTAAGTGAGGAGTACCTGTATATTCTTTTGGATTACAGCCAGATTGCTTGGCTGTTTTTTCAACAGAAACACTTTTATTTTCAGGAGCCATCCAGCCTTCTTTTCCCAAATGTAAACAGCGATCATGCACTCCAGAAGGGTAAGCAGCTGTTGGGAGGACTCTAAATACTTCCATGCTTCTTTTGTGCACCTTGAGGATAAATTGCTTCACAGTATCTGCAGCTACAGTTGACAGGGATAACTTCTTTTAATTTACACTAGTGCGGTGACCTGCATTTTTCTTTGTTCTATTCTCACTGAAATGCAGCCTGCAGTTGTGCTGTAGTGTTCTGTGATAAAATGCATACATGCTGCATCATAGTTGCCAACATTGTGAAAAAATTTTTAGGGACACTTTTTTGGCTGTAGGCGGAGTCTTCTTATAATTAGGGGGCGGGGCATGCGTGTGTGGGTGTGGCACTGGGGGAAATAAAAATGCGGCGCGCGAAGCGGCGAAAAATGGGCGTGGTTTACGTGAAATAGTGGGCGTGTCTTAAATGGGCGTGGCTCAAAGGGGGTGTGGTTAGAGTCTGAGATGAATGAGGGATGGAGAAGGAAAGGGGGGGAGAGGGATGGAGGGACAGCAGCCAAAGATCCTACACAACAATAGAAATATGTGTATTCTAGAAAGTTTAACAATCAGCAGATAAAGATACTCCAAACACCTGGTGTTAGCAATCAATCATCCCGGCACCATGATTGTTATGGTGTCAGGATGATTGAAGCCCATTATTTCTATTATTACATTGTAATGTAAAATTAAATCATTCAACTCACCATAATGCCGAATCAGTGGGATCCCTGAGCGTGTCACCTGCCACGTTGCCTGCCACCAGCAGAGTCCTTCCTTGCATCAGGTGCCCCAGCAGAGTCCGTCCTTGCATCAGGTGTCCCAGTAGAGTCCGTCCTTGCATCAGGTGCCATCAGCAGAGCCCCCCTTACATCAGATGTCTCCAGCTGTGCCCCTCTTACATCAGATGTCCCCAGCGGACCCCCCCTCACATCAGGAGTCCCCAGTGGACCCCCCTCATCAGGCGTCCCCAGCGGACCCTCCTCTCACACCAGGAGTCCCCAGCGGACCCCCCTCACATCAGGATTCCCCAGCGGTGCCCCCCCTCACATCAGGAGTCCCCAGCGAAGCCCCCTCCTCACATCAGAAGTCCCCAGCGGTGCCCCCTCCTCACATCAGAAGTCCCCAGCGGTGCCCCCTCCTCACATCAGAAGTCCCCAGCTGTGCCCCCCCTCACATCAGGAGTCCCCAGCGGAGCCCCCTCCTCACATCAGAAGTCCCCAGCGGTGCCCCCTCCTCACATCAGAAGTCCCCAGCGGTGCCCCCTCCTCACATCTGGAGTCCCCAGCGGAGCCCACTCTCACATCTGGAGTCCCCAGCGGACCCCCTCACATCAGGAGTCCCCAGCGGAGCCCCCTCCTCACATCAGAAGTCCCCAGTGGTGCCCCCTCCTCACATCAGGAGTCCCCAGCGGAGCCCCCTCCTCACATCAGAAGTCCCCAGCGGTGCCCCCTCCTCACATCTGGAGTCCCCAGCGGAGCCCCCTCTCACATCTGGAGTCCCCAGTGGACCCCCTCACATCAGGAGTCCTCAGACAATCCCCCCTTACATCAGGAGTCCCCAGCGGAGCCCCCCTCACATCAAGATTCCCCAGTGGTGCCCCCCCTCACACCAGGAGTCCCCAGCAAACCCCCCCTCACACCAGGAATCCCCAGCGGAGCCCCCCCTCACACCAGGAGTCCCCAGCGGAGCCCCCCTCACATCAGGAGTCCCCAGCGGACCCCCCTCTACATCAGGAGTCCCCAGCGGACCCCCCTTACATCAGGAGTCCCCAGCGGACCCCCCTTGCATCAGGAGTCCCCAGCGGACCCCCCCTTATATCAGGAGTCCCCAGTGGACCCCCTTACATCAAGAGTCCCCAGCGGACCCCCCCTTACATCAGGAGTCCCCAGCGGACCCCCCTTACATCAGGAGAGTCCCCAGCGGACCCCCCCTTACATCAGGAGTCCCCAGCGGACCCCCCCTCACAGCAGGAGCCCCCAGCGGAGCCCCCCCTCACATCAGGAGTCCCCAGCGGACCCCCCTTACATCAGGAGTCCCCAGCAGACCCCCCTCACATCAGGAGTCCCCAGCGTAGCCCCCCCTCACATCAGGAGTCCCCAGCGGACCCCCCCTCACACCAGGAGTCCCCAGCGGACCCCCCTTACATCAGGAGTCCCCAGCGGAGCCCCCCTCACATCAGGAGTCCCCAGCGGACCCCCCTTACATCAGGAGTCCCCAGCGGACCCCCCTCACATCAGGAGTCCCCAGCGGAACCCCCCTCACATCAGGAGTCCCCAGCGGAGCCCCCTTACATCAGGAGTCCCCAGCGGAGCCCCCTTACATCAGGAGTCCCCAGCGGACCCCCCTTACATCAGGAGTCCCCAGCGGACCCCCATTGCATCAGGAGTCCCCAGCAGACCCCTCCTTACATCAGGAGTCCCCAGCGGACCCCCTTACATCAAGAGTCCCCAGCGGACACCCCCTTACATCAGGAGTCCCCAGCGGACCCCCTCTTACATCAGGAGAGTCCCCAGCGGACCCCTCCTTACATCAGGAGTCCCCAGCGGACCCCCCTCACAGCAGGAGCCCCCAGCGGAGCCCCCCATAACATCAGGAGTCCCCAGCAGAGCCCCCCTTACATCAGGAGTCCCCAGCGGACCCCCCTTACATCAGGAGTCCCCAGCGGACCCCCCCTTACATCAGGAGAGTCCCCAGCGGACCCCCCCTCACAGCAGGAGTCCCCAGCAGAGCCTGGTCTAACAGAAACCAGCTCTATCTCTCCCTGTACCTCATCCTCAGACACCCATGCAGTGTCTGTGCAGCTGAAGCTGATACACGGGGCGGAGGGGCGGCGGCGACGGCGGCGGCAGATGATAACATCCTTCTTGTGTTCAGTGGAGAGCGGGGAGGGGTCGCCAATCCCTGCAGCCAATAGGCACACTGAAGAGAGAAGCCGATTGGCTGCCCCTCTCCTCTGCACTAAACACAAGGGGGAATAATACTCGTGGCGGCGGCGGCCATGTTTTTGTAGCTGCTGCCGTTTTTTATTAAAAACATTCCTGATTTTCTCGGGACAAACTCAAAACCCCGGGAAAATTATCGGGACAGTCCTAAATCAGGACGAGGGTCCCAAATTCGGGATTGTCCCAGGAAAATCGGGACTGTTGGCAACTATACTGCATTTTGTCACAATGCACTGGACAGGATCGCATATCAATGTACAGTAGTGCAACGCACTGTGCTGTTGTTCGATGACATGAATGAAGTGTTTCTTTTGTACACCTAAAATAAAGTTAGTTTGAAGAGAAAATTTTAAAAAAGGGAGCTGTGTAATGTGCTGAATCACTGACCTCACTGCCCCCTACCGAAGGCTTCCTGCAGCCGGAACTGACAGCTGCTGAACAGTAAACCTCAATTATTTTTTTAATTACACAAAGCTTTTTATGCTTTGCAGGATTTCGGAGGGAGAAAGATATATATTTGTTTTAACATCAAATGAGTTTACTGCCGTACAGTGCATGCATGAGATGAAGTACATGACACCATGCGCTTCATCTCAGTATGCGCAGTATCAGAATACTGCTCTCGCAGTTTAGGAATGGGATGTCCCTGAAGGTGCTAGTAACGTTGTCTTCACAGGGGGCATCTGCGCAAACAAGGCTCATGTCATAGTGTCTTAATGGGAACCAGGAAATGTATTTATTCATTTATTTCAGGTACTTATATAGCGCTGTCAATTTACGCAGCGCTTTACATATATATTGTACATTCACATCAGTCCCTGCCCTCAAGGAGCTTACAATATAAGGTCCCTAACTCACATTTATAAGTACACATACTAGGGTCAATTTAGGCACGATCATGGAAAAAAAAAGGTAAATATATAAAAAACTGTTTTTGTTTTTGTTTTTATTAAACAGTGTTAGGATTTCACATCAGCTTGCAGTGATGCATACTGATGTGAAATTCAGAAAAAGGGGGAAAGGTCCACTTGAAATGAATAACAAATGTTCACATAGATATGTGCTTTATTTTGATTTCCCATCTTTTTATGTGATGGTTTGCAGACACTATACCTATTTTGCTGCATTAGTACATAAATCAGCTCTGCAAATAAGAAAGATGTGCTGTCTCCAACAAAAATCAGACTTGTAATGATCAGCAGGATATGAACTAAGTCTGATAGGGAACCTCCAGTGGGTGTGAGGTGTTACCTAATATCTGATCCTTTCCCATGACCTCTGACTTGCAGGACAAGGAAAAAAGGAGGGTTTTTAGCCATCCAAAGAGTGACTGCACACCCCCTCCTCAAATCCTCAGCATGCAACGTGACCTTAAATCAATAACTCCCTTTTTTGTTCTGAAGCACAAGATTCCATCTGGCTGAAGGAAGATCCCAGTCAATCTTCATTCATTGCTATGGTGTGATATATCTGGACACAAAAGCTAATTTCATACTGGTGATTTATAGGGAACGTTTTTTTTTTTTTTTATGATTATAGAGAATACATTTGTAAAACAATATTTTTATTGTAATCATTTTCACATTTTGGCATTTCTTGTGACCAGCGTGGCTTACAATATGATTGAAAACAATTCTGTTCATACATATTCATGTGCAAGGGTCAGCAAACACTTTAGAAGGAACATTGCAAAGTTTATTTACAGTGATTTATACATCAGATCTAAAAGTTGGGACTGAAACATTTAGAATGCATTTCATCTCATATTATCTGTGTGGCCACATACTACTTATGACTGATATGAGCAATGCTTGTGATCTGCAAATTGGTTCACAAAAAGGGTGGAGTGGCAAATGTTGTGTTTTTTGATTTGCCTGAAATTATGCAAGCAAATGCTGAGAGACATGAAACTCATGAATCGCAATTGCTTGGATTTCTGAATTGCATGCTAATATTGGATCCAGTCAGGATTTATGATTGTTCTGATTCAGACTCCAACAGTTATCACTGGGGTGGCACAGTGGTGTAGTGGGTAGCACTTTCACCTAGCAGTAAGAAGGGTTGCTGGTTCAAATCCCAACCATGACACAACCTGCCTGGAGTTTGCATGTTCTCCCTGTGCCTGCGTGGGTTTCCTCTGGGTACTCCGGTTTCCTCCCACACTCCAAAGACATGCTGGTAGGTTAATTGGATCCTGGCTAAATTGTCCCTAGTATGTATGAATGTGAGTTAGGGACCTTAGATTGTAAGCTCCTTGAGGGTAGGGACTGATGTGAATGTACAATGTATATGTAAAGTGCTGCGTAAATTGACAGCGCTATATAAGTAACTGAAATAAATAAATAATCAGGTAGTCTGATTATATGGTAATACAAGGGTTATGAACAACTGCATCAGTCCCAAAAAAATCAGTGTGCTATAACAAATCTGAGATAGGATAAGCATTTTTTGGTTTTCTCGATAAGATTAAAAATTATAGTCGGCGTCTTAAAAAAAAAAAAAAAAAAAAAGTTCACATTACCTGCCTAATTTAACCAATCAGATTATTGCATTTATATTAGGCAGGCAATAGAAAAGTGACAAATAGAAAATAATTGCATTTCAAGGGAACAATCCCACTCATTGTTGTGCTTAACTTTTTAAGGTTGCTCATAGACGCTAGAGGCTTTGTCAGATGTGCAGGTACAATTCAATCCAGTTCAAAAAAAGAGTGCTCTACAAATTTCCATGGTTGCTTCTCCTGATATAGTATGTTAATGCAGAAGGGAGGGGCTGAAAGACTGCTCACATAGCTTCTCAAGTTGGGATAGAAATACAGATTATGTATTCTAACCTGCATGATTGATTGTTTCCACAAGCAGCTGGCCACCAATATTAAAGGTGAACACATTTAAGTTGAAAGCGTAAATGGCTTGACTGGGCATCTCTGATCTCTTGTTAATTTTAAATTTAAAGCCCAAATCCGGACACAAGAAAAAAATATCCTTCTAGTTCCCCCCACCACACACTGCAA
Source organism: Aquarana catesbeiana (assembly GCF_042186555.1). Lineage (NCBI taxonomy): Eukaryota > Metazoa > Chordata > Amphibia > Anura > Ranidae > Aquarana > Aquarana catesbeiana. Next base: position 196,980,459 of record NC_133330.1, on the reverse strand, counting down.
GGGTTAAAGCGGTAGTAAACCTATAATAAGGCTTATGCCGCGTACACACGAGCGGACTTTACGGCGGACTTGGTCCGGCGGACTTTTCGTCGGACTTTGTTGGCTCCTTGCGCCGGACTTAAAAACGGACGGACTTGGCCACACACGCTCACTGCAAAAGTCCGCTGGTTTGGAACGCGGTGACGTATAGCACGTACGACGGGACTAGAAAAAGGAAGTTCAAGCCCCACTACGGCACCCTTTGGGCTCCTTCTGCTAATCTTGTGTTTATCTCGTGTTAGTAGAAGTTTGGTTAGAGACGATTCGCGCTTTTCACACTTCAGCTTATTTCGTTCGTTTTCTGCGGTTCAGTTTGTGCTTGTGAGGTTTGTATCTGTTTTTCAGTGCGTGTTGGTCAGTTCGTAACCTGCCTTGCAGGCCGTTCTGGTCCGCTCGTTCCTGATTTTCAGGTCGTTCTTCATAGGCCTTGCTGTTCTTCAGTGCATTTGTTATAAGTTTGTTTGTTTGAGCAGCCGACCGTTTTGAAGCCATGTCGCATGGACGTACTCGTTCTCGAGTTCGTGCTGTGTGGGGACTTGGTGTTGGGGTTAATACTTTGACCCGAGTCCAGTCCATGAACAGGGCGAGGAGGAGTTCATGGACCAAGAATTGGTTGCACCAGCGTGACCAGTTCTCTCATATGCCTTTGCTCCGTGAGCTCCGTGAGAATAATCCTGAGGATTTCAGGAATTTTCTCAGGATGACGGACCCCGTCTTTGAGCGTCTGCTGGCTATGCTGACCCCCTATATCAGCAGGCAGGATACCTGCATGAGGCAAGCCATCAGTGCGGAGCAGAGGCTAGTTGCCACGTTACGTTACTTGGCGACAGGGAGAAGTCTTCAGGACTTGAAGTTCTCAACAGGCATCTCCCCCCAGGCTCTGGGGATCATAATCCCAGAGACCTGTTCTGCTATTATTCAGGTCCTGCAGAAGGAATATATGAAGGTAAGTTTTATCCTTTAACATTACATGATATGTATAAAATGTTTTTTGATGTATTGTAGAACTGTCCTCTTTACCTAATTGCCATGCTTTCAATATGCTGTGAATGTCCCCTTTATCTTCGTGCATGCCTATTTTAATCATTTATTGCCCTACATGCATAATTTCTTTCATTAACCTCCCCACCATGCAATCCTGGGTCCATTTATATCTCTAGCCTATAGTCCCTTGAACAATGTATATTGTCTGCTCCATTGTCTTGTTTGTCCCTCCCCCACCCCACAAATGTTTGAACCAGTCAGGTGTGTTTGTTAACCTAATTAGAACCCCTCCACCCACATTCAAATGTATCAATGGGCCATCAGAGGGGGTGAGTAATCTTATAAGTGTGCCTTATGTTTTTCAACATTTCAATTACAAACACACATATTAATAATATTTGACTGCTGTTGTTTACTAATGTTTTGGTGTAATCTGATATACAATTTATGTTTTAAAGTCCTTATCTTATTTTTTTTGCACTCCACAGTTTCCTTCAAGTACACAGGAATGGCAGACTGTGGCCTCCCAGTTCGCTGACCGTTGGGACTTTCCCAACTGTGTAGGGGCGATTGACGGGAAGCATGTCCGGATTGTGCCACCACCGCATTCGGGGTCTTATTTCTATAACTACAAGGGGTTCCATAGTGTAGTTTTGATGGCGGTGGTCTCGGCACATTTAGACTTTATGTTTGTGGATGTGGGGAAGAACGGCCGGATGTCTGATGGAGGAGTCTTTGCACAGACCGAGCTGTGCCATCATCTCCAGACCGGTGGCCTGGAATTGCCACCTGATGACGAGAATGTGGATGGACTCCCCTCAGTTTTTATTGCGGATGAAGCATTTGCTCTCGGTGAGAACTTGATGAGGCCATTCCCCCAAAGGACACTCACCCCTGAGAGGAGGGTATTTAATTATCGGCTGGCCAGAGCAAGAAGAGTTGTGGAGAATGCCTTTGGGATTCTGGCCAGCCGGTTCCGTTTATTCCTTTCTTCAATTAATTTGGCGGACTATAAACTAAACTACGTCATCCTTGCTTGCTGCATCTTGCTTAACTTTTTAAGGAGACATTCAGCAACATATCTATCCTCTGTTGGGCCTGAGGCCAGCCTGGAACAGGATAGCACTTTGACAGGCCTAGAAATTGGCCGTATTGGCTTGGCCCCCCGAACCGCACGTCAAGTGCGTGACCGTTATGTCAATTATTTTAATGGTCGGGGGGCCATTGCTATTCAGCAACAGCTGTAAGTTTCTTACAAAAATAAAAAAGAAAATTGTTTTATCTAAATATCTTGTTTTTATTGTTGTTTACATTTAAGTTATGTCTGTCTCCTAGTGCACTTGTAGTAGTGTCAAGTGCATTTAGCTTTAGTTAATCAAGCCCACAAAAACAAACCACAAAATTTGACTTCAAGAATCAGCCACACACATTGTATTGCGTAAAAAATTTTACTTTGTGCACATTGAAAGGTGCATTTTTAACAAAAATTTTTTTCTTTTTTTTCTTTTTATTTTTTGTTAAATTATTTTACGTTGTGTAAAAAATTTTTGTTTTACAAAATTATTCAAGGCATATTTTCACAAATATATAGACCTTTATATAAAAAGATTTACATAAACAACAGTGTTTTTAAAAACCAAACAAAAAAAAAAAGAACTTACAAAGTTCAACATTTAGAGAACGGTGCATGTAATGTCACCCTTGCAGAAATTGTTAATTTAGAAGATGCTCAAAATTGACCTTTACAAAAGGGTCAAGTCAACATGTGCTATCTCCTATCATGGGTGAGCAATGTACGTGTTTTGTGTGTGCAATCCCATTTTTGGTTCCGCTCACCACCAAAGATTTTTCTGGATGAAGGGGTTGCAAACACAAAAGAAGTACATTGCTAACCCATGATGGAAGATAGCACATGATGACACACCGTGTGCATCACAATGTAAATTTGGGTATACCCCAAAAATTTAAAATACTATTTTTTTAACAAACAAACTTCACAAGGAAATGAAGAACATGATTGATGTTTTTAGGCCAATGGTGATTATATTCGGCCCAAAACATCAATCATGTTCTTCATTTCCTGTTGCATGGAGTCCAGGCGAAGTTGCATGCTGTGAATTTGGTCACGCATTTGATCGATCTGGCCATTCCACAGCATTATCTGGCCAATTAGTCTTTGCGCACTGTCTGTGGTGAAGTGCTCTGCCGCTTGGCCTTCCACAACCAGAAACTCACCTAAAATGAGTGAATAAAAACAAGGTTTACAATATGCACGCCAAAATACAGTAACTCAAGCTGGGGTGTCAGTCACTCACTTGGTGGGCTTGAAACCTCACACACTTCCTCCACCTCTCCTTCCTCAAGGTCGTCGGGTGGGCGTGGTCTTGGGCTGGGGCTTGGGGTATCTTCAGCCTCAGGCTGGTGACTTGGGGGGGTCCTGAGATTCTTGGATTGTTGTCTGAGTCTTTTCTCCCCTATGAGAATTGAACAAAAGGTATAGTTAAAACACACTGATATTTTAGCTTTTAATAAATAAAGTAAAACGTTGGTTATGAGTTGTGGCCAATTTTTCATCATAATAAATGTTGAAGACAGGATGAACATTACCTCTGAACAACAATTATAAACAATGCTCATTTTCGGGCAAGTTTCACAGATGCTGACACCTCAATGATCTCCTATGTGTATTACCCCTCTAAAATGTATTTATGGTCACATAGTACACTAGTGCTCGTGAGTCCAGATGTGGAAACAGCTGATGTGTCCTGTCCCTACATTACACTGAATCATTTTTGATGAAGCATTATATTTTCAAACACACCTACACCACATCAACTAATTGTGGGAATTCGACAAATTATCAAGACATAAATGTATGTCCAACCTTGTCCCTTCGTATTTGGCGAAAAAATAACGTCACTTTATAAAGTATCATATCTATTCTAAAGAACGGTCTTTACGAACGATGCTGAAAAAACTCCCAAAATAAGGATCAGCATGCAAGTTAAGTATCTCAATAGTAAAACACAAGTACTTACTTTTTTTAAGCAGCTTCTTTATTCGCCAATATTGTTCTGGCTCCCGACTTTTGATGTCAGACCACCGCTTCCTCAATTGTTCTTTCGAACGTTTTGTACCAAATTTCTCTTCAAGAGCGGTGACAACTGAGGACATTATTTTGTCCTTCCTCATATTCGGTCGTGTGTACGGTCCTTTTTTGCCATCGTAGTCCTCCCTTCTCAATATGGACACCATCTCCACCATCTCTTCAAAAGCCATGTTGGTGGCCTTATATCTCCTCCGGGATGTGGATGTTTGGGGCTCCGGGGTTTCCTCCGCGCTACTTCCACTTAATCTCTCCGCCATCTTTTGCTATCTACTCCCACTGCGCAATGAAGAGTGAAGGGGCGGGGCCAAATTGTACTTACGAACGTCAGGGGCGGGCGACGCAGGCGGAGCATGACACATGCACAGTGTATATAAAGCTATTACGATGGCCTACGTATGTCCGTGCGGAAGTAGCGAGCGTCACAAACGAAGGTAAGATTAAAGTGTGTGTGTATGTGTCCCCTAGATTACAACCCAAACTAATCCTGTGATTTGGGACTGACATTTAAGTTTGGATCTTGTGTCTTGTCTTGCAGAAAAAATGAATCCCTTTAAAGAGGAAGAATTTTTGGGCCAATTTATTGAGCTCTATGAGGACAAGAAAAACCTGTGGGAGGTCAAACACCCCCTATATTATAATAGGGATGTTAGGAAGGCAACACTGGGCACACTTTTAGAGTTTGTGAAGACTCGACTCCCCCAGGCAGACCTCAAGTTTGTGGACAAGAAGATTGGTATCTTGCGAAACATGTATAAGCGGGAACACAAAAAAATCCAGGAGTCGCTCAGATCCGGGGCAGCAGCTGACCAAGTATATGTACCCAAGTTGTGGTACTACAACAAACTGCGATTCCTGGATGACCAGACCGAAGCCAGGCAATCACTTTCCACTCTTCCCCCCACCCTTCCCTCCAGCCTTCCCTCCACTTTTCCCTCCAGCCTTCCATCCACCTCCACCCCAGCTGAGGAGTCCCAGGATGACCTGGGCCTTTTCAGCATTGATGAAGTTGATGCGCCCAGCTTCAGCCAGGTATCCTTTTTTTTTAAATTTGGGATTGTGTAAATGTTATTAATGATGTTAAGGTGTTAATTTTGAAAGTGCTTCCTAAAAAATCACTTCTGCACAAAGAGTAATATGTAGACATATCACTAGACAGTAGTGGCCAAATATATACTTCACTTCAGATCTTGTTGATCATCTGAAATAATGGTGTTGTCAAATAGATAGCCTTTACTATTTTGTGTAATTATATTTGAAAGTCATGAGCTGAAAATTGTGTGTGATTGCATAACACAAAATTACAACTTATGTCCCTTTTTTTGACACAGGATGACCTCAGCCAGGAGGAGGCCTTGCCCAGTGGGAGAGAGGAGGAGGCCTTGCCCAGTGGGAGAGAGGAGGAGGCTGTGGCTGGGCCAAGTCGAAGCCGCACAGAGTGTCAGGTGCCTCCCCTCCGCATTCTCCACAAAAGGCCCAGGAGAATGACACCAACTGAGCAGGAATCCCTAGACCTCATACGGGAAGCAAGCCTCCCAATGCAGAGGAGGCGTATGGCACCTATATAGCCAGCAGATTGCTGGAGTTGGAAAAGGGCCAACGCCTCCTCTGTGAGGGTCTGATTTTTGAGGCTTACCAGAAGGGCTTGAGAGGGGAGCTTACTGCTACCACATATCTGGCAGATGAAGCCACTCCTCCTCCTCCTCCTCCTCCTGCCCCAAGTACACCACCAGAGGCACAACCTCCAAGGAAGGCTGCAGAGAAGCGTAGAGGGAAGGCTCCACGGAAGAGTCGAAAGTGATTGCCTGGTTTCTGTCTGGTCTGACTGTGCTCCCTGTGCTCCCTATAGTCGCAAGATACCAATTTTCTTGTCCTCAAACTTGATGTGTGTCCTGGGGGACGAAAGGCTTCCCAGATTCTAAAAGTGTCTCCAGTGTTGCCTTCCTAATATTTTTTAGAATAAACTAAATACATTTTTGGTTACCTTATAATTTTTGCTTATGTCTTTTGATTAAAAAACGCCTTTTTCTTTGGGAGTAGGCAGGTACAGGTCCAAAAGACTATGGGGTTGATTTGAGAAAAGCAAATAGTCTGTGCACTTTGCAGAGGGCAGTTGCCCTCTGCAAGTGCAATTGCTCCAGAGCATCAGAAATTATTTAAAAGCTTGACTTTGCAAAGAGTACCCAATCCTGTGCAAGTAAAAAAAAAAAAAAAAAAATTAGTCCAAAATCGATTTTAAAATTTATAATTTATGGAGATCTGGCTTTTACAAAATATTATATTAGTCATGGCAGGAGGATAAATCATGAAGAAAGTAGTTTGTGAGAACTCTGTGTGAATATAAAGCAGAAAAAAAACTTCATTCCTCTCGCATTATCAATCCTAAAAAAAGGCTGTATTAAAAGACGACAGAAGAGGAATGTGCTAGCTTCAAGACGAAGGCTAGTTTTACCAGACCGAGCGCTTCCGTCTTGTAATTGCTTCAGAGCATGCGTCAGTTTGAGTTCGTCGGACTAGCACACAGACGATCGGTTTGTCCGCTAGAAAGAAGAGTCCGTCTGATAAATTTTAAACAAGTTTCAAATCTAAGTCCGTCCAACTTTTGAGCAAACAAAGTCCGCTGGAGCCCACACACGATCGAATTGTCCGACGAAACCCAGTCCGCCGGACCAAGTCCGCCGTAAAGTCCGCTCGTGTGTACGCGGCATTACCTGTAAGTAAAATGAGCATACCCTAAATGTGCATGGTTTAGGAGATGTTTACTCTGCATGCAGCCAGTGAAATCACTGGCGCTTGCGCTCTGAAGGTCAGGCATACCATGCCGGTGCTTCAGAGCTTCATGCCAGAACTGAGGGCTCTTGTGGGCATGCGCAGGAGTGACATCATCACAGCTCTGGCCAATCACATAGCCAGAGTGCGCAAACCTGGAAAAATGACGGGGGAACATGTCAGCCCTCTTAGTGGTGACATTACAGTGCTGGAGGGCTTTGTTCCAAGGTGAGTATTTCATAATGTGCTAGTATGCAATGCCATTGCCTTGCAAGTTTTTTATTTTTGCAACATCCACGATTTACAACCACTTTAAAGGCTCGTTTTTGCTTAGGGGTAGAGAAATAAGGTGTAATTGCTTACCATATTTCTTGCTCCAGCTGTGTTCCTCCAGCAGTGCAACTAGTCCTCCGAATTCTTCTCTCTAAGGTGCTCCCAGTCACAGTCACACTCCTGCCTCATACATGTACAGTGTAGAATTAAAAAGTGATTGTAAATGATCACAACCCATTCAGTTTAAAATAGAAATGAAAGGCAAAACATTTAGGTATAGATATAAAAAAACATTATAAATATATTTTTCCCTTTTTTATAAGTAATCACATTCTCTCTGTTCTCAGCTGCATAAGTGAATGGCTGTGCAGCAGGGGCGTGTCAGGACAAGTCTGATCATTGGAGGGTAGCGGTACCCCCGTGAGGGCTGCTAATAGACTCTGCTAATAGAATCTTTGCTCCAGCCACTAAGCTCTTCATCAACAAGCCTGAATCCTGCTTGTTCAGGGCTTGAATAGCCAGGTGGCATTGCGGATCCTCATCCTGATCTCTTTTTGTATTTCTTTTGGACAATTGAGGAAGACCCTCACCTTGGAATTGTGTCAGCCCACAGTAGTGTCTGGGTATCCCCGAGGGGTGAACTCCAATGGATTCGGCTGCAACATCTCCCTTCATCTTCTGAGCCATGCCTTGGCACAAAGCCCGTACACCTTCTGTAGTCACATAGGCCCAATCTCCTGGCTCCTCCTGCCGACTAAGAGGTCTATGAGATAAGGCATCTGCATCTCGATTTCCTGCCCCAGATCGGTACTTTAAACTGAATTGGAATCCAGCAAGAGCGGCCAGCCATTTATGTCCTGTTGCATCCAACTTTGCCGAAGTCAGAAGGTAGGTCAAAGGATTATTATATGTCTTTACTATGAACTCAGCTCCATACAGGTAATCCTCAGTTTGTCTACTTCAGCCCATTTTAGAGCCAGGAACTCCAGCTTGTGGACGTGGTAGTTTCTTTCTGTTGGAGTAAGACTGCGACTCACATAAGCCACCAATCTGAGACCACTGTCTTGTTCTTGGTAGAGAACGCCTCTCAAACCATCTCTACTGGTGTCTACATGAAGTTCATAAGGCTTGCCAGGGTCAGCATAAGCCAAAACCGGGGCTTCGGTGAGACTCTTCTTTAGGTGCCAAAATGCCTCTTCACACTGATGAGTCCATTAATCTTGTACCGTTTCTCCCTTCCTACAACAGCCAGACTTCGAGCAATCCTAGCAAAATTTGATACAAACCTTCGATAATAAGAGCAGAATCCCAGCAAGGATCTTAATTCAGTCGCAGTTCTTGGCCTGGGCCATGTAGTAATGGCTAGGGATGAGCTTCGAGTTCGAGTCGAACTCATGTTCGACTCGAACATTGGCTCTTCGCAAGTTCGCCGAACAGCGAACAATTTGGGGTGTTCGCATTCGAATGCCGCAGAACACCCTTTAAAAGTCTATGGGAGAAATCAAAAGTGCTAATTTTAAAGGCTTATATGCAAGTTATTATCATAAAAAGTGTTTGGGGACCCGGGTCCTGCCCCAGGGGACATGGATCAATGCAAAAAAAAGTTTTAAAAACGGCAGTTTTTTCAGGAGCAGTGATTTTAATAATGCTTAAAGTCAAACAATAAAAGTGTAATATCCCTTTAAATTTCGTAGCTGGGGGGTGTCTATAGTATGCCTGTAAAGGGGCACATGTTTCCCGTGTTTAGAACAGTCTGACAGCAAAATGACATTTCGAAGGAAAAATTACATTTAAAACTACCCGCGGCTATTGCATTGCCGACAATACACATAGAAGTTCATTGATAAAAACGGCACGGGAATTCAACACAGGGAAACCCCAAACCAAAATAAAAAAAAACAAATGACGTGGGAGTCCCCCTAAATTCCATACCAGGCCCTTCAGGTCTGGTATGGATATTAAGGGGAACCCCGGCCAAAATTAAAAAAAAAAATGACATGGGGTTCCCATTAAATTCCATACCAGACCCTTCAGGTCTGGTATGGATTTTAAGGGGAACCCCGTGCCAAAAAAAAAAAAAAAAAAACGGCGTGGGGTCCCCCCAAAAATCCATACCAGACCCTTATCCGAGCACGCAACCTGGCAGGCCGCAGGAAAAGAGGGGGGGACGAGAGTGTGCCCCCCCTGAACCGTACCAGGCCACATGCCCGCAACATTGGGAGGGTGCTTTGGGGTAGTCCCCCAAAACACCTTGTTCCCATGTTGATGAGGACAAGGGCCTCATCCCCACAACCCTGGCCGGTGGTTGTGGGGGTCTGCGGGTGGGGGGCTTATCGGAATCTGGAAGCCCCCTTTAACAAGGGAACCCCCAGATCCCGGCCCCCCCCTGTGTGAAATGGTAAGGGGGTACTTACCCCTACCATTTCACTAAAAAACTGTCAAAAATGTTAAAAATGACAAGAGACAGTTTTTGACAATTCCTTTATTTAAATGCTTCTTCTTTCTTCTATCTTCCTTCATCTTCTTCTGGTTCTTCTGGCTCTTCTGGTTCTTCCTCCGGCGTTCTTGTCCAGCATCTCCTCCGCGGCGTCTTCTATCTTCTTCTCCTCGGGCCACTCCGCACCCATGGCATGGAGGGAGGCTCCCGCTCTTCTCTTCATCTTCTTCTTCATCCTCTTCTCTTCTTCCTTCTTCTCTTCTTCATTTTCTTCTCCGGGCCGCTCCGCATCCATGCTGGCATGGAGGGAGGCTCCCACTGTGTGACGGAGTCTCCTCGTCTGACGGTTCTTAAATAATGGGGGGCGGGGCCACCCGGTGACCCCGCCCCCCTCTGACGCACTGTGACTTGACGGGACTTCCCTGTGACGTCACGGGGAATGCCACAGGGAAGTCCCATCATGTCCCGTGCATCAGAGGGGGCGGGGTCACCGGGTGGCCCCGCCCCCCGTTATTTAAGAACCGTCAGACGAGGAGACGCCGTCACACAGCGGGAGCCTCCCTCCATGCCAGCATGGATGCGGAGCGGCCCGGAGAAGAAAATGAAGAAGAGAAGAAGGAAGAAGAGAAGAGGATGAAGAAGAAGATGAAGAGAAGAGCGGGAGCCTCCCTCCATGCCATGGGTGCGGAGTGGCCCGAGGAGAAGAAGATAGAAGACGCCACGGAGGAGATGCTGGACGTGAACGCCGGAGGAAGAACCAGAAGAGCCAGAAGAACCAGAAGAAGATGAAGGAAGATAGAAGAAAGAAGAAGCATTTAAATAAAGGAATTGTCAAAAACTGTCTCTTGTCATTTTTAACATTTTTGACAGTTTTTTAGTGAAATGGTAGGGGTAAGTACCCCCTTACCATTTCACACAGGGGGGGGGCCAGGATCTGGGGGTTCCCTTGTTAAAGGGGGCTTCCAGATTCCGATAAGCCCCCCGCCCGCAGACCCCCACAACCACCGGCCAGGGTGTGGGGATGAGGCCCTTGTCCTCATCAACATGGGGACAAGGCACCCTCCCAATGTTGAGGGCATGTGGCCTGGTACGGTTCAGGAGGGGGGGCGCACTCTCGTCCCCCCCTCTTTTCCTGCGGCCTGCCAGGTTGCGTGCTCGGATAAGGGTCTGGTATGGATTTTTGGGGGGACCCCACGCCGTTTTTTTTTTTTTTTTTGGCACGGGGTTCCCCTTAAAATCCATACCAGACCTGAAGGGTCTGGTATGGAATTTAGGGGGAACCCCACGTCATTTTTTTTTTAAATTTTGGTTCGGGGTTTCCCTGTGTTGAATTCCCATGCCGTTTTTATCAATTAACTTCTATGTGTATTGTCGGCAATGCAATAGCCGCGGGTAGTTTTAAATGTAATTTTTCCTTCGAAATTTAATTTTGCTGTCAGACTGTTCTAAACACAGGAAACATGCGCCCCTTTACAGGCATACTATAGACACCCCCCAGCTACGAAATTTAAAGGGATATTACACTTTTATTGTTTGACTTTAAGCATTATTAAAATCACTGCTCCTGAAAAAACGGCCGTTTTTAAAACTTTTTTTTGCATTGATCCATGTCCCCTGGGGCAGGACCCAGGTCCCCAAACACTTTTAATGACAATAACTTGCATATAAGCTTTTAAAATTAGCACTTTTGATTATTCATGTTCGTGTCCCATAGACTTTAACGGTGTTCGCATGTTCGAGCAAACTTTTTTCCTGTTCGCATGTTCTGGTGCGAACCGAACAGGGGGGTGTTCGGCTCATCCCTAGTAACGGCCTCCAACTTCTTCGGGTCCATGGCAATTACTCTTGCAGAGACAACATGACCCAAGTACGTAATAGAAGTTCTGTAGAACTGACACTTCTCCAATGACAGCTTAAATCCTTCTTCATGGAGCAGTGTAAAGACTTTCTCTAACTGGGCTTCATGCTCTTCTAACGTTCTCCCAAACACAATGATGTCCCCCAGATACACTAATGCCCTGTACACAGGGTCGGATTTTCCAACAGAAAATGTGCGATCGGAGCTTGTTGTCAGAAATTCCGACCATGTGTGGGGTCCATCGGACTTTTTCCATCGGAATTTCCGACACACAAAGTTTGAGAGCAGGCTATAAAATTTTCCGACAACAAAATCTGTTTGCGTCAATTTATTTATTTTATTTATTTCAGGTACTTATATAGCGCCGTCAATTTACGCAGCGCTTTACATATACATTGTACATTCACATCAGTCCCTACCCTCAAGGAGCTTACAATCTAAGGTCCCTAACTCACATTCATACATACTAGGGACAATTTAGACAGGATCCAATTAACCTACCGGCATGTCTTTGGAGTGTGGAAGGAAACCGGAGTACCCGGAGGAAACCCACGCAGGCACAGGGAGAACATGCAAACTCCAAGCAGGTAGTGTAGTAGTGCTACCACTACACCACTGTGCCGCCCATTTTCAACTGTGTGTGGACAAATCTGATGCAAAAAGTGCCACGCATGCTCAGAATAAATTCCGAGACGAGACTGCTCGGTCTGGTAAAATTAGCGTTCGTAATGGATATAGCACTTTTGTCACGCTGCAATGCTTTAAATTGTTTAATGCAGCGCACTCTCTTCTTCTTTATAATGCTGGAAGAATGAAGTTGTTTTGCTGCTCATATTCACACAGACTTCTCACAAACTTCTTTCTTTATTATTTATCGTGATTTCATGAATATAATATTTTTATTTGTCACACCTCCCAAAAAGAATTAAATTTTTGGATGTTTTTAGATTTTGTTTTTTTGTTTTTATTTTTTGAAATCCTGATCTCCTGTTATTTTTTGTATATATTTTTTTTTTAACTCCAGATTAGCTTTGGGTGTGTTTTGTGTGTCAAGTTACCACAACACGTTTATTATCTTGTATTATTTAATCTCAAGGAGATTGCTTGGTGTTGGTGTCTCTTGTTAATTCCACATTGTATTTTTGAAATGTACCTGCCTCCTCACAAACAAACTGTCCTTTTTGAAGGAAAACACACATAGGCGAGTATAATAAAATACATTCCACAGCCTCCTCCTGGCTGAGGTCTTCCTGTGTATGAAAAAGGGACATAGTTTTATTTTTTCTTCATCAATAACACACAATTTTCACCTCATGACTGTTGCAAATTGAATGTTAACAAATATAGAAGATTATCATTCTGAGCCCAGCATTTTTCATTCTTGTCCCAATTATTTTTGCCCACTACTGTCTATTGATATGTAAAACACTTTATTAAATCAGCAATTAGTGATCAATAATAAAATTTAATAAACATCATTTATTTATTGACCAGAAATCTGTAGAACAATGCTATACCTGGCTCAAGCTGGACTCCTCCACTTCTTCCTGACCGGAAGTCCCAGGTTAGACATCAGAAGCCTCAGCTGGGGTGGAAGGAAGAGTGGAAGGAAGAGTGGAAGGAAGGGTTGAGAGGGATTCCCTGACTTCAGTCTGGTCTGACAGAAATCGCAGTCTCTCATAGTACCACAGCCGGGGACATAAACGTCCTTTGCTGCAGCTCCGGATCTCTGGGAATCCTGGATCTTCTTGCGCTCCCTAAGATAAGTGCTCCTCAGGCCACCAATTTTGGCTTTTAAATAGGGGATGGTTGCTGTGGGGACCACCGGCTTCACCAACTCCAGTAGTTTCTCCAGCGCTGCCTGCCTCTTTTGTTTATGATTATATTGCAGGTGTTTGACCTGCCACAGACAGGGCAGCTCCCTGTATTTGTTTATGAACAGGGGGAGGAAATTGTGGTCGTTGAAGCCATCCATTTTATCTGCAATACACAAGACAAACCCTAATGTCAGGCTAAAGTCTCCTAATCTTGTCCCAATATAGGCCTCAATCTATAAGCAGTATAGGCCCAAGTTTAAATGTTACCTTCGTTATCACGATCGGCGCTTCCGATACTCCTTCCTCCACTCACAGATCATACCCACGATGCACGCGTGTTACGCTTTATATGCACTGCGCATGCGTGAAACTCCGCCCGTCCCTGATGTTCTTTCTAGTCTATTCCCCACCCCTTCTCTTTCGGCGCAGTGGGGGAGAGCACATGGCCTGAGACAGAGCAGGTGCGTGATAATTACAGCAACAAGGAGGAGGAGGAAAGCCTGGAGCCAGAAATGTCACGATCCCGGAGGAGAAGATTTAAGGCATCAAATATGTCCTTTGTAGAGATGGTGGAGATATTGAAAAGGGCCGACTATGACGGGAAGTATGGACCTTACCCAAACCCAAATGTAAGAAAGGCCAAGATCATGGCGAAAGTTGTGAAGAGTCTGCAGAGGAATTTTGGGGTACGGGGATCCAAGGATCAACTGAGGAAGCGGTGGTCGGACCTCAAATTAAGGGAGCACGATCAGTATAGAAGGATCAGGAGAGTGCTGCCAAAAAGGATGTAGTTGTCCTGTGTTCCTATTCTTTATTTTTCTTACGTTCGTGCTGCTCCATGTGCTTTTCTTTACTGTTGTACAGTTTAAAATGGCAACTTTCATGTTCATGGACACATTATTCCTTCGTACTTCGTAGGAAACATTGTTCGTTCGGCCAATAAAGCACCATGTTTTGTCCAGATGGAGTTCAATACATTTTTTCTGGCCTACTTCTCTTAAAATAAGTTTGTTGTCTAGATGGGTTAGTAACTAGAATGAAATGCAAACTAGATTCTGTGTAAGGAGAGTACACTCAGCAGCTGTTTACACATCAGGACACTGGAGCACTAGTGTGGGAACCAGAACACCCTTTTTATTAGGGGGCCCACACAAGTGCTCCAGTGTATACTATAGGGATGACTCCATCTGTGTAGCTTGTACGAAACAGGTAAGTATTCAAGCTTGACAAAGGACAAAAATATTTCTTTATCTTGCAACTCTGCCAAAAGAGATTGTACCCCACTTCCAAGCAATGTTTCATATTCCTATTTCTGCCATCAAATATCTGTGTGCTAAGTATACCTATTTTTTTTAACATAGGAGAGAAAAGACTCGGAAGATACCACTAATCAGAGGAGACCACGGACCCCCCACCTCAGGAAGAAGGGGAAATCCCCCAAACCCAACGAGAGCAGGAGGAGGGAGACGTTATCGAAATTGTCACCACAACAGGTGAGTGTCTGCGACCACTGGCTCAGGTAAGAGATGGATGCCTGCATATTTATAATACATGGTGTGTTATGTTTTTTTTTCTTTTAGGTGATCGTGATGTTGTGGAAGAGAAATGTCATTTCACCAGTGAAAGTGCCCAGATCCTCATCGGGGAGATAATGGGGTGTAATAGGGATTTGGAAAACATCAAGCAAAACATCAATGATGGTCAAAACAAAATGAAGAACATCATTGATGTTTTAGGGAGAATTTAAAACACCCAGAAATCCCTAACTTATTGCAGCTTTATTATTGTTATTTTTATGACAAATTTTTTACATATTATAGAAAAGCCAAATTTTGAAGATGCACACAGTGTGTCAACATGTGCTATCTGCCATCACGGGAGATCAATGTACGCGTTTTGTGGGTGCAACCCCTTCCTCAATAATAAAGTAGCTGAGAGGAAGGGGTTGCACCCACAAAACATGTCCATTGATTCCCCATGATGGCAGCTAGCACATGTTGACATTAGGCAATTTGTGTGCATCTTCAAAATTTGGCTTTTCCAGGGGTGACTTCACCCCATCTGATGAACGCAATATCAAACACAGTTTATAAATACTCATGTCTGATATTGCCTTCACTTTCTTGAAAAGTTGAACTTTGTAAGTTCCAGAGTTGTGTATTTTTTTTTTAATGGTTTTAAACATGCCTGTTTTATCTTAATAAAAGGCAATTTCTAATTATTTTAATGTGACCCAAAAAATTGTTATACAACAAACATGTTGGTTTGTTCAAAAAACCTTTTAGAAACGCACATATGATTGTGCTTTGGTTAAAAAGATTGATAATCAACAATGTGTGGCTTCTTCTTTCAATGCTCAAAAGCATTTTTTGGAGTAAAGTTGGTGTTTTCAGTGACAATGGTGGTTATTTACTAAAGGCAAATCCACTTTGCACTACAAGTGCAGTTTCAGTGCAGTCGTAGTAGTGCAAAGTGTATTTTCCTTTAGTAAATAACACCCAACAGTGCTTTCTAATTTTACACAATCACGCCATTTTCAGGACTCCACAAATTTAGGGCATGGTGTTGAAAATTATTATTATTTTTGTCAGTAATGCATTACATACATTCACAATAAAAACAAGGTGTGTGTGTAGCAGACCCACAACATAATAATTAATAGTTAGCCGAAGAAGAGATTGTCTCCTCATGTGTCAATGAAATTTCGTTTGCACTGTTGAAGAAAAAGCCCCAAAAATTAGACCATTAATAAAAGATAACTGAGGAGACAGCTAAAAGAAAGTCAAGCAGGAAATCAAAGCAAATATTTGTTCAGTTTCAAATATATTTATATTTAGAAAATGTCTCAGACATTGTCTGGCATATCGATGGCCCCCCTACCCGCAAAGTATTCCATGTATCTTATACGGACCTCGCGGGCACTGTGGGGGGGCAAGCCAGAACGGCCAGCTTCAAGCGCCATCAGGGTTGGTTCCATTAATATTAATTCCAGCCTCAGGCCCAACTGAGCCAGCATAGTTCCAAGAATTTCTCCTTAAAAAGTTGTGGAGAACACAGCAACACAGGATGATGTGATTCAGTTTATATTCCGCCATGTGTATGGGTGTAAGAAATAGGCAGAACCGGCTGGCCATTATTCCAAACGTGTTCTCCACCACTCTTCTGGCTCTGGCCAGCCGGTAATTAACAACCCTCTGGTCCGGGGTGAGGGTCCTCATAGGGAATGGCCGCATAAGATGGTCCCCCAGCGCAAACGCTTCATCTGCAAAGAAGATGAATGGGAGTCCTTCTGCATTGTCTTCTGGAGGTGGCAAGCCCAAGCTTCCATTCTGGAGACACCTGTAGAACTCCGTGTGGGCGATGACTCCACCATCTGACATCCGGCCATTCTTCCCCACGTCCACATACAGCCAACCACCGCCAACATCACAATACTATTGAACCCCTTGTAATTATAAGAGTATGACCCCGAGTTGGGTGGTGGGACGATGTGGACGTGTTTCCCATCAATTGCCCCTACGCAGTTAGGAAAGTCCCACTGCTGGGCAAAGTGGGAGGCCACAGTCTGCCATTCCTGTGGGTTGGAAGGAAACTGTGGAGTCAAACAAGAACCAAAAATTTATCATTTTGCACATAAACATTGAAAGCAGATTAGACACAAAACATTCTTGGCCAACATCAGTATAACATTTATTTTAGGGAGTATTTAAAGACAAAGGTATAAGGTCCACCTATCAGATTCCTCCCCCCCTCTCATGGGCAATTTAAAACATTTTAGGGGGGGAGATGTTTTGGACAGGTAACCCTCTCCACTTCATTGAGAGATGAATGCCTAAATAATGTGTATTACTTTGGCCAGCCCCTCCTTACTTACACTATCGGCAGCCCACTGGACAGGTAAGAAGTGAAGTGTCATAATACAAAGATATAAATACACACTGTACACATTTTAGCACATTTTTACATTCTGCTATTACCTATCAAGATAATAATAGGATACAAAAATTTTAAACAGTACCATTTGAAAGTATTCAGGCAGGCCCTTGCACTACATGCTTTGGGGAATTCATCCATAAATCTGACCACAAAAGAGGTGGGTATAGTGCGTATGGGTTTGGCAAAGTCAGCAGATAGAGGATTGGTATCAGCTGAGTTAGCAGTTAGGGGGAGGGAGGGTTCCAAAAGATTTTGGGACCCAAAAACAAGGATTTAAAGCACAAAAAACATTTTTAAACATTTTAGGGGGTGTTTAGGGTAAAGCACTACTATGGAGCTGACAAAATACATTGTTAAGTGACTAGATGAGGTGGTTATAGGCCCAGGAGAGCATGCTGGGGAGGTAAGTGAATGCAAATATGTATGAAGGACAAAAAAAATAATGTAAAAGAAAACCAGCGTGCATGAGAACAAAGGGGACATTCACAGCATATTACAATCATGGTAATTAGGGAATAAGGAAAGAAATACATTACATTACTAAACATTAAATACAATAAAATGTGATGTTAAAGGATAAAATTCTTACCTTAATATAGTTACATAGTAGGTGAGGTTGAAAAAAGACACAAGTCCATCAAGTCCAACCTATGTGTGTGATTATGTTGTCAGTATTGCATTATATATCCCTGTATGTTGCGGTCATTCAGGTGAATATCTAATGCCGCGTACACACGGTCGGACTTTTCGTCTACAAAAGTCCAACGGACGCTGACGGACTAAAGCTGGCTGGTAATCCGATCGTGTGTGGGCTTCTCCGGACTTTCAACGGACTTTTTTAGCCTAAAATCCGACGGACTTTAGATTTGAAGCATGCTTCAAATCTTTACGTCGTAAGTACGACGGACCCCGAAGTCCGCTCGTCTGTATGCTAGTCCGACGGACAAAAACCCATGCTAGGGCAGCTATTGGCTACCGGCTATGAACTTCCTTATTTTAGTCCGGTGTACGTCATCACGTACGAATCCGTCGGACTTTTGTGTGGTCGTGTGTAGGCAAGTCCGTTCGTTAGAAAGTCTGCTGCAAGTCCGCTGAAAGTCCGCCGGAAGTCTGTCGGACAGGCTGTCGGACTTTTGTAGACGAAAAGTCCGACCGTGTGTACGCGGCATAATAGTTTCTTGAAGCTATCAATGCTCCCCGCTGAGACCACCGCCTGTGGAAGGGAATTCCACATCCTTGCCGCTCTTACAGTAAAGAACCCTCTACGTAGTTTAAGGTTAAATCTCTTTTCTTCTAATTTTAATGAGTGGCCACAAGTCTTGTTAAACTCTCTTCTGCGAAAAAGTTTTATCCCTATTGTGGGGTCACCAGTACGGTATTTGTAAATTGAAATCATATCCCCTCTCAAGCGTCTCTTCTCCAGAGAGAATAAGTTCAGTGCTCACAACCTTTCCTCATAACTAAGATCCTCCAGACCCTTTATTAGCTTTGTTGCCCTTCTTTGTACTCGCTCCATTTCCAGTACATCCTTCCTGAGGACTGGTGCCCAGAACTGGACAGCATACTCCAGGTGCGGCCGGACCAGAGCCTTGTAGAGTGGGAGAATTATCGTTTTATCTCTGGAGTTGATCCCCCTTTTAATGCATGCCAATATTCTGTTTGCTTTGTTAGCAGCAGCTTGGCATTGCATGCCATTGCTGAGCCTATCATCTACTAGGACCCCCAGGTCCTTTTCCATCCTAGATTCCCCCAGAGGTTCTCCCCCCAGTGTATAGATTGCATTCATATTTTTGCCACCCAAATGCATTATTTTACATTTTTCTACATTGAACCTCATTTGCCATGTAGTCGCGCACCCCATTAATTTGTTCAGGTCTTTTTGCAAGGTTTCCACATCCTGCGGAGAAGTTATTGCCCTGCTTAGCTTAGTATCGTCTGCAAATACAGAGATTGAACTGTTTATCCCATCCTCCAGATTGTTTATGAACAAATTAAATAGGATTAGTCCCAGCACAGAACCCTGGGGAACCCCACTACCCACCCCTGACCATTCTGAGTACTCCCCATTTATCACCACCCTCTGAACTCGCCCTTGTAGCCAGTTTTCAATCTATGTACTCACCCTATGGTCCATGCCAACGGACCTTATTTTGTACAGTAAACTTTTAATGGGGAATATAGTCCTTCTGCAGGACCTGGATGATGGCAGAACAGGTCTCTGGGATAATGATCCCCAGAGCCTGGGGGGAGATGCCTGTCGAGAACTTGAGGTCCTGCAGGCTTCTCCTCGTCGCCAAGTACCGCAGGGTGGCAACCAGCCTCTGCTCCGGAGTGATGGCTTGCTTCATGCAGGTATCCTGCCTGCTGATATAAGGGGTCAGCAAAGCCAACACAACGGTGAAATACGGGGTCCGTCATCCTGAGAAAGTTCCTGAAATTGTCAGGATTATTCTCAAGTATCTCACGGAGCAAAGGCATGTGACGGAATTGGTCACACTGGAGCAACCAATTCTTGGTCCATGAACTCCTCCTCGCCCTGTTCATGGACTGGGCTTGTGTCAAAGTAAGGACCCCAACACTAAGCCCCCGCACAGCACGAACTCTACGATGAGTACGTACACGCAACATGGCTAGAAAACGGTCAGCTGGTCAGAATGAAGTAACAAAACGCACTGAAGAACAGCAAGGCCTGTGAAGAGCGACCTGAAAATCAGTAATGAATGGACAAAAACACAATAACAAATCAATGGGAACTTGCTGCACGCACTGAAAACCAGATACAAACCCACAAGCACAAACTGAACACCAGAAATACGATCTGAAAACCACGAGTCTGAAAAAGCGTGAATCGTCTCTCACCAAACTTTTACTAACACGAGATTAGCAAAAGGAGCCCAAAGGGTACCGCACTTGGTATTGAACTGCCCTTTTATAGTCTTGTCGTACATGGTGTACATCACCGCGTTCTTGACGTTCGTAAATTCCGACAACTTTGTGTGACCATGTGTATGCAAGACAAGTTTGAGCCAACATCCGTCGGAAAAAATCCATGGATTTTGTTGTCGGAATGTCCGATCAATGTCCGACCGTGTGTACAGGGCATTACTTCCATTAGTTTCATGTCTCCTACTGTTCTTTCCATCAATCGCTGTAAGGTTGCTGGGGGCCCTTACAATCCTTGAGGCATCCGGCTGAACTCGTAGAACCCCAAAGGGCAAATAAATGCAGTTTTTTCTCTGTCTTCAGGGTGCATGGGGATCTGGTAGTACCCACTCTTCAAGTTGAGTACACTGAACCAATTAGCTCCAGTAAGACACTGGAGAGCATCTTCAATGTGAGGGGTTGTGTACTGATCAGGGCTATTGCGGCGATTCAAAGTTCGGTAGTCAATGCACATGTGTAGTGACCCATTCTTCTTCTGCACCACCACAATAGGAGACGCATAGGGGCTTCAGGACTCCTGAATGACCCCTTACCTTTTAAACTCAGCCAACTACTCTTGAAGGTCTTCCAGGTCATTGAGAGGTATTCTCCTAGCTTGCTCCTGAAAGGGCTTGTCTTCTTGCAGCCAAATTTGGTGCTGAGCGCTTTTGGCGCATCCTACATCAAAGTCATGCTTCGAAAAAATCTTTTCCCATCTTGTCAGTTGTAACCTGATTCTTTGCTGCCATACAGGGGTTAAAGCTTCAGTACAACGCTGGAACTCCTTCTGCACCTGCAGACAACTTTCTCTACAAGCAGCCTCTTCAGGGAGCACAGGGGTGGCTGCACTCACTCGTCCCACCAGCATACGTGCCCCTAACATAATTGGATGGTCTGTGACATTCCGAAGACTAATTGTCACCTTCTTTCCAGTTCGAGACAGGTCCTTGGTGGGAAACAATTCAGGAACCATCTCTAATCCAATAGCTTGGGCTTGTTCGTCAGTTTCTAACACAGCAAAGGGGCCCAGTTGGTCCCAGGTCAACTTGACTGTGGCTTTCAAATGAGCAACTTCTCCAGGCTGCAACACTCTCTCCCTGGTTTCCAGCTTCCACAGATGTCCTATCCCCTCGGTAGGGGCACTCTGTTCTTTTGCCACACATCGGCAGACTTGAAGTAACTGAGGATGGATCTTGTTAGGGATGGAGCCATCTTCTCCTAACACAGATGACAACAGTTGCCTCACCAAGTAAGTGTTCATCCCAATCAGTATGAAATTTTGTATGGCCTCTGGTGGCCTGGGGCACACAACAGACAAAGAATCAAATGCTTCCACTTTGCCAACAGCTGCTGGTCCTAATGATTTCAGTATAGGGATATAACCATCATATGGGCATTTGGCAGTTCCAAATCCCCAGATCTCTAGTTCTTCAAGTTTGCATGTAAATGTGTTTCAGGTCATAAAAGTATTGGTATAAGAGTGTGACTTGAGCCCCAGTGTCTAGCAAGACCCTAGTGTAAATACCTTCCACTTGTACAGACACAATTGGGGATGGCCCCACTAACCACACTGGGAAGCTCTCTATGTTGTTCCTAGTAGGGCTGGGTCTGCAATCTCTCTTTGGTGTACTCTGAGAGGACTTAACGGTGACCCTAGGTGGTGATAAGACATTGACCCCCTGTGCCTGGGTCCCTGACCCCAGGGACGAGTTACCTGACTGCAAAGGTAACAAGAATGTTGATCCCAGGCCTTTCTTCTGGTGCCTCTTCTTGGCTTCCCTCCTCTTTCCAATCTTGGAGCTCTGTCTCTTGTCGGCTTCCCAGCTTGCTCCTTCACTGAGACCCCTGAAAGTTTCCTGCCTTCTGATTTGACAACAACTTTTGTAACACTTTCATGAGTTCTGACAGCATTTCTGCATTTTCTTCCTTCTGCGGGCACTGCGCCCTGAAGTGTCCTGGTTCCCCACACTGGAAACACTTCTAGATACCAGTCCTTTCAGCCTGTGCTTTGGCTTCGCCCTCCATAACATGCATCAAAACCTGTTGCACCTGCTCTTGAACTTGGGCCCCAGTGTCTGGCGACTTAACTGGGGTAACTTTGGGTGTAGCTTATGCCACGGGAGACTTAGGGCACTCCCCCCACTCTGACTCCTCATCACTTTCCGGCACGCTGGTACCCACTTGAGCTGGCTGAGCTGTGACTTTCTCTGCCTTCTGGGGAGTTTTCCTCACATCCCGTAACCCTTGATTTTTCTCATCTAGCAAAGCTTCTTCTTCTCTAACCAGTTTCATTAACTCTGGGTAATTTGGAGCCTCTTGTGTTCCTTTCAGTAACAGTCGAAGCACAGTTGGATGGTTGGGCCTAGCCCCTTGCAGGAGCCTTTTGAGTCTGACTTTATCTGCTTCCTGAGGATCAACCCCCTTTTTCAGAGTAATTTGATGCAGAATTTGATCCACTCTGAAGCCATAGTCCGACAACCTCTCTCCTCGACACTGATGAGAATGTTCAAACTTATACATTAGGTCAGGTATCTTCTTCACGCTACCGTAGACTGCACACAAATCCTTAATGTAGTCTATAGCTTCACAGTCCAGTTTTCCCCTCTTTAGGTTTTGAATAACATCAACTGTTGGACTCCGGAGGCTTTCACTGATCCGTTGTCTCTTCCCTGCTTTGGACACATTGCAAACGTATATTTTCTGCAGGGCTTGTTCCATCCAACTGTCAAACTCTTCCTCCCCTCTTGGGGGAGAACATGGCCTGAGAAAAATTGCAAATTTAGATACCCTTGATTAGCAGAGATGGCATGACTCTTTATCAGGCTCTCAACCAATCGACTCATATCGGTGTAGAATGAGGCTGGGGGCATTCTATCCATCGGACTTCCTGTGGTGGAGCCATCTGCAGCTGGACTCCCTGCTTGCAACTGGGAGAGGTCTTCATCCAGATCACCTGTTGACTGCAATGGGATCACTTGAACATCAAGGCCTTCCACCAGACTTACAATACTCCTCTGAAACTCAGCTAGAACACTCTCCCGCCATTCCAAGTGAGCATATGTGCAATCGTCAACATACTCGTATTTTAAGTCTAAGAGGTAAGACCCTTGCTCTGGGACAGTCTTTCTCATTAGATGTCGCACTTCCTTGTCGATCCACCGGAATCCGGGAAATTTCAAGGCTGTGATTAGCTCCATTCAGCTCCCATATTCTTGACCCTGGTCAGTGGCGGCGGTCAAATCCTTTTTTTTCTTCTACCCTGGACACTTCTCACCTAACTTGCTTGAGTGTCCTAGATGGGGTATCTCGGTGGGACCTCCAAAATGTATCGGTACCCCTGTGAGGGCTGCTAATAGACTCTGTTACTGTCAGAAACCATGAACCAGACCGAGACAGAAGTACAGTAAAATCACACATGTTTATTAATAAAAATAAAAAGGTAAATAGAGTAAGCGTAGTCAAAGCATAGCCAGAGTCCAGTAACCGGATCGGGTAGTCAGCCAAGCCAGAGTTTAGTAACCAGATCAGGTAATCATCCAAGCCAGAGTTCAGTAACCAGATTGGGTAATCAGCCAGGCCAGAAGACAGGGATCCAAGCAGAGGAACAGCAAGCAGGATAAGAAGCCAGAAGGGATGTCAGCAAAGCCAGTCTTTAAACAGGAACGCAGGAGATGGTTTTTTGTGATGTGACCAAGGCAAAGTCAGGAATGAAGTGAGCTGGAGATCTTTAAGTACGAGCAGATCCACAACAGCTGGTTAACTGTGGAGAGAGATGAGAGCTGGCAATTAGCCAACAGCCAACAGCTGAACGGCCAGCTCAGAGAAGGAAGGGCTGAGCCAGCCCTGACAGTACCCCCCTCCTCAACGACCCCTCACCCTCGGAGGACCACCAGGCTTGAGGGGAAAACATCTATGGAAATCATGGAGGAGCATGTACATTCGAGGATGAGAGAGAGGAGCTTTCCTCCGGACCGTACCCCTTCCAATGCACCAGGTACTGTATGCGCCCACTGAACTTACGGACGTCAACAATGGATTATAGTTCATACTCCTCGTGTTTCTCAACCTGTATAGGGTGAGGATGTGGCACCGAGGTGGTAAAGCGGTTGCAGACCAACGGTTTCAATAAGGAGACATGAAACACATTTGAGATGCGCATACTAGGAGGAAGGTCCAACGCGTAAGCCACTGGGTTAATCCTGTGAAGGATAAAGAAAGGCTCAATAAACCGAGGTGCGAAGTTCAGTGAGGGAACACGAGGTCAGAGGTTGCGAGATGACAGCCAGACCTTGTCCCCAACCTGGTAGGAAGGCGCAGGCAGGCGTCTGCGGTCAGCATGGAGTCTTTACCTATTATTAGCATGACGCAAAGCCTCCTGGACTTGTGCCCAAGTGGAACGAAGACCACAGAGATGCTCCTCTAGCGCAGGAATACTCTGCAGAAACAAACGAGTCAGGCAACATGGAAGGTTGAAAACCATAATTCGCCATAAACGGAGACAAGCGGGAAGCAGAATTCAAGGCACTGCTGTGAGCAAACTCTGCCCATGACAATGGTAAAGTCTGACCAGTTGTTGTGATGGTCAGAAATATAGCAACGTAGGAATTGCTCCAAGGACTGATTGGCTCGTTTTGCGGCCCCATTAGACTGCAGGTGATACGCAGAGGAAAAAGCAAGCTGAATTCCCAGCTTTTCACAAAAGGCTCGCCAGAAATGGGACACAAAATAACTACCCCTGTCCAAGACAATCACCTTGGGTAGCCCATGTAAGCGAAAGATCTCCCGAGCAAAAATGGAAGCCAGTTCCTTAGAAGTGGGCAACTTCTTAAGTGAATACAATGACACATCTTTGAGAAATGGTCAACCACCATAAAAATAACTGTGTTACCTTGGGAGTTTGGCAACTCCACAATAAAATCCATAGACAGGTGGGTCCAGGGCCTCTCTCCATTGGGTATGGGTTGTAGGAGGCCCAGTGGAAGGTGTCGTGGAGTCTTACTCTGAGCACACACGGAACAGGCAGCTACGAAGGCTGTTACATCAGCACGCAGACTAGGCTACCAGAATTGTTGGGAAATGGCCCAAACGAGTTGATTCTTACCAGGGTGGCCAGCTGCCTTGGGAGAATGGTAAGTCTGGAGCACGGCAGTACGGAGACACTCTCGGACAAAGCAGCGGTCACAAGGTTTCTCAGGAGGAGCATCGACCTGAGCAGCAAGAATTTTGTCACCCAAAAGGAGAAGTAAGACTGGTGCGAACCGTAGCCAGAATACGATCAGGAGGAATCATAGGAACCAGAACCGACTCCAACTTGGGAGTGGAGGAAAATTGTTGTGACAAGGCGTCAACCCTTACATTCTTAGTACCAGGTAAGAATGAGACAATGTAATTGAAACTTGACAAGAAAAGAGCCCATCGCACCCATCTGGGAGAGAGGCGTTTAGCCTCAGACAAGAATGTGAGATTTTTATGGTCAGTAAGAATGAGAACCGGCACAGTGGTACCTTTGAGGAGAGGTCTCCATTCTTTCAGGGCTAAAATGATTGCCAACAGCTCTCTGTCACCAATCTCGTAATTGCACTCGGCAGCTGACAATTTCTTGGAAAAGTAGCCAAAGGATGCATAGCACTCTCAGAGGTAGGACGCTGAGACAGAAGGGCGCCAACACCAGTCTCAGAAGCATCAACCTCAAGGATAAAAGGTAACGTAGGATCAGGATGTGCCAACACAGGAGCAGAAACAAAGGCAGCCTTGAGACTTTCAAAGGCCTTAATGGACTCCGGAGACCAATTCTGTGGGTTACCATTCTTTCTGGTCATATCGGTCGGAGGCTTGACCAGAGACGAGAAGTTACCAATAAACTTCCGATAATAGTTGACAAAACCCAGGAAACGCTGCAGAGGACATAACCCCATGGGTCAAGGCCACTGTAGGACTGCCGAAAGTTTCTCTGGGTCCGAAAAACCAGCAGTGGAAATTACATAGCCCAGGAATTTAACCCCGTTCCCAATGGAACTCACACTTCTCCAGTTTACAATAAAGATTGTTCTCTCTTCATTTCTGAAGCACACGATAGACATCTGTGTGGTGGCTCTCCAGGGACTTGGAAAATATGAGGATATCATTGAGATAGACCACCACACATAACTGCAACAAATCTCAGAGGACATCGTTAATAAGTTCCTGAAAAACTGCCGGGGCGTTACAAAGGCCAAAAGGCATTTTGAGATACTCATAATGGCCTGTTTTGGTATTAAACGCAGTTCTCCACTTGTCGCCCTCCTTAATCCTCACGAGTTTGTAAGCCCCTCTCAGATCAAGCTTAGTGAATACCGTTGCTCCCTTGAGGCGGTCAAATAACTCTGTAATCAACGGGATTGGGTAGGCATTCTTAATCGTGAAACGATTGAGACCCCTATAATCAATACAAGGTCTCAGTTCACCGCTCCTCTTATTAACAAAGAAGAAACCAGCACCAGCAGGAGACGAGGATTTGCGGATGAAACCCCAAGAAAGTGCGTCTGCAACATGCTCCTCCATGGCTTTATCCTCCAAGACCAACAAAGAGTAAATCCGGCCACAAGGGGGAGTGGCACCAGATTGAAGGTCAACTGCACAATCATACGGTCAGTGTGGAGGTAAACTACTGGATTGACCTTTGTCAAAGACATCGCTAAAATCATGGTACTCCTCTGGCAGGGAGGAGAGTGAAGAGGTACACAGGACCTTGGCTACCTTCTGGAAGCATGTTTCACTGCATTGTGGTGACCAGGAGAGAACCTCAGCACGGAGCCAATTAAAAGAGGGGTTGCCTCTGTAACCAAGGATAACCAATAACCAGTGGAAACTTAGGAGAGGAAATCACTTGGAATTGGATTATCTCATGGTGAAGAGCCCCTATGGCCATGGACAATGGAACTGTCTCATGAGTCACATGGGCAGGCTGTAGAGGTCTCCAGTCAAGAGCCTCAATGGCAAGTGAAGTGTCACGCAGTTGCAGTGGAATCGAGTGCTTTGATACACAGGCAGCATCAATGAACAGGCCTGCAGCCCCAGAATCGATTAGAGCCTGTATCTCGATAGACGACTTAGCCCAAGAAAGGGTGACCGAAACCAGGGGCTTATCCTTCTGGATAACTGGGGATGACACAACACCACCTAAGGTCTGTCCATGACATGACCTCAAGGTTAGGGTGTTCCCAGGATGGGTAGAACATGACTTCAAAAAGTGACCTGCCTGGCCACAATAAAGGCACAATCTCTCCCTCCTCCTAAAGGCTCTCTCATCCGCAGAGAGACGCGTGAAGCCCAAGTGCATGGGTTCATCTTCACTGACCGACTCTGTGCCAGGAGGCATGGGAGGTGAGGGAGGCACGTGTGGGACTGCAAAGCTCGGAGGCAAACGTACAGGAGGCTTCCGCAAGCGCTCCTTAAAAGAAAGTCTTTCTCTGGATCTGGAATCAATGAGGATGGCAAACGAGTCAAGCTCTCCAGCTCAGTGGGTATATCTCGGGCTGCTATCTCATCCTTGATGGAATCCGAGAGACCCTGAGAAAAAGCAGCCACGAGGGCCTCATTGTTCTAAGCAACCTCTGCTGCCAGAGTACGGAACTCAATGGCGTAGTCGGCAACAGTTCTCGCACTCTGTTTGATGAACATGAGGCACTTGGCAGCAGAAGCGGAGTGTGTGAGAACGTCAAATACCCTTTTAAAGGAGGCCACAAACTCAGGGTAACTCAAGAGGTTTTTGCGTCTCCCATAGAGGGTTAGCCCAGGCCAAAGCTCTCGCAGAAAGCAAAGATATCACAAACCCTACTTTTTTTCTGTCTGTGGGAAACGCCTGGGGCAGCATCTCAAAGTATGTCTCAACTTGGTTGAGAAACCCTCTGCATTGAACTGGATCGCCCCCAAATCCCTGGGGAAGCGGGGTGGAACCAGACATACCTCTTATAGAGGTAATACTCAAGGCGGGTGCATGCACAGAGACTGGCGCAGCAGCACAGATGGCCTGCAACCCAGAGCAGCCACAGTGGGGGATTCCAGGTGACCGTGCGACTGCGGAGCGTTTGTAATGCCATGGCAAACTGATCCATGCGGTGATCTTGCTCATCCAGTCTGGAAAAAATATTACCAACAAGTGGATTGACTGTATCTTCTGAATTCATGGCCTTCGCCTACTGTCAGAAACCATGAACCAGACCGAGACAGAAGTACAGTAAAATCACACTTGTTTATTAATAAAAATAAAAAGGTAAATAGAGTAAGCATAGTCAAAGCATAGCCAGAGTCCAGTAACTGGATTGGGTAGTCAGCCAAGCCAGAGTTCAGTAACCAGAACGAGTAATCAGCCAGACCAGAGTTCAGTAACCAGATCGGGTAATCAGCCAGCCCAGAAGTCAGGGATCCAAGTAGAGGAACAGCAAGCAGGATAAGGAGCCAGAAGGGATGCCAGCAAAGCCAGTCTTTAAACAGGAGATGGTTTCTTGTGATGTGACCAAGGTGAAGGCAGGAATAAATTGAGCTGGAGATCTTTAAGTAGGCAGGACTGACGAGCAGATCCACAACAGCTGGTTAACTGTGGAGAGAGATGAGAGCTGGCAATTAGCCAACAGCTGAGCGGCCAGCTCAGAGAAGGAAGGGCTGAGCCAGCCCTGACAGTACCCAACTGGTTGCCACAACTCTGCAAATTCTCCATTACCTCTGATACCCTGGGTTCATCTTACCAACTGTACTAATAATTAGGGATGAGCCGAACACCCCCGGTTCGGTTTGCACCAGAACTTGCGAACAGGCAAAAAATTTGGACGAACACGCAAACACCGTTAAAGTCTATGGGACATGAACACGAAAAACCAAAAGTGCTCATTTTAAAGGCTTATATGCAAGTTATTGCCATAAAAAGTGTTTGGGGACCCGGGTCCTGCCCCAGGGGACATGTATCAGTGCAAAAAAAGTTTTAAAAATTGACGTTTTTTTCAGGAGCAATGATTTTAATAATGCTTAAAGTGAAACAATAAAAATGAAATATTCCTTTTAATATTGTGCCTGGGGGTTGTCTAAAGTATACCTGTAAAGTGGCGCAGTTTTCCTTTGTTTACAACAGTACTACAGCAAAATGACACTTCTAAAGGAAAAAAAGTAATTTAAAACTGATCACGGCTGTAATGAATTGTTGGGTCACGGCAATATAGATTAAACTCATTGAAAAAAACAGCATGGCCCCCCCCCCGTCCATTACCAGGCCCTTTGGGTCTTATATGAATATTAAGGGGAACCCCGAATTAAAATTTTTTAAAAAATTGCTTGGGGGTCCCCCCAAAATCCATACCAGACCCCTTATTCGAGCACGCAACCTGGCAAGCTGCAGGAAAAGAGAGGGGGACGAGAGAGCACCCCCCCTCCTGAACTGTACCAGGCTACATGCCCTCAACATGAGGAGGATGCTTTGGAGACACCCACAAAGCACCATGTCCCCATATTGATGAGGACAAGGGCATCATCCCCACAACCCTTGCCCAGTTGCGGGTTGCGGGCGGGGACTTATCGGAATCTGGAAGCCCCCTTTAACAGGGGGACCCCTGAATCCCGCCCCCCATGTGAACTGGTAACGGGTACATTGTACCCGTTACCAATTTACAAAAAAAGTGTAAAAAATAGTAAAAATGACAGAAGACACTTTGTGACAAGTCCTTTATTAAAAAATAAAAAAATAAAAATGTCCAGGCCGCCTGATTAACTGAAAAAAAAACACAACAGCTCCGCCTCCATGGGAGGCTCCCGCACACTGCACGCTTCTCACTTTGACAGCTGTTATACAGGTGGGGGGCCACTCGATGATGTAAACAGGTAACCCTTCCTCTGACGTCACGTGGTGTCAGAGGGGGGCAGGGTCACCTGTTTACATCACCGGGTGGCCCCGCCTTCAGCTATATAACAGCTTTCATCGAGAAGAAGCGTGCAGTGTGCGGTAGCCTCCCATGGAGGCGGAGCTGTTGTGTTTTTTTTTCTTTTTTCATTTCGTCGGGCGGTGCGAGATAGATTTACATCATGGGACATTTTTATTTTGTATTCTTTTATAAAAGACTTTTCCCAAAGTGTCTCCTGTCCTTTTTACTATTTTTGACACTTTTTTTGTGAATTGGTAGGGGTACAATGTACTCGTTACCAATTCACATGGGGGGGCCGGGATCTGGGGGTCCCCTTGTTAAAGGGAGCTTCCAGATTCTGATAAGCCCCCCCGCCCGCAGACCCCCACAACCACCAGGCAACGGTTGTGGGGATGAGGACCTTGTCCCCATCAACATGGGGACAAGGTGCTTTGGGGGCGACTCCAAAGCATTCTCCCCATGTTGAGGGCATGCAGACTGGTACGATTCAGGAGGGCACTTTCTTGTCCCCTCTCTTTTCCTGTGGCCTACCGGGTTGGGTGCTCAGGAAGGGGTCCGGTATGGATTTTAAGGGGACCCCTACGCCATTTTTAAAACAAATTTGGTGTAGGGTTCCCCTTAATACCCATACCAGACCTGAAGAGCGTGGTATGGATTTTGGGAGGGACCCCCACGCAATTTTTTAAAAATAAATTGGTTCGGGGTTCCCCTTAATATTCATACCAGACCTAAAGAGCCTGGTAATGGACTGGGGGGGGGGGGGGGACCATGCAGTTTTTTTCGTTGAGTTTTATCTATATTGAAGGAATCCGACAAATTATTACAGCCGCAATCAGTTTTAAATTACTTTTTTTTTTCCTTTAGAAATGTCATTTTCCTGTGGTATTGTTCTAAAAATGGGAAAATTGTGCCACTTTACAGGCATACCATAGACACCCCCAGGCACGATATTTAAAGGAATATTTAATTTTTATTGTTTCACTTTAAGCATTAGTAAAATCACTTCTCCTGAAAAAACGTTAGTTTTTAAAACTTTTTTTTGCATTGATACATGTCCCCTGGGGCAGGACCCATGTCCCCAAACACTTTTTATGACAATAACTTGCATATAAGCCTTTAAAATGAGCACTTTTGGTTTTTCATGTTAGTATCCCATAGACTTTAACGGGGTTCTGCGGCTTCCGAAATTTGCCGCGAACATCGCATAATGTTCGTTGTTGGCCGAATGTCTGATCAACCAAAGTTCGGCCCGAACTTATGCTTGGACCGAACCGTTCGCCAATCTCTACTAATAATAAGAGACTCACACAATATTAACAAAACAGTTCCAGTTTGTTTACTGTATTAGTGAGAACACAGAAATAAATATATTTCAATACTGCAATATGAAAAAGGCACACTTATAGGATCACAATGCTATATTTATGAAAACGGCAATATAGTGGTTTAAACCCTTTCTTAAAGGGTAACTCCACCTTCGTGGGGGAAAAAAATAGCAAATAAAGAAAAATTAATATAGCGTGCACAATTGCGATACAAGTCATATTGTATTTGAATGTTATTAAAAATGATCTTTCCTTTTCAATCTGCAGCCTCTGTAAATTTCTATATATGCAATGCAATATGGCTACATGGATTTGTTCTGTACACAGAATGTGTACTGACCGCTCCCCAGAAACATAATTTCCTGCTTGTGTGATTGGCTCACCAATTTTCCGAGAAGTCTGCCTAAGATACAATTCAGATTTCAGGCATCCCCTGCAACAAAAATGTCATTATTTCCAATATGCATATGTCTAAAGGGATGCAGGCCCAGGAGCTTCCTACTTTACAGCCCTGCAGCTGCCACAGCTGACAGATAATTATGAAACCACTCCCATTAGACCTACTCACCTTACAGACAAACACACATGGATTTCTTCAGAATAACAAAAGGTAGGAATCTGCAACAAAGGTTGTTATAATCCTTGCAATGTACATAGATCACCCAGAGGGGAATGTTTTTTTTCCTCAACATGAGTGGAGTTGTGCTTTAACTGTAAGTGAACACAGATCAACACAGTATGATTCAAATTCAATCAGATATTAACCCAATCACAGAAACCTATGTGAACAGGTCAGCAAAAGGGTAGAGAACTGGCACTGAATTTCCTATGTCAGGCACACTCCCCTCTGTCTCCTCAACCCATAGGCCGTTAAGAATTTCACAACATGGAAAGAACAATATGCAAACTATTATATTCAAATTGGCTGGCTCCCTTAGAGTCCAAAGAAACTAGAGCAGATGAAGCAAGGAAATAAAGGGGTGAAAGGGTTATTCCTTTAAATCCAGATGTCTTCAGCTAGCTTTGATGTAATGTGATTAAGGTAATCCTTGATAATAGGGTATAGCAAATTTGGCAGATCTTTAGGGTATGCTTATTTTACTTTAATCTCCTCTTGTTTGATCCTGGTGGTGTTGTATCCAGCAAAACTACAAGAAGCTGTCAGTGTTCGTTAGGCCTCATGCACACAGACGTTTTTACAGCCGCTTTTTTGAGCGTTTTTTGCAGCTTAAACACGCCTGTCTATGTTAGTCTATGGCTTCATGCCCACCTAGGCGTTTTTAAGCTGTAAAAAAACCCCAGGACCAGTGGGTTCTGAGAGACGTTTTTCAGCTGTAAAAACGCTCTAATGCTGATAAACGCTCAAAAACATCGTTCACCAACGTTTAACGTTTTTTGATCCATTGAAAAAAAAAAAAAATTTTTGAAAAAAAAAAACGCTAAAAAACGCTAACACGGAAAAACGCTAAAAACCGCTATTGCAGAAACGTTGAAAAAAGTTTAAAAAAATCACTGCAAAGATACTGGCATTTTCATAACGTTATTTTAACATCCCGTGTGCATGAGGCCTTATAGTATAAGAACTGACTTCCAGTGGCACTACAAGTACCACCATGCAGAGCTGAATAAAGGATGTCTGTAAGCAGTGTCTTAGAGCAACTAAATGGGCTATGCCCACTTAACACAATGGGCACAGATACAGCTGGCAACGATGTAGGTGATGAAAAAAACTCTTTCAGGAACTCTCTCTCTCTGTATCCTGGCTCTGGGAAATGGCGTCTGCCATGGAACGCTGCGGTCTACCTGGATCTGAAGTGCAGGCATCTCTGGATAACCTGGAACAACCTCCAGTTCACTGTAGGGGAAAAGCAATGCTGCCCACAGAGGGCCCCCTGGGTATAGCTGAACGGCTCCCCACTGAGTAGGTCGTGAATCACAGCAGCTCTGTCACACAGACCTCCTGCTGGCAGAATCAAAAAGGTGTCCCAAGTGATGTAGGCCCCAACCAGGCCTCTCCCAGCAGTCTGTTCTGTCCTCTCAGCAATCTGGTAGTCATAGATCAGATCAGTCCTGCTGGCATTGAAACTTCAGCATTCTGAACTACACATCCCATGATGCTAGTTTTGCCAAAAGGAAATGACAAATGCAGTCCAGCCAACACTAGAGGGAGACAACTCCACATTAATAACATTGCACAATGTCTCTGAATTGCAGGCATATTAGCCAGCTCCTGGCTACAGGAGGAGAGTACACTGAGTTCCCAGCATAGCTAGAGAACTGACAATGGTGTGTTCTTCTGCTTAGTGTGGTCATTTTTTAATAGGAAAGCAGAGGGACTAGTAGGAGCACTAAGGATTTCACATAAAGGAAGCCATACAAAGAGAACAGGATACTTGCTCATATAAGTACATGGTACAGCAGGCACATATAAGGAATATTTCGTTTTGGGGTAAGAAATGCTTTAATGGTCTTGCAATGTACATAATGACACTGAAGGACCACCCACACCAAAAGAGTGCCAGAGGGAGAAGAGATGAAATAAAGATCCTGGCAAAGTATGGGATAGGTAAGTAATGCTGCCACTTTACCTCTCCCTACATGAAAAGCAATTATCCATTGCAGTGGAGGGAGGGGGTCCTCAATGCATGGGTTTCTTTTTTTCTTCCAGCCTGGAGTTGGACTTAAACTTTCATAAAAGATCTTAGGAATGTCCTCCATCCTTAAAGTTGTTCTAAACTCAAAAGGGTTTTTTACCTTTAATGTATTCCAATATGGTAAAAAAGCTTCCAATACCTGTCTCCCCTCACCCCCTCATCCCTAAATAGTACTGTATGTCTACATCCACACATCTGAATGTTTACACGTGTACAGAGATGGATAAGCAGCCCTGGATTCATCCCTGCACTGTGTAATCACTCACTATCAGTTGCATAGTCAAAGTTTATATAAGTTGAGATTCTCAATGTCTTGTTGAAAATTCTACAGTATATATGGTAGTATATTTCAGGTAGGAAAAAAAATAGAAAGCATCAATTAACCACTTCAATACCAGGCACTTACGCCCCTTCCTGCCCAGGACAATTTTCAGCTTTCAGCGCTGTCACACTTTGACAATTACATGGTCATGCAACACTGTACCTAAAACTGCAACTAAATTTTTATAATTTTTTTCCCACAAATAGAGCTTTCTTTTGGTGGTATTTGATCACCTCTGCGTTTTTTATTGTTTGCTAAACAAACTAAAAAAGACCCAAATTTTTGAAAAAAATTAGTTTTTTTTAGTTTCTGTCATAAAATTTTGTCTTCTCCTTTGCAGAACGACGGCCGGGAAGTGCTACTGTTATCATGACTGTGCGTCAAATGCCATCCAGCAGGATAACATGCTGGTGCGCGTCCGTGGGGGCACGCAGAGTGGTGATCGTGAGTGCGGCGTGTCAGTCTGACACCGCGAATCTCCAATCGTGATAAGAAGCCTCTGACAGAGATAACAGTACCACTTCCCGGCCGTCGTTCTGCAAACGGCGGGCGGGAAGTGTTTAATCATTTTAAATCTGTCTCAGAGCAGATATAGTTATATCAAACTTTATGAGTAATATTTTGGAAACAAATGGCAATCTTTTGGATATAACGCCCTTTGGAGTACACTTAGACTCATTTGCTATATACTGTACTCCAACTAAAGGTATATGATATTTAAAAAAATAAATTGCAATTAAAAATACACATAAACATGGCCTCAACCTCGTCCATAGGTCTGAACAAGATCAATAGGATAAAAATAAAAAAGAAGATTGGGACTTTAGACTTTAGGACTTACACGATACGTCCGTCACTGGGTCAGACATGTTTGGCTATTCTACACCACCCTTAGCTATGTATGTGGCCCTCTTTACCTCCCGGCTTCCTTCTCTAAGCTCCTCCCTCAGCTCCCGGACCTGAGTTATTGGGTGGCCAGCTGCCTGTGGACCTCTTGGAGTTCGCATTCCTGTAACATCTATGTATGTGGCCCTCTTTACCTCCCGGCTTCCTTCTCTAAGCTCCTCCCTCAGCTCCCGGACCTGAGTTATTGGGTGGCCAGCTGCCTGTGGACCTCTTGGAGTTCGCATTCCTGTAACATATTTTGGTGCTATATTGCCCCTGAAGAGTGTTTGATACACGAAACGCGTCAGGCCTACGACAAGCACCATATTAATTATAGACTTTATTAGGTCCATATATCTATTAGCTTTTATGTTTATTTTGCGACCTCATGCTACTGCTATGAATCAATTTTTCTCAGTTGTTTTATCTTGTACCATTTGGGGGCTGTTCATTATGTTCCCCATCCAACAGGCAAGATGGGATTGTTACATGATTGGATATTATTATTTTTTTTGTAATTTATTTGTGTCCAATTGTTATTATGTATCAATAAATGTTTTGTGCAATTGTGATTGTCCCTCTGGTCTCATTGGCCCACCTCATTCAAAGTCCCAACCTCCTATTTTCTTATAGGTCTGAACAAGAGCACCTTGCACTGAGGACAGCGAGCCTGCAGGTGTAGGATGGACAGATGTCTCCCACAGGTGGGGTAGGTGGCTCAAATCTTCAAGGGTACCCATGCGACACTGGAAAACCCTACTGCAGGCATGTACTGGTAGTGTTGGGCGAGCAGTTCGGCTAACACCCGAATTTGAGGGGTGCTCAGCGGGATGTTCGACCACCGAGTGTCCCACAATGCACTGCGTGCTGCACAGTGCATTCCAAGCCCTGATTGGCTGAAGAAATGCACCTGACCAGTGTTCAGGTGCAAGAATTTGCTTAATCAGGGCACAGTGAATAGCCGGTTGTTAAAGTGTGGGCAGGGAATCCAGCTACTGCATCCTTAACAACAGGTGAGTCATCAGCTGTCAATGGGCTTCCCCACTGATAGCTGAAAGAAAAAAAATCTTTTGCTGGCAATACAAACTTTTAAAAAAAGGGCATGGGGCCCCCCTCAAAATCCATACCAGACCCTTATCTGAGCATGCAGCCTGGCAGGCCAGGAAAAGGGGGGACGAGCAAGCACCCCACCCCCCCTCCAGAACCATACCAGGACACATGCCCTCAACATGGGGGGGTGCTTTGGGGCGGGAGGGCTCTGCCAAAATAAAAAATAACATCCCCGATGTAGATCTATCATCAATCATGATGCCCGCTGCATCGCCAGACCCAGAAAAAAAGCTCCGCCCATGACAAAGGCTAACCGCTGGCCGTCTGGTCCGCCTTTTGACAGTTCCTAAATAGGTAAGGGGTGGGACCACCTGGCGACATTACCTGGTGGCACCGCCCCCATGCAACATCACCGCCCCAGCATGCACTGATCGGTGACATCACACAGGGCGGTGCTACCAGTTGACGTTGCCAGGTTGCTCCTTCCCTTACCTATTTAAGAACTGTTAGATGACAGAGCAGGCAGTCGGTGGTTAGCCTTCGTTGAGGGGGGAGCTTTTATTTTCTTTAGGATCTACATTGGGGGCATTCTTTTTTATTTTTAAAAAAGGTATTTTCAAAAACCGTGTGTGTGTGTGTGTGTGTGTGTGTGTGTTTATATTTCTTTTTGACACTTTTTTTTTTGGTGAATCAGTGGGGTACCCCATACTCATTCACATGGGGGGGTGGGATCTGAGGGCCAGATTCCGATAAGCCCGCTGCCAGCAGATCTCCACAGCCCAGGGTTGTGGGGCAGAACCCCCCGCCCCAAAGCACCCCCCATATTAAGGGCATCCCACCCTTTTCTGGCCTGCCAGGTTGCATGCTCGGATAAGGGTCTGGTATGGATTTTAGGGAGGACCCCACAATGTTTTTTTTTTTTTACATATTGGCATGGGGTTCCCCTTAAGATTCATACCAGACCCAAAAGGAATCATATGTATGCATGGCTTTAACAGTTTGCTGACCAGCCGTCGTCATTATACTGCGGCAGGGTGGCTCGATCCCGCGAATTGCTATAGCTGTATGTCTGTCTCTTTAACAACTATAGCAGGCGCACACGTGCCGCCAGAGGCACACGAACCTGCCGCCGGAGGTGTGCGCCCCCTGTACGGCTGGGAGCTGATACACGTGGCCAGTGGCCAGCGGCCGCGATGTCTGCCGGCCACCGGTGATTGCTCCACAGGGAGCCAGAATGGGGATCTGTCAATGTAAACAAACAGATCCCAGTTCTGTCAGGTGAGTACTGAGTGATTGTCTGTTCCTAGTGTTTAGGAACAGCGATCTCTCTGTACTCCCAGTCAGTCCACTCCCCCCCAGTTATAAACACCTCCCAGGCAACCTCCTAGTGTTAACCCCTTCCCTTCCAGTGTCATTTATACAGTAATCAGTGCATTTTTATAGCACTGATCGCTGTACACGTGTCACTGGTCCCAAAAAGTTTAAAAAGTGTCCTATCTATCCGCTGCAATGTCGCAGTCCCGCTAAAAATCGCTGATCACCGCCATTACTAGTAAAAAATAAATTATAATAAAAATGCCATAAATATATCCCCTATTTTGTAGACGCTATAACTTTTGCGCAAACCAATTAATATACACTTATTGCAATTTTGTTTATCAAAAATATGTAGAAGAATATGTATTGCCCTAAACTGATGAAGACTTTTTTTTTGGATATTTATTATAGCAAAAAAGTAAAAAATATTGTTTTTTTTCAAAATTGTCGGTCTGATTTTTGTTTATAGTGCAACAAATAAAAACCGCAGAGGTGATCAAATACCACCAAAAGAAAGCTCTATTTGTGGGTGAAAAAGGACATCAATTTGGTTTGGGTACATCGTTGCATGACCGCGCAATTGTCAGTTAAATCGATGCAGTGCCGTATCTCAAAAAATGGCCTGGTCATTAGGGGGTAAATCTTCCGTAGCTGAAGTGGTTAAAGAAAATGAAGATTTACATTCCATAACAATACATAGACAATATTATGATGTTATCATGCGTGTTAAGCTATGTTTTCATAATCATCCATGTCAGATGTAGTTTATCATGAATTTTAACCGTAAGAAGATAGTAATAAAAAGAAACATAAAGGAAATAAACTAAAGCAAATAAAGATGTAAGGGAACCAAACTAGGGTACTGCGGAATCGAATATAAGCATGTAATCTATACATTTAGTGTATTTTTGTAAATAAACCATGATTCCCATTTAGGATCAAAAAGTCTTTTTGTGTTATTTGTTGAGTGATAGATGTTTTCCATAAGCTTAATCTTTTCAATTCTTGTTAAAATCTGCGAAAGTGGTACAAAGGTCTCCTTCCAGTGGAGAGCTATTGTCCAATGTGTGGCAGCTTCTTTTTTTTTTTTTTTTTTTTTTTTTTTTAAAGGAACACGAGACACCAGACCAAGATGCTACCCCTCCTCCACACAATACAGAACAAGATATGGTAAGTCAATAATCTGGACAAGATCACCAACAGGCAATGATGATGATCATTAGTCCCATGCTCTGTACTCGCCTTTTTGGGTACACATTCCAGGGATTGGGTTTTCATAAATACAACCATAGGTGTGTGCAGCTAATTGCATTAGGGTGTGCACGTGAAACGTGGGGTGGGAGAGCACACCACAGCAAATGGTGGGTGTGGCCAAATTGCAGCAAGAGTGAGAGGGTCTTAAAGGGGCTTTAAATACCAGGAGTGTACTACATACAGAGTATAGAGTTCAGGAATACGCTACATACAAAGTGCAGAGTACAGGAGTGTGCTACATACAGTTACGTACAGGGTGCAAAGTTCAGGAGTGCACTACATACAGAGTTCAGGAATGTGCTACATACAGTTATGTGCAGGGTGCAGAGTTCAGGAGTGCACTGC
Source organism: Aquarana catesbeiana (assembly GCF_042186555.1). Lineage (NCBI taxonomy): Eukaryota > Metazoa > Chordata > Amphibia > Anura > Ranidae > Aquarana > Aquarana catesbeiana. The sequence continues at coordinate 196,941,279 of NC_133330.1, read as the reverse complement.
ATACAGAGTTCAGAGTTCAGGAGTGTGCTGTATACAGTTATGTACAGCGTTCAGGAGTGCACTATGTACAGTGTTCAGGAGTGTGCTACGTACAGAGTGCAGGGTTCAGGAGTGCGTTACGTACAGAGTGCAGCATTCAGGAGTGTGCTACATACAGAGTGCAGGGTTCAGGAGTGTGTTGTGTAGTGAGTGCAGAGTTCAGGAGAGTGCTAAGTACAGAGTGCAGGGTTCAAGAGTACGCTACATACAGATTGCAAGGTTCAGGAGTACGCTAAGTACAGAGTGCAGGCTTCAGGAGTGCGCTACATACAAAGTGCAGAGTTGAGTACGCTACATACAGTTGCGTACAGAGTTCAGTATTCAGGGGTGCGCTATGCACAGAGTGCAGAGTTCAGGAGTATACTACATACAGTTACGTAAAGAGTTTAGCATTCAGCGGTGCACTATGCACAGAGATCAGGGTTCAGGATTGTGCTATGTACAGCATTCAGGAGTGCGCTACTCGCTATATATCTCACTGGCCTTTTTAAACCAAAAATGGCTCCCCCTTTTGCCCCAAGTCCCCCCCCCCCAGTACAAAGTTCTCCTTCAAACCCCCATATCCTCATCTTCGACAGGATTGACATCCCAATTCTAGCACAAGCTCACCTATGCCCCTATCCTGTGTAAAGCCTCTTCCCCTGTCATTACAATTCTCCCTGCCCCACCCTCCCCCTACCTGTACAAATGTCACTATAATTTTTTTTATTCCCCCTATCCCAAAACAGACCTCAGATATAGTGTGGCTCCATGCAGGGTGGGATATTTTCTTCCTTCCAGAGCCGAGGAGGAGCCTAGTGGAAGCTTACTCAGCTGACGGCTCTGTTACACAGGTGGTGGGGAGAGATGCTGCGGGTGTCAGCAATCGCTGCACAGCAATAATGCCAGACACTAGTGATTTTATTGGCGCCCCTCTCCTCTACCCCCTGCCCTTCCTGTATATTACAGTAGCTGCGCTCAGATATGGTATGGAGGGATCTGTGCAGCCACTCAGAGATCAGCTGTCACTTCTAAATATAGATGCCAGGCTTCTGTGTTTAGAAGTGAAGATAGTGAGTGGCAAGAACATCGCTGGCACCCTGTGCACATGGGATGATTATGGTGTGCCCAGGCACCTAGTGCGCACGCCTATGAATACAACAAACTCTTAAATAAAAGAATTATAGTTCTTAGAATTCCATTGTGCAATGAGAGTGATTCAGTCAATAAACAATTTGGTCCTTGTGAAAATGGGTTTGAATTCAATCAAATCATTCTCTTGTTGCTGTGTCACCCACCTGCTCATTGGACTCAGCTTGCTGTGTTACCTGCCTGCTCATTGGACTCCCTCGTTGTGTCATCCACCTGCTCATTGGATTCCATTTGTTGTGTCACTTGCCTGCTCATTGGACTCAGCTTTTTGTGTTACCTACCTGCTCATTAGATTCAGCGTTTTGTGTCACCAGCTTGCTCGTTGTGTCACCCGCCTGCTTATTGAATTTAGTTTGTTGTGTCACTTGCCTGCTCATTGGACTTGGCTTGTTGTGTCACCTGCCTGCAAATTAGATTCAGCTTGTTGTATCATTTGCCTGCTCATTGGACTCTGCTTTTTGTGTCACCCACCTGCTAATTGGACTCGCTTTTTGTGTCATCCACTGGCTAAATGGATTCAGTTTGTTGTGTCACCCACCTGCAAATTAGATTCAGCTTGTTGTATCACTTGCCTGCTCATTGGACTTTGCATTTTGTGTCACCCACCTGCTAATTGGACTTTCTTTTTGTGTCATCCACCTTCTCATTGGAGTCAGCTTGTTGTGTCACCCAACTTTTCAACAAACTCATCTTGTTGTGTCACCGCCTGCGCATAGGACTTAGCTTGTGTCATCTGCTTGCTCACTGGGCTATGAAAAAGTTAATACACCATTGAGGACCTCCCTATGTTCTCCTCCTTCTATAAGCTGCCTAAACACCCTAACCATCAGATTAACTCACAGTTCATAATCTTCCACCTAAAGCAGGGGTCTCAAACTGACGGCCCTCCAGCTGTTGCTAAACTACAAGTCCCATGAGGCACTGCAAGGCTGATAATTACAAGCATGACTACCACAGGCAGAGGCATAATGGGACTTGTAGTTATGCAACAGCTGGAGGGACGCCAGTTTGAGACCCTTGACCTAAAGGGTCTCATTTCCACCATGCAGAGAATTCTGGAAAGATAATATAAATATAGACTTGGCCAGTTACCCTAGCAGTACATTGCACTCTAAATGATCACACAAATGTGGAGAAAATGTGAAAAAATATGCCAGTTGAGGGGCAGTAAAGGGAATAGAAAAGCTATTGGCACTTCTCTACAGCAGTATCTAATAGGGAAGATGGAGTTCCATGTCCTTGATTAAATAAACTAGAAGGGTGTTACAGCTACTCTCTCCAACAATGTGCTCTTGCTCTACATATTACTATTCCTACTGTGCCCGTTTAGTGTTTGATTTTATTTCTATAACTTTAACATACTTGAACTGGATAATTTATTTGATTTAAAAATATTTTTCATTTATTTTCTATTCTCATACCCTGCCTCTCATTCCGGAATTTAACAGTGTTTTTCAGTTAAGAGGGGCACTTACAGTTCGTGCCTTAAAAGTGCATCTTTATCCAGTATGTTATAAAACTTTAAATTGATTAGTGCAGTGTTAATAATGGATGTTTGGGGAATGTGTTAGCAGTGAATGCAGAAAGTACATTACTGTACTTTGCTTTAACCCATTATGGAACAGTGGAAGACACATGTAATTACACATTGTGTTGCTACCTAGTGATTTGTCTAGAAAATGTGCAAATACACTCTAAATATTGATGTTATGCATCTTTCCAAAAGTATGTCTTTGAAGAACAATTTTTTATTAAGAAAATAAATAGGGTGCTTTAGAATGAGATAGTATGCTGGCTATATGATATTAGACATTCTGCATATCTGTGTTAATTACATGCATTCAATATTCTTTACAGCACGAGATATTGAATATTTCTAATAAATTAATATGGATTATACTGAGCCTACCCTTGAGTAAATAAACCACAAATATATAAAATAGTTATGGAACTTATGTGACCTCAAAGATACAGCCGTCTTCAAAACTTTGAATCCTAAAGCCAAAAAAAAAACCCAGGTCAGTTTACTTTTTGCCATCTGTGTGCATTTAGAGTGGATTTTCCTTCATTAGCTGTCCTTTAAACTGAATATTTGGTGAAAGAAAATCTCTCTAAAGTGAGGGAAGTGCCCTGTTAGGCAGGTATTACAAAATCTGCGTCTCCATTGAAATATTTTTTGTCCTTTATTCTGGTGGCAACTCAAACTGTTGGATTATCCCTTACTTGTAGTCTCAATGACAGCTGTCACCAGGACATATAGAGGGTGTGAATCTTCATAGTAGGGACAGAAATTAAACCTGGTTGGTTTTCTAACCCTTCCTCAAGCCTCCAAAAAATAAAAGTTCTGGATTTTTGGATTTAGATACATTTAAAGAAAGCATTTCAATTAAAATTAAAATGAATTAATGCGGACATAGCTGTATTGCACCAGTTTACCGTATTCCCATTTTGAGCATATAGTGCTTCTGAAATACACACACTGTATACAGACTCCCAGCTGCCAATTCAACCAAACCTTTCTTGGAAGTTTAAATATGATCTATGATACAAGAAGCAAAAAGACAAGAAGTTACAAGGCACGGTCTATAGAAATTCCCCCCCCCCCTGCCCTCCTTAAGAATATATATAAGGCCCCTTTCACACCAAGGGTCCAATCTGGTTTGTCTGTCACATTTATTTGTGGACCTGATCTGACCCTCCATCCGTCCCTATGGACAGGTAGTAGACTTTCTGAATTAAGCACAATTCCTGTGTTTAATGAGCATTAGTAGATTATTGAATGCTATCATCAGCTTCCTGGAACTGCTCTTTAATAGGGATGAGCAGAGTGATTTTGTTCATATCAATTTTACCATTGATGAAATTACTAATCTACTTTTATAGATAGTGTTTTTTGAGGGTAGGGGGGATTTAAAAAATATAGTGTTCTTTAAATGTGTATATTTGTGTTTTTTGTTTTTTTTTAACTCGCTAGTTGTGTACTGTTGTTCTACATTTTTTTTTTTTTTTTTTTTTTTTAATTTTACTTTTTAAGTTGTTTTTCTGAAAAAAACAAACAAAAACAAAGTAAAATATAAAGGCTAATAAGGGACAATTTTTTGCACAGGAACAGGAAAATATTTTTTTCCTCCAGTTGCTCTGACTTCATTGATGCATGTTTTACATGACAGACATTACCTTCAAATAAAAATGAGACTACCTATAAAAGTAAGATGGCTTTAAAACAGCCAGACCGCTTTTTCATTATGCCAGTAATGTGTCCCTGTAATAGTTTTTACATGGACCACATAAAGATGAGAAGTTATTCCTGAGAGGGAGCTGAGGAAAGCCCCAAGCTCCAGGAACTAGAGCGTGGCTAATGCCAGACTGAGAGGTTTTGCCGTTGAAGTGATGCAGTAAATCAATATTCTGCAAAGCTTTTCCATGTTCACATTTTCACAAGCCGCTCGCTGAATGTACCATGGCAGCTCATTCTCTAAAAGGCAATGACTAAAATGTCAACGAACCAAAGGGCACAGGAAACATGACAGTTGTTTACATGACCATATTATCATTATTGCTAACCCTTGTCTATCTGCTTTTTATATTTAAAGGATCAGCCCGCCCACAGTGATATTTCAATTTTAGGTAGGGTCTAGTGGGCTGAGTTGCCCACTGGCTTAGTATAGCATTTCACACTCCAGTGATAAGATCACCCCACCATAATGTTCATTCTTTTCCTTCCTACCTTGGAGTGGCACTCCTCCTACTTAAACAGAATTTATTTTCCCCACAAAAACATTAAGTACTACATGTGATTTAAATCTTCAACTAACACACCAGATTTGGAAGTTAAATATTACATATGTATACTGCCATATATTAAAATGTGCAGTTTTTTACTCCCAATTTCTTACTTTGCGTTCTTATTATACACACTATATCACATTCTTGTTTGATTTTTTTTTTATTGGGTAGGTTACTCTTATGATAAACCCAGAGATTCACTTTTTAAGGAATATTGTCCGGTCTTAAAGTGAACTTGTATTTTGCCCTTGCAGAGCACCTGTCTTCCACCTGATACAGCTAATGCCTGCCTGTTGACAACTTAAGTTTGCTCCTGCACCTATCTTTTGTCTGGAAGTGCTTCGTCTGCCTATTGACAATTTGTGGTGTTCCTGACTGAACCTGTCTTCTGCCCATCTATTGATATCTACAGATCATTCCTGACCCTGCACCTGTCTTCTGCTTGGTAATGCTTCTTGCCTATTAATGCCTTCCATTTGTTTCTGACAATGCCCTTGTCTTCTGCATGGTACTGCTGCTCATCTAATAATATCCTTGGTTTGATCCTGACCCTGCACCTGTCTTTTCTCTGGTACTGCTGCCCATCTAATAATGTCTTGTTTAGTTTCTGGCTCTGCACCTGTCTTTTTCCTGGAGCTGCTTGTCACGGTCAGGGGTCAGGCTCGGAGACCAGTAGCTATAGCAGTAGGATAAGTACACAAGCAGGTAACCATGGCAGATGATGCAGGCTTTTCCAAGATGCGGGGTCTAAGCACTAACTGGGATTCACCAGAGCTTCTGATGGTGGGGATCGTTTTTGCTGCATGTTATAACCAGATTGCGGTCCTCAGGATTGCCCCACCAGGATGTGAGAAAGCTGGGTCCAGTAGCAGATACAGCAGGTAGAGGAAGTAGAGGCGTAGCCAGTAAACAAGTTAAAGGTCAGTAACAAATTGTTGCATGTTGAGATCAAGTGGAAGCATAGTCAAGAAACAAGCTAAATGTGATAACAATGGTTGCAGGTTGTGATCAAGTGAAAGCGTAGTCAAGGAACAAGCCAAATATTGGTAACAAGTGTTAGTGGAGATAAGGACAGCTGCAGTACACAAAGGAGCACACTATTGGCTGGAGAAAGCACAATAATCTGTCATACAGGAAGTGCAGAGTGTCAGGTTTCAATGGTAAAGGGCCCTTGTAGATTGCCAACTCTGGTTCCACATTGCACGGAGTCTAAGCTCCAGCCTGCTTCTTCACCAGAACCCCAGAGGGTGGGCATGCACGTGCAGCAAGCTGGAACCAGGTCGTGGCCCCCCAGATACACCCAGCTGAGAATGTGAAAACACTTGCGTGCAGAATAAAAACGGCAGGAGACAGAAGGGAATCCAAGACACAAGCTGAGGTCAGGGCGGGCAGCAGACAAGCACAACTGTAAATGAAGCCGGGATCGGTACATGGGTAGTCAGATACAGGATATACGGGAAGAAACAAACAAAAGAAAAACGCACAATGATTGTTGTTCTAAGATATTTCCAGCAGGCAAAGCTGTGTTGTCTGGGGTGGTGAGTGAATGGTTAAAAAGTCAGGATCCTGAACATATAGTCCAAAGTTCTGACAAATGAGCAGCAGAGAGTCAATAAAAAAAATGATGTTAGGAATGGCTCCTGATAGAGGTGCAGGGTTTTTAAGGAAAGTCCATAGCCTGGGTGATTACCACAGGGAGTATAGCTGGCACAGGGAAGGTAGCATGCTGGAGAGTAGAAGAACCTCTGGCGTTTTTTCCAGATATTTTGATGTATTCCTATACATTAATTCAAGCCTAGATACGCAAGCTCCTGAAGAAGGGCATCAATTTGCATAACCTTTGGAGCGATTTTCTGAGCAACCTCCGAACACGGCTTATACCATTTATATCATTCTATGCACTCCAAACCTTTGTGTTTGTTATATATATATATATATATATATATATATATATATATATATATATATATATATATATATATATATATATATATATATATATATATATATTGTGTGTGTATTTGAGGTGTTATGAGAGTCCTTGAGCTCACTCAATTATGTTTTTTAATGTGTTTGTATACAATAGTTTTAATGTTATCCTATGTTATCCTATTAAAAACTTTAAATTTTTTACCTAATATATACTTGTACCTATAGTCCATGTTTCTACTCTAATTTCTTCCAAACAATATCGGGACGTTGGCACACTGTTACTTGTGTATCCACAGTATCACCCTGTGATTATACATGTAGTTCGCGCTTTTTTGTTATCTTCACAGGCTAATCCACATTCCTTCTCATGGAAGTAGGTTTTAACATTGTCATGCGCACTAGTGACAGATAGTGGTGCCAAATGGGCTATTTAGACTGAGCTAGTGTTCAGGTTCAAGCGCTGCTTTGTCTACAGCCTTCTGTGTGTCCAGAGACCCTGTGATCCTGTATCCTGTTGCTAACCCGGCTAGTCCCTGAACTCTGTCTGTACTGACTTCAACTTGTCTTCTGACCACCACTTCTGCCTGCTCCGTTTGCTACTGCTTCACTGATCGGTTCCTGATCCAGCTTGTGCCGTGACCACTCTCTTGCCTGTGCCCCTGTAACTGATCTGTCCTGGCAGTGTATGACCTAGCCTTCCTGACTCTGCTATTCCTCCTGCTGTCACCGGTAGAAGGTTATTTTATTTGCTTTGAGTTGAGTGGCTTAGAAAAGTTATGAGGGGCAGAATGAAAGGTGAGTATACAGTACTGTATATGGGGCAGTAAAGCAAACCCCTAAATGGACAAAAGAAATGTTTGTATTTCTCTGTAAATGACAATACTTCTACACCCATTTTTGTAAGCAGTAAGGCACTGGTCCTTTGATGGTAAAGATGCTTATTCATATGTTTAGAGGTACTGTATTAGCCACAAGGGATGAGCCAAGTGTACCTCAGTTTGGTTTGAGGCTGGCTCAGCGAATATTACCAAAGTTTGGTTGTTGAATCTGAACTCTTCTGAAGTAAAGAAGTTGTCAAACAAAAAGCGTAAAGCGTGGGGGGGGGTCTGGCACTGCCCTAGGGAACATGTTCAAATATAATATATATATATATATAACTTGTCTGGGGTGCCTTAAACATGCATGTGTAGTGCTGTCATCTGTATGATGTATATAACCTGGCACAGCAAAACTGGCATTTAAAAAAAAAAATGCTGCTTAAAGCTGAAGTAAACCCATCCATAAAACTGTTTCATTTCCGGCACGTGCCGGAAATGTAACACTCCCGTTGGTTGTGCTCTCAACCAAACTGTCAAGCCATCCAATGGATGGTGTCATAACTGATCACATGTGAAGCATCATGGCAGTTGTAGATTAAACAAAGGCAAAGATGGCAGCTTCCTTGGCTGAAAATGATAGGAGGGTTTACTTACACTTTAAATACGTGGCAAATGACAGCTCCCAGCCTCTCACTTCTGTTTGTAAACAAAGTAACCAAGGATTATCTTCATCTGTACCAGACTCTTATCCTAGATGAGAGTCTGGTATAGATGTTAAGGGGGACCCCACACACACACACACACACACACACACCAAAATAAATCTGCATGTTAACCCAATAAATGTAACTGCACTGAGAATGCAGTTACACTTTAAAGTGGGCTTTATATATTGACGTGGAGTTTTCCCATGTTGCCAGGTAACTTCTTGGTTTAAAGTGAAACCAAACCCTCCTGTGCTTTACATTTGGAGATGGCGCGATCTTAGCCTTGGGAAAGGCTACTTGCTGTCACTGATCTGGGAATATCTTTGCGGCATAAATTTCAGATAGCTATCTATGTAGCAGGCATGTTGTAATGCAATTTCTCCTTTTGGCCACAAGATGGAGAGAGAGAGAGATGCTGACTTTTCTTTCCAGAAAACTCAGAGACACAAAGCACTCTGGGAAAAAGGTGCATTTCAGGAAGTGTTGAGGAGACTGAAGAGAGGGAAGTTCTGAGGTGAGAGAAAAGAGAGAGACAGGCTTTCCACACAGCACTACAGAGAGAGTGCTGACAGAAGATCTGAGGAGGGCTGTCTGAGGAGAGTGAGGAGAGCGGTCTGAGGTACCAGCATTTGATTGAGGGGATAGACACAGGCTGACACCAGGGACTGTGTGACAGAGGGAGAGAAAGCCACGCTTCTCTTGAGACTACCGGGGAGAGTTACCGTGAGTGGAGGGGATAGAGGACAGGAGTGGTGAGGTGACGGGACTGTGTAGTGGAACTCCACCTAAGAGAGAGAGAGCCACACTGTCTACCAGCATCTGAGAGAGAGAGAGAGCCATGCTTTTCCCGAGACTGCTGCTATGAGACTGAGGATAAAGGACCCAGGAACAGTGTCACCCACACGGTCCTCCACCGTTCAGCCTGGGGACCTTGCTTAGCAACTAAGCACCATCTAACCCAGCGGAGACAACCCACGCACCGCTTCAGGGATCAGAAGACCAATCCTGGTGTCCTGTTGGCTGTTGTCCGATCACCCTGCCAGTTCAGCTACCAGCCATCCTAATCGGCCGACGGGAGGTGATCCAGTGCCTTACAACATTGCCAGAAGCCTGAACCACCATTTGGGACTTCCGTTGTGTCATCACCCAGAGGATTGGTTAGCGGGTGTAAAACCAATATCTTTCTTAGCACAGTACATACACTGCATGCAGACACCTGTTCCCCTTTCTACTGTCAGAGTATGCTTGTTTGGAGCTGCCATTTTTAGCCATTCTGTTCTTACAAACCACTACCTAACAGGATTTCCTAGAGGATTAATGTCTCACTTTTGATTGATTAAACCTACTCTCTTTACAGAGGGCCCCAACATGTGCTAGCAGAAGACACTAGTACCCTTCAACTCAGGACCTGTAACATTACAGAACTGTGCTTACTGTACCTGTTAACCCATTTCTTCTTTTTGTATTGTTACTTTTGATGGTGTTTGTGGCCCAGAAGGAGCTTAGAAGTTGATAAACCTTCTCTCCTCCCTCTGAGCGCTTGTGCAATTGACATATAGATTATTAAGCTTTGTTTTCTATATTTACTGTTGCTAAAATATTAGAGATTGTCATTTCTATTGTACTGATACTCTGCAGCAAGGTTCAACAGTGCTGTAAGTTTCCAAGTATTCTTTTCGTTATAATATATTCAGCTCATTTATCACTACCAGTTGTGTCTGTTTGTTTCTGGTACCAAGCTACAGCCAGGATATTGGTATTTTCTTTACTTGCATTCTTGAAAATGTTTGTAGAAATTTCATATCTAACCAGGTGTGCCAGATGGGTTGAGGCCATTCTTGGAGTTGAGGCATAGAACAGAGAACCCAAAATCACCAAGAGGCTCCTTCGGGGGGTGGCGCTACACGTATGAAGAAGATTTTGAGAAGAGGCTGTGTGGTGCTATGGAAGCATGTAAAAAAGGGATTTATGTGAGCTCTGGGACAGCCAATGCAAACCTGCAACTCTAGTTTGTGTAAAAGTATAACTCCATGTTTAATGTCCCTAGTTCATTTGGGCCAATCTGGCCCAAAGAAACCTTATACTGCCTACTGGGTGTGCTGTATTACCTGTATGTAGCTGCAGCTACTTATAGTATACAGCGCTATGTTCCAGCAGTGGGAGAGTCCAAGTACTGGAATGCTCAGCCATTTTTGGGAATCTTTGTATTCTGTAAATGAATACAAAGTTTCCTCTGATTTGCTAATTCAGAAATTGTGACATTGCCAGCCTGCCTTTCTACCTCAGCCAATCAAAGAAAGCTTTGTATTCATTCATAGAATACAAAGCTCGCAGTGAATGGCTGAGCAGCACTAAGCCCAACTCTATTTTGTTCTGGGAGTGGGGCAGGAAGTATCTGTCCCACTGCCAGAACACAACGCAGTATACTGTATTTAGCTGAGGCTACAAACAGCTAATATGGTGCACCCAGCAATTGCACCTGTTAGTGCACTAAATAGTTTGTTTGGACCTGCTTAGCCCAAATTAACTATTTAAAGGGACATTAAATGCAAAGTAACGCTTTACATTTTTCATATAAGGTAGTGTAATTATATAAACCATTCTACATAATAAGTTCAACCCCCAACCAGCTGTGAAGAGGAGACCTGGCTTCTTGGAGTCATGCTCTGAAAGCTAAAAGGCAGGATGGGGAGGTACTTAAATAGGATTGTTGGATGGAGTGGTGAGTATCACAGAGTAGCGATGTACACTTGTGCCCCAGACAGTAGCATCGTTTCCAACATTGCAAAACAATTTATAGGGACACTTTTTTTTGTCTGAAGGCAGAGTCTTGCTATAATTAGGGGGTGGGTCATTCATCAAGGAGAGAGAAAGAAGGAAAGAAAGAGGGATGAGGGACAGCAGGCCCAGATCCTACACCACAATAGAAATATGTGTATTCCAGAAAGTTTAACAATCAGCAGATAAAGATACTCCAAACACCTGGTGTTAGAGCTTCAATCATCATGGCACCATGGTTGGTATGGTGTCAGGATGATTGAAGCACATTATTTCTATTATTACATTGTAATATAAAATGAAATGGTTCAACTCATCATAATGCAGAATCAGTGGGAGCCCTAAGTGTGTCACTTGCCATCGTCACCTGCCACCAGATGCCATCAGGTGTCCCCAGTAGAGTCCCTCCTTACACCAGGCATTCCCAGCAGAGTCCCTCCATACACCAGGCATTTCCAGTAGAGTCCTTCCTTACATCAGGTGCCCCCAGCAGAGTTCCTCCTTACATCATGTGCCCCCAGCAGATTCCCTCCTTACATCAGGTTCCCCCAGGGGAGTCCCTCCTTACATCAGGTGCCTCCAGGGGAGTCCCTCCTTACATCAGGTGCCCCCAGGGGAGTCCTTCCTTACATCAGGTGCCCCCAGGGGAGTCCTTCCTTACATCAGGTGCCCCCAGGGGAGTCCTTCCTTACATCAGGTGCCCCCAGGGGAGTCCCTCCTTACATCAGGTGCCCCCAGGGGAGTCCCTCCTTACATCTGGTGCCCCCAGGGGAGTCCCTCCTTACATCTGGTGCCCCCAGGGGAGTCCCTCCTTACATCTGGTGCCCCCAGGGGAGTCCCTCCTTACATCAGATGCCCCACCCGCAGTGTCCCTCTTTACACCAGGTGCCCCCAGCAGAGTATCTCCTTACATCAGGTGCCTCCTGCAGAGTCCCTCCTTACATCAAATGTCCCCAGCAGGGTCCCTCTTTACATCAGGTGTCCCCAGCAGAGCCTATCCTTACATCAGGTGTCCCCAGCGGAGTCTCTCCTTACCTCAGGTGTCCCCAGCTAAGTCTCTCCTTACATCAGGTGTCTCCAGCGGAGTCCCTCTTTACATCCGGTGTCCCCAGCAGAGCCTCTCCTTACATCAGGTGTCCCCAGCGGAGTCCCTCTTTACATCAGGTGTCCCCAGCAGAGCCTATCCTTACATCAGGTGTCCCCGGCGGAGTCTCTCCTTACCTCAGGTGCCTCCAGCAGAGTCTCTCCTTACATCAGGTGCCCCCAGCGGAGTCTCTCCTTACATCAGGTGCCCCCAGCGGAGTCTCTTCTTACATCAGGTGCCCCCAGCAGAGTCCCTCCTAACATCAGGTGCCCCCAGCGGAATCTCCCCTTACATTAGGTGTCCCCGGAGGAGTCCCTCCTTACATCAGGTGCCACCAGCAGAGTCCCTCCTTAGATCGGGTGCCCCAGCGGAGTCCCTCCTTACATCAGGTGTCCCCAGTGGAGTCTCTCCTTACATCAGGTGCCCTCAGCAGTGTCTCTCCTTACACCAGGTGTACCCAGCAGAATTCCTCCTTACATCAGGTGTCCCCAGTGGAGTCCCTCCTTACATCAGGTGTCCCCAGTGGAGTCCCTCCTTACATCAGTTGCCCCCAGTGGAGTCCCTCCTTACATCAGGTGCCCCCAGTGGAGTCCCTCCTTACATCAGGTGCCCCCAGTGGAGTCCCTCCTTACATCAGGTGCCCCCAGTGGAGTCCCTCCTTACATCAGGTGCCCCCAGTGGAGTCCCTCCTTACATCAGGTGCCCCCAGTGGAGTCCCTCCTTACATCAGGTGCCCCCAGTGGAGTCCCTCCTTACATCAGGTGCCCCCAGTGGAGTCCCTCCTTACATCAGGTGCCCCCAGTGGAGTCCCTCCTTACATCAGGTGCCCCCAGTGGAGTCCCTCCTTACATCAGGTGCCCCCAGCAGAGTCCCTCCTTACATCAGGTGCCCCCAGTGGAGTCCCTCCTTACATCAGGTGCCCCCAGTGGAGTCCCTCCTTACATCAGGTGCCCCCAGTGGAGTCCCTCCTTACATCAGGTGCCCCCAGTGGAGTCCCTCCTTACATCAGGTGCCCCCAGTGGAGTCCCTCCTTACATCAGGTGCCCCCAGTGGAGTCCCTCCTTACATCAGGTGCCCCCAGTGGAGTCCCTCCTTACATCAGGTGTCCCCAGTGGAGTCCCTCCTTACATCAGGTGCCCCCAGCGGAGTCCCACCTTACATCAGGTGTCCCCAGCCAGCGCAGTCCCTCCTTACATCAGGTGTCCCCAGCCAGCAGAGTCCCTCCTTACATCAGGTGTCCCCATTACAGAAGACCAGCTGGTGGAGGCCAAAGGGAATGACCAAGAGGCAGAGCCTGGGTTTCGCCTCTTCTTTCTTCCTCACGATGGCTGGTCTTCAGTAAAATGACAGCCGGCAGAGACATCTTACAAGTGCCGGCCGGCGAAGAAATGGAAAAACTACGATTTCTCTGGACATTTCCAGGGAGGTGGTAAGAACGGGACAAAGATCTAAATCCGGGGAATGTCCCTGGAAATTCAGGACAGTTGGCAAGTATAATGGAAAATATGTAACTTATTCTTTAAATAGTATTGAAATCCTCCTATGCAACCTTGTAACACAAAAGGGAAAGGCAGAGCACCAGAGTATATGTAAAACTCAAAATAAAGATTGGCAGGTAAAATATTTATTTTTTATGTGCAACTGTATATTTTGTTTATTTTGAATTTACCTTTTTTTCTACTGCTTCTATCTGCTTATGGCTTTGACTGTCTAAAAGGGTACAAGGATATTGTGAGTAACCCTTTTAACATTGTCTATAACATGTTGCTTTTTGCTTTCATAGGGGTTTTCTTTTTAATCTTTTTCTCCATACTGGTTTATTTGGACTACAAGAAAGATATACACAGGTGGGCAGTCTATGAAAGAGCTATGGAGACAAGAATCACAGTCAGGCTCTGTGGGGACAAGAAAAGGCAATGACCCCTTCTGACCCTGACATGATGTTAATTGCTACAGGATTAGAGCCTTATTCTTGTGACGGTGAGAGCAATCAATACTGCTCTCTGACTCACGTAGCGAAAGCAATTTGACATTCAGTAGCATGTATGAATAGCAATGAAAACACATGAACAAATATTCTTTAACTGAGGATGAATAAACAAACAAATAAATACATAAATAAATAGGTATGCATGTATTTATGCAACTGTGTTTTAAGTTAATGACATGATTAAATGAAAATTATGTTAAAATTCAGTCATATCAACTCCGGAAGGTTTACCCCCCTTCATGACCAGGCCATTTTTTTGCGATATGGCACTGCGTTACTTTAACTGACAATTGCGTGGTCATTCCAACGCTGTACACAAATAAAATTAAGCCCCTGTTCACACTGACAGGTCAAATCACATGTCAAATTGCAGCCTATTCCTGGCAATAGGAGTGTCCCAAACTTTGCAGTGCCGCACCGATTTCCATAAGTAGTGCATGCACTACTTATGGTGACATCGGGGCTGACTTCAATAGACATCTGTGCATGAACTCACACAGATGTCTTTTAAGTCTCCTCCGAAGTTTGACTGAAATGTGGCTTTGAAATCGTGCGGGTTCAGATAAAGTCGCACGATTTCAAAGCCGTGTTTAGTGTGAAAGAGGGCTAATGTAATGTTTTTCCCACAAATAGAGCTTTCTTTTGGTGGTATTTTATCACCTCTGCGGTTTTTATTTTTTGCGCTGTAAACAAAAAAAGACTGAAATTTTGAAAAAAAAAAAAACAATAGTTTTTACTTTCTGCTATAAAACACATCCAATAAAAAATGTAAAATATCACATTTATTCATCAATTTAGGCCAATATGTATACTGCTACATATTGCATATATTGATTGGTTTGCGCAAAAGTTATGGCGTCTACAAACTAGGGGATATTTTTATTGAATTGTTATTTATTTTTTTACTCTTTTTACTAGTAATGGCAGCGATCAGTGATTTATAGTGGGACTGGGACATTGCGGCAAACGAATTGGACACTAAGGCTCGGTTCACTCAGGGGCAACACGACTCTGGCCGTGACTTTGCGAGGCGACCTGAACATGACCTGAGGGCGACACCACAGCGCGACTTACAAGGCGACTTCAAGTCACCTCCAGGACAGGCGACTTTCCAGTGGCCAATCAAACAACAATCAGCTCTGTGGGAGGGAGGGGGGAGGGAGGGGTTTGCTTGAGAAAACCATCTTCTCTTCCTGTATTGTTGCTTCAGTTAAGACACGATCCGACTTTGGAGGTGACTTCCATTGAAATCAATGGGTACAAGTCTCCTAGAAGTCAGATTGAAGTAGTACAGGAACCTTTTCTGAAGTCGAAGCGACTTCAGTAGCGTACATTAAGACGGCTCTCATTAACTTGAATGCAATTTCTGATGTCAAGCGACTTGGGGCGACTTGAAGTCTGACAAGTCGGATCCCAAGTCGCGGTAGTGTGAACCGGGTGTCAGTGACACTTTTGACACTTTTTTTGGGGACCAGTGACACTAATACAGTGATCAGTGCTAAAAAATATGCTTTACTTCCCTAGCAGGGAAGAGGTTATAATCAGGGGCGATCAAAGGGTTAAATGTGCTCCTAGGTAGTGCTTTCTAACTGTGTGGGGGATTTTTAACTGTGGGAAGACAGAAATCCGTGTTCCTGCTTAGCAGAAATACAAGATCTCTGTCTTTCCTTGTTACAGAACGGCGATCTGCCTCTCTCAGGAACGATCGGTGGGTCCCAGTGGATATTGGGTTTATTGGCTCCTGCTGTGTCCAATTACAGGGGGAGCTGGTCACCGGCAGGGCGCATGCATGCTGCAGACCCGGAAAAGTGAAATCATGTACAGGTACGTGATTTCGCACAGGAGAGCCACCGCCCTGCAGTATATGTACGTGGGGCGGTCGGCAAGTGGTTAAACTCGCCAGCTGAGGTAAAGGGATTAATATGTGACCTACAATATATAGTTACTGGTAATACACACATACAAAATATTACCAAAACTATTGGGACGCCTGCCTTTACACGCACATGAACTTTAATGGCATCCCAGTCTTATTCCATAGGGTTCAGTATCTCAGCTGGCCAGTTTGTCACTTGCCAACCAGGGAAGAAGTTAACCCCTTGATCGCCCCCTAGTGTTAACCCCTTCCCTGCCAGTGACATTTATACCGTAATAAGTGCATTTTTATAGTAAAAAAAATTATTATAAAAATGCCATAAATCTATCCCCTATTTTGTAGATGCTATAATGCCCCGTACACACTGTCGGATTTTCCGATGGAAAATGTCCGATCGGAGCGTGTTGTCGGAAATTCCGACCGTGTGTGGGCTCCATCGGACATTTTCCATCGGATTTTCCGACACACAAAGTTGGAGAGCAGGAGATAAAATTTTCCGACAACAAAATCCATTGTCGGAAATTCCGATCGTGTGTACACAAATCCGACGGACAAAGTGCCACGCATGCTCAGAATAAATAAAGAGATGAACGCTATTGGCCACTGCCCCGTTTATAGTCCCGACGTACATGTTTTACGTCACCGCGTTTAGAACAATCGGATTTTCCGACAACTTTGTGTGACCGTGTGTATGCAAGACAAGTTTGAGCCAACATCTATCGGAAAAAATCCTAGGATTTTGTTGTCGGAATGTCCGAACAAAGTCCGACCGTGTGTACGGGGCATAACTGTTGCGCAAACCAATCAATATACGACTATTGCGTTTTGTTTTTTTTTTACCAAAAATATGTAGAAGAATACATATTGGCCTAAACTGAGGAAATTTTTTTTTTTTTTGATAAAAAATTTGGGATATTTATTATAGCAAAATATAAAAGATACTGTGTTTTTTTTTCAAAATTATTGCTCTTCTTTTTTTTTAGTGCAAAAAATAAAAAACGCAGAGGCGATCAAATACCACCAAAAGAAAGCTCTATTTGTGGGGAAAAAAAGACTTCAATTTTGTTTGGGTACAACGTCGCACAACCGCGCAATTGTCAGTTAAAACGACGCAGTGCCATATCGCAAAAAATGGCCTGGTCATTGAGCAGCCAAATCTTCCAGGGCTTAAGTGGTTAAAGAAAAAAATTTGACTTTAGCACCAGGCCTTTTTTTGACATTTGTTGCAGCAGTCTTTCAAACAAATTTTTTTGGGGAAAAAATACTCTTTAATAAACTAATAATAATAATAATATAATAAATAAAGTTAGCTCAATTTTTTGGAATAATGTGCACAGTAATGTTATGCCTCGTAAATAGATACTTAATATGTCATGCTTTAAAATTGCAGGGACAAACGATGGTACTTAAAAATCTCCATAGGCGACGCTTTAATCATTTTTACAAGTTACCTGTTTAGAATTACAGAGGCGGTTTTGCTCTAGAATTATCTCTCTCACTCTATCAATTGCGGCGATACCTCACATGTGTTATTTGAATACTGTTTACATACACGGGCAAGACTTACATATGCAATCGCTTCTGCGCGCAAGCTCACACGGATGGAGCTCTTTAATTTTTTTTTCTTATTTATTGTACTTTTTATTTTTACACTATCCTTTTTTTTTCACTTTTTTTCCTATAACAAGGAATGTAAACATCCTTTGTAATACAAATATGCATGACAGGTCCTCTTTATTGAGCGATCTGGATTAAAAAAAAACCCAGATCTCTCATTTACCTTTTAAAAGAAAAAAATATATATTATTTTGACTTTAAGAAAAAGAAAATCCCTTTAAGACCAAGAGGCGGAAGTGACGTCAGACGTCACTCTGGTCCTCCAAGGGCATAGAGCCGAGTGAGGGCCATCTTGCCTTCACTTGACTTCCTGTCCAGCCACCAATTGGACCGGATCACTTCCATGTTTACCAACAGCTCCAATAAGCCCAGTATTTAACATCAAAGTAATGACGTATATTAACAGGTGGTCTGCAAGTGGTTAAAAGAAGCTGTAACTGAAAGGTAGACTCACACAACACATACCACATCTAGATACTGGAGAGATATGTCCCTGGAATGTATTGAAGCAGGACATAGAGAGGAAAGAACTGGTTAAGGTGGAAGAAGGAAACCATCTTGGGGAGTAAAGAGGTCTTACACCTCAATACCTTATCCCTAAGTAAAACTAAGAGTAGCTCTTTACAGGATAAGTCCACTTACTCAGAGATCACTTTGCAGAGGCCATAGCCAGCCACCAACCAAGCAACCTTGTAAGTGAAGGTGGATAGAGAAATATCCCTGATAGGGAGGTTTCTGAGGGAAAAATACAAGTTAAGATCCCACGGTGTCACTGGGGAGCACACAGGGAGAACATTGTGAGTGACACCCAGCACAAAGACTTTCACCAATGAATGAGAGGCAAATGGTCTTTATAAAAAAATAGTTAGAGCTAAGATTTGGCATTGATGTTGTTTTAGGCTAAATAATGATCCAGGCCCATTTGGAGGCTAGAGACCCTTGCCTAGACTAATCCAGGTTGCTCTAAGGCAGGCATCGCTAAATGGCGGACCGCAGATTTAGACCAAGCCACTGTCCCATCCAGGCCATGATAGTCACCACTTAGGAGCCATTTTCACAGTAGAGAGAAGGGCAGGAGGCACAGCAGCACTGGACAGAGGGCAAGAGTGGGAGCTTCCCAAGTTAACTTCTTAAGTTAACTGGCAGGTGATTGGTTGTTAAGATGCAGGGCTGTCCTAGCAACTAATCACCAGCTTGTTAATATGAAAAAAGTAGCTCCAGCAGGCCCTGCTGCCACCCTCCATCCAGTGCTGTGTGCCTCTGTGAGGTAGGAGAGTTAAGGGGCTAGGATATGGCTGAAAAGGATGGGGGGTGGGTGATGTGAAACTGACAGAGGTGACTACTGCTGTGGGGGGTTGAAAAGGGTCAAAGGAGGACACTGCTTTGAGGGGGGGTGAAGAGGGGCAGAGGACAACAATGTTGTGGGGGAAGGGGGGCAGAGGAGGACACTGATTTAGAAAGGTGAAGGGCGACAGAAGGACATTACTGTGGGGGTGGGTGAAGGGGGCAGAGGGGGACATTACTGTCAGGGGGATGATGTAAATGGGGGCAGAAGACACTACTGTTGCGGGGAGCCATTGCTGTGAAAGGAGATTGGTCGCTACTGTGAATGTGAAAGGGGGGGTATGATGTTAAGGGGTGTTCAGAAGACAACTGTGTAGGGGATGGGGGTGATGTGAAGGGGGGGGCTGAGACTGGGGACACTGTAAGAATGAGACTTTGATGTGAAGAATCTGACTCATCGCACAAACTTGTGTTTTGGACCTATGCTGTAGGAACATTTTTCTGACCAGGTCTCTGTGAAATTTAATGCAATACCCCTATTCAATGGCAAAGCATGTGCACACTGTATCAGTATAAATGAACATAGAATCCTCAGGCTTAGGAGAGACATCAGAAGGTTGGACTTTTACCTATACTAAGTACTCAGAATGAGGTACCATCCTCCTCTTTAGAAAGCAGAGAAGCAGGAGGAAAGTCAGAGATTGATTCAGGAGGAGATGCTGAGGGGAGGCACTTAGAGCCCTTGCAGTCTAAGGCCTCAAAAAGGACTGACATTCTACCTATAAA
The DNA here is from genome assembly GCF_042186555.1 of Aquarana catesbeiana. NCBI lineage: Eukaryota > Metazoa > Chordata > Amphibia > Anura > Ranidae > Aquarana > Aquarana catesbeiana. The sequence continues at coordinate 196,921,451 of NC_133330.1, read as the reverse complement.
TTCAGACCGTGGTTGTGAACTCCTCTCTGGATAAACAGAAGCAGGGGGATGCACCCAAAGAAGTTGAGTAGGCCTCTGAGGAGGGTAGTTTCTCAGACTGTGGACATCAGTCAGGATTAACGGCATCGGGACCTTTTGTGGAGTTGCTACAAACCCCTTTAGGGCCATTAGCTGAGCATGAGCATTCCCACTGTGCCTATCATCTTCATTTAGGTAAAATGGTGCGTGTGCACAGTGAGTCCCCATTAAGGCCCCACAGGTGTAATGGCGACCCCAGACCATGGCTTTGAGACCAAGGCAAACCAAATGATGTTAGATTCAAAAGCTTAAGAGTATACTTGCCACTAAAGCCACTGACTGTGACTGAAAAATGTGTAGCCAGCACTACATATGTAACCCCTTAGGGGCAGGATCAACAGCATCCTGACCCTTCACATAGGGCTATAGCCTTGACTTATCACAGTCTTATCACACTTACTCCCAGCAGCCGAGGGTGGATGTTAGGGACCAAGCCCCATCCAAATCTTCTGCCTCCTGGTTAGTATGACCCCTAAGGGGTCTTCAGGACAGGGTTCAACCTGTGGATAGACTACAGCCCTGGACCTGTATAGCACCCTGCGGCTAACTCAGTTCATGCCTAGATAAGTGCCTAATGCAGGATCCCGTGCTTGAAGCATCATTAGTGGCCCTGCATCTTCTTGCTTGCGGGTCCAAGTAAGCTCCCCTACGGCTCAACCAAGGAGTCCAATCTACACAGCTGCAAAGGGGAACCTGCAATGTCTATACAACAGCTGGGAATCTTGCTAGAAAAGGCTTGATAAAAAAAGAAAAAAGGAAAAGGGTATGCTTCTCTCAGAGCAGATGGAAGAAGTCCATTCACCTGAGGACACCAGCAAAAAATGGAGGCTTACTGGGAGCAGTAAGGGTAAGTCCTTACAGCTTTCTTTGCCAATGTCCGATCACCTGAAGACAACTGCATAACCTATGATCTAACACTCTGATCCTGTGGACTGTAATGCACGATTGAGAAAAGTATTTATTCTCTTTTTTTTTTTTTGTGATAGAACATAAAATACACTGGATTTGTTTTGTTTTTTTTTTTTTGTTTTTTTTGTTTTTTTTATCCAAGTAAAAGCATTTTCTGCAAATGGATTTGAACTACTATAATTACAATTAAAAAGCACAAAAACACAGCCCCTTTAATATGACACACCTAAATTATCAATAGTGCTGCCAATTCTTTTCCAAAGTTATATAATTTATTAAGTAGAGAACATGTGTTGATCAAGGGGTTATAAAGTGGTTGTAGCTAAAGCGCTGCGTAAACTGTTGACACTATATAAATCCTGTATAATTATAATTGTAGCTAAAATACAGGTATATCTGAAAGATACAACACCTAGCAAGTCAGTGTTGTGGCATACCCTTTACCATATAGACAAAAGCATACTCCAAATGAGTTGCATCATTTGAAGTGCTTAGGTGCACATTCTTTTTTGCATTTAGTATTTTTTTTTTAATCTATTAAATGATGCGGCAGCACATTATGCAAATATTGCTTGCCCACTTTCTCCAGCATGGAGTGCTAAACTCTACTATGTACATTTTGCAACGAAATAAACATGTGTTTCAATGCTTTTCAGCCACAAGTGAATGCTGTGTTTGAGCGCCCCAAATTTCCTGTTAGCATATCAACATAAAATCATATCAAATATACCACTAAAAGAAATTAACTTTTTTTTTTTCTTAACAAACACCTTGCACTACTGACAGGACAGCAGCTAAAAGTTTAAAGTAACCACTGCCTTCAAATCAACAACATATTAAATCTAAAATGCCCCAAATAATAGCAGTGAGAAAAAGAAGAGTATTAATTTTCACTATGAGGGCTTGTTTACAATTAGGGATGAGCCGCCGATGTTCGAGTCGAACGTAAGTTCGACTCGAACATCGGGTGTTTGCCTGTTCACCGAATAGCGAACAATTTGGGGTGTTCGCGGCAAATTCGAAAGCCGTGGAACACCCTTTAAAAGTCTATGGGAGAAATAAAAAGTGTTCATTTTAAAGGCTTATATGCATGGTATTGTCATAAAAAGTGTTTGGGGACCTGGGTCCAGCCCCAGGGGACATTTATCAATGCAAAAAAAGTTTTAAAAACGTCAGTTTTTTCGGGAGCAGTTATTTTAATAATGCTTAAATTGAAACAATAAAAGTGAAATATTCCTTTAAATTTCGTACTTGGGGGTGTCTATAGTATGCCTGTAAAGTGGCGCATGTTTCCCTTGTTTAGAACAGTCCCTGCACAAAATGACATTTCTAAAAGAAAAAAGTAATTTAAAACTACTCGCGGCTATAATGAATTGTTGGTCCTGGCAATATAGATAAAAGAAATAATTGAAAAAAATGGAATAGGATCCCCCCAGTTCATTACCAGTCCCTTTGGGTCTGGTATGAATATTAAGGGGAACCCTGAACCAAAATTTAAAAAAAAATTGTGTGGGGGTCCCCCAAATTTAATACCAGGCCCTTCAGGTCTGGTATGGATATTAAGGGTAACCCCGTGCCAAAATTTAACAAAAATGGCCTGGGGGTCCCCCCAAAAATGTATACTAGACCCTTATCCAAGCACGCAACCTGGCAGGCCACAGGAAAAGAACCTGAACCATACCAGGCCACATGCCCTCAACATGGGGAGGGTGCTTTGGGGTAGTTGATGGGGACAAGGGCCTCATCCCCACAACCCTTGCCTGATGGTTGTGGGGGTCTGCGGGCGGGGGCTTATTGGAATCTAGAAACCCCCTTTAACAAGGGGACCCCCAGATCCCAGCCTCCCCCCCTGTGTGAAATGGTAACAGGGTACAAATGTAACCCTACCATTTCACAAAAAAAGTGTTAAAATGCTAAAAATTACAAGACACGGCTTGGGACAAGTCCTTTATTAAAAAATAAAAAAATAAAAATGTCCCACAAAGTCCATTCTTCTTCTTCTCTCGCTCCGCCGATGGACCAAAAAAGAAAAAAAAAAAAAGCCGCACAGAGCCGCCTCTATTGGAGGCTCTCGCCGTATGACACGTCTTCGCTTTGACAGTTCTTTTGAACTGTTATTTATGTAACCGGGTGGCCCCGCCCCCTCTGACGCCCGGGAAAGCCATAGGGAAGACCCCGTGCATCAGAGGGGGCGGGTTCACCCGGGAACATCACGGTGTGGCCCCGCCCTCAGTTATAAAAGAACTGTCAAAGCGAAGACACGTCATACGGCAGGAACCTCAGATGGAGGCGGGTCGGTGCAGCTTTTTTTTTTCTTTTCTGGTCCTTCGGCGGAGTGAGAGAAGAAGAAGAATGGACTTCGTGGGACATTTACATTTTTTTATTTTTTAATAATGGACTTGTCCCAAGCCGTGTCGTCATTTTTACCATTTTAACACTTTTTTGTGAAATGGTAGGGGTATATTTGTACCCCGTTACCATTTCACACTGGGGGAGGCCGGTTTCTGGGGGTCCCCTTGTTAAACCCCACAGACCCCCACAACCACCGGGCAAGGGTTGTGGGGATGAGGCCCTTGTCCCCATCAACATGGGGACAAGATGCTTTGGGGGGCTACCCCAAAGCACCCTCCCCATGTTGAGGGCATGTGGCCTGGTACGGTTCAGGAAGGGGGCGCTCTCTCACGTCCCCCCTCTTTTCCTGCGGCCTGCCAGGTTGCGTGCTCGGATAAGGGTCTGGTTTGGGGTTCCCCTTAATATTTATACCAGACCCAAAGGGACTGGTAATGGACTGGGGGGATCCCATGCCATTTTTTTCAATGGCTTCTTTTATCTGTATTGCCAGGACCGACAATTCATTATAGCCGCGAGTAGTTTTAAATGACTTTTTTTCCTTTAGAAACGTAATTTTGTGAAGGGACTGTTCTAAACACGGGAAACAGGCGCCAGTTTACAGGCATACTATAGACACCCCCCAGGTATGAAATTTAAAGGAATATTTCACTTTTATTGTTTCACTTTAAACATTATTAAAATCACTGCTCCCGAAAAAGCAGCCATTTTTAAAACTTTTTTTGCATTGATACATGTCTCCTGGGGCAGGACCCAGGTCCCCAAACACTTTTTATGTCAATAACTTGCATATAAGCCTTTAAAATGAGCACTTTTGATCATTCATGTTCGTGTCACATAGACTTTAACGGTTTTCGCGTGTTTGAACAAATTTTTTGCCTGTTTGTATGTTTTGCTGCAAACCAAACCGGGGGGGGGTGTTCGGCTCATCCCTATTTATAACGATTTCTTGCGATCTCCGCTTTCAGCGTGTTTCGCATGTATGCGTTTACGTGCAAATGTAGTGCATTTGCAGTGTATTTTTTTGGATTTTTTTCTTTTTTTAATGAGTTGCAGCTACATGCAACCACATGTCAAAAACACACTTAAAAGCAGTGCAATGGTTTAAATTAGGCTGTACATTAATTTTCCGTGCATGTAGATTTGCACTGCGTTGTAAACCAACCCTGAAGCATGGCAGTGGCAGCCACATATTGAGGGATTTTACTCTGCAGCAGGGCCTGGAAGACATGCAAGGGCAGAGAGTAGAATGAAAAAAGCAAAATATAGGAAAATATTGGATAACCTGAAGTAGACTACATGAAATCTGACTCTAATTTGTGGTTCATGATCCCCATACAACTTAACAGTGATGGAGTAGAATTGCAAAGAGAAATTGAGAAAAAGTGAAGTTTTCAGATGTGCAAAGCTGATAAAGACCTATTCTCGCAAACTCATGGCTGTAAATGCTGCCAAAGGGCATATACTGAATACTGTACTAACTTGAACAAGATGCATTATCATGCAGTAAACTTTTACACATTTTTTTTCATGATGATTAATTGAAATCACTTTGCAAAGATTCATTTTTACTTTTATATGATATAATCTATTGTTATTGTTATTAATCAGGTAAAAAAAAAATTACATCCACAGTGATTCAATTTTCTTTAATACAACAATAAAGTGTTTATTTAAACCCAGAGCACCAACTTCATGTAGATTATCCTCATTTCCAACATTAAAATAAAAAACATATATTACATAGCTAAATAAACACCCCAAATACTTTTTATTACAGTTCATATACAGTACTCAGATAACATCTCTAAATCCCTTTCTGCCTCATTGGGGGATCTGGAGGAGGAGCAAGGAGTAATCCTCCGATGCTAGTAAACATAACTCTAAGACCTGTAAAGAGTCTTTCCACGCCTGCAGAGTGCTAATTGGCGCTGTTGAGGTCAAGTGTTTCAGAAAAAGAAAATCTTTCATGTTTTTTTTTTTTTAAAACGCATTACATTTTATTGAGAGTATAAAAAATACCCTTTGACTTATATTTATTCAATGTAAAAAATTAGGAAAAACCGCGCAAATATACCAAAATAATCAATAAGTGTGAAAATCTGCAATCCCCACAACAAACATCAATTGTGAGTAAACATAGAAAAAATATAAGGGGTTGCGCTAATACCTGTGTACCATAATAAAGTATCTACAGTGAAAAAATACTCATAACGTGGCTATAAATAAACCAAAAATAATGTGCAAACATTGACTGTAGATATATAAAAAAGTCCCATCAAGTGAAAAAATCCAGAGTGATATCTTAGTGAGTCCACAACATCAACAGAACCCAACAAAAGTCCAAGTGATGATTAGTGATGATCCGTGATAACAAAAGAGAGTCCACCACCGAAAAATGGAAGGGGTAGCTCCTTACCAGATGGCCATGACCCCCCACAACAGAGGATCACAGCAAGCAGAAATCTTTACAGGCCAAAATTAGGAACTGCCAACGATATCCACCAGAGGTCCTCTCATCGTCAGTCACACCAACCAACCCATGGCAAGGATCCCATAAAACACAGAGGGGGCTCACATAGTGTAAAACTTACACAGGTGTACAGCAAGCAGAGCATCTGAGATCGGCATCACAGAGCATGTGATGCCGATCTCAGATGCTCTGCTTGCTGTACACCTGTGTAAGTTTTACACTATGTGAGCCCCCTCTGTGTTTTATGGGATCCTTGCCATGGGTTCGTTGGTGTGACTGACGATGAGAGGACCTCTGGTGGATATCGTTGGCAGTTCCTAATTTTGGCCTGTAAAGATTTCTGCTTGCTGTGATCCTCTGTTGTGGGGGGTCATGGCCATCTGGTAAGGAGCTACCCCTTCCATTTTTTGGTGGTGGACTCTCTTTTGTTATCACGGATCATCACTAATCATCACTTGGACTTTTGTTGGGTTCTGTTGATGTTGTGGACTCACTGAGGCTCGATTCACACCTATGCATGTTGCTTTTGAGCGTTTTTGGAGGTTTTTTTTTCATGCTTGCCACGTTTTTGAGCCGCGTTTTTGCCGCGTTTTTGCGGCGTTTTTGCGGCGTTTTTGCCGCGATTTGCGTTTTGCGTTTTTTTTTTTTTCATTTTTTTTTACAGTCTTAAAAAAAAATTACAAAAAAAAAAAAAAAAAAAAAAAAAAAAAAAAACGGCAAAAACGCACCAAAAACGCATCAAAAATGCATCAAAAACGCTGCAAAAACGCAGCACTTGCGTTTTTGATGCTTGTCCATTGAAAACCATTACATGCAAAACGCTGCTTTTTGCATGCAAAAAAGTCCCCGACCCTTTCCAAAAACGCTGAGATACAAAAAAGCATTGATGTGAACATGTTCCATAGGAACCCATGTTAAAAAATTCCCGTGCATTTCTGCAAAATGCATCAAAAAACGCGCTAGTGTGAATGGGGCCTAAGATATCACTCTGGATTTTTTCACTTGATGGGACTTTTTTATATATCTACATTCAATGTTTGCACATTATTTTTGGTTTATTTATAGCCACGTTATGAGTATTTTTTCACTGTAGATACTTTATTATGGTACACAGGTATTAGCGCAACCCCTTATATTTTTTTTATATTTATTCAATATTTGTTTAACTTCTTGCCGACCACCCCACATACATGTACTGCAGGGCGATGGCTCCTCTGAGTAAAATCATGTACAGGTATGTGATGTCTGCCGGGGCACGCCAATCATTCATAACAGAGGCAGAACAGTGGTCTGCCTATGTACACAAGACAGATCGCTGTTCTGTTAGTAGGGAAGACAGAGATCCTGTGTTTCTGCTAAGCAGGAACATGGAACGCTGTCTTTCCACAGTTAAAGCATCCCCCACACAGTTACAAAGCACTCACTAGGAACACATTTAACCCTTTGATCACCCCTGATGTTAACCCCTTACCTGCCAGTGTCATTAGTACAGTGATAGTGCATATTTTTTTAGCACTGAGAACTGTATTGGTGTCACTGGTCTCCAAAAAAGTATCAAAAGTGTCACTTGGTGTCTGATTTGTCTGCCGCAATGTCGCAGTCCTGCTATGTCACTGATCGCCGTCATTACTAGTAAAAATAAATAATTATAATAATAATATAAATAAAAATCCCATAAAAAAATTAGTTTGTAGATGCTATAATTTTTGTGCAAGCCAATCAATATACGCTTATTGGGATGTTGTTTTACCAATAACATGTAGCAGAATACATATTAGCCTAAATTTCTGAAGGAATTCAATTTTTACCATTTTTCTTTTTATTGCTAATGTTTTATAGCAGAAATTTAAAAATATATACGGTATATATTTTTTTAAATTGCCGGTCTATTTTTGTTTATAGCGCAAACAAAATAAAAACCACAGAGGTGGTCAAATATCACCAAATTAAAGCTCTATTGTCAGTTAAACTAACGCGGTGCCCTATCGCAAAAAATGTCCTGGTCATGAAGGGGGGTAAACCTTCTGGAGCTGAAGTGGTTAATACAATAGTGGAGTTGGACTTTGTGATAGATAATCTCTGGAGTAGGTGCTGCCAATCACAATGTACAACATGCTCCTCCAGCTTGGGAAACGAGTGTAATATGGGTCAACTAGCATAGAGAAGAAGGCTCTATCAGTCATACCTGTTAGATACACTCCACCAGCTCAAACAATGTTCACAGAAGGGGGAGGACACAGGGAGAACATGTCAAGCTAAGTGCTGGACCCCTAAACCTGATGAAAAGAGTCATCTGGGGTGGCTTGCAGTGAGGGAAAAAGGAATTGAACAGTCATTTGGGTATGTTGGCAGGGCATGTGCATTAAGAGTGGCAGCACTCAGCCAGAGAATCAACTCTATTATGTTGCCACCAAACAGTTTAGGAAGTGAAGAGAATTGGCAGGATCAAGGTACAATGCCTAAAGATTAATGCTACAATGCCCAAGGTACAATGTCTAAAGATACTACACTTTAAAGATAAATATATGTAGCACCCTCCTGGCTAGGTGCTAGGATTAGTTAGATTTAGTGATGGCTCACTGTGTTCTGTGGAGCTCTGTGTGTTTTGATAAATTTAGGCTGCCTCACTGTAACCATCGTGGCTGTAATTATTGTGGTAGGCAAATTTAGTTTTGCTGACTGTAGCCGGTGCAGCTGATTAATTAGGTCAGTTTGGTGTTCTCAGTTGCTGCCAGTCTGATAGCTCCCTCTGCTTAACAGAGAGCTGTGAAAATTCTCTGGAACATAGGTGCGAAGCTATGCAGATGACATGATAGTATGAATATTTATGCAGCCCTAGCCAATCCCAGGGATCAGGGCCCTGAAGGCTGCTGGGAGTCTGTATAAATTCTCTGAGCACATTGTGCTCTGGGTCTTTTCCTGGAGAGGATTAGTCCAGCTTGGGGTCTTGCTGCCTTTCAGCGCAGTGCTGCCATGTGCTTGCTGTTCGTGAGGCCTCAGGTGGGTGGCTTGGAGGCCTGGATGTTGAAGCTACAGAGAGCTGACCGAAGGTCTGTCTGCTGAGGATCTTGGAAGTTGGAAGGAGGCAACCAGCTTCCCCTAGACATTTTGTGAGTACAGACTGTTGAGAGAGCTTAGAGACTTTTGGGCTGATGCCAGCCGTTTTTTGCTAGAGAGTCAGGGATTATGCTCTTATTGTTCTAAAGGAAGACGCTTGTGTGCTGTTAACTGCTTCTACTCCAAGCCAAGTCCACAGTTTGCTATATGCAAGGACTTCTGCTTCACCCTTACAGAAAGGAGTTCACTGTCCTCTAACTTCACATTGTTTCTGTTTTTGGAGTATCCTACTCAATTCCAACAACTCTATCCAAGTTCTCCAGAAAAAACAACAAAAACAACACCTCTAGACTAGTTGTTAATGAGAAGTGCGGCTGAAATTGTGTGCCTGCCTGGAGTGCAATCGACTGGGGATGGACCTGGGCAAATTTCCAGTGGCTTTTATGGGTGTAAGCACTACATATGCTTTTTTTTAGTTTAATGACACTTTAAGACTAAGTTTGTCCAGTGGGGTGACGCACACATGTTAACATCTGATCAGTGAGGCTGAACTGCGCCTAACCCTTTATTGGGAAGTCAATGCACAGTAGTGTGATACTATGCATTTCAACACACTGTAGCTAAGATGCATTGCCTTTATACGCTGCGGTGCTATTCAAAATGAATGACAGTGCACCAACACATGTAATGTGAATTATGGTAACGAGGTAGTGTGAACTAGGAACAAAGCTTCCAAGAGGGTGAATACTTTTTTTGGGCTGTTTATTCAGTTATAGTTGGAACATCCATTCTCATATATTAGACTTTGTGTAGTAGCTCTGTCACTAGATGGCAGTGTTACAGTATGATGTTTGATAGTTGTATAATGTAATCTTCTCTCTTGTTAACTACATGGTTATGATGTAACTTCCTGTTACTATTTCTCTGTGTGTTCCTGTTGTTCCCAATAAAGCAATAAGGTCTCAAGTTATGTCCAGCAGCATCACACAGGTTATGGACCCAGGTACAGCTAAACTACTAAACACTGCTGCTGACACAGAAATGCCTGACATAGCTGGTGATCAAATGTGGGTGCAGCGCTAATTCAATTTAAATTCCCAATTATATGTGAAAAAACGGAAAAAAGAATACCACCAAAATTCTGAAATAGTGAAAACTGTCTGAAAATGAAAAACTAAAGCAGAGTTCCAACCCGAAGAATTGGAATAACTGCAAACAAATTAATAAAAAATATAATCACCAATATTGTGCTATGAGGTAGATATAGAATGATAAAGTGCTCAAAAAATGAATAAACATATACATAAATACTAAAATGCCTTCAGAAACACAAGTGTAAGCAATAACCAAAAACCTTAAAATAATGATAAAAAATAAAAACATTTCAAAAACGTTTGGTGAAAAAAAGTCTAAGAAAAGAAAACTAAAGCAAAGTCCCAAAAGTGATAATTGAGAAATTGATGCACAGTCCCAAATGGATAATCTTGTGATGAAAAGGTTAACCAGTAGATTTTCATAAAAATGTACAAACAAGATATCAGTGAAAAATTGTGAAGTAGGATCCCTACTCCAGAAGGTTTGACACCCGAAGTGAGTTTGTAATCTCCTTACCGACTCAAAAGACCATCAAAGTGGTCTCACCAAGCCCAGGGAATTCAGTTTCCCAAAAACCTGTATGGATTTCTAAAGCTGCTGGATCCGTGTCACTCAAAAGACATAAACAAGAAAGGCTTGATTTTCCCAGCGGTGGGACTTTTCCAACTGCGGAGGAGCAATAGATGGGAAACACGTCCACATAGTCCCACCCCCCAACTCGGGGTCAAACTATTACAACTATAAGGGGTTTAATAGTATAATGATGTTGGCGGTGGTGGCGGCGACGTATGAGTTTCTCTATGTGGACATGGGGAAGAATGGCTGGATGTCGGATGGTGGAGTTATCGCTCAGACCGAGTTCTACGGATGGCTCCAGAGTGGTGGCTTGGGATTGCCACCTTCGGAAGACAACGTGGCTGGTCTGCCGTTCGTCTTTGTCACTGATGAAGCGTTTGGGCTGGGTGATCACCTGATGCTGCCGTTCCCCATGAGGACCCTCATCCCAGACCAGAGGGTTTTTAACTACCAGCTGGCCATAGTCAAAAGAGTGGTGGAGAATGCTTTCGGGATAATGGCCAGCCGGTTCCGCCTATTCCTTACGCCAATCAACATGGCGGAATATAAACGTAACCATATAATCCTTGCATGCTGCATTCTCCACAAAAAGGAGAAATTCTATTAACTATGTGGCCTCAGTTGTGCCTGAGGCTGAATTTCAAGACCAAACCCTGACGGCGCTTGAAGCTAGCCGTCCTGGCTTGCCCCCCCCCAAAGTGCCCGCGAGGTCCGTCTAAAATATACAGAGTCCTTTATGGGTAGGGGGGGCATTGATATGCCAGAAAATGTATAAGAAACATTTTTTAAATAAATTTGTATTTTAAACAGAAAAATATTTCCTTTGATTTACTGCTTGTGTTTCTTTTAGCTGTCTCCTAGGTTACCCAATGGGCTTTTCTTTTTGGCCATTTTTGTCAAAAGTGCAAACGTAATTTATTTGATACATGAGGTGACAATCTCTTCTTCAGCTAACTATTATGTTGCGAGTCTGCAACACACACACCTTGTTTTTGTTGGTAATGTATGTAATGCATTAGGGATAAAATATTCATCATTTTCAGCACCATGATTTTATTTTTTGGAGTGATGAAAATGGCCTGATTGTTGCAAATTATAAAGCACTGTAGGTGTTATTTACTAAAGGAAAATCCACTTTGCACTACAAGTGCACTGCAAAAGTGCACTTGAATGTGCACTGAAACTGCACTGAAAGTGCACTTGTAGTGCAAAGTGGCTTTGCCTTTAGTAAATAACCCCCATTGTCACTGTAAACACCAACTTAAGCAAAAAACTGCTATTGAGCATTGAAAGAAGAAGCCACACATTGTTGAGTAGCAAAAATGTTACTCTGTGCACATTCACATGTGCGTTTAGAAAAGGGTTTTTTTGAACAAACCAACATACTTTTCTTTTCGCTTTTTATGTTGGACAGTAGAAATATCCTTTTTTGTGGTAAACCCACATGTTTTTAAAAACATAAAACAATACACAACTCAGGAATACGGATGAGCTTCGTGTTCGAGTCGAACCCATGTTCGACTCAAACATCGTGTGTTCGGCCGTTCGCTGAATTGCAAACGATATGGGCCATTCGCGCCACATTCGAGTGGTGCGTCACGCCCCATAATTCACTGCGGCATTGCAGTGCATAGCTGGCTGATGATTGGCCAAGCATGCACTATGACCCACATGCTTGGCCAATCACAGCGCCGTCTGTACAGAGAGCCATAATTGGCCAAAGCCAGGGTGGTTTGGCCAATTATGGCTCAGGGGGTTTAGTACTCGCCCCACACTATATAAGGCTGCCTGCACGGAGGCCCTGTGTAGTGTGTTCCGGCATTGAAAGAGAGATAGATAGACAGAGAGACAGTGTCATTTAAATTAAGTTAGGTGCTGCACTTAGTGTATTGTGTATATATATACATCCTAGGTGTTGTGTGTGTGTGTGTGTGTGTGTGTGTGTGTGTGTATGTATATGTGTATATATATGTATGTGTGTATATATATTATATATATATATATTTATATATATATATATATATATATATATATACTGTATTCAGTTTAGCTAGATCCGTTCCTGTTATTCTCTTCCTACTACTGACAGGCAGGCAGGTGTTTTTACAGTATTTACAGCTACCTGAAGAAAATTGCTGGTGTTCTTCTGATCCTATTAGTTCTATTAGCTACAGTATTTACAGTTAGTGTAGTGCATCCTCTGCACAGTGTGCACCTAAAGCTACCTGAGGAAAATTAGTGGTGTTCTTCTGATCCTATTAGTACAGTACCACAGGCAGCTGCAGTATTTACAAGTTAGTGTAGTGCGTCCTCTGCACAGTGAGCACCTGAAGCTACCTGAAGAAAATTAGTGGTGTTCTTCTGATCCTATTAATACCACAGGCAGGCAGCTACAGTATTTACAGTTAGTGTACTGTGTCCTCTGCACAGTGTGCACCTAAAGCTACCTGAATAAAATTGGTGGTGTTCTGATCCTATATTAATACCACAGGCAGGCAGCTACAGTATTTACAGTTAGTGTACCGTGTCCTCTGCACAGTGTGCACCTAAAGCTACCTGAAGAAAATTGCCGTTGTTCTGCTCCTATTAATACCACAGGCAGGCAGTTACAGTATTTACAGTTAGTGTACTGCGTCACCTGCACAGTGTGCACCTAAAGCTACCTGAAGACAATTGCTGGTGTTCTCATACTAATAATACTACAGGCAGGCAGTTGATTCTGCTAGCTGCAGTATCAGTATATATATACATCCCAGCTTTGTGCAGCTACATCTCACTGCAGGCCATTAATATGTCTGGAAGGCCAACAAGGAGAGGCAGACAGTCACAAGCCAATAAAAGAGGGCAAGCAGGCTCTGTGTCTAGCAACAGTGCTGGTCGTGAAGACGGTGCATCCTCATCAGCACGTGGCCGTGGGACACGTTTGTCCTTTTTTTCGGCAGCTGGCCGTGTTGAGCTGCAACATGCGGAAGACTTGGTAGAGTGGATGACCAAGCCGTCCTCATCCTCCTCATCCTCTCTCACCCAGGCTCGGGCTACTTTGTCTGGCAAAGCAGCTGCCAACGCGGCCTCTTCCCTCGGCTCAATGGCATCAGTCCCTCCTTCCCTAGCCCCACCATGTCCTCCTGAGGAGTCCCCCGAACTGTTTGACCACAGTGTTGGGCACATGCTCCAGGAGGATGCCCAGCGTTTTGAAGGCTCCGATGATGGTACCCAGCAAGAGGAAGGCAGTAACGTGAGCCCAGAGAGAGGGGGTGCCCAGGGAGGACAGCAATCTGGCAGTCATGTTCCCCCAGCTGCAGCATACTGCCAGCTTTGCTCCAGTGATGAGGAGGGAAGGGATGATGAGGTCACTGACTCCACGTGGGTGCCTGCTAGGAGAGAGAAGGAGGGGGAGGAGGAGGCACATCACCAACGAGGCAGAATGCCCTCCAGGGGCCAGCTTAAGGGCAGCACACCGACTGCATCACACCGCAGAGCTCCGCATGTGCAGTGCGCTGCTGTCTCTGCGCGTTATTCCAAAAGTTCTTTTGTGTGAGCCTTTTTTGAGATGAGTGCATCAGATCCCACCACTGCTATTTGCAACATATGTCTCAAGCGTATCTCGCGTGGCCAAAACATCTCCCGCTTGGGCACCACATGCTTGACCAGATGTTATATTCTTAATATCTAAATTTTAATTGGCTTTATTGAAAAGAATATGCATTTTCCATATTTGTTTGAATGATAGGACTTTGAGCTAGTGATATCCAAATGGCCATTCATTGACTGAAAATGCAGGTCAAGACCCTGTCAGAATTTGATGGATTTTGTAAATAATATATGTTTTGGTTGGAAATTTTCCTATGTAACCGATACTCTGTTTGATTTATGCGTTTATGTTTTAAGAGGTCTGATGTTTGGTCTGAACGTCTATCTCACATATATCCTGTTTCATGTTTAAAAGGTTTGGTAAAGTGAAACAGATGTTAAAGAGGCTTGTATATCTACTCTAGCCCCCACTCTTGGAAAGGAGGAGAAAAGGGGAGTGTATGGGAGGGATTTGTGTTTGGGCGCGAATTTGAAAGACTGAGTTCATATAGACACAAGGAATCCAGTCTTGTGCCTCTTTACACACACGTCCTGCTTCCAAGACACATCTCTGTTACATTTCCTGCCTCCAAGCCACACACAGCTTTCCTATGCACACAGAATTACTTCCAAGACACAAGAGGTTAATCGGCCATCTTTAAAAACACCAAGACAAAGGAAGCACATGTCTATTGACTCTAAGAACTTTTTCAGATCTTTGAAACAAATGAACTATATTTGAACATTTTTTGCATATATGAAACAACACTAATTCTGAATATGAATGTACTATTTTTGTAAGTATTTTCCAAGTTTATGTGTGTACAATAAAACACACGGTTTTGATTTAAGCTGACTCAAGCAGAAATAATTCCAAAATTCGTCTCACGAGAATCATCATTATTGAAGGCTTTTTATACAATATATTCAATCCATTTATTTCATTGGCGGACGCCAGCCAGTTTCAATCGTCAGAAGTTTTTGCCACTTTTCCGTTGTTCAGAGGGGAAATGTGATGAACAGGAGAAAACTTTGCAATTATTGAAAGAACCTAGAATCGCTTGATGTTTTTGATGATTGTGTGAAGACCAGAGGATTTTGGATACAGAAGTCTTGACAGACGGTTTAATTAGAGTCCAGCGGAAAACGGAAAAGTTTTATATTCGGTGAGTACCAAAATATGGAATTTATAAATGTTATAGCTGACGAAAGTAATTTAGAATGTGAAGGTTTAGCCAGCTATATTTCGGACACTAAGTTATGGCAATCAATGTATAATCAATGCCTACAGGCAAATAAAGAAATTGAGAAGAATAGATTTTCATTAGCTAAATCTAAGAGAAAATTAAGCAATGTGTTGAAATTAGTTACAGTCTTCAATGCAATGGTTTTTGATATGCCAGGAAAACAAAGTCAAAGTGTAACAGAAATTGCACAAACACAGGAGAATTTACATATTGAACAATTAATGATTGAAAAAGATGCATTAGAACATAAAATGAATGCATTATTGGAATCGTTTAAAGAAAAAGAAAGTTGTATTGCTTTTTTAACTCAGAAAGAAATTGAACAAGAGAATGTTATAAGTTTGCTTAAAACGCAATTATTGCAAGCTCAGTCTTCTGCACATGCTCAGTGTTTACCTTATGAACACGTGACAAAGTCAGAGGCGAGGGATAATGATGCTGATTCTGGATTTGACTCAGTGGGGTCATTTGAGGAGGTTAATGTTTCCTCAGACAATGAAAGCGTGAAGTCTGTTGATTTGAATAATAGTAATATTCAACAGAAATTTAAATTTTCATCGCCATATACTCAAAGAAAGGTATATGCAAAAAAGCCAACTCTTAAATGTTTAGTTTGCAAAAGAGAGGGTCACATAGCTAGGTTTTGTGTGATGGCTAATAATAATGATATACAAAAGAGGTTGTATTATCCGAAAACGATGCCAAGGCGCTATGAAGTGTATTCTGTGCGCTGGTGTAGTAATTTGAGGTATAGAGGCCATAATAATCAAACTAATTTCCCTTTTAAGACCCAAATGCAAAGATTGCAAACTGCAAACAGTCCATTAAGACAGGAAAGGTATCATTATGTATCATATAACACTGTGAAAAACAATGTTAGCAGTCCTTAAATGAACTGCATGGATGGTAAGGATTTTCTGGTTATTGATTCTTTGCTATGGATAATAAGGTTATGATTTGAGGTTCAGAGATTTGGTTTTTATTTGATATTCTTTGCTATGGTTAATAAGGTTATGATTTGAGGTTTAGAGATTTGGTTTTTATTTGATATATTTTTTAGTATCTTCAAGGATAATCCTTTGGATTATTAATTTTTTATTAATTTTTCCCAGTTATGATTATTATGATTTTAATTTTTCATGTTTTTGTCCAGATGAAACATTGAGAGGTTTAGTTCATCTGATAAGGGGGTAATTAACAGCTTTGTACTCAATTAGTAAAGGATGCAGATTTGTATGGAGAATTAGTGATTTTAACCTGAATATGGTCAAAATTATGTTGTGGAAAAAACAAATATAAGATTTTCCTTCGTTTTCAGAGGTTTAAAAGGTGATAAATCAATCTTTTCTTCCTCATCGGATGGTATAAGATCTATATTTTTGTTAATGATAACTAGATCTAATATCATGACTTAGATGGATTTTCTATATTTTAATGTACCACAACACCTACAGGTGGAATTCACTAAATTTAATTATGACAGTTTAGATCACTTTGGTAAGCAAAAATTGCTTGAAATTCTTAAAGAGAAATTCTATTGGGACAAATTGGTAAAGACAGTAGACAGAGTAATTAAATATTGTCTAATCTGTGTACAAAGATATTTTAATTACTGACAGGATATGGACGGATTAATCATGTTTTTCTAGTTTGAGGTATACTAGCAAATCTCAGTAGTGATAGAGGATTCCATTTTATAGGTAAAATCATGCAGGTAATGTGTAAAATCTTGGGAATAGGACAGAGATTTCATGTATCATATCATTCACAGTTTGCAGGTACAGTTTTGTCAGTTACAGAGTATTCTTTATTTGATTTAATGACAGGAAGAATTATTTTGTCACTTGTGTTTCACAATGAACGTTTGGTTGGCAATATACAGCAAGGATTGTTAGTGTAATGCTTGTGATTTGAGAAGGGATATTAGGATGTTATTTAAAGGTATTGAATGTCATTCAGAAAATGATATTTCTTTTTGGTATTTTGTGCTCCTTTTGCATAACAGTGTTTTGGTTATAGCTGATACAGGACAATTTGAACAGAATGGTGTTACATGCAGTTACTTGTATGAAAAATGGTCCTTCCACACATTTTTAAGTTTGAGTTAAAAGATCATAATTTCCTTATTTTACAATATTCCTTGTTTAGGAGATTATTAAGAGACAATTTGTATATATACTGATATGTAGTATTTGTTTTAGAAGTTTAAAGAAACTTGTAGATTGTATAAGTTAAATGGTTACTCACAGAGCACATAGCCCGACCCTTAGGAATTTGAGAGTGTAGTGACACCATCCTTTTTAAAAAGGAGGGGGGGACTACTCATTGAGAGTCTGCATCTGTGGGACTACAAGACAAAAAAGAACCTTTCTGAATAAGAAAGGAGGGGGTTTGTTTTTTTTTAGGAGTAGAATGCCTGTAACAGAGTTTTTTGGCAGACATGCACTCCAGCAGATGTTGCAACAGACACTCACTCCAGTATACACAAGACACATATACAGCATAATAATTGTTGTTACATTCACACACACATATCTGATTCTTGTAACATTTTGTTATTTTATTATTAAAACCAAAATTATCTTTTATTCAAGATAAACGGTTTATCAAGATTGATGATTAAGAACGGAAAGATTTATTTAAATCAAAAATTAGATGCTGTTAGCATAAGTTTATACAGAAAGAAAATGGTGATTAAAGAGTTGCCATGTGTATGGTCACACCCAGAGATGGTGAGATACACATCACAGGCGGAACTAAAGGTTCAGGAGAACTGGACCATGGCAAAGTAATTGGGAAGGTCCATTTGACATTTTGGATGTTCAAGGGACAATGGTAATAGTTCAAGGATTTCTCAATTTAGTGAAAAAGCATGGATAAATAAAAATGTGGGTATAACAAATGTAATATTCTGAGATAAATGATGCTGCTTTTATTTTTCCTAGGAATGAATTATATTTCATTAACCTGGAGGAATCATGGATTCCAAAAAAGAAGAAAGATGACAGTTCAACAAAAGAAAGTGTTAAAGAGAGAAGATTTATCATCATCACAGGATTCATCTTTTCCCTAGTGACAATTGTATCTGTGGTAAAATATATCACAAACTGTTCCAGCTATGCAGAGGTTAACAGGATTGAAGAATTACACAACAAAGTCATTACATTATTCAGAGGCAAAAGAGATCTAGACACTGATATCAATATAGATGACAAAAGTGATAAAGACATTGATATTAATACAGAGGACAAGAGTGATAAAGATTTTGATCTTAATACAAATGACAGAATATAATTCTAGATACGTTGATAACAATACAGCTGAAGAATTGTATGGATATGTATTGGTAGGACAGGGATATGATTGCTGTATGGAATTATATTTCGTTCGTAGAAATAATGTTGAGGTAAATGTTAAAATAGAATCCAAAACAAATTTTGTTAAAAAGCTTGGATCTTATAGGTTAAACAATAGAACCCGGAACTTTTGAATGTAATATTTTGGGAAGGAGTTTTTGGTCAGTATTTGTAAAAGGTAACAATCTTTGAACATTTTTGAAGATAATGATAGTTTGCATTTGATATGTAAAACAAAAATATATGTACCTCAGGATTCATTGGTAACTTGGAAAAGGAACAATGAATTTTTGGGAAGTTTTCTTCACAGTTCTACTATGATAATTCATAAAGGAATTTATGGTAGTGTGAATTGGATCAATAATACATTTGTTTATCAACAAATGAGAGTATCTTTGAATGATACTGGTATATATGAATGTTGCATATCAATAGTAAATTATCCAATGAAATGTGCGAAGGGAAGTGTTGTTGTAAGGTCTCCTAGGAAAACTCCATGTGTTGGTAAGAAAAGTGTCTCAGCAAATCCATTTCAGATTAACCATTTCCAATCCAGAACTCTTTTGAGAGAGGGAAATTTTGTCATTATATTGTGGAACTTTAATGTTTCAGAATGGAAAATTTCTACAAGGTTTCCACAATGTCAAGGACATTTGGTTAATATGGAATTGGGTATTGAAAGATGGTTTGGAATTAATAATATAAATCATAACAGAAATAAGCGTGGTATTGTTGAAGGTATTTTAGGAGGGATTGGCACAATTGGGAGTATTACTAATAGTATGGACATTAATACTTTAAAGTCTGATCTTGAGACAGCTGGTTTAGTGGGTAGTAACGGGATTAAAATACAGAGAAATTTAAATGAAATTTTAGAAAATATGGTTATTAAAACAGCTAATATAATGGGTCCATCTATTTTACATCTTCAAAATATTACTCTTGATTTAATGTTAAGTGAACAACATTCTCATATTGCCAGAGCATGTTTAGAGATCCAGACTGAATATTCCACTAATTTTAAAATAATTGCTCAAGCATTTCAGAGTGGAATAACCCCTCTTGGCATTTTACAGAATTTACCCAGAGAATATGTATATGCTATAAATCATACAGATTTATGGGTAAATAAATGGATAGGATGTAAACAGGATGTTTGTTATAGTTCTTCTATGATTCCAATAGCAGGACAAGAACAAATTTTGGTTCCAATCACTGTCCTGGGATTACCCGTCAGCAATACACAATTATTGTATTATAAATTACAGTATACAGATTTTGCATTTAACAATGAAAATTCTGAATTAGAACAATTAGATTTGTCATCATGTTTACAATTTCAGTCTAAAGTTATCTGTTTACCTAATCAAGATAAAAGTATTTTTCATTCTTGTTATCATAATCATACATTGTGTTCAGCAAGAATAGAAAAAGTTGAAACAATTTCTGAATTAGTTACTCGTGTAGATAAAAAGAAGGTTTGTTTTCAGATCATGTCAGATACAGAAAGGGTTAAAACTTTTTTCTCTTCTTGTACAAATACAGAAAACCTAAATCAAGGCTTGTATTGTATAGAAGGAGACATTGTAGCAATAAGTATTAATGGGTTTAGAACAAATTTAACAAATATGCTTATGAAAAATATAAGTGTTCTTCCCACACAATATAATATATCTCAGATAGATGAATTTCCTTGGGAAGAATGGGCAAATGTAATTCATAAGGATAAAGGTTTATTGATAGCTTTGGCTAAGGAACTTCAGAATGCAGAAATATTGTTTAAACATGAACAAGGTAATTTGCAAGAGATATCTCATCAATGGTCAGAATTTTCAGGAAGTAATTGGTGGAAAAAATTCAGTAATAGTGTATCAATTTGGGGAAAAACTTCAATAACCTCAGCAGCAGGAAATATTTTATCACATCCTATAGTTATTCTTTTTATTATTATTATGTTATTCATTATATTCCAGTTATGTTTGATGTTTAGAATGGAAAAATTATATTATCGAATTAGAAATGAAATCAAGAAAGGAGATGATTTATTGCAAAATAAGCTTAAGAGAAAGATGGGTTTTGGTATTGCAGACTCGGTTGGTGATGGAAATACATTTGGAGTTATTGGATCAAAGTCAGTATGAATGAGACATGTATGCTATGAATGAATTTTAAAACCTTGGAAATATGATTGTTATTCATATTTCAGAGGGGAATGTTATATTCTTAATATCTAAATTTTAATTGGCTTTATTGAAAAGAATATGCATTTTCCATATTTGTTTGAATGATAGGACTTTGAGCTAGTGATATCCAAATGGCCATTCATTGACTGAAAATGCAGGTCAAGACCCTGTCAGAATTTGATGGATTTTGTAAATAATATATGTTTTGGTTGGAAATTTTCCTATGTAACCGATACTCTGTTTGATTTATGCGTTTATGTTTTAAGAGGTCTGATGTTTGGTCTGAACGTCTATCTCACATATATCCTGTTTCATGTTTAAAAGGTTTGGTAAAGTGAAACAGATGTTAAAGAGGCTTGTATATCTACTCTAGCCCCCACTCTTGGAAAGGAGGAGAAAAGGGGAGTGTATGGGAGGGATTTGTGTTTGGGCGCGAATTTGAAAGACTGAGTTCATATAGACACAAGGAATCCAGTCTTGTGCCTCTTTACACACACATCCTGCTTCCAAGACACATCTCTGTTACATTTCCTGCCTCCAAGCCACACACAGCTTTCCTATGCACACAGAATTACTTCCAAGACACAAGAGGTTAATCGGCCATCTTTAAAAACACCAAGACAAAGGAAGCACATGTCTATTGACTCTAAGAACTTTTTCAGATCTTTGAAACAAATGAACTATATTTGAACATTTTTTGCATATATGAAACAACACTAATTCTGAATATGAATGTACTATTTTTGTAAGTATTTTCCAAGTTTATGTGTGTACAATAAAACACACGGTTTTGATTTAAGCTGACTCAAGCAGAAATAATTCCAAAATTCGTCTCACGAGAATCATCATTATTGAAGGCTTTTTATACAATATATTCAATCCATTTATTTCACCAGACATATGTTGACCTGCCATGCAGTTCATTGGCAAGCGTACCTAAAAGACCCACACAAAAGAACAAAGAGGACCTCTCCTTGCTCCTCATCAGCTGGGATCTCTAACCCCACTATACCTTCAGTCCCCTCTGAGACCTGCACTGAGAGGAATGAAGGTGTAGAATTAGATGTGTCACAGCCAAGTACTTGGGGGCAATCTGCTATCGGTACACCAACGTCAGATTGTACCAGGCAAATTTCCCTGCTCCAGCTGCTGCACCGCCAAAAGAAGTTCGCTCCCAGCCATCCACATGCCCAGCGGTTGAATGCTAGCTTGGCTAAATTGCTAGCACTTCAACTGCTGCCTTTTCAGTTGGTAGACTCTGCCCCCTTCCGTGAGTTTGTGGAATGTGCGGTTCTACAGTGGCAGGTTCCCAAATGCCACTTTTTCTCATGGAAGGCGATTCCGGCTCTCTACCAGCATGTGGAAGGCAATGTCTTGGCCTCGCTGGACAGGTCAGCGGTAAGGTGCATATTACCACTGATTCATGGTCCAGCAGGCATGGACAGGGACGTTACCTATCTTTCACCGCACACTGGGTGACTCTTCTGGCAGCTGGGAAGGATGCAGGACAGGGTGCAGTAGTGTTGGAGGTTGTTCTGCCACCATGCCTCCAAAATACTACTAGTGGTGATTCTGCCACACCTCTCTCCTCCACCCCCTCCTCTTCTTCTTCTTCCTCCATGGGCTCTTCCTGTGCTGATTTGTCTTCGGAAGCAGCGGTGCTCCGTAGGCGTTCAAGGGACTACGCAAGCACGCAGGCCAAAAGATGCCATGTGGAGCTTGGGGGACGGGAGCCACACTGGGGCAGATATTCTGTCAGCTCTGCAGGGGCAGGTTCAGAGGTGGTTGACGCCATGCCAACTTAAGGCAGGTATGGTGGTTTGCGACCTCTGACAGGGCCAACTGACCCATGTGCCCTGTTTGGCTCACGTCCTTAACTTGGTGGTGCAGCGGTTCTTGGGCAGGTACCCAGGCTAACAGGATGTGCTGAGGCAGGCCAGGAAAGTCTGTGTGCATTTCCGCAGGTCATATAATGCCAGTGCTTGGCTGGCTGACCTCCAAAAGGAATTTAACCTGCCCAAGAACCACCTAATCTGTGACATGCCCAGGTGGAACTCAACGTTGGCCATGCTGCAGCAGCTGCACACGCAGCAGAGGGCCATCAATGAGTACCTGTGTGACTATGGCACCAGGGCAGGGTCAGGGGAGCTTGTTTTTTTTTCCCATACCAGTGGGCCATGATCAGGGATGCATGCACTGTCCTGTCACCATTTGAGGAGGCCACGAGGATGGTGAGCAGTGACAGTGCATGCATCAGTGACACTGTCCCCCTTGTCCACCTGTTGGAGCACACGCTGCGTGGAATAATGGACAGGGCACTTGAGGAAGAACAGAGGCAGGAAGAGGAGGACTTTCTTAGCTCTCAAGGCCCCCTTTATCCAGACAGTGTTCCTGCGTACCCGCCGATCACACAGAAGGAGGAGGAGGAAGAGGAGGATTGTGTCAGCATGGAGGTGGAGCCTGGCACTCAGCATCAGCAGCAGTCTTTAAGGGATCATTTACAGTCCCAAGAAACCCATGGACTTGTACGTGGCTGGAAGCGGATCATGTCGTCCTTAGTGACCCAGAGGACCTCGGACCGAATGCCTCAGCAAACCTACTCTGCATGGCCTGCTTGATCCTGCAAAGCCTGGGGAAGGATCCTCGTATTCGTGGTATCAAGGAGAGGGATCAATACTGGCTGGCAACCCTCCTTGATCCATGTTACAAGGGTAAGGTTGCAGACCTTATCTTGCCGTTGCAGAGGGAGCAGAGGATGAAACATCTTCGGGAGGCTTTGCAGAAAGGTCTGTGCAACGCATTTGCAGAGCATGGGAGGTTACAAACTCCTGTTCCTGGACAACGTGTTGCTGAGGCTTCGGTCAGTCAAAGAAGGAGCGGTGGAGAAGGTGGCCATCTGACCGATGCGCTCAGACAATTTTTTAGTCCGCAGCCCCAAGATATGATCGGTTCCAGCAACCATCGCCAGCGTCTGTTTTACATGGTGCAGGAATACCTAGGGGCAAGATCTGACTTGGACACCTTTCCTACCGAAAATCCTCTGGGTTACTGGGTCTTGAGGATGGATCACTGGCCAGGGCTTGCACAGTATGCAATTGAGCTACTAGCCTGTCCGGCATCCAGTGTTCTTTCGGAATGCACATTCAGTGCTGCTGAAGGGCTTTGTAACTGATCACAGGGTGCGCCTGTCCACCGACTCGGTTGATCGACTGACCTTCATAAAAATGAATCAGTCTTGGATCACCACCAGCTACCAAGCACATGATGCTGATGTAACCGAATAATTTTTTTTGAAATGTCAGATCCCTTGAAGACTGCCTATGCTGATGCTGAGTGACTATCCTGTTATGCTGAGTGACTATCCTCTTCCTCCTCAATGATCATGCTGATAGCTTGTAAGAATATTTTTGGTTCTGGGCGCCGCCACCCGTGGCTAAGGCCCAATTTTTCAGCCCCTGTTTAACAGGGGTGTGTAATTACAATTTTTGATGCAATACTTTGCAGCAGGGCTTGTTCCTGCACTCCAACTAGAGTATCTGTGAGGGGTTGCAGTGTTGTGGCACCAGTACCAGTGCCTAAGGCCCAATTTTTCAGCCCCTGTTTAACAGGGGCGTGTAATTACAATTTTTGATGCAATAATTTGCAGGAAGGCTCATTCCTGCGCTCCAACTAGAATATCTGTGAAGGGTTGCAGTGTTGTGGCACCAGTGCCTAAGGCACAATTTTTCTGTCCCTCAACAGGGACATGTAATTACAATTCTTGATCTAATATTTCACAGCAGAGCCCGTTTCTGTGCCCACCAAAAGTAACTGTGAGGACTTACAGTGTTGTGGCAATACCACCACCACCAAAGGCCCAATTTTTCTGCCCCTGTTCAACAGGTGCATGTAATTACAATTCTTGATCTAATAATTCACAGCAGAGCCCGTTCCTGCGCCCACCAAGAGTAACTGTGAGGGCGTATGCCCCGCACACACGATCGGACATTGATCGGACATTCCGACAACAAAATCCATGGATTTTTTCCGACGGATGTTGGCTCAAATTTGTTTTGCTTACACACGGTCGCACAAAGTTGTTGGAATTTCTGATCGCCAAGAACGCGGTGACGTACATCACGTACGACGAGACTAGAAAAGGCCAGTTCAGAACCAAGCACGGCACCCTTTGGGCTCCTTTTGCTAATCTCGTGTTGGTAAAAGTTCGGTGAGAGACGATTCGCACTTTTTCAGACTCGTGGTTTTCAGATCATTTTCTGCTGTTCAGTTTGTGCTTGTGGGTTTGTATCTGCTCTTCAGTGCGTGCAGCAAGTGACGTGTGACTCTTGTCATTGTGTTCTTGTTCGTTCGTTACTGTTTTTCAGGTCGCTCTTCACAGGCCATGCTGTTCTTCAGTGCGTTCTGTTACTTCGTTCTGAGCAGCCGACCGTTTTCAAGCCATGTTTCGTATGCGTACTCCTCGTAGAGTTCGTGCTGTGCAGGGGCTTGGTGTTGAGGTCCTGACCTTGACACAAGTCCAGTCCATGAACAGGGTGGGGAGGAGTTCATGGACCAAGAATTGGTTGCTTCAGGATGACCAGTTCTGTCACATGCCTTTGCTCCGTGAGATCCGTGAGAGTAATCCTTTCTCTGGATGACGGACCCCGTATTTCACCGTTTGTTGGCTTTGCTGACCCCTTATATTAGCAGGCAGGATATCTGCATGAGGCAAGCCATCACTCCGGAGCAGAGGCTAGTTGCCACCCTGCGGTACTTGGCGACGGGGAGAAGTCTGCAGGACTTGAAGTTCTCAACAGGCATCTTCCCCCAGGCTCTGGGGATCATTATCCCAGAGACCTGTTCTGCCATCATACAGGTCCTGCAGAAGGAGTATATTAAGGTAAGATTTATCCTTTAATATCACATTTTATTGTATTTAATGTTTGATAATATATTGTATTTCTTTCCTCATTCCCTAATTACTATGATTGTAATATGCTGTGAATGTCCCCTTTGTCCACATGCATGCTGGATTTTTCTTTAATTTTTTTTTTTTGTCCTTCATACATATTTGCCTTCACTAACCTCCCCAGCATGGTCTCCTGGCCCTATATTCACCTCATGTAGTCACTTAACAATGTATTTTATCAGCTCCATAGTAGTGCTTTACCCCAAACACCTCCTAAAATGTTTTTAAATATAAGTTGTGCTTTAAATTCAGGCAGAGTGCCAGAGACTATTTTTTGGGGGTCCCCAAATCATTTGGAACCCTCCCTCTCCCAACTGCTAAGTCAGCTGATACCAATTCTCTATCTATCCTCAATCATCTATCTGCTGACTTTGCCAAACCCATACACACTATACCCACCTCTTTTGTGGTCATATTTATGGATGAATTCCCCAAAGCATGTAGTGCAAGGGCCTGCCTGTATACTTTCAAATGGTACTGTTTAAAGTTTTTGTATACTATTATTATCTTGATAGGTAATAGCAGAATGTCCAAATGTGCTCAAAAGTGTACAATGTGTATTTATATCTTTGTATTATGACACTTCTTACCTGTCCAGTGGGCTGTCAATAGTGTAACTAAGGAGGGGCTGGCCAAAGTAATACCCATTATTTAGGCATTCATCTCTCAATGGAGTGGAGAGGGTTACCTGTCCAAGAGTTCCCCCCCTATAATATTAGAAATGGCCCATGAGAGGGGGTGGGGGAGGGGGAGGGGCAATCTGATAGGTGTACCTTATACTTTGGTCTTTAAAAACTCCCTCAAATAAATGTTATCTTGATGTTGGCCAAGAATGTTTGTGTCTAATCTGCTTTCCCTGTTTATGTGCAAAATGACTAATATTTTTTTCTTGTTTGACTCCACAGTTTCCTTCCACGCCACAGGAATGGCAGACTGTGGCCTCCCACTTTGCCCAGCAGTGGGACTTTCCTAACTGCGGAGGGGCAATTGATGGGAAACACGTCCACATCGTCCCACCACCTAACTCGGGGTCATACTATTACAACTATAAGGGGTTCAATAGTATTGTGATGTTTGGCGGTGGTGTCGGCTACTTACGAGTTCCTGTATGTGGACATGGGAAAGAATGGCCGGATGTCAGATGGTGGAGTCATGGCAGCTTGGACTTGCCACCTCCAGAAGACAATGTGGAAGGACTCCCATTCGTCTTCGTTGCAGATGAAGCGTTTGCGCTGGGGGACCATCTTATGCGGCCATTCCCGATGAGGACCCTCACCCCAGACCAGAGGGTTTTTAATTACCGGTTCCGCCTATTTCTTACACCCATACACATGGCGGAGTACAAACTGAATCATATCATCCTGGCGTGCTGTGTTCTACACAACTTTTTACGGAAACATTCTGCCAACTATGCTGGCTTAGTTGGGCCTGCGGCTGGACTTCAAAATGAACCAACCCTGATGGCGCTTGAAAGTGGCAGTCCTGGCTTGCCCCCTCTGAGTGCCCGTGATGTCCGTCTAAGATACCTTGAATACTTTGCGGGTAGGGGGGCTATCAATATGCCAGACAATGTCTGAAACCTTTTTCCTTGTCAAAAGAAGTTTATTGAGTATACAATGTTATAAAGATACATAAAGTAAGTTTACAAGGATCTATAAAGTAAGCTCATTGTTTTACAGTAGGGTTTATATAGGTAAATATCATGAAATTTCAAATATTAAACATTGGGTTCACGTAAACCTAAATTAAAGATATATATCATTTCCTTAGTTACTTTTGTAGGTATTTAAATGATTTATACCTACTATACATATTGTTTACAAGTAGAGTGTATATAGGTCAAATAAATTCTGATAATGAGCTTTAATCGTAAGGTGGAGAAAAGGAAAGAGAAAGAAGAAAAAGGGTTGAAAGGTAGAGGTATGGTCCACAAGGTTGTCCCGCTCGTCAGTTTATTATTCTTTTTAGTTCTCTTTGAAGCCTTAGAATGGGTGTCTCTGTAAGTCATTTAATCTGTTACCATGGCAACAGGACAGAGTCATTGAAGTTTGACAGGAACTGTTGTTTTATCCAAGGATGCCAAAGTTTTTCAAATTTTGGAATTTGATTTTGATCGATGGCTACCATCTTAGCATGGGACATTGTATTATTCATTCTGTGAATTGTTTCTGCTAGTACCAATGTAGGAGATTTCCATGCCTTGGCCACTGTTTTGTTTTGCAGCCGTTATTAGTTGGATCATAAGTTTGAATTGAGAGAGTGTTAACCATTCCGGTTTTAGATTAAGTAAAGTTAAATATGGATCTGGTTGTATTATTTTTTTAAATATTTTAGATGCAATCACGAAGACTTCCTTCCAGAAGGTTTGGATTACTGGGCACGTCCACCATATGTGTAAATATGTGCCTATTTCTGGGCATCCTCGAAAACAAAGAGCTGAGGTATTAGGTGAATATTTTGCCACTCTAGCGGGTACAAGGTACCAGCGAGTTAGGACTTTATAATTTGTCTCCAGTGCTAAGATGTTGGGTGAAGATGACTTAGATGTGAGCCATATGTTAGACCAGTCCGTGTCTTCTAAAGTTCGTCCCAGGTCCTCCTCCCATCTCTGAACGTAAGAGGGTCTATTAAGATTTGCTACTCCATATAATTGATTATAAAGTGATGAAATTGTACCTTTAGCAAATGGATCTTTTGTACAGATTGATTCAAAAATGGATAATTGGGATAATGGTGTATCCCCCTTTAGGAATGGTGTATAGAAATTTTTGATTTGGAGATATCTAAATATTTCAGAGTTTGGTAGATCATATTTTTCTCTAAGCGATGGGAATGAAAGGAATGATTTAGATGCTATGAAGTCATTTAGTGTCTGAATGCCTGATGTTGTCCAAGCTTTAAAAGAATTTGGGTAGATCCATGCCGGATAAAAGGCCGGATTTCTGATAAAAGAAAGGAGAGGATTGTGTGGAGATTGTAACTGATATTTGGTTTTTAGTTGATCCCAGAGAGATAAGAAGTGTTTAGTTATGGGATTATGAATTTTAAAGCGGTCTTTAGGATCAAGCCATAATAAATTTGCTATTAATAGAGGGTCATTTTCTGAAGCCTCTATAAATACCCATAATGGGATTTCCTGTTTTGCATGGTATTTGGACAGACTGGCCAAATGTGCTGCTCTGTAGTAGTTAGTAAAATTAGGGTATCCCAGGCCTCCTTTATTTTTGGGAAGATGTAGTGTGTGTATAGGTATACGTGGTTTAGAAGAGCCCCATATAAATAGATAAAGCAATTTGGGTAGAATAGTCATTTTGATTGCATTAATCTTCCCTATCCAGGATAAAGGAAGTTGCGACCATTGTTTTATTAGATTTGTGATCTGTCTTAATACAGGAGGATAATTGGTTGAGAATAAGTCAGAATGAGATGCTGTTAAATGAATTCCAAGATAAGGGATTGATTTTTCTGCCCATGTGAATGGGAGTGCAGCCCTAGCCGGGATCAATTCCATGTTTGTGAGTGAAATATTAAGCACTAGGCATTTCTTAGGATTAATCATAAGGCCGGATAGGGCTGCAAATCCATCAAGAGCTGGTATTAAGTTAGGACCAGAGACCTGTGGTGATGATAGAAAAAGTAATATATCGTCTGCAAATATACATAATTTGTGTGTAATACCTCCTACTTCAATGCCAGTTATAGTTTGGTTTGTTCTGATGTATTGAGCCATGGGTTCGAGTATAAGGGCAAATAATAAGGGAGATAATGGGAAACCCTGTCGGGTACCTCTTTCGATATTAAAGGCTTCAGATTTGTATCCAGCATATTTTATATAGGCTTTGGGTTTATTATATAATGCTTTGATCCATGTTAAAAAGTGGGGTCCAAAACCCCATTTTTGTAATGAATATTGCATATATTGCCAGGATACTGTGTCAAATGCCCTCTTAATATCGAGAGATAGAAAACATAAAGGGATTTTCTGTTTTTTAGCAATATGTGCCAATAACACTGCCCTGCGTATATTATCGCCTGCCTGTCTATTTGGCATGAAGCCTACTTGATCTCTATGTATTAATTTTCCTATAATGCTATTGAGGCGTTTTGCTATTATTTTTGCTAATAATTTAATATCGAGGTTTAACAGAGAGATAGGCCGATAATTCACACAGGAAGTATCATCAGAAAGGGGTTTTGGGATCATACAAACAATTGCCATTAGTGTTTCTTGCCGAAAAGAATGTCCATCTAGAAGTTTGTTAAAAGTTTCAGTGAGAATGGGAGAGAGTATTTCTGAGAATGTTTTATAGTATAAAGGTTATTTTTGAGAAGAAGGATTCAGCCTCTGTAGGATTAAATTCATTGTTTGTCTTGTATAAAGTTGCGAGATGTGAGTGAAATTTATGGACTATTTTAACTGGATTACAAGTGTAAACATTTTTTGATAATTTCAAACGTATTGGTTTGAAAGATTTGTTAGTTGAATTTAATGCCCGAGCCAAATATGTACCTAGTTTGTTTGTATTCATGTAGAAATTGTGTTTGGAGCGTTTGAGGGATTTATCAACTGACTCAGTGAGAAATAGATCGTATTCCAATCTAGATTTTTCCAGATGAGATTTTGTACTCTGAGATGGATTATCTTGAAATGATATGTAGGCTGCATTAAAATTGAGTTCTATTTTTTTTGCTAGATTTTTGCGTTCCCGTTTAAATAGTGCCATTTGTCTTTGTATTGTACCACGCAAGACAGGCTTATGAGCTTCCCACAGTGTTATTGGGGAGATGTCTGTTGTATTATTAATTGATATGTATTCCTTTAAAGCTTGTTCAATGGCCATCTGATGTAGTGGGTGTTTGAGCATTATGTCCGGTAAGTACCACGTTGGGTCATGCGCTTTTGGTATGGCTGAGGCTATAGTAGTGTATACTGCATTATGGTCAGACCACGGAATCGGAATTATATCTGATGCAATAATTTCTGGTATCATTCCTATTGTTAGAAAAATATGATCTATTCTGGTGAAGGTTTGATGAGGGTGCGAGAAATTAGTGAATTTCTTTTTCATTGGGTTACTTTCTCTCCACGAATCTACCAGATTGTATTTGGAAAGAAGTTGAGAAAAAGGTAATCTAGAGGTTATTTTGGATGGTGTAAAAGGTGATTTATCTAGAAATGGGAGGAGGACCTGGTTCGAATCCCCACACATTATCACTGTTCCTATTTTGTGTGTATTAATCACTTGTAATATATGTGAGAGGAATGGTGTAGGTTGTTTGTTAGGAGCGTAGTAGGAAATCACTGTGATTGCTGTATCCATTATATAACCCATGAGTATCAGGTATCTACCTTCTGGGTCTTTAATTTCTGATGATAAGGTGAATGGTGTGGATCGGTGAAATGCAATTAGAGTTCCCCTTTGCTTGGTACAGGCAGAAGCCGTGTAAATTTGTTGATAAAAAGGAGAAATATATTTTGGAGTAGAATCTTTGGTGAAGTGTGTTTCTTGGAGGCATACTATGTGAGCCTTCTTGTTATGGAAAGTACGGAAGGCTTTGGTCCTTTTTTGAGGGACATTTATTCCCTGAACATTCAGGGAAAGTATATTCAGTGGTGCCATGGCAATAGATCAAATAGTTTTGACTTACTTTTTGTTATGCAGAGCTGACTGCGCAGATCAACCTGTGTGGACTGAAGAGATGAATAGATAGAAAAGAAACCAGTGAATTCTGGAGTAAAGAGTAAACAAAAAACATATGAGATTAGGTGATACATTGTATAAATTATTTTTTGCAAGTAATCACAATTTACCCGTGAAAGAGAATAAATATCTCTCTCAGGGGAATAAGTGCCTTCGTCACACTCCCACATAATATGGTTGGGAGAATGAGGAGGGCTAATGGGGGTACACGGATCTTCCGCTTACAGGAGAGAAGTGCTATGTCAAAAGACATCAAAATGATGTTTCATTAATTGGAGTGCAGAATATAGTTTTTGTTGAAATTATTTATTCCAGGGTGGTTGTATATGGTTAGTCTTGCCCTAGGCTAAATAATTCAGTTAGAAAGGTACTGTTAATAACTTTGGTATTGATGAAGATAGTTTGAATTATTTTGGGATTTTAACCCTTTTAGAGTAAACAATTACATATTTTATTCATATGTAACTGTTTAGATATGTTAACTCATAAAATTGAGGTTGTATTGCTTCAGATTAGAATAAACAAAAACATAATTCTAGGAACTAGTTAGGTAATAATATATTTGTTTTAAGAAAAGAAAGAAAAAGCTTCCATTACTTCTGGATTATTGAACATATTTGTCCTAAAAAGTAATAAATCTATTATTATTACCTGATAATATATAACTGAACAAGAATTTCCTTATTTCACTTATATATTCTAAGGCTATATGAATCAGAAGTAATAAGAAATATAACTGGAATGTAACATGATCCCACACAGTGTGTGACTATCAGAATGCAGTTACATTCAGTTATAAATATAGGTTTTTTATAGAGAACCATCTCTTAGTATAATAAATGAAGAGATATCAGGAATTAGGATGTCAGTCCATTGAATCTTCTTGGTCCATGGATGATGTGGCATAACGGCTTCTTTTGTGAGAATGATGATTCCCATTTTGTTCTGAAATTTTCTGGGTGCTGCCTGAAGGTGAAGATGATGCCATTCTTCTGCGTGTGGGAGTGTTGCTGCTTGTGGGTTCTGTCAGATTTAATTTTAAAAGGGTTTGTTGTAGTTCATCTGCTGATCTGCTTCTGTAAATTGTACCTTGGTAGTTAAATCTGACTGAAAAGGGGAAGCCCCATTGATACATAATGTTGTGGCGTTGCAGTTCCATTAGTTGGGGTTTCATGGATCGTCTTTTAGTAATAGTAAGTTGGGATAGGTCAGCAAAAATTTGATAATTGTGTCCTTGAAAATTAAGTTCCTTTTTTTCTCTTGCAGCAATTAGTATTTGTTCTTTCGTTCTGTAATAATGACATTTTGTGATTATATCACGTGGGGGTCCATCTTTCTTTTTGGCTGTGAGGGCTCTGTGTACTCTGTCCAGTTCTAAACGTTCAATAGGGATATCTGGCTTTAGTTCTTGTAATAGAGCAGTAATAGTAGATTGCAGGTCTGTCACAGTTTCAGGTATTCCCCTTATGCGCAAGTTTGAACGTCTGGCTCTATTTTCGTAATCTTCGAGCTTAGTTTGAAGTATTAAATTCTCTTTTTTTAATTGTTCCAATTCTGTTATATTTTCTTGGGTTGTAATTTCAATTTCATCCATTTTTATTTCTAAGGCTGCGGTGCGGTTTCCCAGCTCTCTTATTTCTTTGGTTAGGCTTTTTGTTATTTGGTCTGAGGTTTGTTTTAAAGCCTTATGAAGCATCTTTTCAAATTGTAATAATATTACTGGGGATGCTGAGGAGGCTTGTGGAGAAGTTTGTGAGAGGATTTGTTCTGTATCTGACTCAAATGGAGAGTCTTGCTGTGACATTTTCTGTCTGTGAGAGCGCCCTGGTGCTGTATATTGTGAGGTGACTGGAGCTGCTTCAGCTGCAGTGAGTGCCTGTGAGCTCTTTGTGAGGTGATTTTTATTTCTGCCACGGTTTCCTCCCAGTACCATATTTCCTGCCCAAACTTTCACAGTTTGTTCCCTGGGGCAAAAAGGTTCAAATGGATACCTTTTG
Organism: Aquarana catesbeiana; assembly: GCF_042186555.1. Lineage (NCBI taxonomy): Eukaryota > Metazoa > Chordata > Amphibia > Anura > Ranidae > Aquarana > Aquarana catesbeiana. The sequence goes on along the minus strand of NC_133330.1, from coordinate 196,887,911 downwards.
AGCCTGCAGGCTCCGCTTTGTCCTTCTCTTCTCTCCTCAGCGGTGTGGAGCTCTAACAATGCATGTCTGCTCTGCTAGGCTCCGCCTCCTGCCCCCCCTGAAACCTTTTTCAAATAAAAAAGGAATTTAACTACTAAAATCTTTGGCGGCATTTACTGTTTGTGTTTCTTTTAGCTGACCCTGACAGAAATGTGGTGAGTCCTGAAAATGGCGTGATTGTGTAACATTACAAAGCATTGTTGGGTGTTATTTACTAAAGGCAAAAACACTTTGCACTACAAGTGCACTTGAAACTGCACTTGTAGTGCAAAGTGGATTTTCCATGAGGAAATAACCCCTATTGTAACTGAAAACACCAATTAGAGCACAACAAAAGTTTTGGAGCATTGACACAATAATCCACACTTTCTTGATTAACCACCTTTTTAATACCAGCACAATCACATGTGCATTTAGAAAAGGTTTTTTTAAGACAAACCAACATGTTTGTTGTATATAAATTTTTGGGGTCACATTAGAAAAAGTAGAAATGTCCATTTAAGATAAAACAGGCATGTTTAAAACCAACAAGAAAGACACAAATCTTGAACTTACAAAGTTCACATTTGGTAGAACTTAAAGGCAATATCAGACATGAGTATTTACAAACTGTGTTTGATATTGCGTTCAGATGGGGTGAAGTCACCCCTAAAAAAGTCAAATTTTGAAGATTCACACCAATTGCCAAATGTCAACATGTGCTAGCTGCCATCATGGGGGATCAAGGGACGTGTTTTGTGGGTGCAACCCCTTCCTCACAGCTACTTTATTATTGAGGAAGGGGTTGCACCCCCAAAACGCGTCCATTGATCTCTCGTAATGGCAGATAGCACATGTTGACACATTGTGTGCCTCTTCAAAATTTGGCTTTTTTTCAAATATGTCAAAAAATGGTAAAAATTTTTAGGTCACAAAAAGCCCCCCAAAAATAGGGATTTTGAGGGGTTTTAAACTCTCCCTAAAACATCAATGATGTTCTTCATTTTTTTTGAACATCATTGATGCTTTTCTGGATGTTTTCCAAGTCCCTATTACACCCCATGATCTCCCTGATCAGGATCTGTGCACTTTCCCAGGTGAAATGCCCTGGATCCACAACATCACGATCACTTAAAAAGATAGAAACAAAAACACACCATGTATTATAAATATGCCGGCATCCATCTCTTACCTGAGCCTGTGGTCGCAGACACTCACCTGTTGTGGTAACAATTTCCACCACGTCTTCCTCCTCCTGCTCTGTTTGGCTTGGGTGGATTTCCCCTTATTCCAGAGGTGGGGGGGTCTGTGGTCTCCTTGGATGAGGGGTGTCCTCCGAGTCTTTTATCCCCTATGTAAAAAAAAAATAGGTATACTTAGCACACAGATATTTCATGGTAGAAATATGAATATGAAACATTGCTTGGAAGTGGGGTACAATTGTCTATTTTGGCAGAGTTCCAAGATGTAGAATTTTTTGTGTCCTTTGTCAAGCTTCAATACCTGTTTAGTACAAGCTTCACAGATGGAGACACCCCTATAGTATACACTGGAGCACCTGTGTGGGCCCCCTAATAAAAAGGGTGTTCTGGTGTCCCACACTAGAGCTCCAGCGTCCAGATGTGTAAATAGCTACTGAATGTCCTCTCCTTACACAGAATCTAGTTTGCATTTCATTCTCGTTACAAACCCATCTACACAACCAAATTATTTGCAGACAAGTAGGCCATAAAAAATGTGGGCAAATGCATATGGCCAAAACAATGGTGTTTTCTAGGCCGAACGAACAATGTTTGATATGAACAAATAATGTGCCCATGAACGTGAAAGCTGCCATTTTAAACTGGATAACAGTTAAGAAAAGCACATGGAGCAGCACGAACGTAATAAACATAAAGAATAGGAACACAGCACAACTACTTACTTTTTTGCAGCACTCTCCGGATCTTTCTGTACTGCTCGTGGTCCCTTAATTTCAGGTCCGACCACCACTTCCTGAGCTGATCTTTCGATCATCGTACCCCAAAATTCCGGTGCAGACTCTTGACCACTTTCGCCATGATCTTGGCCTTTCTGACATTGGGGTTGGGGTAAGGTCCATACTTCCCGTCATAGTCGGCCTTCTTCAGGATGTCGACCATCTCCAACATCTCCCCAAGGGACATATTTGAGGCCTTAAATCCTCTCCTTTTGGATCGGGACGTTTCTGCCTCCGGGCTTTCCTCCTCCTCCTCCTCCTCGTTAGTGTAATTATCAGACACCTGCTCTGACTCCACCATGTGCTCTTCCCCCACTGTGCCGAACGAGAAGAGGCGGGGAATAGACTAGAAAGAACGTCAGGGGCGGGCTGAGTTTTACGTATGCGCAGTGTCTATAAAGCGTAAAACGCGTGCGATCTGTGAGCGGAGGAAGGAGTAACGGAGGCACCGATCGTGATTGCGAAGTTGAGATTTAACATTGGGCCTATACTGCTTCTAGATTGAGGCCTGTATTTGCACAATTTTAGAAGACTTTCGGCTGACATTAGGGTTTGTCTTGTGTTGTGTCTTGCAGTGAAAATGGATATCTTGAAAGATAAGGACTTTATGCCAATCTTCATTGATATGTTCAGGGAGCTGCAATGTGTATGGCAGATAAACCACCCTGATTATAAGAACCAAACAAAGAGGAAGGCAGCGCGGGATAATTTGTTGGAATTTGTGAAGACGATGATCCCCACGGCAGACATCACCTATTTGAAGATCCTAATTGGTGGCCTGAGGAACACTTATCTAAGGGAGCACAAGAAGGTCCAGGATTCCAAGAGATCAGGAGCTGCTGATGACATGTATGTCCCCAGGCTGTGGTACTATGACAGGCTGCATTTTCTGGAAGGTCAGACTGAACACAGGCCAGCACTCTCCACTCTTCCTTCCACGCTTCCTTCCCCCCCAGCTGAGGCTTCTGACGCCCAACCTGGGCCTTCCAGGCAGCAACATGTGGAGGAGCCCAGGAGCCAGGTATAGCATTCTTCTAAATATTGCTGGTTGTCCAATCAATGGTGTTAAATAGATGTTAGTTTGGATTGCTAATTGATTGTGATTGATGAAGCAAAAACTAAAACCATATCCCTTTTTCATACACAGGGAAGTCTCAGCCAGGAGGTAGCCACGCCAAGCAGGCTGCCTGATATCCAGGCCCCTACCCTCCACCTTCAAAGAAAAAGTGTCAGGAAGAGGAGTAACCTGGAGGAGGGTGCCATAGGCCTTTTTTGGAAGGCTACAGAGGCCCTGAGAACTCCCCACACTGTGGAGGAGGACTTTGCTGGCATAACTGCCTGCAAAATGATGGAGATGGAGGACGACTCCTGTGTGAGTTCTTAATTTTGGAAGCTCTCAATAACGGGTTGAGGGGCCGAATAACATGTGCTACCCACATTTGTGACCTCACACATAGTCGTCCTCCTCCTCCAGGTCCTACTCCTCCTCCTCTTCCTCCTCCTCCAGGTCCTAATCCTCCTCCTCCTCCTCCTCCTCCTCCAGGTCCTACTCCTCCTCCTCCTCCAGGTCCTACTCCTCCTCCTGCCACATCTCCAACACCAGAGCCACAGCCGGGAAGGAAGCATGGAAGGAATACCAGAGAGTGATGACCCTGGGTTCAGTCTGGTCTAGCAAAAGATGCAGCCTCTTGTAGTACCACAGCCTGGGGACACAGATGTCATGTGCTGCTTTCCGGATCTCTGGGACTTCTGGACCAGATTGCACTCAATTATATATGGACTCCTCAGGCCACCAATTTTGCTGTAAAATAATTGATGTCTGCCCTGGGGGTCCAAGGCTTCGCCAATTTACGATGTTTCAACAGCATTGCCTCCCTCTTTGTTTGGTTCTTAGCCCTTAATAAAGGAATTTTTGGTTCAATTATACTCGCCTATGTGTGTTTTCCTTCAAAAAGGACAGTTTGTTTGTGAGGAGGCAGGTACATTTCAAAAATATAATGTGAAATTAACAAGGGACACCAACACCAAGCAACCTCTTTGAGATTAAATAATACAAGATAATAATGGTGTTGTGGTAACTTGACACACAAAACACACACAAAAATATTATGGAGTAAAACCAATTAAAAAAAAAAAAAAAAAATCAGCCTTGAAAAAAATACAAAACAAAAAAAAAACAAATTTGGTCAGATGTGACAAATCAAAATATATTGAGGGAATCACAATAAATAATAAAGGAAGAAGTTTGTGAGAACTCTGTGTAAATATGAGCACCAAAACTACTTCATTCTTCTCACATTATAAAGAAGAAGAGAGTGCGCTGTATTAAACCATTTTTTACATTGTAGCATGACGAAAGTGCCCTATCCATTCCGAACGCTAATTTTACCAGACCGGGCTGTTCCGTCTCGGAATTTCTTCTGAACATGCGTGTCAACGCACAGTCGGAATTGACGCAATCGGATTTTGTTGTCGGAAATTTTTTTTTTCCCGTTGGAAAATCCGATCGTTTGTACGGGGCAGTACAGTATTGTGGCAACACCAACACCTAAGGCCGCAATTTCTGCAGAGTATATAGGGCAGGCCCCTACTTTCAAACATCCAACTTACAAACGACTTCTACTTGCAAACAGAAGGAGACAACAGGAAGTGAGGTGAAGTCTACCCCTAGGAAGGGAAATTCTCTCCTGTAATGCCCTGTACACACGATAGGATTTTCCGATGGAAAATGTGTGATAGGACCTTGTTGTCGGAAATTCCGACCGTGTGTAGGCTCCATCACACATTTTCCATAGGAATTTCCAACACACAAAGTTTGAGAGCTTGCTATAAAATTTTCCGACAACAAAATCCGTTGTTGGAAATTCCGATCGTGTGTACACAAATCCGACACACAAAGTGCCACGCATGCTCAGAATAAATTAGGAAACGAAAGCTATTGGCTACTGCCCCGTTTATAGTCTCGATGTACGTGTTTTACGTCGCCACGTTCAGAACGATCGGATTTTCCGACAGCAAAACAAATGTCAAAGGGGTGATAACCCTTCCCTATGTTTTCCAAAAAGCTTAAAAATAGATTTTTTGGCTGGAGCTACACTTTAAAAATGTACCAGTTCAAAATTACAAACAGATTCTACTTAACAACAAACCTACAGTCCCTGTTTTGTTTGCACCACCTGCATACTGCTGTTCAGAGGGCCTGGGGCCCCACACCTTTCCTTTTTTTAATTTGGGTGCGGGGTTCCCCTTAATATCCAAGACCCAAAGGGCCTGGTAATAGACTGGGGGGGTACCCATGCCGTTTGTCTCACTGATTTTCATCCATATTACCGGGGCCGGACATTACATTAAAGCTGTAAGCTGTTTTAAATTACTTTTATTACTTTAAAAATGTCATTTTGTGCAGGGACTGTTCTAAGCACGGGAAACACGCGCCACTTTACAGGCATACTATAGACACCCCCCAGGTATGATATTTAAAGGAATATTTCACTTTTATTTTCACTTTAAGCATCATTTAAATCACTGCTCCCGAAAAAACAGATGTTTTTAAAACTTTTTTTTGCATTGATACATGTTCCCTGGGGCAGGACCCGGGTCCCCAAACCCTTTTTAGGACAATACCATGCAAATTAGCCTTTAAAATAATCACTTTTGATTTTGAATGTTCGAGCCCCATAGACTTCAATGGGGTTCTAAAGTTTGTGCGAATTTCCAGTCCGTTCGCAGGTTCTGGTGCGAACTGAATCGGGGGGTGTTCGGCTCATCCCTACTCAGGAACTTACAAAGTTCAACTTTGATAAATTGAAGGCAATATCAGACATTAGTATGTTCAAACTGTGTTGATCTTGCCTTCATCAGATGGGGTGATGTCACCCCTGTGAAAGCCAAATTTTGAAGATGCACACAAATTGAGAGTCAAAATGGGGATTTTCCTCCTGATCCCATGCCTAAGGTCAACATGTGCTAGCTCCCATCATGGGGGATTAATGGATGTGTTTCGGTGGTGCAACCCCTTCCTCTCATCTACTTTAGTTGCGAGGAAGGGGTTGCACCCACAAAATGCGTACATTGATATGCCGTGATGGCAGATAGCACATGTTGACACACTGTGTGTAGGGATGAGCCAAACCCCCCAGTTCGGTTCGCATCCAAAACATGCGAACAGGCAAAAAATTTGTTCGAACATGCCAACACCGTTAAAGTCTATGGGACACGAACATGAATAATCAAAAGTGCTCATTTTAAAGGCTTATATGCAAGTTATTGTCATAAAAAGTGTTTGAGGACTAGGGATGAGCTTCAAGTTCGAGTCGAACAGCGAACAATTTGGGGTGTTCGCGGCAAATTCGAATGCTGCAGAACACCCTTTAAAAGTCTATAGGAGAAATCAAAAGTGCTAATTTTAAAGGCTTATATGCAAGTTATTGTCATAAAAAGTGTTTGGGGACCTGGGTCCTGCCCCAGGGGACATGGATCAATGCAAAAAAAAGTTTAAAAAAACGTCCCTTTTTCAGGAGCAGTGATTTTAATAATGCTTAAAGTCAAACAATAAAAGTGTAATATCCCTTTACATTTCGTACCTGGGGGGTGTCTATAGTATGCCTGTAAAGGGGCGCATGTTTCCCGTGTTTAGAACAGTCTGACAGCAAAATGACATTTCGAAGGAAAAATTTCATCTAAAACTACCCGCAGCTATTGCATTGCCGACAATACACATAGAAGTTCATTGATAAAAACGGCATGGGAATTCAACACAGGGAAACCCTGAACCAAAATTAAAAAAAAAAAAAATGATGTGGGAGTCCCCCTAAATTCCATACCAGGCCCTTCAGGTCTGGTATGGATATTAAGGGGAACCCTGGCCAAAATTTTTTAAAAAAATGACGTGGGGTTCCCCCTAAATTCCATACCAGACCCTTCAGGTCTGGTATGGATTTTAAGGGGAACCCCGCGCCAAAAAAAAAAAAAAAAACGGTGTGGGGTCCCCCTAAAAACCCATACCAGACCCTTATCCGAGCACGCAACCTGGCAGGCCGCAGGAAAAGAGGGGGGGACGAGAGTGCGGCCCCCCCTCCTGAACCGTACCAGGCCACATGCCCTCAACATTGGGAGGGTGCTTTGGGGGTAGCCCCCCAAAACACCTTGTCCCCATGTTGATGAGGACAAGGGCCTCATCCCCACAACCCTGGCCGGTGGTTGTGGGGGTCTGCGGGCGGGAAGCTTATCGGAATCTGGAAGCCCCCTTTAACAAGGGAACCCCCAGATCCTGGCCCCCCCCCTGTGTGAAATGGTAAGGGGGTACTTACCCCTACCATTTCACTAAAAAACTGTCAAAAATGTTAAAAATGACAAGAGACAGTTTTTGACAATTCCTTTATTTAAATGCTTCTTCTTTCTTCTATCTTCCTTCATCTTCTTCTGATTCTTCTGGCTCTTGTGGTTCTTCCTCCAGCGTTCTCGTCCAGCATCTCCTCCGCGGCGTCTTCTATCTTCTTCTCCTCGGGACGCTCCGCACCCATGGCATGGGGGGAGGCTCCCGCTCTTCTCTTCATCTTCTTCTTCATCCTCTTCTCTTCTTCCTTCTTCTCCTCTTCTCTTCTTCATTTTCTTCTCTGGGCCGCTCCACATCCATGCTAGCATGGAGGGAGGCTCCCGCTGTGTGACGGCGTCTCCTCGGTTGACGGTTCTTAAATAACAGGGGGCGGGGCCACCCGGTGACCCCGCCCCCTCTGGCGCACAGGACATAACGGGACTTTCCTGTGGCATTCCCCGTGATGTCACAGGGAAGTCCCGTCAAGTCACCGTGCATCAGAGGGGGGCGGGGTCACCGGGTGGCCCCGCCCCCATTATTTAAGAACCGTCAGACGAGGAGACTCCATCACACAGCAGGAGCCTCCCTCCATGCCAGCATGGGTGCGGAGCGGCCCGGAGAAGAAAATGAAGAAGAGAAGAAGGAAGAAGAGGAGAGGATGAAGAAGAACGTGAAGAGAAGAGCGGGAGCCTCCCCCCATGCCATGGGTGCGGAGCGGCCCGAGGAGAAGAAGATAGAAGACGGTGCGGAGGAGATGCTGGACGAGAACGCCGGAGGAAGAATCAGAAGAGCCAGAAGAACCAGAAGAAGATGAAGGAAGATAGAAGAAAGAAGAAGCATTTAAATAAAGGAATTGTCAAAAACTGTCTCTTGTCATTTTTAACATTTTTGACAGTTTTTTAGTGAAATGGTAGGGGTAAGTACCCCCTTACCATTTCACACAGGGGGGGGCCGGGATCTGGGGGTCCCCTTGTTAAAGGGGGCTTCCAGATTCTGATAAGCCCCCCGCCCACAGACCCCCACAACCACGGTTGTGGGGATGAGGCCCTTGTCCTCATCAACATGGGGACAAGGTGTTTTGGGGGGCTACCCCAAAGCACCCTCCCAATGTTGAGGGCATGTGGCCTGGTACGGTTCAGGAGGGGGGGCGCACTCTCGTCCCCCCCTCTTTTCCTGCGGCCTGCCAGGTTGCGTGCTCGGATAAGGGTCTGGTATGGATTTTTGGGGGGGACTCCACGCCGTTTTTTTTTTTTTTTTGCGTGGGGTTCCCCTTAAAATCCATACCAGACCTGAAGGGTCTGGTATGAAATTTAGGGGGAACCCCACGTCATTTTTTTTTTTTTTAATTTTGGTTCGGGGTTTCCCTGTGTTGAATTCCCATGCCGCTTTTATCAATGAACTTCTATGTGTATTGTCGGCAATGCAATAGCCGCGGGTAGTTTTAAATGAAATTTTTCCTTCAAAATGTCATGCTGTCAGACTGTTCTAAACACGGGAAACATGCGTCCCTTTACAGGCATACTATAGACACCCCCCAGGTACGAAATGTAAAGGGATATTACACTTTTATTGTTTGACTTAAGCATTATTAAAATCACTGCTCCTGAAAAAACGGCCATTTTAAAACATTTTTAAAGAATTGATCCATGTCCCCTGGGGCAGGACCCGGGTCCCCAAACACTTTTTATGACAATAACTTGCATATAAGCCTTTAAAATTAGCACTTTTGATTATTCATGTTCGTGTCCCATAGACTTTAACAGTGTTTTTTCCTGTTCGCATATTCTGGTGCGAACCGAACAGGGGGGTGTTCGGCTCATCCCTATTGAGGACCTGGGTCCTTCCCCAGGGGACATGTATCAATGCAAAAAGAAGCTTTAAAAACAGACGTTTTTACGGGAGCAGTGATTTTACTAATGCTTAAAGTGAAACAATAAAAGTGTAATATTCCTTTAAATTTCATACCTGGGGGGTGTCTATAGTATGCCTGTAAAGGGGCGCATGTTTCCAGTGTTTAGAACAGTCTGACAACAAAATTAGATTTCTAAAGGAAAAAAAGTCATGTAAAACTACTATCGCTTGCGCCGGCTATAATGAATTGTCGGTCCGGCAATAGACATAAAAGTTCATTAATAAAAACGACATGGAATTTCCCCACAGGGGAACCCCGAACCAAAATTTAAAAAAAAATGCGTGGGGGTCCCCCTAAATTCCATACCAGGCCCTTCAGGTCTGGTATAGATATTAAGGGGAACCCAGCGCCAAAATTAAAAAAAAATGGCCTGGGGTCCCCCTAAAAATCCATACCAGACCCCGAAAGGGTCTGGTATGGGTTTTAAGGGGAACCCCATGTCAAAATGTAAAAAAAAATATGGCGTGGGGTCCCCCCAAAAATCCAAACCAGACCGTTATCCGAGCTCCCAACCTTGCAGGCCGCAGGAAAAGAGGGGTGAATAAGAGAGCGCCCCCCCTCCTGAACCGTACCAGGCCACATTCCCTAAACATTGGGAGGGTGCTTTGGGGTAGCCCCCCAAAGCACCTTGTCCCCATGTTGATGGGGAGAAGGGCCTCATCCCCACAACCCTTGCCCGGTGGTTGTGGGGGTCTGCGGGCGGGTGGCTTATCAGAATCTGGAAGCCCCCATATAACAAGGGGACCCCCAGATCCCAGCCCCCCCTGTGTGACTTGGTAATGGGTCTGGTATGGATTTTGAGGTTGACCCCCCACTTTTTTTCCTTTAGAAATGTCATTTTGCTGTCAGACTTTTCTAAACACGGAAAGCATGCGCCCCTTTACAGGCATACTATAGACACTCCCCAGGTTTATTGTTTCAACACTTTTTATGACAATACCATGTATATAAGCCTTTAAAATTAGCACTTTTGATTTCTCCCATAGACTTTTAAAGGGTGTTCCGCGGCTTTCGAATTTGCCATGAACACCCCAAATTGTTCGCTGTTTGGCGAACGGGCGAACAGCCAATGTTCGAGTCAAACTCATGTTCGACCCGAACATGAAGCCCATCCCTGTGTGCATCTTCAAAATGTGGCTTTCAAATTTTTATAGAGCCGTTCAAAAAATACAAACAATTTTGGTTTGTTTTAGATTCTGCCTAAAACATAAATGATGTTTTTGAGTCTTTTTTCCACATCATTGATGTCTTCCTTGATCTTCTGTAAATCACGATTGCACACCATGATCTCCCCGATGAGGACGTGTGCACATGCACTTCTGAAATGTGTTTCTTCTTCCACAACATCCACATCACCTAAAATAAAAAGAACACACCATGTATTATAAATATGCAGGCATCCATCTGTTACCTGAAGCTGTGGTCTCAGACACTCACCTGATGTGGTCAATATTTCGCCTAATTCATAAACCTCTCCTTCCTCCACATCCTTTGGTTGTGGTGTGGGGATTTCCCCTTCTTTAGGAGGTTGGGGGTCCCTGGTGTCCTCTGATGTCCTGAATCTTTTCTCCCCTTACAGATATACTTAGCACACAGATATTTGAGGGCAGAAATAGTAATATGAAACATTGCTTGGAAGTGTTGTACAATTGTCTGTTTTGGCAGAGTTCCAAGCTGAAGACATGATTTTTTCCCTTCCTTAAAGCTGGAATACTTACCTTTTTTGGTCAAGTTTCACACATGGAGACACCCCTAGTATCCACTGGAGCACCTGTGTGGGACACCCTAAAAACTTTGTTCTGGTGTCCCACACTAGTGCTCCTGCGTTCAAATGTGTAAACAGCTGCTGAGTGTCCTCTCCTTACATTGAATCAAGTTTGCATTTTATTCTAATTACAATTCCATCTAGACAACAGTGTACTAAACTTATTTTAAGACAAATATGCCTGAACAAATGTAGTTAACCTGCATCTGCCAAAAACATTGTATTAGTGGGCGAACGAACAATGTTTACTACGAACGATTACTGTGCCCACAAACCTGAAAGTTACCATTTTAAACAGTAAAGAAAAGCACATGGAGCAGCATGCAAGTAATAAGAATAATAGGAACACATGACAAATACTTACTTTTTTGAAGAACTCTCTTGATCCTTCTGCACTGATCGTGCCTCAATTTCAGGTCTGACCATCGTTCCCTCAATTGATCCTTGGATCGTCGTACACCAAAATTCTTCTCACAACTTTAGTCATGATCTTGGCCTTTCTCACATTTGGATTTGGGTAAGGTCCATGCTTCCCATCATAGTCGGCCCTCATCAAGATGTCCACCATCTCTACAAAGGACATATTTGAGGCCTTAAATCTCCTCCAGGATCGGGACGTTTGTGGCTCCGGGCTTTCGTCATTGCTGCTGTCTTCATGCACTTGTTCTTTCTCAGCCATGTGCTCTCCCACTGCGCCAAAAGAGAAGGGGTAGGGAAAATACTAGAAAGAAGGTCAGGGGCGGGCGGAGTTTAACGCATGCGCAGTGTATATAAAGCGGAACACGCGTGTGTCATACGTATGATCTGTGAGCAGAGGAAGGAGTGGCGGAAGCGCCGATCATTCTAACGAAGGTACAATTTTAGCTTGGAGCATCAGTGGCCTATACTGCTTATAGATTGAGGCCTATATTGGGACAAGATTAGGAGAGTTTAGCCTGATATTAGGGTTTGTCTTGTGTTGTGTCTTGCAGATAAAATGGATCTATTCAACGGTCATGATTTCCTCTCCCAATTCATTGATTTGTACAGAGAGCTGCCCTGTGTGTGGCAGACAAAAACACCCCTTTTTATACAAATCGACTAAAGAGGAAGGCAGCACTGGATAAATTGCTGGAATTTGTGAAGCCACGGATCCCCACGGCAGACATCAACTATTTGAAGTGCGAAATAGGTGGCCTGAGGAACACTTATAATAGGGAGCGCAAGATCCAGGATTCCCGGAGATCAGGAGCTGCAGCAGATGACATTTATGTCCCCAGGCTGTGGTACTACGATAGACTGCGGTTTCTGTCAGACCAGACTGAAATCAGGCCATCACTCTCAACCCTTCCTTCCACTCTTCCTTCCACCCCTGCTGAGGCTTCTGACGTCCAACCTGGGCCTTCCACCCAGGAAGAATATGTGGAGGAGCCCAGCTTGAGTCGGGTATAGCATTGTTAAACAGATTTCTCAAAATTGTGTGTGATTGATGAACAATAAATTAAAACTATGTCCCTTTTTCATACACCGGAAAGCATCAGCCAGGAGGAGGCTGTGGAAAGTGGCAGCCAGGAGGTGGCAGGGGAAAGTGGCAGCCAGGAGGTGGTGGGGGTAAGTGGCTGCCAGGAGGTGGCAGGGGAAAGTGGCAGCCAGGAGGTGGCGGGGGTAAGTGGCAGCCAGGAGATGGCCGGGCCCAGTATCCTGACCAAATCCCAGGTCCCTCCCCTCTGCCTTCAACAAAAAAGGCCCAGGAAGGGGAGGAGCGTGGAGAAGTCAGCACTTGGGTTAATTCAACAGGCTTCTGCGGCCCTCAGAACCCCCCCAGTCTTCTTGAGGCCTATGTCTGCATGTCTGCTAACATAATGCAGGAAATGGAGGTGGGCCAACGCCTCTTTTGTGAGGAAGTGATATATATGGCCCTAAGTAAGGGGTTGAGGGGCGAACTCACAAGCAAAACCCACCTGTGTGAGTTGGACCATCCTCCTCCTCCTCCACCTCCTGCCACAACTCCAGAGCCACAGCCTGGAAGCAAGCGTGGAAGGAAGCGTGTAAGGAAGACAAGAGAGCGATGGCCTGGGTTCGGTCTGGTCTGGCAAAAGACGCAGGCTGTTGTAAGACCACAGCCTGGGGACATATATGTCACCTGCTGCTGTTCCTGATCTCTCGGAGTCCTGGACCGGATTGTGCTCCCTATTGAATGGACTCCTCAGGCTAACAATTTTGCATGTCAAATAGTTGATGTGTGCCCTGGGGTACAAAGGCTTCTCTAATTTCACAAATTTATCCAGCATTGCCTTTCTCTTTATTTTGTTATGACCCCTTAATAAATGTCTATGTTTTTACAAAAATCATTGGCTATGTGTTTTAATTAAAAAATGACAGTTTGTTTGTGAGTAGGCAGGTACATTTCAAAAATGCAATGTCAAATTAACAAGGGACACCAACACTAACCAATCTCCTTAAGGTTAAAAAGATAATAATGGTGTTGTGGTAACTTGACATACAAAACGACAAAAAATATGATGGAGATCACTAGAAAAAAAAAAAGGAGATCTTGATAAAAAAATAATTAAAAAAAGATCACTATAAAGATAAAATCGAAACATTATTATGGAGATCTGACGAAAAAAATAAAAAATATTATTCAGGAGATCACGAGAAATAATAAAGAAATCACTTTGTGAGAACTCGGTGTGAATATGAGCAGCAAAGCAACTTAATTATTCTAACATTATAAAGAAGAAGAGAATGCACTGCATTAAAAGATTATTACATTTGCAGCGTGACGAATGTGCTATCTCCATTACGAACGCTAGTTTTACCAGACCGAGCGCTTCCGTCTCGTACTTGATTCAGAGCATGCATGGAATCTGGTGCGTCGGAATTGTGTCGGAATTTCCGACAACGGATTTTGTTGTCGGAAAATTTGAGAACCAGCTCTCAAATTTTTGTTTTTGGAAATTCTGACAAAAAATGTCCGATGGAGCCTACACACGGTCGGAATTTCTGACAACAAGCTCCCATCAAACATTTGTTCATTTGTTGATCGTGTGTACGCGGCATTAGAGTAAAAAAATATTTTAACTGTATTTACAACTGGCAATGCCATCTTGGAAACAGGAATCACTAAAACTACAAAGAAACTAGTTGAAGATCAGAATAACAGTAAGGCTCCATTCACAATTGGCCGCTTTCCGGAATCACGGGCATAATCGGGCGAACCGAGGGACGCTTCAGCGATGTCATAGGTCCAATGTAGGCTCAGACTCCAAGATATAGTATTTTTTCAAATTAATTGATGACTACTTAAGCTATGCCATGCTTTTTCTGGTAACACAACAAAGATGAAGTTTCAAATAAACTTGAACAATATCACACCAATGTGAGCAACAAAATTGGCAAAGTGCCCAACATTCTCCAAGCAGATAATGGCAGAAAGTACAGAAGTGATAAAACACAAGCTATTCTTTGTAAGCATTGAAATACTTTCTAGACTACTGTACTATACAATCCAGAACAAAATGGTGTTGCAGATAAAATGAACCTCACTTTATGTGAAAGTTGCAGAAGCATGCTTTTTGATGCAGATACAAATATTCAGCAACATACTATTGAGAGGCAATTATGACAGATTTCTATCTGGTTACTGGCAAAAGCAATAGAGAAACCTCCATATGAGCTAAGGAATGGAAAGAAGCCTGACCTGAAACACATAAAAAACAAAGCATACTTACATGTTCATTAGGAAAAGTACACAAAATGGGAACCTTGTGCTAAGGAAGTATATGTGTAGGCTACAGTGAGTCTCAAAAGTGAGTCTCAAAGGGGTTACAGAATTCTGCATCCAGACACCAATACAATAACAATCAGAAGTGTAATTATTAATTAAACGCCTATGTGTCAAAAGCCTCATGAAGTGATACAGTCAGCACTTACTGAGCAACAAGAATTCCCCCCAGGAAAAGCAAAATAGCCCAGAAACTGAAAATGGTGTCAGTGATCTATCCTCTGAAAAGAAAGAAGCTGAACCACCTGCAACCTCAGTCAGGAAATCTATAAGATCTAATAAGAGTATCTTGGCTTGATGCTTGTCATATATAGTCCATGCAGTGCCACAGCCTAAGACAGTGTTATGTGAAAAATGCAAAAGATACCTGTTCATGATAAGCAAATGTAGATGAAAGATGCAGATGAAGAGATGACATCTCTCAAAGCTTGGGAACGTACAGTAAAATTACCTAAAGGCATACTATAGACCAGTCTTTTTTAACCAGGGTGCCTTTGCAAAATACCTAAAAATTGATCAAATATTGTATACAAGCCATCAGGTGGTCCAAGCCTTCCTTTTAGTTACAAAAAGCCACGGGTTTTCATTATGCACCATTACGACTTTCATGACACTGGCATCCTAACAACCAATGACATCATCAGCTGATAAGGAGTTTGTCTGTTGCATCCACAGCATCCTTGTTTGACCCTCCTGTGCCCCTCTTCCTCAGCACTGGAGTGACATTAGCTGATTGATGGAGAGAAATTGAGGGAGAAGAGAAACATTGGGATATTAGTCAGTACCAGTGTGCAAAAGTGTATTTGCTTTGGAAGAATACAGTAAATCACCTCTAACATTGGGTGTCCTACGTGTGGATGTTGCTGCATTGCTTAAACATAATAGTTTTTTACTTTTTAGAATGGGGTGCCTCGAGACTGTCCATCATTTTAAAGTATGCCTTGACTAAAAAAAGGTTGAGAAACACTGCTATAGACAGTAGACAGTACAGTCAAGAAATGTGAGCATTTTTATACATTGCAACCATTACACATACAGAGAGGAGCTGCCATGTCAGATGTGTAAGTAAACCTCTCAACAAAACATACTGGAAGTGCTATGACAAACCCACTATCAAAACTTAACTGCTCCATGTGAACAACATGATTATGATGTAGGGAAACAGAAGTGTTGTAGAAATACATTGAAGTCCAGTACCAACCCTGCTTGGTACTGGACTTCAATGGCATGATATGAGACTGAGACCATATAATATAAAAGGTATCATTTTATTATAACAATTGTTAAAAATCCATGTGATTAAAAAAGCATAGCAATAGAAAATAGCGCTGCATTATGATACAATTGCCTTATACACCTTCTGTCATACTTGTATACAAAGGACTAGGGGTGTTCAGGTAGCTTGATATTCTCAAGGGTCAACGCATTTCACTGAATTGCATAGCTTCTTCTGAACGCATCGTTCGACCCTTTAGAATATCAAGCTACCTGAACATCCCTAGTCCTTTGTATACAAGTATGACAGAAGGTGTATAAGGCAATTGTATCATAATGCAGCGCTATTTTCTACTGTTATGCTTTTTGAATCACATGGATTTATAACAATTGTTATAATAAAATTATACCTTATATATTGTATGATCTCAGTCTCATATCATGCCATTAAAGTCCAGTACCTAGCAGGGTGTATTTCTGCAACCCTTTTGTTTCCCTTTGTCTGAAAGTTTTGGATGTGGCATGGGTAGAGGTCACCCCTTTTCTATGATTAAGATGTAGTTTCCTGTTCTCTTTTCTCTGTACATTTCTGCCGTTTCCAATTAAACAAGGTCTTAAAGCTTATATGCAACCCACACAAATAACAGTAAAATCAGCACAAGGGACATACAGTAACTTATTGTCAGTAAAGTTTGTCCTAAGTTTGTAAAGTTTGTCTTTGTGCTGATTCCTCTTCTTTTAGTTGAAATCCTCCTCTGTCCATGCTCCTCCATCCCCAACCCCACTGCCATACTCTTCCAATGTGGCAAGGATTAATACAACTGGGAGGTTATCACAAGCTCTCATCAAGAAAGCCTGACTATGCCAACCCTTTCCACCAAGCTGCTCCATTCATAGAAGCCATACTACAGCTTCTATGAATGAAACAGGATCTATAAATGGAGGATTGGTGAATGATTGAAAGGTTCACCCCCTCCATTCATAAATGTTTTTTTTTCTCTTTTGGGTATTTTTTGCAGAGTGACATTTCACTGCATTCACTAAGCTCTGGGGCAAATTCCCTTGCAAAGTGAATGGCCTATTTGGCTTTAGCAAATCAACCCCCTTAAAGTCTATTCTGTTTACCTTTATCCGATCTGGTAATTTTTTTGTGGATGTTGTGGTTCAAATCACTAATATTCCAGAGTCCATTAAGAAAAGACTACTCTAAATCCATGAACATAACATTCCATCTTCTTTATATTATATTATACCATAGCCAGGTACTGGGCTACAGCAATATGAAGAAGGAGACATTGGGGTTGATTTACTAAAATTGGAGAGTGCAAAATCTGATGCAGCTCTGCATAACCAATCAACTTCCAGTTTTTTTTTGTCAAAGCTTAATTGAACGAGGTGAAGTTAGAAGCTGACCATGCACAGCTGCACCAGATTCTGCACTCTCCGGTTTCAGTAAATCAACCCCAATCCCTTTAAGTTTTCTCTCCCTCTACTGAGATACTGATGTTAATACTGCACCATTCTCAACCAGCCAGCAGGGAGAGAGCTAAAGCCAAGCATGCCCATAGACAGAGCGCTGATAATCCTGGTAATTGTAGTTTGACACGGCAGCCATATAATGGGATGAATAGACGGATCCCAATAGGCATTGTGCAGTAGGAGGAGTAGAAAGATAAACTCTATTAAACTGTCTGGGAAAATTCTTCCTCTTGGCACTGAGGGAGTTAGAGAGATAGCACCTCTTTCTGGATTTTTGCCTGCCAGCAGGAGACCATACCAAAGGAGATCTGAGCCTGCAGACACCCGAGAGTAGTACAGCACAGTCCATATCACACCACCTGCACCTCTGTAGCAGGGAGACTGGAGTGTCCACTCACCCTTTGCTTCCCACCACTGATCACCTGAGGCTTTCGGGGAGAGACCAAGGGGGCCACCCCCTTCTACAGCAAGAGATCACCACAGCATTTCAGGAACTGGCGAGGGGGCTGTTCGCCCATTGCTGATACTGCTAGCAGGGGCTAAGCCGCTGAGAGCAAAACACCAAGTGTACCCTATCCATATCGTACCCATACTGCACGCTATACAACAATTATTCCACAACCTAGGCTGATCCTTTACCAACCCTATACCACATTATACCAAACCTTTACCGCATATGAACCACATCTATCTTGTACCCATGCTGAGACTATACCGTACCTGTATTGTACCTGTACTGCATGCAGGTTAACTGGGACTGTCATTTCTTTGTAATATTTTTTTTTATATTAACTAATAAATGCACTTGTGATTTTTTTTCTGTAAATACTCATGTACAAATATGCCTGTAAATCCTCAAATGTGTATGGACACATAGACTAACCTAGAGCTGCTTCTACAGGCTAAAAGTAAAATTACAAACGCCTGTTTAAGCAGCATTTTTTATGCCCAGTGTGCCTGAGGCCTTAAAGTCAAATTGTGTAATGTGCTTGTATTCAAACAGCATATCTAAATAAACAAAAACAATATTTCTTACGTTTTAGATGTTTATCAGGAGTAGGCCTTATGAAATGCAAGAAGTTTACCTTATAAATCTTTAACCCTTTGTTAGGACAGACAATGTTCAAATCTAGCTTACAACTGATAATGTAATCTCCCAGCACAGTAAATGCAGGATTAATTATGTTAAAATTAGCTTTCAAGCATCCCATAAACAAGGGGAACTAAGGATATTTTAGTACTGAAATTATCAGAAAAGATCATTTGAAATAATTTTTTAGAATTACACTGAATGAGAACATGTACGTAACAAATACAAAGTAGATGTTATCCCAATTTGGCTGCAAAAGTGAAAATACATTTGAAGTCTAACCATGTGTATCTAAATGTACTTGTTTTCAGTCAGCAGGTTCTCTCTATGGATCACTTTTACATCTGCTGGGCAAGACTCAGATCCATTATTGGTCTAACAAGCCTGGTGTGGGTTGAGATTATTTCATGAGATATTTAGTCTACCTGTTTCATTTTGGGTTGGTTCCCAACATTTATATTGTACATCAGGAAAGTAATGATATCAAGTTAAGCCAAGTGAAGTCAAGAGCACTGGACTTTAAAATGCAACACTACATATATCAGCAGCAGCAGCCCATACACGGAGCAAATTTCTTTCCTGCAACCACGAGCTGTGTTGACAGGGAAATCCCCCCGCCGGTAAACAGTGATTATAGCTAGCAGCTATATAATTGCATGCTAAATCGATTAATCTGATACATTCAGCCTGCCCATACACGGTTTGAATCTCAGCCAGTTCCTGTTGAACCAGGCGAGATTCAAACCGTCTATGGCCGGCCTTATGCCCTGTACACACAATCGCACATTCCGACAACAAAATCCATCAGATTTTTTCTGATGGATGTTGGCTCAAACTTGTCATGCATACACACGGTCACACAAAGTTGGTCGGAAATTCCGAACGTCAAGAACGCGGTGACGTACAGCACGCACGACGAGCCGAGAAAAATTAAGTTCAATAGCCAGTGCGGCTCTTCTGTTTGATTCTGAGCATGCGTGGCACTTTGTGCGTTGGAATTGTCTACACACGTTCGGAATTTACGCAAACGTATTTTGTTGTCGGAAAATTTTAGATCCAGCTCTCAAACTTTGTGTGTCGGAAATTGCGATGGAAAAAGTCCGATGGAACCTACACACGGTCGGAATTTACGACAACAAGCTCCGATCGCATATTTTTCAGATAGGGCATACGACTTTCCTGTGCACACACTTCTAATGTGTTTTATGAGATTGTGCCTGGGATTGTGCCTCTTTCATCATGGTGTAATTCTCTTGAGATCCATCTTTTTGGCAGTGTTAATTTTGATGTCAAATTTCGATTTTGTTTTAGTCATAATCTTTTGACTAAAATGCCATTTTTTGTTTTAGTCATATTTTAGCCATCTAAATTGTTTTAGTTTTAGTCATATTTTAGTTGACTAGAATCGCCAGTTTAGTTGACTAAAATCGAATGGGTTTAGTTAAAATGTAATTAATTATTTAAGCATTTCTCTAGAATTTCCAGACTCCTTATATACTCCTGGAGTAAAAATTGAATAACATGTAGTAGGGATAGGATAGGATCCCTGCCAGGAGAACACAGTGATTATTGCTAATGGCCATAGCCACTGGCAATAATCGTATCCTAAAAATTCAACATGCTGGTTGTACCCAAGTCAATCGATGGATCGACTTGCATACAATCAGGCTGCCCATACATGGTTCAAATCTTGGTCAGTCCCTATTTTAGTCATCTGAAGTGTCATTTTATTTATCTGAATTGTTTAGTTTTAGTCGCATTTTAGTGGACTAAAATGTTCAGTACATTTTAGTTGACTAAAACTGAAAAAGTTTAGTTACTCCTTGAGTAAAAATGTAATAACATGAAGTGGGGATGGGGAAGTAAATGGGAGTGAGGGAGTGCCCAGGGCAGAGAACTGGTCTGGGGAGGCTGTTATTTTACACGGTGCTAAGTGCTGCTACCTTGCTGGGAAGGGAAACACTCACCACGTGGTTTACAGGTCATTGTTCCAGAACTCCCAGGCAGCAGATAGACAGTCTCTCAGCCAATACAGCTTATCAGGGGGCTGGAACTTTAACAGACAGGCAGAGCTCCGAGGAAAGCGGAAGTTCAGGTGGGTAAACGTCCCTCCCTCACATATTTGTTCTCTTTTTTGGAATTAGAATTGATTTTTGTTATAGTTTTCGTCAATTGACTTAATTCACATTTTATTTTCGTTTAGTTTTCATCACTGAAAACATGCAGTTGACAATTTTTTTTTTTCACAATATAAGTTTTTATTGTAAAATTATTAAAGGTATACAATTTATACAATGCATACGTATAATAAAGAACATATCAAAGGATACAATAAGCGATTGTTTCTATGTATTAATAAGTGAACATGAGTAGAAATTAACTTAGTGATATAATATATCAAGAAAAGAAATCAGAGTTACCAGATGGGGAGAGAATATGTAGAAGGGGATCTATAGCAAAACAAAACAAGTCAAAGGAAAAAAAAAGGGGGGGGGGATTGGATGTACAAACTAAGAGGCCTTATGACATTAACAAATGACAGATGGCTTAAATCGATCAGTCAGTTAAAGTCTCATTTTAGACCATACATATAAAGTGTATGGTAGTATACAACCAAATTGGTGGGAGCGGAGGATAATCTTTCACATTTTTCACAATCTGGCTATATTCATCAGAAAATCTATATGGAACCCATGTGTTCCAGACTTTATGATGGAGGTTTAGATGATCATATGCAATAGCCATAGTTTTTTCCATAACATGAACATTGTTAATCTCGGATAACCATTCTTTAAGAGTTGGGGTATGTGTAGTTTTCCATGGGATTAGGATTTTTGCTGCATTCAACATATGTTTAGTCAGGGAGTTTTTGTAGCGCTGTATAGGTTGTGTAGAAATATTTAAAAGTCAGAAGGCTGAGTCAAGGTCAATGTCTGTCCCTGTAATCTTCTTTGTCAAGTCACAAACCTTTTCCCAAAAATCAGAGATCAGAGAACATTGCCACCAAACGTGTAGCATAGATCCAATGTCTGTTTTGCATCTCCAGCAGGAGTTAGAGGATTGTGGGTACCATGAGTATATCTTGCCTGGTATGGCATACCATTGAGTGAGAATCTTATATGAGGTTTCTTGGAGTTTGGTGCTAATTGAACATTTGTGAGCTAGAATACAAGATTTTCCCATTGGAAATCTGTAAAGCTTCTTTTTCCCATTTAGCTTTGAAGTTAAGACTATAGGGGTTATTTATGAAAGGCAAATCCACTTTGCACTACAAGTGCACTGCAAGTACTCTTGAAAGTGCACTGAAAGTACACTTGGGACTGCAGTCGCTGTAGATCCAAGGGGAACATGCAAGGAAAATGAAAAACAGCATTTTAGCTTGCAGATGATTGGATGATAAAATCAGCAGAGCTTCCCCTCATTTCAGATCTACCCCTCAGATTTACAGCAATTGCACTTCCAAGTGCACTAGCAGTGCACTTGCAGTGCACTGCTAGTGCAAAGTGGATTAGCCTTTTGTAAATAACCCCCTATGTTTGCTCGCATGTGTTTGTAGCCAAGAATATGCTAATGAGGTTGTTTTCTTTGTCGCTGTAGCATTCAAACATATGGTTTCTAATTGTGTGGATGTCTTGGAGAAGAGGGGTTTAGATTTGTGTTTACTCAGAAAGCTGCAAAGTTGTAGATATGTCAATTGGGGGAGAGTCTGTTCTCTGCATGAGTTTTGTAAGCTTTCCTTGGATTTAATTACTCCTGCCTGCATACACTGTGAGACTAGTAGCAGGGAGCCCTCAATAGTGGTGGGGAACCCTTTGCATTGTAGACCAGGACTTAATTCTGGGTTATCTGCAACCCTGGTAAGAGGGCCAAGGATTAAGTCGTGAATGTGTGAAGTTAGATGGAAAATTTGTAATGTTGTGCCTATGAAGGGATGTCTTTTTATGGACAGTGGGTATAGAGATTTTTGAATTCATGGTAAAAATCTAAGAGGAAGGGAAGACAACGCGTTTTCAATAGAAATCCAATCTTTGTTTTGGGAATGGCAAGTCTATTATCCTTGTGATATGTGTGGCATAATAATATTTCTTAAAGTCAGATAGGGCCATATATGTGTTAGTATTCCGCGCTCAGGACAGGCTCTTAACCGAACTGCAGCCCCCCCCAAAAAAAAGAAAGCACCAAGGTGCAATCCAAATGCTGTAATCTCTAAGAAAATGGGGGATTGGCGCTGTTCACTAATAAAATATTAAATATACAAACTCTCACCACAGGGGAAAGATGCACTACAAGTCTAAGTGAATGAATCAAAAGCAGTGAAACAAAATATACTTCAGTGTGTATGGATAAATATCCACACTAAAAATATCAATACGTGTGCAAACCACTCAAGGTAAAACATGTGTAAAAGAAAAAAATATAAATAAAAAAATACCTCCAAACAATAAATAGAGTGAGTGATCAATCAGGTGTACAAGAATGACACAAAATCCGAGAAGGCAATTATTAAAACGTGTAAGTGAATTGTGCCCTGAAAAGACACAGTATTAAAAACTCAAAAGTGATGTACTACCAATTATGTGAAGCTGGATAATGATCAAATGGAAGTGAAAACAGGCTAAAAAAAAATATACATTAAGTGTGCATTAAAAATATGGTGATCAAAAAATTGGTAGATAAAAATATTAAATGAAAAAATTTTTTTTTTTTTTTTGAAAAAATCTTTTTGAAAAAAAAAAAAAATCCCTTTGAAAAAAATTTCTTTGAAAAAAATTTTTCTTAAATACTAGCATAATAGTCTATAATTCCAAAAAAGTGTCCGTGCATACATCAAAAATACCAAAAAATGCTAAATATATTAAAAAATGTCCAGTGTGTATAAAAAGTTCTTTGTGCACAAATCTGGTGTATCTTCAATTGGTTCCTGGTGTGTCCGTTCAGAAACATTATATGTACCGTCCTGTGTGGAGCCCCCTCTAGTGTCCCCACTCACCGGAACGCCCAACCCCTGCAGGGGTAACGGGCATGTAGACTTAGGTCCGATGATCCAAGCGGTCGGTGTCCCCTTCAGCACCTTCTTTTCACTTGTGTCACCAGAGTGCTCTCAAATGGCATCCACCAGGACAGAGTACCATATACAGGGAGAAGAGAAGAGCCTCATAGCGTAAATCCAAATAAAACTTTATTGAGTTTAGGTTTACATTAAAACTGAAAGTAAAAGGAAGAAAAACTAAAATCTGACAGCTCTCCGCCGGCTGGCTCCACGCCAGAAGCCGCAGACAGTGCAGTGGTAGCGGCGTGCGTTCCACGGCCGTCTACAGAAACCGGAAGTAAATGACAAAAACAGAGGTAAAAGGACGTATGCGTACCAAGTGGCCACACCTAGTGGCCCCCTTTTATTTAAGGAGTTGAGATTTTCAAGGAGAGGGGGTTTTATAATTTCAGTAAATAATTTGTAATACTGGGAAGTCAGGCCATCTGGACCAGGGCTTTTCCCTGGTTTGAGCCTGTAAAAGTTCAGATTCTTGAATCAGTAAACCTAAATTGTCTATTTCCTCTAAGTTTAGAGTTGGAAGGGCACTTTGTTTCAGAAATTTCTTGATAATATGGTTTCTGTCCCCGAGTAAATGTTTAGGCTTGTGGGGTAAGGGAAGGTTATACAGTTTTGAGTAATATTCATGGAATTGGGCTGCTATTTTGTCTGTCGCTTGTTCTAGTGTACCATTTCCCGCACATATGCAATTTATGTCTTCTAGTATTTTAGTTTCTTTTAGGGCTCTGGTCAAATATTTCCCACTCTTGTTCCCATGTTCGTAATAAAGTTGTTTTTTGAGAAATATTTAAAGCGTCTCGTCTTGTTCTCTAAAATATTTTGTGATTCTTTTCTTACTTCTAATAATTCAGAGGCTGTCTCTACTGAGAGCATTTGTTTATTCAGCAATTCCAAATGGCAAATAGTCGCAGAAAGGGACAATATTTTTTGCTCAGATTCCTTTTTAAGGCGGACACCCCATTTGATGAATTCCCCTCTTATCACACATTTGTGTGCCTCCCAGGTTATAAGTGGAAAGGTCTCCTTGTTGCTATTTAGTGCAAAGTATGTTTTGATAGATTCTGTGATCTGTTTGATTACATCTGGTTTTAAAAGAAGGGAGGAGTTTAGTCTCCAGTTTCATGTCCTAGTTTACTTATCAGGCAGTGAGAGAGTGATGGCAATAGGGCAATGATCAGAAACCGATTGGAACCCTATTTTGGCTTCTGTTAATAGAGCAAGATCCCTTTGTGTTATGAATATGTAGTCTATTCTTGAATATTTATCATGTGGTATCGAGTAATATGTATAATCTTTCTCTGAGGAATTTAGAAGTCTCCAGGAATCAATTAACATCATAGAACTTAGCATAGATTTAATGCATTTAAGTGTTTTTTATGTAATTGAGGTCTGACCATTAGAGGTGTCTTGGAGTGGGCTCAGTGGGATATTGAAGTCTGCACTGAGTATCACCATTCCAGCTGAGAAACACTTCAATTCAAGTTGTAAAGTGCTACATAAACTGTTGGCACTATATAAATCCTGTATAATAATAATAATAATAATGATAATAATAATAATTCATCTATCAGCTTCTGACAAAAAGAAATGTGTGCTTTATTAGTGAAATACACATTTGTAAGGGTTGTTTGTTGTCCATTCAGGGAGCCTTTTAAAAAGAGGTATCTGCCGTCCGGATCAGCAAGTTGTTCCGTGACTGAGAAATTGGAGTTTTTGCTAAGCAAGATTGCGACACCTTTCGTTTTCGCCTGCGGGTTAGATGCATAAAATGCCTTTATAAAATAGTTATTGAGTAGTTTCTGGGTTTTGTCATTTTTGAAATGGGTTTCCTGCAGGAATACTATTTTTGGTTTGGCTTTAGAAAGTTCCCTTAACAAGGAGGTCCTCTTTTCAGGTAAGTTAAGGCATTTAGTGTTGTGCGAAATTAGTATGGGATATTCTCCAATTTGGGAGTAGGCCATGCAAAAAAAAAAAAAAAGGAGGGGGGGGGGGTGTGAAGGAAGGTAAAGTGTATGGAATAAAAGAATAAGTGTGAGGATAAGAGTAATTAGTAGTGAAGGTTTTAACACAATGCCTATAAGTATAGACTGGAGTCTAGTACTAATGGAAAGTTTGTAGACTAGTTGGAAACTGAAAGACAATTAGTTAGTTTTGTCTCTCTGTGAGGGTCTACAGAGTTTTGTGGGGTAGTGGGAGAATTGTGATTCGCAAGACTATTGTAAGAGAGCTTATTCTCTATTAGTTTAATGCCTATTAAAGAGAAAAACTCGAAGATTAGTGATTGAAATTGTGAAAACTATTAGAGGGATAACCTTAGCTCCAACAAATACAATTGTAATACATAAAAAGAAAGGTTTTACAGTAAAACAGTCAAACATACTGCTAGTGTCCGATGAAGACCCATCAGCTGAATCTCAGCAATTATAACAACAGAACAGTAGATCAACATATTCCCTGTAAAACAGGGCCATCAGATAAAATAAATCTTATTAGATTATGTAACTGAGTGGTTTAACTTATTCGTCTATATAACAGTGAACACTTAAAGTATGGTATATGGCAGAGATATAACAAGCAATGTAGGAAGTACCCTTTTGATTATGTATAAAGCAGTATAGTTCTCAGTTTCTCAGGTGTTGGGTTTTATCGCATAACTGAGATGCTGAGAATGAAGCTGGTATAGATGAGTATCAGAGGATCTTTTCAGGTAGCCAACTATATGTGGCTGATCAGATTTAAAGAGATCAGGGGTCTCATCCTATTTCGTGGCATCTCTCTGGTATAACATCATAAGGGAGAGTCAGTAGTGTAGGGAGGTGTTGGTGTCCCAGAGCTTAAATTTGTTTCTCATTCAATGGGTATTCCTCATTTCTTTGTAGAGACAGGATCCAGGTAACTCCTATTATTTGAAACGGAAGGATGCCTTGGGGCAGGAGTTGAATGAGATTACTCTTGGGCATCAGTATATTTGTAATGTGTGCTCAAAAGCATGTAGAAGGTACTAGTGGATATGTGGGATGAAGAGTTCTCCTTTATGGTAGAGCTGCAGCTATGCAAGGAGTTAAAAACAGTACTTGTTACCTTACAGAGTCAGATGACCGCTTGCGGTGTGATTTCAGGAGATGTTCCTCTACTTAATAGTGGGTGGACACCAAAACCCGTCTGTGGACGATCCACCATCTAGTACCAGATGCCCACGATACTATGCATAGTGTGACTCTATGTAATCAAAGTTTAAGGTGAAACAAACAAAAAAACAAAAAAACACAACGATAAAACTTTCATATACTGCTTATAGTCATTTGTATGCTCATAAAAGTAAATGCAGGTGAATATAGACTGAGTCTACTATTTCCACTGTAAGAAGAGGCTCACTGCCTCAGGTAGGTTAAAAGAAACCACAAATAATGATGTTCAGGTGTTGTCATTAGATCTAGATCAGTGGTTCTCAACACCTGTCCTCAGGACCCACCAACAGGCCAGGTTTGCAAGATAACTGAAGTACATCACAGGTGATATCATTTGCTGCTCAGTGATTGCAGTATTCTTGTCTGCATCTCCCCAAGGTAATACCTAAAATCTGGTCTGTTGGTGGGTCCTGAGGACTGGAGTTGAGAACCACTGATCTAGATGGTCTTGAGCTGAGAGTGTTGGTAAGATGACTTTGATTGTGGTATTTCTGATATTCGCCTCTCTTATGTGAAGTGCTTATTGGAGATGTAGTCGGTGACATTGATGTTCCATTTGTATGCGATGGTAGCTTGAAATCCTGGTTCCAGTCAGGGAGATCTACCTGTGGGATGCCCAAGTTTTCACAGAAATCATGAAGCTCATGGGGTAGCCTCAGATAGTATTGTTTGCCACTAGAAGTAACTTGTAGGGCAAAGGGAAATTTCCATCTATAAGACAGGCCATTTTTCCTTAGAACATCCAGCAGGGGGCATAGAGCTCTCCTGTTGTTTTGCGTAATGGGGGAGAGATCTTGAAGTTTAATTGGGATTCCATTGAAATCAATCAGATCATTCTGTCTTGCCTTATTTAGACCCCTTGGGTCTTAGGGCTCTATGAGCTCTTTCAAAGTTAATATGAATGTCAGTGTCTCTCTCTAGCACGTTAAAGATTTTTTGTAGTGCTGGTTTAATTTGCTCCTGTGAGATGTTCTCAGGCAGACCTTTGATCCGCACATTGTTTCTCCTTCCTCTGTTATCTAAGTCTTCTAAATGTCTATTCATGCTGATAAGGTGGTTTGAGTGTGTCTCAGAAATTGATTACAGTCTGCTGATAGTTTTGTCTCTCTTTTTGCCTGCTTTGTCTTGAGACGCCATATGTTCAGACATGTGCCTGATTTCTGCTTTCAGGTCAGTTATGGCCGAGGTTACTGATTTCTTAATTTCAGCGGCGATCTCTGTCATAACAGCTAATGTACTAGGTGAGTCTGTGTGCAGTGGGTCTCTTACCCATTTCTCCGATGCAGCTATCGACCCCTCATTGCTGTCTTCCTCATGGCGGGACGCCGCCATTTTGTCAGCCAGGGAGTTCTTCCGAGAAGCGGAGCGCAGTGTAAATATCTCCGGTATATACCAGTTATTTGTTGTTTCGGCTGATTGCTTCTGCTTAGGTTGTGGAGTTCCTCTGGTGGGTTTGCCCATCACTTGTGAGAAAGGACAGTTTTTCTAAGCCGTGAAGCCTTGGAGATCCGGGAGCTCTCCTAGTGTGCTGTCATTCTCGCCGCTCGTCAGGCCATTCCCCCCGCAGTTGACATAAATTATGATGAAAATATTTTCGTCAATGAAGTTAACACTGCTTTTTTAAAAAAAACGAGTAATGCTATAGCAAAATTTATGCTTAACCAACTGCCGCACACAGATGTACATCGGCAGAATGGCACAGGCAGGCAGACGGGCATACCTGTACGTCCCTTTATATTTGCCGCCTATCAGGCACACGCACGACGCTGCGCGCTGTGGAAGAGTGCCCGCGGGTCCCGCAAACTTGACGTTCACTGGCGGCCCACGATTGCGGTGAAGAGATGCAGAACGGGGAGATGCCTATGTAAACAAGGCATTTTTCCTGTTCTGCCTAGCAACATGACAGAGATCCACTGCTCCCTATCATCGAGTGCAGTGATCTCTGTCATGTTGTAGTGAGCCCATCCCCCTATCATCGGGAGCAGTGATCTCTGTCAAGTTGTAGTGAGCACATCCCCCCTACAGTTAGAACATCTCCCTAGGACACACTTGTCCCCTTGATCGCCCCCTAGTGTTTAACCCCTTCCCTGCCAGTGTCATTTATACAAAAAACAGTGGCTATTTGTAGCTCTGATCGCTGTATAAATGACACTGTTCCCAAAATAGTGTCAAAAGTGTCCGATGTGTCCACCATAATTTCGCAGTCATGATAAAAATCGCAGATCGCCACCATTACTAGTAAAAAAAAAAAATGAATTATAAAAATGCCATAAATCTATCCCCTTTTTTGTAGACGCTATAACTTTTGGGCAAACCAATCAATATACACTTATTTCGATTTTTTTTACTAACAATATGTAGAAGAATACATATCGGCTTAATCTGTGGAAAAAATGTGTTTTTTTATATTTTTTTGGGGATATTTATTATAGCAAAAAGTAAAAAAAATTGCTTTCTTTTCAAAATTGATGGCCTTTTTTTTGTTTATAGCGCTAAAAATAAAAACCACAGAGGTGATCAAATACCACCAAAAGAAAGCTTGTGGGAAAAAACTTCAATTTTGTTTGGGTACAAAGTCGCACAACGGCGCAATTGTCAGCTAAAGCGACGCAGTGCTGAATCGCAAAAAATGCTCTGGTCAGGAAGGGGGGTAAAATCTTCAAGGGCTGAAGTGGTTAAAATTGGTTGTTTATCTTTCAGATAAGTCCAATTTGGAAGAGAATATGCTGAGATAGTACAGGAAGGACTTTGTTTACATTTCAGATGTTGGACTTGATATTTTTCATTTGGAGTGCAGTCCTGTGTGGAGTTTGTGGTGGATTGGATTTGGTGCCACACATCTGTGAGTTGTTCGCTTTTGAGGACTATTTCAGTTTAATGTTAATAGTTGTTTTTATGAGTTCAAGCCTTTGTGGCTGAGTTATTTATTTAATAAATTTATGTTTTTTTTTTTAATTGTCTAATTTAGTAGTTATTTAATAAAAAAAAATATATACAAATAATAAAGGAGTGTTGCATCCAGTAAAATGTGTTATGCCGCGTACACACGAGCGGACTTTACGGCGGACTTTGCCCGGCGGACTGGATTTCGTCGGACAATTCGATGTGTGTGGGCTCCAGCGGACTTTGTTTTCTCAAAAGTTGGACGGACTTAGATTTTAAACTTGTTTAAAATTTATCCGTTGAAATCGAGTCCGGTCGAAAAGTCCGCTCGTCTGTATGCTAGTTCGACGGACAAAAAGGCACGCTAGGGCAGCTATTGGCTACTGGCTATGAACTTCCTTGTTTTAGTCCGGTCGTACGTCATCACGTACGAATTCGACGGACTTTGGTGGATTGTGTGTAGGCAAGTCCGTTCATTCACAAAGTCCGTCGGAAAGTACGTCGAAAAATCCGCCGGGCAAAGTCCGCCGTAAAGTCCGACCGTGTGTACGCGGCATCAGTTTCTTCTTTATTGAAGTTCAGTTCAATATTCATGTTTGGTTTTTAATGCTACATATATTCCCATGCCAGGAGGCATGGAATGAAACATACCCTACTATATGGGAATGCTGTAGCCCAAGTAATGTGTTTGTATGTATAATGTATTGTTACTTTTGCATTTCCACCTTCTTTAGTGTGTTTTGGCTTACGTGCTACTTCAAACGATCATCTGTGTGCAAAGTCAATTATTCATCCATTGAGACTACATTGACTACTATAGGAGAAGAAAAAAAACAAACTTAGCAGTTCATGGCACTGGAGCAACTTCAAGGCTCCCCCCCCCCCCCAATCCATTTTTTTATTATGTGGTTGTGGTTTAGAGCGGGAAGGGAACTATTAAAAGTTGATGGTATTAGTTCTTTATATCTTTAACTTGAGCCCTGGCTTCTCAGTTGGGTACAATGTTTTTTAAAAAGTTAATGTTTTCTTTTTAATAAATTGCTTACTTTGAAGTTTATTTAATAAATTAAGATAACATGACATGTGCCAACTTTACATCCACTAGCATTTGTTGATTTACTTTTTATTGAAGATCAATATAATATTCATGTTTGCTTATTAGTGCTACATACAGTATCTCACAAAAATGATTACACCCCTCACACTTTTGTAAATATTTTATTATATCTTTTCATGTGACAACACTGAAGAAATTACACCTTGCTACAATGTAAAGTAGTAAGTGTACAGCTTGTATAACAGTGTAAATTTGCTGTCCCCTCAAAATAACTCAACACACAGCCATTAAAAACCGCTGGCAACAAAAGTGAGTATACCCCTAAGTGAAAATGTCCAAATTGGGCCCAAAGTGTCAGTATTTTGTGTGGCTACCATTATTTTCCAGCACTGCCTTAACCCCCTTGGGCATGGAATTCACCAGAGCTTCACAGGTTGCCACTGGAGTCCTCTTCCCCTCCTCCAGGACAACATCACAGAGCTGGTGGATGTTAGAGACCTTGCGCTCCTCCACCTTCCATTTGAGGATGCCCCACAGATGCTCAATAGGGTTTAGGTCTGGAGACATGCTTGACCAGTCCATCACATTTACCCTCAGCTTCTTTAGCAAGCTATGTGTAGTGGTCAGCCTCAGCAACTGCCCTCACATTCCCACCTCCCCTATCCTCATATGTCAAATTGGATGATGGTACTTTTATACGATATATTATAAAATATTATGTGAGGCTATACTCACATCTGATTTAGATTCATTGGGTGGACAACACACCCCCTCTCTCTCTTTTTTGCACCCATCAATGTCATTTTTTCCTATTCATCTTTCCATTTCTTTCCTAGCCTCTTCTCTCTCCTCCCCCCCTGTTTCTTCTCTTCGTGGGTTTTTGTCCCCCTCCTCACATAAGCACACCATCTTGTTCATTTTTACCACACCACCTCACCACTATCTGGAATTAATTCACTCAACATAAATATTGATGCTATCATTGTTACCTCCTAATTAGAGATGGTCATGTACTAATCCCCCTAGTCCACTGTGGGGGGGAAATTGTTTGGGATCCTGTCGCCTGGTCCATTTGGGTGAGCAAGCATCCTAATATTAATATTGACTGTAATGCATATTATGCTTTGTTATTATTGTATCCTTAATGTATGATTTTCATTCATAGACTCTCTATCCTCCTGAAGAAGCGGTTACACCGCAAAACCGGTAGAGGAATTTTTTTATATACCCCACCTCAACAGAAACTAGACGGGGGAACCCACCAATAGTTAGTTATAGTTGGTGTATATATGTGTATTTTTTTACAAATTATAAAAAAAAAATAACTTTTTGTATGTTGTTATAGAATAAAAATTGAATTTTATCATTGATTGTGTTATTGTATCAGTACTGAGATAGTCCATTCTAGCAAACCCAGAAGGCTATGTGTAGTGGTCAGCCTCAGGAACTGCCCTCATATTCCCACCTCACCTATCTTCTTTAGCAAGGCAGTGGTGTGTTTGGGGTCGTTATCATGTTGGAATACTGCCCTACAGCCCAGTCTCCGAAGGGAGGGGATCATGCTGTTCTTTAGTATGTCACAGTACATGTTGGCATTCATGGTTCCCTTAATGAACTGTAGCTCCCCAGTGCCGGCAGCACTCATGCAGCCCCAGACACTCCCACTCCATGCTTGACTGTAGGCAAGACAGACTTGTCTTTGTACTCCTCACTTGGTTGCCGTCACACACGCTTGACACCATCTGAACCAAATAAGTTTATCTTGGTCTCCTCAGACCACAGGGCATGGTTCCAGTAATCCATGTCCTTAGTCTGCTTGTCTTCAGCAAACTGTTTGTGGGCTTTCTTGTGCATCATCTTTAGAAGAGGCTTCCTTCTGGGATGAAAGCCATGCAGGCAAATTTGATGCAGTGTGCGGCGTATGGTCTGAGCACTGACAGGCTGACCCCCCACCATTTCAACCTCTGCAGCAATGCTGGCAGCATGCATACGTCTATTTCCCAAAAACAACCTCTGGATATGTCGCTGAGCACGTGCACTCAATTTATTTGGTTGACCATGGTGAGGCCTGTTCTGAGTGAAACCTGTCCTATTAAACTGCTGTATGGTCTTGGCCACCATGCTGCAGCAGTTTCAGGGTCTTGGAAATCTTCTTATAGCCTAGGCCATCTTTATGTAGAGCAACAATTTTTTTTTTTTTTCAGATCCTCAGAGAGTTCTTTGCCATGAGGTGCCATGTTGAACTTTCAGTGACCAGTATGAGAGAGTGAGAGCGATAACACCAAATTTAACACCCCATTCACACCTGAGACCTTGTAACACTAACAAGTCACATGACACCGGGGAAGGAAAGTGGCTAATTGAGCCCAATTTGGACATTTTCACTTAGGGATGACTCACTTTTTTTGCCAGTGGTTTAGACATTAATGGCTGTTGAGTTATTTTGAGGGGACAGCAAATTTACCCTGTTATACAAGTTGTAAACTCACTACTTTACATTGTAGCAAAGTGTCATTTCTTCAGTGTTGTCACATGAAAAGATATAATAAAATATTTACAAAAATGTGAGGGGTGTACTCACTTTTGTGAGATACTGTATATTCCCATTGATAATGTCAGTTTTGCTCCCCTCTGAAATAAAATATAAATAAAGTTTTGTTGGCAATTAGAAAAATCATGTTTGGGCGCAATTTGAAATTGAAATTTAATTTAATTGCAAAATGTAATGTATAATAATTATATTGTATATTATATAATTTTGCAACAGTGTGTTATCTTTACTTAATTATTTCCCAGGTCCTGTTTTAATGAAACTTTGTGTATTATTACCCATGTGTTTTGTCTGAGCCAGCCTAATTACTACTGAAGTACAACAATATTACTTTGTTTTGCTAGAAACAACAAAATAAAATTTTAAAAAATTATTACACATACTGTATGTGAGATCCTGTTAACAGATCATGTGTTTGTTGTAATGTAACATGCTGGAAAAAAAGCAAACCATGAAATAATGGACCCTTCTGACACACAGTTTTTTGAGAAAACATGATGGCTATACTGACAAACCCAAAAATGTATGTAAAACCAAAACTTTTTGTATAGTATAGAAGGTGGAAGTGTTAGAACCTCTGTCATGGTTTTATTGCTGTATCCCTGTGTCCCTGCTTGGGAGATTCAAGTTCACTATTAGCCCAATGTCCATTGTCTTTAGTACAGTAAGTGATGGCTAATCCCACATTTTTGCGTTGTCACATGAACAGAAGGGATATTCTGTTCATGTGACAACATTTTTGAGTTGTCACATGAACAGAAGGGATATTCCCTAATGAAGACACCTGTTCTGATGAAAACTGTCTAATGCCCCGTACACACGGTCGGACTTTGTTCAGACATTCCGACAACAAAATCCTAGGATTTTTTCAGACGGATGTTGGCTCAAACTTGTCTTGCATGCACATGGTCACACAAAGTTGTCGGAAAATCCGATCGTTCTGAACGCGGTGACATAAAACACGTACGTCTGGACTATAAACGGGGCAGTGGCCAATAGCTTTCATCTCTTTATTTATTCTGAGCATGCGTGGCACTTTGTCCGTCGGATTTGTGTACACACGATCGGAATTTCCGACAACGGATTTTGTTGTCGGAAAATTTTATAGCCTGCTCTCAAACTTTGTGTGTCGGAAAATCCGATGGAAAAAGTGTGATGTAGCCTACACACGGTCGGAATTTCCGTCAACAAGGTCCTATCACACATTTTCCGTCGGAAAATCCGACCGTGTGTAGGGGGCATTAGAAGTGATGTCTCCTCTCTTTGAAGAGATCTCCTATTCATTCTTTATCACTGGGACAGCAAGTGAAGGCAATTTCCCCAAATGGGGCACAAAAACACCCTAACAGGGGTCTTATCTATTCTCTGCTCTATCCAAAACTTCACACTTTAAAGCCTGACTCCAGGCAAATATTTAAATTCACAAATTAAATACATATAATGGCTGATTTATGTTGTAAGAAGGCTTTATTTTCTTGAAATACATCAAACGCAGGTCAGCAAATTCCTATTGACTTCAGTGGAGTAGTTTAGTGTACAGCAGTGGTCATTAACCCTGTTCTCAGGGCCCATTAACAAGCCAGGTGCCTTGGGGAGATGCAGACTAGAATACTGCAATCACTGAGCAGCAAATGATATCACCTGTGATGTATTTCAATATCTTGCAAACCTGGCCCGTTAGTGGGCCCTGAGGACAGGGTTGATGACCACTGGTGTACAGGATCATTCTTAAGAAGAGAGAGCTGGCAGCAACCAGAGAAGGTGGGAGTGGTCCACTTTCTATCTAAGAAAAAGATGCAGCTAGCCCCAACGCTGGAGATAGTCTTCCCCTCACCTGTCGGGGCATGGAAGATGCTACAAGGGGCCTCTTTCATAGTGGAGCATGGAGAGATGTTGAAGTGCCAGGGGAATGGCTTGTGGACAGAATTCTCTCCATGGTCCATTGGGGCAAGGTATTGGTTCCGCTGATTAACTTGAGAGCCACATCCATTCTCCTGCCTAGTTGAATAATTCTTGCAGACATCTATGTAGTTGTCAGAGAGGTTACCTGGTTGGGCGCCGGTGCGCGCCGGGGCGCGTTGGTGCTCGTGTTCCTGTGCGTGCTGGGGCACGTGTTCCTGGGGGCACTGGCGTGTCTGGTCTGACCGGCCGTGGCGTGCAGGGTGGCGTCTGGGCGTGCGTGCGAATGCGCGTACGCAAGCACGTTCACCTATGGGCGTAACCGCGGACACGCCCGGTAGTGTTGGTGTGCACGCCGGTGTCGGGGGCGCGCCTGGGCGCGTGCGGGGGCGCGGGGCACTTTGGCGAATCGGCGCGTCCACGTGCGCGGCATTTTGGCGCCAATCAGCCTATTTGAGTCTGCCTCAATCCCTGTTCGGTGCTGCCTGATCAACAGCTCTGTGTCTAGTTCCGTGATCCTCTCTGTGTTCCTGTATCTCTGAAGTTTGACCCGTTGTGACCCGGCTTGCCTTTTTGACCTCCTTGATTGCTGCCTGAACCCGACCCTGGCTTGTTTGACCTTGTTTCTGCCTGCTCCCTTTGTACCATTGCTGCCAGCCCGTTGCCGACCTCTGCCTGTGTGTGACCAGCCTGATAAACTCCTGCTCAGCATCAGTTCCAGTATTCCTGAAGTTCTACCTGTTGCTTGAAAGACCACCCTGCTCCAGGATCCTAACATCAGGCCCTCATACCACTCCGCATTCGCGGGCTTCCTGTTTACTCTATCAGGGGCCCTGAATCGGATACGTAAGGGAGCCTACCCTCTACCCAAGCGGACTCATCTGTCTGGTAAGTGTGGGACCTGACAGTATCAGGCATCCATGACTGAGTCCAGGCAGGGGGCCTCCCTCATGGATGAACTTTGCAGGCATCTAGCGGGCCTCACCCAAGCCGTCAAAAGCTTACAGGAGGGCTATACCAGACTGGAAGGACAGGTCCAGGCCCTTTCAGCATCCCCTCCGGGAGCAGCACCTGCTAATCCTGCCTCAGCGCCCTCTGTAGTAATGCTCCCACCAGAGCCCAGGCTGCCTACACCTGAAAAATTCTCCGGAGAACGTTGCAAGTTCCGGGCGTTCCGGAACGCATGCGAACTTTATTTTGCCTTACAACCCCGTACGTTTTCCTTGGAGGCCACCAAAGTGGGGTTCGTCATATCTCTTTTGTCCGGCGAGCCTCAGACCTGGGCCCACCACCTGCTGGAGCAAAAGGCCAGATCTCTGGATTCCTTGAATGACTTTTTCATAGCAATGTCCCAGTTATACGAGGATCCCCAGCTAACAGCCACGGCAGAAGCCGCCTTGCACTCCCTTCAACAAGGCCGCAGAGTGGCCGAAGATTACCCTGTGGAGTTTAGGCGTTGGAGCTCTGATACGGAGTGGAATGACGCGGCTTTGCATCACCAATACCGGCTGGGGTTGTCGGACCCTCTTAAAGACGAATTGGCACGGGTAGGGGTACCTCAGACACTAGAGGAGCTTATAAACCTGTCAATCCAAATTGACCGCTGCCTCAGAGAGAGACGTTCTGAGAGGTCCGTTGGCCATCCACGCCTCACTTGGATGCTACCCAGGGCTCCTAGTGCCCCGAACCAAGCTCCGTCTGTCCTGTCTGTTCCAACCCAGGAAGCTCCTGAGCCCATGCAGCTGGGACTGCTCCGTCCCTCTTTGACCCCAGAAGAGAAGACTTGTAGGCGCACACCTGTGCCTGTACTGTGGAGAGTCTGGACACTTTGCAAGGGCATGCCCCAACAAGAGACATAAGTGTCTGCCGTCCTCCTCTTTGTGTGCACCTATTTTACCCAGATCCGGTAACCACTTAACACTTTCCGTTATATTACAGTTACCTGGAAGGAACATCCCAGTACCAGTCATCATTGATTCGGGAGCATGTAGCGGATTCATTGACCGGACCTTCATTGAAGATCATCATATTCCTACTCAAACCAAGGCCCAGGGATTGGCAGTTTTCTTAGCGGACGGTTCCACCCTCAGCTCCGGTCCTGTTACCCAGGAAACTGTTCCTCTACTGGCCACCATTGGCCCGGAACACCAGGAACTTTTACGCCTGGATGTCATCTCCTCTCCCCTCTTCCCAATTATCTTAGGAATGCCTTGGCTACAGGCTCACAATCCCAGTATCAACTGGTCCACGGGCAAAATCCAGTTTTTATCTGAATATTGCAAGCAACACTGTTTACAGGGGACCCCTATGACATCCTCTCAATGTCTTTGCCTAGATTCAGAAACCAAGTCTTATCAAAATCTTCCCGAACCTTACCGGGATTTCCCGGATGTATTCAGCAAAAAGGAGGCAGAAACTCTTCCAGTACATAGACCCTACGATTGCCCGATTAGAACTCTTACCTGGAACTGAAGTTCCCTTCGGGAGGATTTTTCCCTTAACTGAGCAGGAGCTGGGCACCTTGAAAGTCTATATAGAAGAAAACCTAAAGAAAGGATTCATTCGTCCCTCCACATCTCCAGCAGGTGCAGGCATCTTTTTCGTAGAGAAGAAGGATCACTCCTTACGTCCCTGCATCGATTACCGGGAACTCAATAAAATTACTATAAAGAACAGATACCCACTACCTCTGGTGCCTGAATTATTCCAGAGATTAGGATCTGCTACCGTCTTCACCAAGCTGGACCTCCGCGGAGCCTACAATTTGATCCGCATAAGAGAGGGGGACGAATGGAAGACGGCTTTCCGTACTCGATTCGGGCACTACGAGTACCTCGTCATGCCCTTTGGCCTGTGCAACGTGCCAGCCACATTCCAGCACTTCGTCAACGATGTCTTTCGTGAATTTCTGGCTCTATATGTAATCGTTTATCTGGACGATATCCTGGTTTTCTCTGCTTCCCTGACTGAACACCGCAAACACGTGCGAAACGTACTTACCCGACTTAGACAACATGGGCTTTATGCCAAACTCGAAAAATGCGAGTTCGAGCTCCAATCCATCCAGTTCCTAGGCTTGGTCATTTCCCCTGACGGTATCAAAATGGATCCGCAAAAAGTATCCGCTATCTTGGATTGGCCTGCACCCATAGACAAAAAAGGAGTACAGCGTTTTATTGGCTTCGCCAATTTCTATAGGAAATTCATTAAAGGATTCTCTTCAATAATAACTCCCATTATGGAACTCATCAAACAGGGAATCCGGTTCTGCTGGACCCCTAAGGCGCAAGTGGCCTTTGAAAAACTCAAAGCTCTGTTTACGTCAGCCACTATCCTCAAACATCCCAACCCTGCCTTGCCTTTCGTCTTAGAAGTGGATGCTTCCGAAGTCGCGGTTGGAGCCGTGCTCTCACAAAGACAAGGTGCCAAAGCACTCCTGTACCCTGTGGGATTCTTTTCACACAAATTCTCCTCTTCTGAGAGGAACTATGACGTGGGAGATCGGGAACTTCTAGCCATTAAGGCAGCTCTGGAGGAATGGCGTTATCTCCTGGAGGGTGCAGCTCACCCCATTTTGGTCTACACGGACCATAAAAATTTAGAATACCTAAGGACAGCTAAGAGACTGAAACCCCGGCAGGCTAGATGGGCACTTTTTTTTTCCCGATTTATTTTTCATATCACCTACAGACCCGGATCCAAGAATGTCAAATCCGACGCCCTTTCCCGAATGTTTCTTGATTCAGAGAAGACCCTGTCTCCAGACACCATCCTCCCCTCTGGGAATTTCCTGATCTTACAGGAGGATCTAATCTCTCAGATCAGACGGTCCTCTATGGGAATGTCATCACCTGCTGAAGCTTGTACCAAAGATGGGCTGTTCTGGTACAAAAATAAAATTGTGGTCCCTGAGGAGCTAAAAGTACGGGTGTTAAACTTGTGCCATGATCACAAACTGGCCGGTCACTTCGGCACATGGAAGACAATTGATCTTGTCCAACGCACCTTTTGGTGGCCTCACCTTACTAAGGACTGCAAGGAATACGTCGAGTCCTGTAATACTTGCGCCAGAAGCAAGAGTAGCCGGGCAAGAGCATGGGGTCTGTTGAGACCATTACCAGTCCCAGAGAGACCGTGGGCCATGATTTCAATTGACTTTATTGTTGAACTCCCCCCATCAGAAGGTTTTTCTTCTATTTTTGTTGTGGTAGACAGGCTGTCTAAAATGGCCCACTTCCTCCCCATGAAGGGCACCCCTTCGGCTATGGAAACCGCTTCCATCTTTATCAAGGAGATCATCAGACTGCATGGAGTACCAACCAATATAGTTTCCGACAGAGGCGTCCAATTTACCTCCAGATTCTGGAAAGCCCTTTGTGGCGCCCTAGAAATCGAATTATCATTTTCTTCAGCCTATCACCCCCAGTCAAACGGACTAACCGAGAGGACGAATCAGACCTTAGAGCAATACCTCCGCTGTTTCTCTGCATTCTCCCAGGATGACTGGGCTTCCCTGCTTCCCATCGCGGAGTTCTCTTACAACAACTCACTACACTCAGCTACCAATCAGTCACCATTTTATGCCAACTATGGTTTCCACCCATCCTTCTTGCCTGGGTCTATTCCCAAGTGCCCTGTCCCTGCATTATCCGAAACCTTGGACTTTTTCTCAAACAATAACAAATTACTGCAGGATACCATGACCAAAGCTCAAGAAGATTACAAAAGAATTTTTGACAGGAAGAGACGGGGAGAACTTGTTCTGGAACCGGGCAATTCTGTCTGGTTATCTACCGCTAACCTTAAGTTGGCCTGTCCGTCCAGAAAACTAGGCCCTAAATACTTGGGTCCTTTCTCGGTTAAAAGCAAAATTAACGATGTGGCATATGAACTTAACCTTCCTAACACCCTGAGGATACACCCAGTCTTCAACGTGTCCCTCTTGAAGCCGGTCACCCCCAACTCTTTTTCTGGCCGTAGTATTGGCCCACCCAAGCCTATCTTAGTTAATGGCGAAGAAGAGTTCGAGGTGGAGGCAATTTTAGATTGCAGAAGAAGACGCAATCAAGTTCAATATCTTGTAAAATGGAAGGGCTATGGGCCCGAAGACAATTTGTGGGAGCCAGAAAGTAACTTGCATGCCAGAGAACTTCTACAGTCTTTTAAAACTTCTCATGCCTCAAAGATGGCCCAGCTGGGCATCCGGAGTCTGCCCTTGAGGAGGGGGCACTGTCAGAGAGGTTACCTGGTTGGGCGCCGGTGCGCACCGGGGCACGTTGGTGCTTGTGTTCCTGTGCGTGCTGGGGCGCGTGTTCCTGGGGGCACTGGCGTGTCTGGTCTGACCGGCCGTGGCGTGCAGGGTGGCGTCCGGGCGTGCGTGCGCTCGCCTATGGGTGTTACCGTGGGCGCGCCCGGTAGTGTTGGCGTGCACGCCGGTGTCGGGGGCGTGCGGGGGCGCGGGGCGCTTTGGCGAATCGGCGCGTGCACGAGCACGGCGTTTTGGCGCCAATCAGCCTATTTGAGTCTGCCTCAATCCCTGTTCGGTGCTGCCTGCTTAACAGCTCTGTGTCTAGTTCCGTGATCCTCTCTGTGTTCCTGTATCTCTGAAGTTTGACCCGTTGTGACCCGGATTGCCTTTTGGACCTCCTTGATTGCTGCCTGGACCCGACCCCGGCTTGTTTGACCTTGTTTCTGCCTGCTCCCTTTGTACCGTTAAAGGAGGAAAACCACCGCGCTATATGCTCTATACAGTTAACAATCAAGTAAGTAGATGTCAGGCAATTGAAAAAGAGCAGCCGCTTAAAGGTGGGATACACACACTAACAATAAATAAAAACAAAAGAAGCAGCGCTGTAAATCAAATATGTGATAATAAAATCACAAGTATTGAATAGTGATAAATAAAGTTCATGAACAATCAAGTGACATAATAAAGTTCAATCAATGGAGGAAGTCTTCAAAGGTGCAATAGATGAAACCGGACAACTGAGTTCCTTATTTGACAGATACAGATGGGACTAGATAGACCTTCACCACACCACAGTGTTATGAATAAAATGGGCGCTTACCAAATGGCAAGCTTAAAAAAGCTTGTGACCTTAACCCGGTCGGGGCCTTTCCTGAGATGGGAACACCGTTAGACAACTCCTCAGACCGTGGATGGCTCGCTATCCTCCACATAAGGATACCAGGATGCAGAGAATACTATACTCCTAACTTGGAGTTGTTCTCACAAACAATGCCCCAAAAAAAAGGAAGGAAGGAAGAGCAACATAGCGTAATCCTGGATGGATATTTATTTAAAAAACATTAGAAATACACTTACAGTGTGTTGAATAAAAACAGCATAGAAAGCCGGCTGGCTAGCACGAACACCCGTCCTACAGACGGTGGATATGGCACGTCAGCACGTCAGCACGCCCGACGTACGTTTCGTCACACTTCTGACGTCGTCTGGGGCACGGGCGACGCACTGACGTGTCGCTCATATATAGCAAACAAATATAACCAAGCCTCGAAATGAACAAAGCCGGAAGTCACCCTGCGCTCCACTGGGTAAAAGCGGAAGGTATGGGAACGCCATCTTAACTAAGGGATCCCCTGTTTAAATGGATACCAATTTAGTTATTGTGATAAACTTTGTACCGTTGCTGCCAGCCCGTTGCCGACCTCTGCCTGTGTGTGACCAGCCTGATAAACTCCTGCTCAGCATCAGTTCCAGTATTCCTGAAGTTCTACCTGTTGCTTGAAAGACCACCCTGCTCCAGGATCCTAACATCAGGCCCTCATACCACTCCGCATTCGCGGGCTTCCTGTTTACTCTATCAGGGGCCCCGAATTGGATACGTAAGGGAGCCAACCCTCTGCCCAAGCGGACTCACCTGTCTGGTAAGTGTGAGACCTGACAGTAGTGCCCAAAAACTGTATTGCAGCCTCCCAACCTGTAGTTTAAGCTATATATACCCCCTTTCAAGCCTCCCCTAGGAGAAACCCAGTATCAACAGCTATTAGTTCAACTGGCTTTTCCATTTTAGGTTTTTCCACTGTCCCAACAGCGAATAATGCACTAACTGTTAGAGAAACGCATACTGGTGTTTGCCGTCAACCCAAAGGACAATGCGTGTACCAAGGCCCTGGATCACCCCATCCACACAGGGGACACAGTGTCCATCCATAACCGGCATTGTCATATACCCCCTGCTCTGTGTCAGGAGGTCAAGGACTTAATTTGCAACATTCTGCAAAGTGGCATTGTGAGGCAAAGTTGTAGCCCCTGGGCCGCACCTATCGGTCTGGTCCAGAAGAAGGATGGAAGCTTGCATTGCTGCGTAGACTATTGCAAAATGAATGCCTGTACCCATGAGGATACCTATCCACTACCCCAGGTGGAGTCGTCTCTCATGGTTTTGGGCCAAGCCTACTGTTTTTCCACCCTGGATATGGTCAGTGGCTATTGGCAGGTCCCAATAAGAGAGACAAGATTGAGAAAAGACTGC
Source organism: Aquarana catesbeiana (assembly GCF_042186555.1). Lineage (NCBI taxonomy): Eukaryota > Metazoa > Chordata > Amphibia > Anura > Ranidae > Aquarana > Aquarana catesbeiana. Next base: position 196,845,250 of record NC_133330.1, on the reverse strand, counting down.
CTTTACAACACCACTAAGGCTGTACGAATTCAATTGCATGCCCTTCAGGCTGACTAATCAGCCCCCAGCACCTTCCAAAGACCAATGGAGAAATTCCTGGAGGACATAAATGTTGAATCGGTGCTATCTACTTAGAAGATAATATCCTTGAATGAACACATTCAACATCTGGACTGGGCATTCACTCGATTACCGCAGTATGGGTTAAAACTGAACCCTATTAATGTGCCAACTAATGCAAAAAAAGTCCTATACCTGGCACATGTGGTCAAGGCTGGGGGGGGGGGGGGGTCACCTGATTCCATTAAAATTCAAGCAGTACAAAACTGAATTGCCCCCAAGACCTTGAATGAATTGCATTCTTTCCTTAGGCTAGTGGGTATTACAGATGCTTTATACCTAAGTTCGCCCAAATCGCTGCAGCCATTAGCCAGCTGTTGTGTGGGAAACTTATCCAATAGAAGATGTGGGCATCACCCTTCATCCAGCCCAATGGTTAGAAACAAAACAGATTGTTTTCAACACCGTTAAACAGTGTTTGACATTAGCCCTTCTCTTAACCTATGCAGACTATACCAAGCCCTTTAGGGTCTATATGGAAGAGATTTACAAGGCTTAGAAGCCATACTGACCCAAGAGCAAAATAGACATGAGCAAGTTAAAGCAAGTGAGCCACTATCTCCAACCCTCTAAGCATAACTCTAACAACTACAGTTCATGCAAATTGGAACTCCTGGCCCTTATGTGGACCATTACAGAAACATTTTCTGAGTATCTTACAGGAGCTCAAAGTGACGTTAATACTGACAACTATCCCCTGGTGTACCTGGCCTCTTTTAAATGGGGGGCACTGGATCAGAGATAGGTACTGTATGCTTGACTGGCCCATTTCAATTATCACTGTAGGCCCAGCATCCTGTACAACAATGTCAATGCCCTCTCTTTTCTTTCTAAAGTTTGGGCATAGCGGTTGGCTGCCCTTGGACTTATTACTGGAAACAAAAGAGTTGATTCCTCTCTGCATGCCTTACGAATGGGTCCAGGAACAGTGGGATCAGCTGAGGAGGACAAATCAGTTTGTCCTTAAACATCATAGAGATTTAGCCGATAAAGCTGCCCTTGATCTGCTGCCACTGTCACTGGGGGACCTGGTGTTAGTGAAAATGTTCGAGAGAGGTAACACGTTGGGATGCTGGTGGAAAGCTTGTCCAAGCCGCCTTGAAAAGCAACAGTTCCCACTCTCACCTGTGTACGATGTGGTGGCCAAGGGTTCAGAGCATATAAAAAAAAAGCCTTTACCTAAACTTGCTGAGGCTCTGTGTGTTAAGGAGGGACTGTTCTGCTAAACCCACCACTGATGGGTGTACAGTGGTACTTTGGATGTTTTCCAGGGCAAGAAGTCCCTGTTGAGTAGTACTTGCCCGCTATTGGCCTTCTTGACTATGTGGGGCTTATCATCCCTAGAGACACAGTTGCTGTTTCTAGTGAGGAATAGGGATGAGCTTCGAGCTTGAGTCAAACTCATGTTCAACTCAAAGATCGGCTGATCGCCAGTTAGCCGAACAGTGAACAATTTGGGGTGTTCGTGGCAAATTCGAAAGCCGCGGAACACCCTTTAAAGGTCTATGGGAGAAATCAAACGTGCTAATTTTAAAGGCTTATATGCATGGTATTGTCATAAAAAGTGTTTGGGGACCTGGGTTCTGCCCCAGGGGACATGTATCAATGCAAAAAGAAGTTTTAAAAATGGCAGTTTTTTCAAATTTTTATCATTTTTTTCTCACAAACATAGCTTTCTTTTGGTGGTATTTAATCACTGCTGGTTTTTTTATTTTTTGCAATATAAGTGAAAAAAGAGAGACATTTTTGAAAAAAAACACTTTTTTTTAGTTTCTATTGTAAAATTTTGCAAATAAGTAATTTTTCTTCATAAATTTGGGCCAAAATGTATACTGCTACATATCTTTAGTAAAAATAACCCAAATTAGTGTATATTATTTGGTCTCTGTGAAAGTTATAGAGTCTACAAGCTATGGTGCAAATCATTGAAAAATGATCACATTTGATCACACCTGATGTACTGAAGGCCTATCTCATTTCTTGAGGCCCTAACAAGCCAGGAAAGTACAAATACCCCCCAAATTACCCCTTTTTGGAAAGCAGACATTCCAAAGTATTTAGTAAGAGGCATGGTGAGTTTTTTGAAGTTGTAATTTTTTCCCACAATTCTTGGAATTTTTTTTTTTTTTTTTGCACAAAATTGTCATAATAACAAGTTATTTCTCTCACACAGCATATGCATACTTGCAATGACACCCCAAAATACATTCTGCTACTCCTCTTGAGTATAGTGATACCACATGTGTGAGACTTACACAGCCTGGCCACATACAGAGGTCTAACATCCAACTAGCACCGTCAGGCGTTTTACGAGCATAAATTGCACATCTCATTTGATGACAACCTATAACACTTTTGAAGGCCCTGGAGCACCAGGTCAATGGAAACGCCCACAAAATGACCCCATTTTGGAAAGCTAACACCCCAACGTATAATCTATGAGGCATAATGAGTCTTTTGAACAGTTCATTTTTTTCCAGTAGTTTTTGGAATATGTGGAAAAAAATGAAAACGCATTTTTTTAATACAAAGTTGTTCATTTATAAGATATTTCCAACACATAGCATGTACATAGCAAAACTGACACCCCAAAATACATTCTGCTTCTCCTCCTGAGTATGGCGATACCACATGTGTGAGACTTTTACACAGCCTGGCCACATACAGAGGCCCAACATCCAAGTAGCACTGTCAGTTGTTCTAAGAGCATACATTACACGCAAATTCCTGCCAACCTATCACATTGTTGAAGGCCCTTCATATTTCTAACACATAGCATGTACTGTACATACCAATTACAAACCAAAATACATTCTGCTGAGTAAAGGGTAAAGAAAACATTACCTGCGGTTTTAGCCGGCCTGTGAAATGCACCAGGGATTCGTCCACAGATATGTTTTTGTCAGGGACATAAACTTCGGCAAACTTCTGGGAAAAAAAATTAATTAGGGGGCGAACTTTATATAGTTTGTCAAAGTTTGGGTGATTTCGGGGGGGGGGGGGGGGGGGGGTTGGCACTGAAATGCAAGAAGCGCATTATGATTTCATATCGGGACCTGGACATGGCTGATGAAAAAACTGGCATATGGTGGATGGGTTTGGTCGACCAATACTTATGAATTTCATTTTTTTTGTAAGCCCCATGTTGAGGGTTAGGCCTAAAAACAATTTTAGCTCCACTACTGTTAGGGGTTTCCATTCAAAAGGGCGGGCATAGCTGGAGCTGGGGTTGGTTGCAATGAATTGTTGGGCAAAGAGATTAGTTTGGTCCACGATTCCTTGAATGAATTCTTCAGGGAAAAATAAATTCAAAAAATCCATTTGTAAAAAACCTGCAGTGTTGACCTGCACACCCGGCTGTGCTGTAAAAGGGGGGATCGTGGCTGACCCTGTGGTAGAAGGCAGCCACAATGGGTTTGCGAAAGGAATCTGAAAGATGGGTTTGGGCCCTAGTTCTTTGGCGTGCACTTGTGCTGGGCCTTTCCTCCTGGGGTCTAGCAGCGCTTGTACTGGGCCCCTCCTCCTGGGGTCTACCGCCGCTGGCACTGCTGGTAGCTGCCTGGTGTTCAGACCGTCATCTTTTTGGATGGACTGCTTCCTCCTCTGATTCGGATCCTGATGTGCTGCCTTCGGGGGGCTCATATTCCGAACCAGAACCAGAATCTGAACTGAGCGGTGAGAGCTCCCCGTTGCTCTCATCAGTCAGACTCAGTATTTGGTATGCCTCTTCTGGGGTGTACACCTTTCTGGACATAGTGGCTGACTGGCTGTATGTACTCTGGTGGCAGGTACTGTGGTGGCAGGTGGTGGGTACTCTGGTGGCAGGTGGTGAGGTGGAGGGTACTCTGGTGAGGTGGCAGGTACTCTGGTGGCAGGTGGTGAGGTGGCAGGTACTCTAGTGGCAGGTACTCTGGTGGCCGGTGGTGAGGTGGCAGGTACTCTGGTGGCAGGTACTCTGGTGGCAAGTACTCTGGTGGCAGGTACTCTGGTGGCAGGTGATGAGGTGGCGGGTACTCTGGTGGCAGGGGATGAGGTGGCGGGTAATCTGGTGGCAGGTGATGAGGTGGCGGGTACTCTGGTGGCAGGTGGTGAGGTGGCGGATACTCCTGATGGACCAGTACTCCTGATGGACAGGTACTCCTGATGGACAGGTACTCTAGATGACAGGTACTCTTTATTTAGGGGGGGCAATCTGGGCACAGTAGTACATATGTAATAGGTAACTCACTGTTAGCTGATCTCTTCTCCTCACACTGGATCGGTGTGTGAGGAGAAGAGCCCAGCAACAGCAGTTACACACACAGTGTTTGTGTTTACATTAGTGACCGGCTGTGATTGGACACAGCCGGTCATGTGGTGAAGAGCCATGTCATTGGCTACAGTGATCGGGGCTGAGCTGTATCCAGGGGAAAAGCCTCAGCCCCGATCACCGCTCTGCGCACCACCGGAGGCACTAGGAGAGATGATACACGCTGCTTCCCAATGCCGCTCTGCATTGACAGATCCGCCGCTCCCAACGCTCCGCTGCCCACCGCCTCCGCTTCAATACCCCCATCGGGGAACGGCTGTGTCCCGAGTGACAACAACGGTACCCCGATCGCCGCTCCGGGGGCCCGCAGTAGCAGTGGAAAGCCGAGGCCATCATATGACGTCCACCCAGGTCCCATCTGTGGACATCATTTGACTATGGCTGGGTATTGAAGTGGTTAATAATGCTTAAATTGAAACAGCAAAAGTGTAATATTCCTTTAAATTTTGTACCTGGGGGTGTCTATAGTATGCCTGTAAATGGGCGCATGTTTCCCGTGTTTAGAACAGTCTGATAGCAAAATGACATTTCAAAGGTAAAAAAGTAATTTAAAACTACTTGCGGCTATTAATGAATTGTCGGTTCGACAATACACATAAAATTTCACTGATAAAAACGGCATGGGTTTTCCCCACAGGGGAACCCCGAACCAAAATGTTTAAAAAAATGGCGTGGGGGTCCCCCTAAATTACATACCAGGCCCTTCAGGTCTGGTATGGATTTTAAGGGGAACCCCGTGCCAAAATTTAAAAAAAAATGGCGTGGGGTCCCCCCAAAAATCCATACCAGACCCCTATCCGAACATGCAACCTGGCAGGCCACAGGAAAAGAGGGGGGACGAGAGAGCGCCCCCCCTCCTGAACCGTACCAGGCCGCATGCCCTCAACATTGGGAGGGTGCTTTGAGGTAGCCCCTCAAAGCACCTTGTCCCCATGTTGATGAGGACAAGGGCCTCATCCCCACAACCCTTGGCCGGTGGTTGTGGGGGTCTGCGTGCGGGGGGGGCTTATCGGAATCTGGAAGCCCCCTTTAACAAGGGGACCCCCAGATCCCGCCTCCCCCCCTGTGTGAAGTGGTAATGGGGTACAAAAGTAAGAAAGACTCTGTGGACTGTCTCCCATGCACTACTGAGGACATTGTTACTGTCCTGGGTGAGGGGATTGTGCCTGCCTGTGATAGCTCCCACACACCTGTGGCCACCGAGCAACCTGATGCTCTTGAGGACAGTGGTGAGGATATGAGTCAGGGTGGGGAACCTCACTGTCCCATCAGATCCACTCGAGGAAAGTCCCCTGCCAAGTATTCTGATTATGTTGTATGAATTTAATTTGATAAAAATGTAATATGTGTCTCATGTAAAGTTTCTTTGCTGTGATTTGCATGCTACAAATGCCAAGAACTGCATCTGTTAAAGTGTGGGGAGTGTGGACAGGTGTAGTACATCCTCTATTCAGCAGGTGGTGCTGTGTTGCTGTGCCACTGTGAAGATGGAGTGGAGGCTGAGAGAAACATTGTAGGTGTCACCAGGGAAGCAGTGGTCCGAATGGACGCTGCAACACTAAGTGAGGTTTGGCAGCCATCCTTAGTGTCACAGTAACCACTGTGACTGTGGCTTTTGGAGGGGCTGCAGGGTAGCCGCTTGCCTACTGACTATGGGCCCTGGCATTTGAGGGAGCTACGAGCATTCAGGAAGATGCCCTGTTATATGACACAAGTAGATCCCCAGTTTCTGATTATCACCTGTAGTCCATCCACAGTCTCTGGTTATCTTCTGTACTAGATCCACGATCTCTGATTATCTCCTGTAGTACATTTGCAGTCTCTGATCGTCTCCTGTAGTATGGCTACCACTAAATAATATGCACGAGGGGGGCGTGGCCTGACGAGGCATGTGAGCAGACCTGCTGCACGGAGCTCCCGCTGATGATCCTGTCTAATATCCTCTCCTCACCACCGTTTTTGCCTGTTTTCGCCCCAGAGAGCTGCCTGATACCTCCTGGAGACATCCGGTGCTGTTGGCTAACCGTCCTGAGCTGATGATGACCCGAGGGAACCGAACGGAGACCGAGGCCTGGGAGTCCCAAGCTGACCAAGATAGCGCCGGCCAGTCTCAGCCTCCTAAAGCCCAGCGCGGCCTAGAGAAGAGATCCGAACGGGGGGTAAGTCCAGCAAACTCCCTAAAAACAAGGAGCAATCCAGGGACATGCTTTACTATGCTCAAAAGCTGTCTGGGCGCTCTGATTCCCCCCTGCATGGCTCCCCCCAGCCCTTATACACCTCTGAGCTGGCTAACAGGGAAGATACAAGCATGCTAGATGAAACAGTGCCATTAGACATACAGCAGGATCTCATGTCTGATCCATCTGACTCCCCCACAGAGGACAATGTCCAGCCATCTCTGAGTGAAATCCTGCAAGCTGTGCACAAATGTACTGCCTCTGTAGATGATTTGAAGGAGAAATTTGGAGGGCTGAAAGAAACAGTGTCCCTTATGCGCCAAGATCTACAAAAGATCAGGGAAAGAACCACAGCAGTGGAGGGTCGGGTGAGCGACGTGGAGGACCAGTTGTCCCCCCTTCACAGAGATGTCAGGGTGGCCACTCAAAATGCCTTTCAAGCCCTTAGTAAAACTGACGAAATTGAGAACCGTCTGCGACGCAATAATGTGCGCATAGTGGGACTTCCTGAAAAAGTGGAAGGACGTGACCCCACAACCTTTATTGAAGAATGGCTACAGAAAGTTTTTGGCAAAGAAGCTTTCTCTCCCATTTACACATTGGAAGGGCACACAGGGTGCCCCCACGCCCTCTTCCTCCTGGGAACCTCCTGATATCAATGTTGGCCAGGCTCCTGAATTACAAGGACCGGGAGGTGATACTAAGACTGGCCAGAGAAAAGGGCAACATCAAACATAACGGCACCAAAATCTCATTTTACCCAGATTTCTCTGCCGAAGTACAACGCAGGCGATCGAAATTTGCAGATGTTAAGAAAAGGCTACAAAGGCTACAATTATCTTATGCAATGATGTTCCCAGCCAAGCTAAGAGTGACGGCCAACGGACAGAACCACTTTTTTGAAAATGCGCAAGATGCTGCGACATGGCTGGATCAAAATGAGCAAGCTCTGCGCCGCCAGGGCCGTGATGACGGAGCCGGATAAACCAGATATGGCAGAAGAGATGCAGGGGATAGCAGGGCGTCTATTCCCCTTTTATGTTTATCAGTCTGAAGAGGAACTATACTAGTTGCTTACACAGCGAGTGAAAACCGCAGAAACATTGTTCTCTCTTTCACACCAGTTATTTTCACTTGAAGCGCAGACCCTCACGGGTGATGGTGATGATACCGTGCCGGGTGCTTAAAAGATGTATGAAGTCATGGGTTGCATGGCTACTGTTACAAAGCCCTGTTGGCGTTAATATTCAGAACAGACCACATACCCTACAGCTTCTGGACAGTTCTAGCTGTGTGCGCTATGGCATGGCTGGATCCAGGGTTCTCAATACAGTTTCTTTCTACTTTTGTTTTGTCTTCTACTGTTTTGCCCCGCAGTTGCGCGAGAATATCCACCCTTTACGAACACCGAGCTTCCATTGTGCAAACCCTTTGCCGAAAAAGTGCTCTTTGATGCAACATAATCCAATGCACCATGTAGCCCGAACTGCTCTGATCTCCAGAGGAATTCCCTTCCAATGTATTTTTGAATGTTTGCAATGGTATCCACACCCATAGTTTCATGGAATGTGCGCGGAGTGAATGACCCTTTAAAAAGGACCATGATCTCCTCTGGTTTGCGCAAATTCCATCCAGCCATTATTGCCCTTCAGGAGACACATCTCCTGGGAGACAATGTAAGTTGTTTGCAGTATGTTTGGGTGGGAAAGTCATATCATTCCACTCACACCGCTTATTCCCGTGGGGTGAGTGTACTGATACACAAAGCACTGTCATACCAGGAACTGGACTCGCTAGTGGATAATGCTGGTAGATTTGTATTCATTTACTGTAAGTTGTATACCTTAACATTGCTGATAGCCTTTATATATATATCCCACCCCCGTTTTTGCGGGAGGTGTTGCAGTTGTTGCTGACATACCTGGCGTGCAAACCTGATGTCCCACTGCTGATCATGGGAGATTTTAATTGCTACCTAGATCCCAAATTGGATAAACATCCCCCAGTCCCTTCTCCTGGGGGTGGCAGGGGTACAGCGCTCAGTCGCCTAATTGTGGAACTAGGTTGGACCGACCTATGGCGCATACGTAACCCTAAAGTAAAGCAGTTTTCATGCTTCTCTAAAACTCATGGTTCCCTGTCCCGTATAGACCTTAGTATAGGCACCCCAAATTTGCTAGAATGCATTTCTAAGATAGAGTATTTCCCACGTGGAGTATCTGACCACTCGCCGGTGGCTGTGTGGCTGATTGCCCAACCCCCAACCTCATTACCTAGGGCGCCATGGAAGCTCAATGCCTTCTGGCTGAAACTGTTTAATTCCCCAGAACGAATTTCCAGCCAGATAGAGCGATTCTTTAACTCTTACAAACATATATCAGACAAAATTCAAAACTGGGAAGCCTTTAAGGCCTACCTTAGAGGAGTGTTTATTGCTGAGATAGCCACAGTCAAAAGAAACTCCTCAGCACTATTGGAACAGGTTGGTGATCAGGTGCGTCAGCTGGAACTAATCTATGTTACTGACCCCACAGATTATGCAAGGGAGGCGTGGATTTCGGCCCAGGATTCACTGGACCGCTTGAGATTCTCCGCCGCAGAACGCAAAAGGTTTTTTAGCAAGCAGGCATTTTACGAAGAAGGGGAAAAAACGGGACGTCTGTTGGCAAAAATAGCCAGGTCACAGCAACTGTCCCCGGCAGTTGGAGCGATTCGCACAGCCAGTGGGAAGGTGGTCAATGACCCGGATCAAGTTTTGTCAGAGCTAGCATCCTTCTACAAGGATCTTTATGGAGCGAGGGATGATTACACAGATAACGAGCTAGAGACTTATCTTTCAGGGATTGATCTGCCTTATCTGCCTGAGGAGGCTAGACAATCACTGGAAGCTCCCCTGACATTGGAAGAGTTACAACATGAGGCATGCTTCTTTCCCACGTGCAAGGCTCCAGGAGAGGATGGTATCCCCATGGAAGTTTTTGCTCAATATGCCGAGTGGATAATGCCACACCTGTTGGAAGTGTTCAATGACTCTCTTAGGGAAGGTAGTTTACCAACCTCCATGACTAGAGCTAATATAATTTTATTACTGAAATCTGGGAAGGATCCGGTTGACCCAAGCTCATACAGGCCCATATCTCTACTTCAAAGTGATGTTAAAATCCTGGCTAAGGTACTGGCGCTTAGGGTCAACCGGATCATTGATTCTATAATACATCTCGATCAGGCCGGTTTTATGCCGCAAAAATCCACAGCCACCAATCTCAGACGCCTATTCCTCAATATGCAGTTACAGTCGGATAATGAGGGGAACAGGGCTTTGCTATCCCTAGACGCCAACAAGGCGTTTGACAGTGTGGGCTGGAGATATCTGTGGGCGGTACTATCCAGGGTTGGGTTCGGAAATCGCTTCATAGCTTGGGTTAAACTGCTGTATACCTCCCCGAAGGCGACCATTAGGATGTCAGGTAGGATGTCTCATGCGTTTGCTCTGAGCAGGGGCACAAGGCAGGGATGTCCCCTGTCTCCCCTGCTCTTTGCCATTGCCATTGAGCCATTGGCGCTGCAGTAAGGGCCAGTCAGGGGATTACAGGATTTAAATATGGGGACCTCCACGAAAAGATTATGCTGTATGCTGACGACATGATGCTATTCCTGGGGGACACCACAATGTCTCTGGTGGAGGTGACAAAAATCATTGCCGGATTCGGCCACTTTTCCGGCCTGACAATTAACTGGTCTAAGTCGGCTCTGATGTTGTTGGACGAGGGGGGAGTGGTGAATTTGCCAGATTCCTGCTCGGTTCCGGTAACGTCATCATTCAAATATTTAGGCATACAAATTTCACCTAAACTAGTGGAATATTGTCATCTAAATATACATCCCTTGCTGTCCAGATTTAGGGACAAAATTAATACATGGAACAGGCTCAAACTCTCACTAGCGGGTAAGGCAAATTTAATAAAAATGATACTAATGCCACAGCTACTCTATTTTTTACACAACTCTCCAGTGGTGATACACTTAAAGATTTTTAGGTTGGTTAACACTCTTTTCCGAAGACTACTGTGGAGTACGGGCACCCCTAGAATCAAGTTGGAACAATTACAAAACCCCAAGGACAGCGGAGGGTTGGCAGTACCCAACCCTTGGCTGTACTATATAGCAGCTCAGTTGCAGCATCTGGTTGGTTCCATGGCCCAGGATCTGACTGGCTCATCGGCGCAGTTAATGCTGATTGGGACAGGAGCGGAAACAATTCTGATGGGCCTTGAGGCCCAGTTGTTTCACAAGTCCAACAAACTGACACCCACTCTCACTTTGATACAGAAAATCTGGAACAAGGGAAGGCAGCTGCAAGAAGTGACAGGTTTTACGGAATATAGTCCAATATGGGGGAATCTCTCGTACGCTGAGTTAGCAAAGTTGCAACAGGGTCCCAAATGGCGCTCATTTGGTGTTATTCTCTTATCCCATATATTTAGAGATGGCAGGCTGATGACGTTCTCAGAGTTACAAGCCAAGTATAACTTGCCAAATACTATGTACTATTCCTATATCCAGCTCAAGCATGCGGTGGACACAAAGGGGAAAGCTACTCCCTGGACTCTGTCAACCACCCCTATTTTTCATTTGATACAGTCTAGCACAGAAACTAAAGGATTTATCTCATATTGTTATCAAATGTTACTGATGCAACTTTTAAAAACGCACCCAACTAAGGCACCATCCCTATGGGAGCAGGATATAGGTCCAATTACGGGAGATCAATGGGAAGAAGCTCTTCAATCTATTAATATATGCTCTCTCAATATGGCCCAAAAGGTATCCCAACTATATATAGTACTTAGAGTGCACTACATCCCACTTAAACTTTATAATATGGGTAGAAGGCCAGATCCTTTATGTAGTAGATGTGAACGACATCAAGGAGATCTCATTCATCTACTATGGGGATGTCCAAAACTCCATAGGTATTGGAGTGAGGTTCTGGGGACACTTAATCAAGTGTTCCAGACTAACATTCCCCTAGACCCAATTCACTGTATATTAGGAGTCCTAGAAGATATTGTTCCGGAAGAGATGACTAGAATAGCACTCACTAGGGCACTGTTCCAGGCACGCAAACTTATATTACTTGGCTGGAAATCGGCTTCGCCGCCATCAGTGAAATCTTGGATAACGCATATGGGCAACACCTTGGATATGGAAAAATGCATTTACCAACATAGGGGCAGCTCTAATAGATTTGAGAGGATTTGGGCACCATGGTTGGACACCCCTGGACTGAGTCCTAAGGAACTGGTAATGTCCAGATTGCTACAATGTCCTGGGGGGGGGGGCATGAGGCTCTTTGAAAGAATATTGATCATAGAGTGGTGGAGCACTGGAATGTTATAGAACTTTCGGTAATAAATGATGATTGAAATGTTCCCTTCACATGAATGTATATTACTGTATGATGCTTGTATAATGGAAGCTATGTAAACTTGTTCAATAAACACCTTTTTGATTTAAAAAAAAAAAAAAATAATATGCACAACCCTTTTGGTGTGTGCAGGGCTGCAGTTGGGGTCCCCAGAATCTCATTGGTTGACCATATTGTAGTATAAAAGCTATACTGTATGTCCACAAAATAAATGGAGTATATATGAGTGTCAAATCAAGACCTTTGTGGATTAAAGTGGCCATTTCACATGTACTGCCATCCCTTCTGACCCTCTATAAAGTGATCCACGGTGGATTGCTTTGCAGAGGCGGTTTGCAGGCATTCAGGAGGAGATATACTTTTTTTAAAAGATATATATCTTTTTAACGAGTGTATAAACAACAAGGCAATGTCACTGTCTGCCTCTTACACTTTTTTGGAGTAGTGCAGTGTCAGAATTGCGATGATGAAGAAGCTATTTAAAACTTGCTTACGTGTCACCAATTGTGTTGATATAGTATTGATCTACAACATTAAAAACATCTGGCATCAGTTTATGGAGAGACACTCCCAGTAATTGACAGAGCAGGGGCTGACAGATTGGATTTAAAACAAAGCTGCATTATAAGCTGAGCTCTGAGAGGACCATGGTACCAGCTAGAAATCTCTCCAGTGCCAGACAAATGATGTGTGTGTAAACTTGTGGCGTTTGAAGCTCAGTAGTTTTCTGACCACACAAAGTTTTGCTATGGGATATGATTTTTGTTCTGTGGCTGAGGTCAAAATAAAATAGCGATTTGATACATTCTGCTGATGGATATATCCTCATTTATAACAAGTATCTTGAGTAACTTTGTAAATGTGTTACATTTCCAATACAAGAAATGTATCATGTGTAATTTGAATTATGTGTATATTATAATGTTACATTATATTTTACATATCATTAAATTAGAACTAAAGGCAATTTCAATTTTGAATAGAGTAAGGGAAGGTCAGTTTTTTCATCTTTGTCCCATTGTGGGGATTTCCATTCTTTTCCTGTTCCGCAGCAAAAATGGGAAGTACAGTGGAACCTTGGTTAACGAGTAACGTGGTTAACAAGCATTTTGAAAGAGGAGCAACTTTTTAAAAAAAATTCTGACTCGGTTTGCGAGTTTTGTCTTGCAAAACTAGCAAAATTCAAGCTAATGGGGTGTGCAGTACCGCATTTGGCCAGAGGTGCAGGAGTGCCGTTGACACTCGGAACAGTTTGAAGCTGTTCAGAAATACTTAAAATCACTCGGAAATACTCAGAAACACTCAGAAATAGTTCCAGAGTGTTTCCAAGCCTTTCTGAGGGTTTCTGAGTTCAGCCAAGCTGTCCCTGAGTATTTCCGAGGCTCTCTGGTGCCCCCCCACCTCTGGCAACATGCGGTATTGCATGCAATAGAATTCAATGCGGAACAAATTATCTTCATTTCCATTTACTTCTATGGGGAAACTCGCTTTGATATGCAAGTGCTTTGGATTACAAGCATTCTCCTGGAATGGATTATGCTCGTAATCCAAGGTTCCACTGTACAAGGAAATCCCTTAAAAGTGAGGGAATCCAAGGTTGTAACCAGGGTCACCAGAACTAGTGGTAATAATGGTCAACAGTACAATTAGGGGGGGTAAATCTTCCTAATGGGGGCACAAACAGAATAAAAACATGACATGGCCTCTAATCCCTCTCCACTCAATGCAAAAATAATTAAAAAGGTTTTGCCTCTAGTTATACTTTAATTTAGATCTTTTTCAATTTTTTTAAATTGAAATCTAAACTATTAAAAAAACTGACAGCTCCAGTCGGAGCCACTGTACTAACAATCCAATATTAGTACAGCGATCTACCCTGCTGTTCTATTGTGTTCTGACAGTAGAACATTCCCCCATGGGCCAAAACACTCCAGTCAGCACTAATCAGGAGTTGGTTGACTGCTGGTTCTCCAGCATGCCCATCCTACAGAAGCTGAATGGCCGGCATCTGTCTTACCAGCTGCCCAACACACAAGCCAAATGTCGACCGGCTTTTATTGAACCAGGCCAATGTCGCCCTACATTCGGCCCGTGTGTACTAGGCTTAAGACTCTAACCCATGAAGCCCTTGCTATATTACTTTCTTCTTTACCTGGACCTCTTTCCTAGACAAATGCTGTCACTACGTATGAAATCCCAAGCTACTGGAAAAAAAAGCTAGACAATCAAACAGACATATCCATCAAAATGTATAACCCTTTGAACACTGAGAAAAAACTCCTGTAGCTTTCTGTGTAATAGCAGGGCACAATGTTGGTGCATTTGTCAAATTGCAAAAAGGGCAGACTGGTAGCTTGCCTTTTTTCTGCTAACACTTGTTAAAAAGTATTGACCTTTCTCACTTTTGTAAAATTATCTGGCACTAGGACCATGCCATGCTGCAAGTAGTGTTCCCAAATTGCCCACAAAGAAGACTGTGTTGTCTTTTTCACCATTTTGCATCTGTGCTGCTGAAATACATTTGATCTTTTGTTTCCTTATTTGCAAAAGACCAGTGTTGGGCATACAGGCAGTAGCAGTGACAGATGAGCAGTGAGAGGCAAGTGTTTCTACAGAAAACAAGTTTATTTGTATTTTTTTAAGCATTGTGCATCAATTACCGTACTCCTCAGTCTTGATTGTAAACATCTCTTCTTAAGCCATCCTGCAGTGTAATGGATCAAAGTCACAATTTTCTCTATTAGCCAAGCTCATATCCTTCCCTTTGGACCAGACAGTTTTCCATGCTTACTATTACTTCTTGTACACCAGTCCCCTCACCAGCCCCACAAGTCCTTCTGCCTCTGGTGCATATGAGAGTGGACCCATCCTCTGAATGTGTCACTTTCACCAATAGAAGATATCCACATCACTGCCTGAGTAATGCAACAGGGGCTCCGGAAAGTAAACTAGAGAAGAGAGAAGGCTTTTCATGTGACGATGGCTTCAGGAAGGACATTTGGATAGTTTTTTTTTTTTTCATACAAGTTGTAAGTTAGGGGGCGATAAGGGAGGGGTAGAGTTGTATATATACTGGCGTTAGTCTTTAAGCAGCAGAGCTTCAAAGTAAAAAAGATATGCAAAACATTTATTGTTTAACGAGCACTTTCCCATTTCCAAAGTACTGAACCCCTCTATAAAATAAAGGCGATAAAAAAACCCCTGTACAAATGGATGTATACAATACATAAATACTGTATGTAATCCATACATAAGCATTTATTTATCAATGACATCCTCACAGCTGTCACGTCTGTCACAGAACTTAGAAGTGCTAAGTGCTTACATTATAGAGAAAAGAATCAACAGATAAACAACTGCTAACAATAAGACAGTTTTGATAAATGTCCCCATTGTGTGTCTGGACTGTGTGTGCTTAGACTATGTAGCTTCACAAAATATTCATGATTTTTAAATGATGATCACTGCTTGTGTCATAGCCCTACTGTCCTTATAGGGAATATTATTCCTGCGCTACCAAGGAGAGGTGGTGTGGGTGATTTTAGATAGGGAAAAGCAGCCTGCACCGAATGGGGTCCAGCCTTAAACCCTGGTGTAAATATCAACTGACAAATGGGGATGGTGCTGCGCTAATCCTGTAATAAGCTACAGTATCTAGGTGTAATAGGATGTCCTGGGTTGGGGGGCTTAACTCTTGCCTTCACTGGGGCATAGGATGGTGATCTAGATCACAATGAGGCGTATAACACTATGTGAACGTGCACGCAATATGTGCATAGAAAATAATAAAAAATAATAAAAAGTACTAAAGGGTGGAGCCCACCAAAACAGTGTACATCTCAGTTTAGATAAAAAATAAAACCATAATGAAGTCTCCAATCAAAAAATAAAAATTCTTGCAATAAAATAGTGATTGTCGCTGAGATAATTAATACTAGTACAAGGTGCTGTAAATTGATATCTGGGAATTAATATTATTCAATCAGCCGTGATTAATATATATAAATGGATGGTTAAAAACTCAATAACATAAAAGCAAAAAATTACCAAATAATACAATGTTACATTGAATGTCCAAAGTGCGTCATGCAGTATAGTGTCCAGCGCCAACAGGGGGTGCTCAAACTTGAAATAACACAGTTCAATACAGGTGACTTAGTGCAACACAAAAGAACAGCTTCAATGCTTCATTTAGTGCTAACAGACAATTAAATCATGCAGATGGCAGCTGGATTTAAATTTTTTTGTTAAGAAGAGTGGTGAATGTGAAGTGTATAACAGGATCTTCTCCATGCAACAATCCTCTAGTGGTAGATAATGGCCCCTTACCTCACTATACTGAGGTTACAGCATAGACCAGACAGCACTTGTGGTGTCTCCTGTGCAGGGGGGTTCTAGGTAATGGACTGTCATTAATCAGACCTCAGATCCATGGGGAACATCATAGTAAATGGAGAGATGAAGATACCATATAGTGTAGTATTTTAAGCATGTTTCAGGCTTTATTAAACATTATCAACATACAGGGTACTCACACAGTAAAAAGCGAAAGGTACAGTGTATCCAAACGAGCGGCGAGCTCATACACTGCTGACAGTGGGTGGTGCCTGTCCCTACGCATGGCGTCCTGGGTCACGTGGCTTCATCAGGGGATTCCCCTCATCCCTTGCGGCTTCACTGCCTGTTTCCTACCATGCATGCGCGAGTCGTGCGGCGCTTTGTGAATGGCCCCGTTGTTTCCTGGGACAAACACAGTTTCCAGAAGGCAACAGAGCTGCTCGTCGAAGAGGAGGAAGAGCTTCAGAATAGGAAGAGGCAGATTAGGAAGACTGCCTAGCAGGGGTTTCATGTACCGTATATACTCGAGTATAAGTCGAGATTTTCAGCCCTTTTTTTGGGGCTGAAAGTGCCCCCCTCGACTTATACTCGAGTCACCGCCGTCTGCCTACATGATCAGTGTGTCATGCAGGCAGACGGCGGCCAGCGTGTGGTATTACTATTAGGCGGCCATTTACTGTTCAAAAGCCACGCCTCCTCCTTGTCTGTGATAGGCAGCCAGTGTACAGCCTATCACGGACACTCTCTCATCCTTGTCCGTGGTATGAGGATGAGAGAATGTCCGTGATAGGCTGACCGCTGACTGCTGGGAAATGGAGTTTTCTGCCTATCATGGACAAGGAGGAGGCGCGGCTTTTGAACAGTGAATGACCACCGAATAGTAATAGCACACGCTGATCGGTGCAGAGCGGTACACAGAGGCATGCACAGGACACAGGTAGGATGCACACAGACACAGGACACATACACAGGACACAGGTACATATACACATGACACATGCACATATACACAGGACACAGGTACAGGACACATGCACATATACACAGGACACAGGTACATGACACGTGCACATATACACAGGACACATGACACATGCACATATACACAGGACACATGACACATACACAGGACACTTGACACATGCACATATGCACATGACACATGACACATGCACATATGCACAGGGCACAGGACACATGCACATATGCACAGGGAGGTATACAGCTGCAGATGGACATTGTTGACTCCCTTTTTCCACGTACAGTAGCTGCTGCATTTCTCACCCTCGTCTTATACTCGGGTCAATACGTTTTTCCCATTTTTTTGTGGTAAATTAGGGCCTCGACTTATCCTCGGATCAACCTATACTCAAGTATTTACGATAAGTTAAAAAAAAAAAAAAAATTTCAACTTTTTTTTTTTAAGAATTTGAATGCTATTTTTTTTTTATTTTAGGGTGGCCCTCCACTTTAAAATCATCATAAACTAATAAAATAAATTAATAATATGCAATAATACATAAATAACTCATAATTAACCATTAACTTTAAAAAAAATATTACATAAATTATTATAAATAATAATCTTTATTATAAATAATAATAATAAATAAACACCCAAAACTGAGCAAAAAAATAAATTAATAATAATAATAGTAATTTATTTATTTATTTTGTGTTTTGTTTAGAGTGTTTAGTTGTATTTTATTATTATTTTATTTTTTTAAGGGTTAGGGGTTAAGGTTAGGGGTTAATTATTTATATACTAAAATAACAAAGGTGTGACTTCACAACAACTCCGTGACTGTTCTTGAATGGCCCAGCCAGAGCCCTGACTTAAACCCAATTGAGCATCTCTGGAGAGACCTAAAAATGGCTGTCCACCAACGTTTACCATCCAACCTGGCAGAACTGGAGAGGATCTGCAAGGAGGAATGGCAGAGGATCCCCAAATCCAGGTGTGAAAAACTTGATGCATCTTTCCCAAAAGGACTCATGGCTGTATTAGATCAAAAGGGTGCTTGTACTAAATACTGAGCAAAGGGTCAGAATACTTAGGACCATGTGAAATTTCAGTTTTTCTTTTTTAATAAATCTGCAAAAATGTCAACAATTCTGTGTTTTTCTGTCAATATGGGGTGCTGTGTGTACATTAATGAGGAAAAAAATGAACTTAAATGATTTTAGCAAATGGCTGCAATATAACAGAGTGAAAAATTTAATGGGGTCTGAATACTTTCCGTCCCCACTGTATATACCCAGCCTCTCTGTATATACCCAGCCTTTCTGTATACCCCATACTCTCTGTATATACCAGCCTCTCTGTATACCCAACCTCTCTGTATATACCAGCCTTTCTGTATATACAAGCCTCTCTGTATATACCCAGCCTCTCTGTATATAACCAGCCTCTCTGTATATAACCAGCCTCTCTGTATATACCAGCCTCTCTGTATATACCCATCCTCTCTGAATATACCCATCCTCTCTGTATATACCAGCCTCTCTGTATATACCCATCCTCTCTGTATATACCAGCCTCTCTGTATATACCCATCCTCTCTGTATATACCAGCCTCTCTGTATATACCCATCCTCTCTGTATATACCAGCCCCTCTGTATATATCAGCCTCTCTGTATATACCCAGCCTATCTTCTGTATACCCAGCCTCTCTGTATATACCCGGCCTCTCTGTATA
This sequence comes from Aquarana catesbeiana, assembly GCF_042186555.1. NCBI lineage: Eukaryota > Metazoa > Chordata > Amphibia > Anura > Ranidae > Aquarana > Aquarana catesbeiana. The sequence goes on along the minus strand of NC_133330.1, from coordinate 196,826,178 downwards.
CCCAGCCTCTTTGTATATACCAGCCTCTCTGTATATACCCAGCCTCTCTGTATATACCCAGCCTATCTTCTGTATACCCAGCCTCTCTGTATATACCCAGCCTCTCTGTATATACCCAGCCTTTCTGTATACACAATCCACATCTGGTGGCAGGTGACATGACAAGCTCTCTGGTGACCCCAATTTAATGATGGATGAATCACTAAAAATTGGTTTACTCTATTTGGGACTTTAAACGGGACACTGCTTCAGTAAGGTCAGGCAATATTGTTATCATCAAAATGTTGCTTATTAATTGAATAGAGTAAAAAATAATGGCAAATTGTTATCACTTACCGTAATTTTCCTTTCCTGGCCCATCTTCACGTCAGCACATAACGGGTTAACACCTCCTTTGGAGCCCCCAATGACCACATGTTCCAAGCTGAATATAAAAGACAGCCCCTCCCCAACTAAGACGTTCGATAACCTAGCCTGCGACAGGCCACTAGGGAGGGAGTCCTGTGCTGACGTGAGGATGGGCCAGGAAAGGAAAATTATGGTAAATGATAACAATTTTCCGTTTTCCTGGCCGATCCTCCCGTCAGCACATAACGGATATACCAAAGCCAATATAGGGTAGGAGAGAACAAATGAAAAGAGACACTGACAATCAAGGAAAAGCTGCTAAAGCCAGAAAGAATTGATCTCTCTTGTCCCAAACTTGCTGATCGCATATTTAGTTTGTAAGGTTGAATGAAGACCACACCAGACCTTCAAGCTAGCCCTTACCTATATCTTCCAAGCAATCCTGGCATAACTGCCCCAAAGGCTGCCACCCCTCTAGTCAAATAGGCTTGCAATTGTTTCAGAGCAGAAAAGCATGCTTCCTGCATGCCAATCTAATCACGCTGGTAACCCAACCCAAGAGTGGATGACTCTTGAGGGCCTGATGACTAAATGAAAAGATTGTACACTTTCCTCTTTTGACCAAGTACACTGTTAGTAACTCGACCATGTGTAAGAAAACTGAAGACTTCCTGCTGTGCACTCAGTGCCTCTCAGATCCAAGTCTAAGTCCCACAGAGGGAACCAGGATTTCCCTCAAGCTCATATGAATCATCATCTGGAAGAAGCATCTGGTCACTGGCTTTTGCACCCATCTGCAGCCTGTGAAAAGATAAGGTAGCAATCTGTACCTTAAATGGAGCTGTGTGCCAGACCAATCTCTAGCGCTGACTGTAAAATGTCAAGGATTTTGGCTAGAGCAGGGAACACAGGAGAGAAAGCATTTGCTGAGCAGACAAAACAGACTTCTTTCATATCCTCTCCTATGTAGTGTTCATGGATGATCTTCTGGTCACCAGGGTCTGAACAACCTCATATGAGAATCCCCGGACCTCTGGTGTAGCCTATTCCATAGCCAGGCTATTAAAAGTAGTCATATTGGATTGGGGAGCTGTTACTGACCTTGCCATAAAGGTTTTTATTTGACCAGAGACAAAGATCAAACAGAGAATTCCATGGCACTGTGAACCTCTTGTATGACGGAGTCTTTGCATTGGTATCCTGTTGCAAATATCAGAAGCTGCATGTTCAGTGAAGTCTTCCTGAGAGCTACTGCTGGAACGCCCCATAGGACCAATATTGGTATGAAGCACTTGTTGAAAAAAATATTCTGCCTAACCGAACCAATAATTAGCTTTGCTTCCCTGGCAAGAACACCAACCTTAACTGACTAAGTGATTCTCTGCCCCACGAAAAACTTTTGGTGTCCCCTTTCTAGGCAATTTAGGCTACTACTGCCTTGTTATCAACCCCTTGAAAATCTTTAAAGGCTTGCAATGCTAGAAAAAAGGCTTTCTTCCATTCAAGATACTTGGGGAGTCTCCCCTTCACAGCGCTCCAATGGCCTTGCATTTGTTTCTTCAGATTGTGGACTCCCCAGCCCCAGGGACTGGCAACAAGCTTCAGAATCATCCTATCTCCTGGGCTGAGAGGCATGCCTCCCAAAGAAGTGCAGTGGCAATGTCCAAAGTGTCAGTTCTTGTTGAATTTGTATAGGCACAAAGATTTTCTGATCCATAGACAGCCCAGCTCATAGGCTCAAGAAGGCAAATTGAAACACCCTTATGTGCCACCTGGCCCAAGGTACCACCCCTGCCAACAAGATCTTCAAAAAGATTCCTGGGGCTGTGCCAACTCTGTAAAAGGCAGACAACTAGAAGTGACCTCTGGCCACCGCAAATCTTACACGCCTCTGGTGTTCAGCATTATTTGGTACATGGGAGTATGAGTTGGCTGGTCAAATGATTCCAACTGAACCTCCTGCTGAACTATACCTGTGACTGTCTGCATGGACTCTATCTTGAACCTCTTGATGCATATGAACACATTCCATGCCTTCAAACTGAAACAGGTCAGGAGGATCCTGCCTTAGGTACTATAAAAACTGGGGAGAAAGGCCCCCAGATGATTCTATGTTTTCGGCATCACTGGCTTGATGGCCTTGTAGCAGTTTAACAATTTTGCAAACATTTTCTCTTCTGAGATCTGTTCTCCATTGTCCACCCACCTGTCTTCTGGACCCACTGATCGATTGTTGTCCAAACCCTCCAGAAGGAAGCTACAATCATCTACTTCACTTAGGCCCCCTGGCCCCAACTGGAAGAGACTGGTTGGACGCACCTTTAAAAGAGACTTTCCAGCCATCTTAGCAACTTGCTCTGGACTTATTTCATGTCAAAAGTAACTCTGAGATACCTCCATTGTGATCTATTAAATCTGCAGCCTGTCCTATAAGATTTGGCTTCCTGCATCCTCTAAAGTTCAGTGGGCTTGAGTGAAGGATGGCAGCTTCCTCTAACTAGTCTGTGGTTACCAACCAGACTTTTTCTCCTGTCATTCGCTTAATTGCGTTGTTCAGCGTTTGGCCGAACAATAACCTTCCATTATAGGAAATGTCGAAGGCTTGTGTAGAAGTTCTGCCTGCCCTCCAGTGGTATAACCACAATGCTCTCCTAGCAGTGACTGAGTGCGCCAGCGCTTGTACTAGGTCTATCAAAAGCATCAACCAAAAGTCAGTTGCCAGGTTCCACTCTTTTCAGAAACTGTGCCAAATCTTGCAGTTTCCAATGTTGAATGTAATGCCATTTCTGAAGTTAATATATCGAAGTTAACTCTATTGTTGGTTGGCAGGCAAAATCTGTCACTGTATAGATTATGTGCAAGCCTGATGGCCAGATCACCACAGTTTCTGCATTCCAGATGTGTTTCTGCATGAGTGTTTCTGATGCATTCTACATACGTTTTGCCCAGGGCTTTTTTTCTCAAGCAATAGGTGCTGGAACTTAACCACAGCCCCACAAAACCCCTCCCCCTACACACACCCTCCAAATCACATCAAATAGTGGGTGTGTTCAGTCAAATTTCACGAAAACAGTAGGAGGATCTTAAAGGGGCATTGAATACCAGGATTGTATTACATACAGAGTGCAGAGCTGTCACTTGTAAACACAGAAACCAGATTCTGTGTTTACAAGTGATTGTGGTGAGCAGGCACCAAAGGGTCTGAGCCAGAGGTGGTGGAACTGAGTTCCACCAAGTTCCCCCTGAAAAAAGCCCTGGTTTTGCTACTTTCCCGATGTGTTCCTATAAAGAAACAATGCAACATTCTACTCTTGTTGATGGCACTAGAATGCGCTGTACTGGTGTGAATTAAGTAATTGGAATCAAAGTTAAACACTATCCATGCATTCTTGATGCAGACATAAAAACGCACTGGACTGCATCTGGTGTGAACCAGTCAATTGAAGGCAACCAAATAAGAAAAAGGCAAAGACACTTGCTGCACCGGACACAAGAGGGCAGCAACCACCCCTGGAAGTGCAGTGCATAAACATACAGCAGCCATTTATATGGATAAAGCTTAGGGAACCTGTTACTGTAAATTGGTCTTCTGACGAGGTCTCTGTCATCCTCCATAAACAAGCGATTTACGCTCTATCATTGTGGGAAAAGACCATCCTTCATCAACAAGCGATTTACGCTCTATCATTGTTGGGAAAAGACCATCCTCAATCAATGAGCGATTTACGCTCTATCTTTATGGGAAAAGACCATCCTCCATCAACGAGCGATTTAAGCTCTATCATTGTGGGAAAAGACCATCCTCCATCATGAGCGATTTACGCTCTATCATTGTGGGAAAAGACCATCCTCCATCATGAGCGATTTACGCTCTGCCATTATGGGAAAAGACCATCCTCCATCATGAGTGATTTACGCTCTGCCATTATGGGAAAAGACCATCCTTCATGAACGAGCGATTTACGCTTTGCCATTATGGGAAAAGACCATCCTTCATGAACAAGCGATTTATGCTCTGCCATTATGGGAAAAGACCATCCTTCATGCGCAAGCAATTTACGCTCTATAGTTATGGGTGTTTCTTGTGGCGTGGATATTTGCAGCATACTTTCTACTATAGCCTCCTTAATAAGTCTTAGAATTTTGCACAACCATATTGTGAGGCAACCTGTGCAATTTCATCGCTCTGCCACTGCAGACTGCATGCAGGCCCAAAATGCACTCTGAGCTTGGCAAGGCATCTTCTATCATGCTGGAATAAAACACATGTGCCAATTTCCTGGATTCTGTCCCTTCACAGGGTAAGTGGAAACAACTCCTTTAGAGTGTATTGACCACATGCTTAATGAATGTGACAATCCTGTGATCGTTGGCAGGTCTTATGTATTTTGGAGCGTTTGCATTCAGTGTTTCTGCTGCTAAAATAATGCAAAACACCCTAATTTGCATATTTTCCCTGGGCACTCTTTTAAGAACCATGTCCCACGTCGCCCCATCCTACCTTTGCTAATCTTCTGTGCCACTAACAGGTGTGGCAAGCTCATATTTGCACAAAATATATGGAGAAAAGCATGGAACCCTGTCTCTTTAAGACCCATCTGCCTTCATCGACTCACTTCACAAGTATCTGCAGGTGAGCTTCAGACAGTATTTCCTAAAGGCAAACATCAGACACAGTGAGAGTCAGAGACAAAAAACAATCAGACTGTCAAATCCACAGAAGTACACAGCATAGCAGGGGAGCCAGGACAGAACATCCAGAGACAGACAGGAGACTCAGCCAGAATCTGAGGTAAGTCCTTTACCTGGCAGGACTGCAGAGAGAGAGGAAGAAAAGCCCTCATAACTGCAGACCTACAAAATCAGTTACACCATTGCGTGGTGTCTGGCGGTTCCCATCTTGTGCTGCCCATCTCCCTGCCCCCTGTGACACCATTCACAGCCACTCTCAGACTGACAAAGCCAGGAGAGCATTGCGGTGTGCTGCATAAAAAAAAAAAAAAAAAAACAGGAAAAAAACCAAAGGGAAAGGCAATGATGACATTGCAGAGCTCCTATAATACCACACCTGTACAATATCAATGCTGTTTAAGAATCATTTTGCCTGCAGCCTTGGCACAAAAAGGCACCCAGTTCTTATAAATATTTAACTTCAGCATTCAGGGTCTTCCAACTCCATGAGAGGCTGAACATGGAGGGGTAGGTTTGGCAGGGGGGGATGCAGCAAACAAATTACTTACCAACTGCAATCAACATGTGGCCTGGAGCAGGCCAAAAAAAAGAACATCTTAGTTGGGGGAGGGGCTGTCTTTTATATTCAGCTTGGAACATGTGGTCATTGGGGGCTCTAAAGGAGGTGTTAACCCCTTATGTGCTGACGGGAGGATGGGACAGGAAATCATAGTTTATGCAAGACATAGAAATACAGCATGCAAAGGGGGAGGGCAGATACAGTAGTAGAAAACTACAATGCATGTAAGCCAATACTCTATTGAAACAAATATAATAAAAGAGATAACCCAACGCATTTCGAATCTATTGTAATAGTTCTCTTCTTCAGGAGCGAATGGTTATATCAAGACGATAATGCGTCCTGCACATTGCATGAAGATTTGCCACAAATTATTGCATCCAGGTTAAAAACAGTATGAGAAATGCTGTGGCCTTGAGGGCGACCATAGGAGCTCGGAAAGAAGGACATACTTTTGATGGAAAAACCCAGGCTGCTCACAGAAAAACGTCAATTCCCAAAGGACGCTCTGGGCAGCACCCCCTAAACAACCCAGGTACTGGGCCCAGTAGATGGCCCAAAATGCCAGCCAAACAGGCTGCAGGGTATGTGAGGGAAAGGGACCTGAATGCTCTAAAGTATACTGGGGCCACAGAACCCAAGCAATAGAGTGTTCCTACTCTGCCAGAGAAGAACAGAAATGAAAACTCAATATGGAGCAGTCTCTAATATAGGTCACGGTATGCCACATGTAAACACTGATGAGAATACTTGTCAACATGCAAACATCTATATGCTAGTGGCCTAATCAATTTTAATGGCTACCTTCTGTATAATGTACATATGACAACTGTGGCTTCCTTTATAGCTATAGCGGAGAAGTGAGCATAGCCAAAACAAATGTGTGTTCTTTACAGGTTAAAAAAAAAATGGGAAAAAAAAACTTGAAAAGGAGAACTAATGCAGCCAACACTGCAATAGACTACAATATATAGGTGTACTTGGGTAGGGGGCTACACTCTTGCCTTCACTGAGGCATAAGGTGGTGATCTAAACCACAATGAGGGGTATCGCACTATGTGGACCTGCAAGCAGTGTGTGCATAAAAAAATAATAGATAAAACGTGGAGCCCACCTAAAAAGGTTATACATATATGTATCTCAGCTTAAGTGAAGAAATAAAACCATAGTGAAGTCTACAATATAAAATAAAATAAAATAAAAACAATTTTTTTCAATAAAATAGTGATTACCGCTGAGACATTAAGTGTTAGTACAAAGTGCTGTGAATGAATATCCGGGAATTATTATAGTTCAATCAACCGTGATTCATATAAATGAATGAATAGCTAAAAACTAAATAACATGAAAGCAAAAAATGCCAAATTACTTTTTCAAGTTTGAGCACCCCCTGTTGGCGCTGGACACTATACTGTATGTTGCACAGTTTTGAAGATCACTTTGGACATTCAATGTAACATTGTATTATTTGGCATTTTTTGCTTTCATGTTATTTAGTTTTTAGCTAATCATTCATTTATATGAATCACGGTTGATTGAACTATAATAATTCCCGGATATTCATTCACAGCACTTTGTACTAACACTTAATGTCTCAGCGGTAATCACTATTTTATTGAAAAAAATTGTTTTTATTTTATTTTATTTTATATTGTAGACTTCACTATGGTTTTATTTCTTCACTTAAGCTGAGATACATATATGTATAGCCTTTTTAGGTGGGCTCCACATTTTATTTTTTTATGCACATACTGCTTGCAGGTCCACATAGTGCGATACCCCTCATTGTGGTTTAGATCACTACCTTATGCCTCAGTGAAGGCAAGAGTGTAGCCCCCTACCCAAGTACACCTATATATTGTAGTCTATTGCAGGATTAGCGCAGCACCATCCCCATCTCTCAGTTAAAATTTACACCAGGGGCTAAGGCTGGACCCCATTCGGTGCAGGCTGCTTTTCCCTATCTAAAATCACCTATACCACCATTTCTTGGTAGCGCAGGAATAACATACCCTATAATGCAGCCAACACATCTAAGAACTGATAAGTTACAATCTAGTATATTTTTGGTTTGGGGTTTAAATACTCTTACACAGTACCCATTGCATTCTGATGCTTCAACTGAGCAATAGGAAAGAAAAATTCTTTACTGTTTATATTGGAGGAGAGTATACTGCCTTGTAGTGGCCATACCCCTTCAGAGCCATGTCATAACATAACACTTTGAATTTGATTAACAGTCCTAACGAAAACTATAGGTAATACATTTTTCTTGCAGCATAGCTGAAAGATCTGTTTGGTTCATAGAAAGTCATTATCTTTAACAGATCTACTTTTTTAACACTCAAGATTTAGTACATATTGTATTTGCCTGTTTTAATTGGGTTCCATTAATGAAAAAATTCTGTATAAATATGTCCTAAATAATACTATTGTTTTAGTTTGGCCTTGCAGTTCGAAAGTCCCTCCTATGTAATATAGCAGTGTAATGATTTTGAATCATCTTGCATTTAAATTTTAACTTATGCATTGGTTCCAGTTAGACCAACTATTACTACTCATTTCACTGCATTGGTATACACAGGCCATGTATACAGTATATCTACACTGACTGAACTAAGTACAAGCTTAAAAATAATGCTATTGTAAATAGCACATTTGTACCTACATGTAAGCTTTATTATAAGGTATTATGTACAGTGAATATCTCCTAAACTTGCAGTGTTTAGGAGATATTCCCACTGGATGTAGCAGGTGACATCTCTGGCGCATAAACTCTGAAGGGATGGCATACCCGTGCCTTCCCTTCAGAGCTCTGTGCCAAAAACTGTGACTCCTGTGCCCATGTGCAGGAGTGACATCATCGTGGCTCAGCCATTCCAGTAGCCAGAGCCTGCAAACCTAAAAGAAAGACCAGGTGAAGAGGGAAGCTCTATCAGCAGTGACAGCGTGCCACTGGAGGGCTTCATTTTTAGGTAAGATTTTTATGATGTGCTAGTATGCAATGTATACTAGCACATCATGAGATCACCTTGCAAGGAGAAGATTTTTCTTTTTCCCCATGAAGAATTTACTACCGCTTTAACCTTGAGGTGTTTGATAACAGACCATAACTCTGTGTGGTACCTGATTAGATACAGCGATTGTCTGGTAAATTTTAATTTATAAAACCAATAAAGATATCTCCTGCGCTCAGTTGTGGTGGTGGAAATCTCTTTCTCTTTTTATCTGCTTGCCCAACTGATGTGTGTGATGCCAAAGGTCTTCCTGCCCTCACAGGACTTGTGGGCTTCCTTACAAGCATTAAAAACAACAACAAAAGAAAGGGCGCATTAACCTTGTGCATGACCAACTTAACCATTGTTATTTTGAAAGATAAAACATATTATACTCACAAATGCATAGCAAGCATAGGCATGTAAAGGATGCCAACAAGACCACTTTGTAGTCCACAGTGCTCAGCCAGTGGTGTGGGAAGCCTCAGTAGCATCATTAGCCTTTGGATAATAAATATGGTTATGTTGATAATGCCTTAGGCCGGTGCGCTCCTTTCTTTTGCTGTTGTTTCTAATGTTTAATTTATGTCTAGGTGGGAGAAAAGCTACCACGAGTACAATGGTAATCAGATCATCAGCAGCTACACACCTCACTGCTTTAATGTCAATGCTCCATTGAAAAGTCCACCAAGACTGGATTAGCTAAAGCACCAAAGGATAAAGAAATCTGTTAAGATATTGAGCCAATTGACCCCTGTTTTCAAAATCTCACTATTTTATAAGCAAAAAATCAAAGTCCATAAAAAAAAACATAAGGACAATTGAAATAGAGAATGAGGCAACATCCCCACAAAATATACATTAATAAATTCTCATTCGCTAGTAAAGCAAATTCACAATAATTAGAAGTAGAGTAAAACTGAATTTGTTGTCTGTCTGCCCTGAGCTCTACATATCAACCTCATTCGAGTACGATCCCCATCAGATAATGTACAAAAAGAAACAGAGGAGTCCACCAACCCTGTGAGAGTGGGACAAGAAGGGTAATCCCAGGGTAAGGAGGAAACCACAAAAACGGGACTTTAAGTTGTGCCAGAATAGGAAACACAGAAATATACAATCATTGAATAAAATCCACATAATTTAATTAGAAAGTTTAAATTATCACATTAAAAGCCATATATAAGTTTGTCATAAGTCATATCCAAACGTATTATCAGTACCATATAATCAACGTTTTGCGTGATTTGCTTCCTCAGGATCCACGCTTGTACATAAACAGTTGAAATGGCTAAACAAAGAAAAGAATGAACATCATACACATAATAACTATATGTCTTCATCCTTATACATAAATACAAATTATTTATACTTTTGCTAACTAGTGGTAAGAGATGGTAAGTGGTGTTTCCTATTCTGGCACAACTTAAAGTCCCACTTTTGTGGTTTCCTACTTACCCTGGGATTTATCCTATGGGGTTGGTGGACTCTCCTGTTTCTTTTTTTTTACAGCAGTAGAGATCTTGCACAATAGATGACCCATATTGCTACTGTCATAATTTCCACATTCAGATGCCACGAGTAACAAAAATTGAGCTTTGCAGAGAATAGTGAAAGTTGTCACTTTCACATATGTAGTCTCACATTATATTGCCTTGGAAAGTAGTTTAAACCTTTCATTCAACAATGGCGTCTTGAAGCTGAACTCCAAATAAACAGCTAAACACATAGTTTAAATATGTATATAGGAGCAGTTTCAATTGCCAAAGGATTTGCATTTCTGTGCATCCAGTTCAACATTTACACAGCTGTGCCAGGCAGCATAGCCAGGCTGATGACCAGACTTTTTTTTTTTTAAACATCAAAAGGTTTATTAGAAAACACAATAAATGTTTACAAAACAAGTACAAAATGTGCATAAGAGTACAAAAGTGCGATATCAGGGATCAATAGGTAAGTAGAACAATGGGTTCCCATATTTCATGCAACTAATAGTGTCAAAACAGTTGATCTGTGGAACCTCTAATGCCGCGTACACACGGTCGGACTTTTTGGCTAAAAAAGTCAGACGGACGCCGACGGACCAAGTCCGGCGGACAATCCGATCGTGTGTGGGCTTCCCTAGACTTTCAGCGGACTTTTCCAGCCGCAAATCTGATGGACTTTAGATTTGGAACATGCTTCAAATCTTTACGTCGTAACTCCGCCGGACCCAGAAATCCGCTCGTCTGTATGCTAGTCCGACGGACAAAAACCGACGCTAGGGCAGTTATTGGCTACTGGCTATCAACTTCCTTATTTTAGTCCGGTGTGCGTCATCACGTATGAATCCGTCGGACTTTTGTGTGATCGTGTGTAGGCAAGTCCGGTCATTAGAAAGTCCGCCAAAAGTCCGTCGAAAGTCTGTCGAAAGTCTTTCGGACGGGCTGTCGGACTTTTGTAGCTGAAAAGTCCGACCGTGTGTACGCAGCATAATACATTCATATTAACATCTCATTTAGCCTATATTAACCATAATGACATTTATTACCATATGTCCTATTCCATTGGGTGTTGTAGATATCACTATTGTTCAAAACATTCTGTGAATAAATTCAGTTAAAGGGTATTGCATTTCAAAGAATAGAATAGAGAGAAAGTATGAAAAGTAGTTATGGGAAAAGTAATAATATGTGTATCCTTCAGAGTAATATGGTATTGCCTGACTAAGTGCGGTAGACTGGAACTTATGCCCTGTACACACGGGCGGACTTTTCGGCAACAAAGGTCTTTCCGACGGACTTTTGACGGACTTTCGAACGAACGGACTTGCCTACACATGATCACACCAAAGTCCGACGGATTCGTACGTGATGACGTACGACCAGACTAAAATAAGGGAGTTCATAGCCAGTAGCCAATAGTTGCCCTAGCGTCGGTTTTCGTCCGGATTAGCATACAGACGAGCAAATTTTTCAATAGGAACCGACGGAGTTCCGACGTAAAGATTTGAAACATGTTCCAAATCTAAAGTCTGCCAGATTTTCAACAGAACCAGTCCGCTAAAGGTCCGATGAAGCCCACACATGGTCAGATTGTCCGCCAAATTCAGTCCGTCGGACCAGTCAGGTCAAAAAGTCTGCTCCTGTGTACAGGGCATTAGAAGATCATGAGCTTCAGTATCAGATGTTGTATTTGTACAGCTATAACATAACTCTATTAGGACAGAAATGGTAAGGTAGATCCTTCAAGCAATAAAATTAGTAGTCTTTAACCCCTTAAATGTCTTGGAGTAGCGGAAGATAAACTAGGAGAACCAGGTTTTGTGGAATCTTTCAACTCTGTCGGAGGACTGAGCCAACATCTCCTCCATCGCACATATTTCAGAGACTCTGTCCAACCACTCCCCAACAGTTGGCACCTTCTAGACACTGCCTTTCCATTACCTGGTGCAACCCAGACATAACATGCTGCCTCAGCTCCCGCTGCAAGGTCTGTTGCCTCCGGACTGCTCCGTGCCATCTGCCATGCGTCGCACTCAGTGTCAGGGTTGGTAAGTGTGTTTTTCTTTGGCCAACCATCTCTAGCATTTTTTACCTAATTCCTCTCTACATAGATTGAGGTTTACCTTATGTATATATCCCACAGGATTATGTCGCATTAGCTCCTGAAGAGTGGAGTAAATCATCCAGGAAACGCGTTGAGCTACATTTGATGCTACTACCTTATCTACTGCACCTTGATGATGTCATTATTTTAATAATACCATTATTGCCATTATGCGATTATTATTCCAGTTTCCGGAGATGCCACTTCTGGCATCCGCAGGCTATCCACTGTTTTGTACTAATATTATGTTGACTACTACCTATTTAGTATGATTACGCATTCATTTGCATGTACTCTTCCATCCTGTATGCCTGCACTTTTTATGCCAAGTAAATATGTATGTATATATATGAAATCTTTTTACTATTTCTACTATGATTAATAAATTTACAATTTTAATCCTCCGCATTCCAACTGCTTCATTTAAAGTCCCAACTCCCCCTTTTTGCATATACCTGATACCGAGATGGAGGCGACTAGTGCGCCTCATTTAAAGTCCCAAACTCCCCCTTCTTATTACAACAGTTGGGATCAGGGTGGTTCGCCAGAAAATCGGAATCAGCGCTTTGTCAGCATTTAGTTAATGTTTGGTCAGCGAGTTTTTGTACCGTTTAAGTGGAAAATTTGAGATATGCAATAGACAGCATGCTGCACTGAGTCTGAGACTAATTTTTGTTATTTGTAAGATTATTGCCCTGACCTCATCCCAGAATGTAGTCAGGAGCGGACAGCTCCACAAGATATGTATAAGGGTGCCCACATTACTCCGGCACCTCCAACAGGTGTTGGGGGTCTGCGGGCTCCACATATTCAGCTTTGCCGAGGTAAGGTACCAATTTGTCAGCAATTTGTAAGCCATTTCCTGCGTTTTTTGTGCTAAGAGAACATTTGTGAGACAGTATACAGGCATTTCTCCATTGCACCTCTGTTATGTTCATCTGAAGAGCTTTCGACCAGCTCCTCCTGAAACCATCCTCCTGATTAGAGTTAGAATTTTGCAACCAAGTATAGGAAACTGAAGCAGCCCTTTCAAAATGTTCACCAGATATGCAGACTAATTCCAATTCCGTTAAAGGCCTGATGAATTCCTTTTTATGTACTTTACTGTTGGTGTAAATACGAATTTGGAAGTAGGACCACAACGGTATGTGTGGTAGTATGCAGTCATTCTTTAGGGTAGAAAAATCTTTAGTCTGACCGTTGTGGAAACAGTCCCCTGCTAGCAATGGCGTGCTAGAGTTTAGGTTTTGGAAGTACAATTTCCCTACACCGAGGGGTGAAGTCAGGGTTGTCCCTTAGGGGTGTCAGGGGCCTGACTTACAAAGTCACTTTGGACTGTTTTGCTACTGTGTGAAAAGCAGTTAAAGTTGTTTCCATCAATTGGTTTTGTTTTAACAGCTGTTTGTAACTATTCCACGGGATCCATGGGGAAAAGCACAGTGGGATAGGGCTCAAACCTGCTTCCAGTTCCACCCAATCTTTGAAGTCACCATGGCAATGCCAATCAATCACCCTCATCAGGTGGGATGCCAGGTGATAATTCTTAAAATCAGGTAAGCCCATTCCACCATGCTCTTTTGGTTTAGTCAAAAGCGAAAATTTAATTCTGGACCTTTTGTGTTTCCATAAGAATTTCAGAAGAGTGGAGTGTAAGTTTTAAAAAAAAGTTTTGGGGATAGATATGGGAAGTGCTCGTAATAGATATAGTAATCTAGGTAGTATGGACATTTTAAGAATAGCTGCGCGGCCGAACCATGAGAAGTAGCTTATGTGCCATGATTTGAGGTCCTTTTCTATTGTCTGAAGTAATCGAGTGAAATTTCGCTCAAAAATTGAGGATATTTTTTGGGTCAGCCAGATTTACAGGTACTTGAGCGCCGTTTTTTCCCATTTAAATGGGCAATTCCCCTTGGTTCTGAGGAGTTTGTCGTCGGTCAAGGTTATATTCATAGCTTCTGACTTAGAGTGGTTTATTAAGGTTTGAGACATAACCGAAGCTTGTAAATGACTTGGTTAAGTTGGGTATTGTGGTGTGTGGTTTAGCCAGGAAAAACAACAGATCATCCACATAGGCTGCAATTTTGAACTCTCTGTCTAGCAGCTTAAATCCACTGATTAAATTGTCCCTGTTAGCCATTCTAATGAACGGTTCCAGTGACAGAATAAACAATAAAGGGGAAAGGGGGCATCCCTGCCTGGTTCCATTGGATATATCAACCCTCTCCGACAAGGATCCATTGATTTTTAGTCTAGTAGAAGGATTCTGATATATAGCAGAAATCCAAGCCATCATTCGTGAACCCAGACCCACGTGGTCACTGGTAGCCAACATGAAGTCCCAAGAGACCCTATCGAAGGCCTTCTCCATGTCCGTGGATAGGAGAAGACCTTCAATATTTCTTGTATGAGCAGTATGCGACAGTAAGAGAGCTTTAATGATATTATCTTTGGCCTCTCTTCCTGGCATAAAGCATACCTGTTCTGGTCAATTCAGACAGGAGTGGGCTAAGTCTGGTGCCCAAAATTTTCATTAATATTTTGAGGTCCAGATTCAATCGTGAAATCGGCCTGTAGCTGGAGCAATCAGTAGGATCCTTGTTAGGCCTGGGTATAACAGTGATGTAGGCCGATAAAAAATCGGGTGTGACTGTTCTCGGGTTAGACAAAGAGTTCAATGCTTTAACAAGTGGGTCTGTCAGAGTGTTTGCAAAAGTTTTATAACAAGTGGATGTTAGGCCATCAGGGCCTGGACTTTTACACAATTTTAGGCCTTTGATAGCATGTATGATTTCTATGGAAGTAATCTGTTCCTCTAGAGGGGTTATATCAATATCTTTTAATTTGGGGAGGCCGCTCTCAATTTAAAATTCTTGGATGATGTTCTTTCTATCTCCAGATAAATCTGGTGGTCTGTGTTGCAGTAAGAGGATATACAATTTGGTGTATCTGTGAAAATGTGTGGCTATGGCTTCTGTGGTTACATCCAGAGAACCGTCAGTTCTCCTGATGCCCATAATGTTTTGAGTTATATTGGGATCCTTTAAAGCTCTGGCTAAAAATCTGCCCATTTTATCTCCCGCTTTGTAATAAATTTTCTTTTTGAAGAATAGTATATGTTTATTTTTAGCTGCCAATATTTGTTGTAGTGGTTTCCTGGTCTCCAGTAATTCCCCAGTTGACTGTGCGTTTAAGGTATGTTTGTGCATGGATTCTAGTTTGGATATCTTCTCTGTTAACTTTTTTTAGTTCTTTTTCCTGTTCTTTCTTATGTTGTGATTCTAGTTTGATCAGTTCGCCCTAATGGTGCATTTATGGGCCTCCCAGATCATCAGAGGATCTATGTCAGGGGTTTCAATAAGTTTAAAATAATCAGTAAGAGAGGTGTCTATCTTCAGTAGTAGTGTGGGGTCAGTCAGTAGGGACGGGTTCAATCTCCAGGTGTTGAATTTTGGCCTGGGAGTAAGCAGGTTGGCAGCACTATCGGAGCATGATCAGAAATTGTTTGGATTCCGATTCTGGCCTCCGAGATCACTGTCAGGTCTGTATGATACGCTCAAGAACGATAAATTCTCGTTAGTACCTGCATGTATTTAGAAGAATGAGCTAAGGTGGATAGAGAGGAAGTAGAATAAAAGAGAAAAGAAGCGTGAAGTGATAATAAGAAGAGAGTGTAGGAGTATTATTAATACACTTTAGTAAATGAGCCCAGCTAAAGTAGGATTGTAGCGTATCTTGAAGCCAGGGAATAAACGCAGATTCAAGGTCACTTTGTGGTGATGTGGGTAAGCTACAACGTCGGTGTATATGTCCTTGATATATAACCAAGAAGTGATATGGATTATAACACTATAACACTATTCTATATTAAGACAGCTAAACAAAGGGAGAAAACTCAGCCTATAAAAATTCTATAACCTTATATGGTGTCATTTAAATTGAATCAACCCTGTAGAGAACTGCAACAAATAACTGTAGTCAACCTTAGGAGAGCAACCATCGATATTGGGGAGTGAGGTTATCCATCTTGTTATGACTACAGTCCCCACCATACAGTGTATATAATATCTGCAGTCCGTGAGCGAGAGAATAGCAATTGTCCTGAGTGTGAAGAGAAGCAAACCCTCAGTTGAAGCAAAGTCTCCATGTGTTGGGTTCGTGTTTGTTGACAAACTCAAAATGAAAGTCATAGGTAAGCTCTATCCATAGATAAACTCAGGCTGGGGCAACTATAGATTAGTTTTGTTGCTAAATAGTGATAGTTCCTCTTGGGACAGTGCTTCTGGGCTCAGTGAATGTTTCTGAAACCTGAGTGGATCAACCGGTAGTAGCCCTTTAGTTAGAGAGGAGAATATAACGAAAGGTTGCATCATCCAAACATGTGAACAAAGAGGAAAAGGCAGTTCTTCCATCGTGCAGTAAAGTTACATGCATTTGGTGTGGGTGTGGGATGTAATTGGGGAAGACGAAAGATACACATTTACTGATCTTCCTGGGCCCTCGAGGAAGTTGGTCTCGGATTGGGTGTTCCAATGCTGAAGTGTCCCCCACGGTTATGTTTAATTTTTTTGGAGGAACGATTATCAGCTGAAGAAAACGGAGATCTTGGCGGGCTCCTCTCTCCTAGCGGCAGGGCAAATTCCTGAAACCACTCTGGAAGATTAATCATGTCCAGGTTCAGTGCCTCACAGAAATCAGCTGGTGTGCGAAGGATATGCTGCTTGCCCCCGTGAGTAACAATCCGTGCAAAAGGAAAGCGCCACGTGTATCTCAGTTCTCTTTCTCTTAATTTCTCCAGCAGGGGGGAGAGCTCTGTGGTTTCTCAAGGTGATTTGTGATAAATCTTGTAAAAACAAAATGGTTTCCCCATTGAAAATGAGACGGTCATTTCTTCTGGCCTTGCACATTATGTCTTCCTTAAGAGGAAAATTTTGTAGACAGCAGATAATGTCCCTGGGGGGAGCAGTATCCGGACCCCTTGCCCTGAGAGCTCTGTGTGCATGTATTTCAGTGTTTTTCTGCCTTTCCAGCAAACTGTTAAAGACTCTCTGTAGTGCTGGAATGATTTTTTCACAGACTCAGGGATCCCCCTCACCCTGATATTGTTCCTTCTCCCTCTATTGTCCAGGTCCTCCAAATGCCTGTTCATTTCAATGAAAACAGAGGAGTGGGCCACCGCTACCTTCTCCAGCCTGTGAATCGCCCTGTCTCTATGCTTTCCCGTCGCCTCCACCGCTGCCAGCTACTCAAGGAGAACTAGCAGGTTTGATTTTAGATCAGTGATGGCTGCAGAGAAGGTAGATTTTATATCTACTGCAAACCCAGACATATCCGCATAGGTGAGGGGCTGATCAGAGTGTTTATATCCCCTACCTGTGTCCTCTACAGCAGTTTGGGAGTCTTCAATGAAGTCCTACTCCTCCCTCAGTGCCTGCGCCATTTTGTTCCCGGCCACGTTGCTTCTTGAGACGGATTGTGCTTTAAAGAGGTTGGATATGTTCCACAGTGGGATCTCGATTGCGGGGTCTGGTGTAGTCGCTTGCCCATTTTCAGCTCAATCCAAGCAGGGTGTCAAGCTGTAAGCTGTGTTTTTCCCCAGAGCTCAGCTAGTATGCGTCCATCTCCACTGTGCGCCAACCGACCAGACTTTTTTATGCTGCACTTAGCCAACACAACCTATGGTTGGACAGTGAGGTGAAAGCAACAAACTGATAATGTCATCCATGTGATCTTTCCTCCTGCCAGAATGTTCCTTACCAGCACGTGTGTACTGCACCACACCTTATTGGTTTCTAGTATTACCACTCCCTCAAAATATCTTAAAGCAGCGCTAAATTCTCAAATCTACATTGTAAACACACAGTTTATATGTAAAAAGTACAAAAAATGTATAAATATACCATATACAAATAAAAGTGAAAGTGCATAACAGCTAAGAAATCAAAGCACAAGTGCTTGTGCCAGAAGTTCATAAGGTTTCACTAAATGAACAATCTATAATATGCGACAGTTCATATATTGACCCAAGGTGTCTCCACACTTCTGCTTCAAAGTGTGAAACCAGTGCTTCCACCACTGTGCACCACCAATTCAAGCCACCAGTTGCATCACCAACATATCCACCATGTAGATGAACAGCCGGCTACATTGGAATAACTAATGCGGTAATTTGGATGTTTTTGTTTTTTACTTTGGTGGCACAATTGGCGTGTTTTAAACAAAGGCTGAGTTTTTACATACTTCACAATGGATCTATACAATTTTTCCTATTAATAGTGACACCTGATGGTGGGATCTATGCTGAAGACGCAGTTCATACCAGTAGGCCTTGTGGAGTGGATTGGGCTTGAGCACTATTGACCATTTCTAATCTAAAGGTCCATATAATTTGGTAAGAGGGTCCTTGAATTGGTGGTGCACTGTGGTGGAAGCACTGGTTTCACACTTGGAAGCAGAATTGTGGAGACACCTCGAGTGAACTGTCACATATCACAGATTGTTCATTTAGTGAAACCTTCTGAATGTCTGGCACAAGGACTTGCACTTTGATTTGTTACAAGCACTTGCACTTGTATTTGTATATGGTATGTATGTGTTGTGTATGGTATGTATATGTTGTGTATGGTGTCAGCTATTCTGTAGTTTTGGTGACCACCTCAGCATGGATTTTATTCTTATTTATTCTTTTTATTTATTCTTATTTTTATTGCCACTCCCTATTACAGTCTGAAAACTGCTTTACAGAGGGTTACAAAGGGCTGATGCCAAGTCAAATCAGGTACTTACACTTCCTGCCCCTAAAAATACATTTAATATTTTTAATGCATACATAACTGCATTATTTATTATTTTTATAAATGCCATAAGTTCAGCATTAAAAAGATCAAGATCATAACTACCTATGTGGAATCAGCAGAGAGACATAGACATGTGAGAGAATATTTCACTTATTATTTTAGCGTTTTTCATTTTTACTTATCTCTCTTTGCTGCATTTATATGTGGAAAGGCAGGGATTTGCGACTTACACAGGGTTACATGTAATGCTTGTGATCGATGCCAACAATTCTCTTGGGTCACCTTGAGTGATGAAGTGCCCAAAGGCTACTGGCATATGTTGATGTAACTTTCTAGACTTTTTTTAAGCTACCTCATATAAACCAAACCCAGTGGTAAAGAGAATATGAGCTTAGTACAATATAGCAGTGTACAAGTCCAAAAACAAACCATCCAAACATAATCCAGTCTTCAGGCTTTAAGAGTTTATTGCAGCATGTCTGATAAAGAGGTCGTTAATGCTAGCTGCATTTTGGCCAATACTGACGTAGCCTTTAGCGAGATATCACTGGACTGACTTCCTTTTATGGTTCCATCCCCATTCTCGTTATAATTAAAACCATCAACAACAACATTAAAGCAAACTACAAAAAAAACACATGTAAATCAGCAGACATGCAAACAAATATGTTCACATTTAAACCAGTATATAAACATACGTGTTCTCAGGCATATAGAGAAAAGGCAAGAAAGAATAAAAAGAACAAAGTTGCAAGCAAAATATTATTTACTATATACAGTGGGTACGGAAGGTATTCAGACCCCCTTACATTTTTCACTCTTTGTTATATTGCAGCCATTTGCTAAAATAATTTAAGTTCATTTTTTTCCTCATTAATGCACACACAGCACCCCATATTGACAGAAAAACACAGAATTGTTGACATTTTTGCAGATTTATTAAAAAAGAAAAACTGAAATATCACATGGTCCTAAGTATTCAGACTCTTTGCTCAGTATTTAGTAGAAGCACCCTTTTGATCTAATACAGCCATGAGTCTTTTTGGGAAAGATGCAACAAGTTTTTCACACCTGGATTTGGGGATCCTCTGCTATTCCTCCTTGCAGATCCTCTCCAGTTCTGTCAGGCTGGATGGTAAACGTTGGTGGACAGCAATTTTTGGGTCTTTCCAGAGATGCTCAATTGGGTTTAAGTCAGGGCTCTGGCTGGGCCATTCAAGAACAGTCACTGAGTTTTTGTGAAGCCACTCCTTCGTTATTTTATCTGTGTGCTTAGGGTCATTGTCTTGTTGGAAGGTAAACCTTCGGCCCAGTCTGAGGTCCTGAGCACTCTGGAGAAGGTTTTCATCCAGGATATCCCTGTACTTGGCCACATTCATCTTTCCCTTGATTGCAACCAGTCGTCCTGTCCCTGCAGCTGAAAAACACCCCCACAGCTTGATGCTGCCACCACCATGCTTCACTGTTGGGACTGTAATGGACAGGTGATGAGCAGTGCCTGGTTTTCTTCACACATACCGCTTAGAATTAAAGCCAAAAAGTTCTATCTTGGTCTCATCAGACCAGAGAATCTTATTTCTCACCATCTTGGAGTCCTTCAGGTGGTTTTTAGCAAACTCCATGCCGGCTTTCATGTGTCTTGCACTGAGGAGAGGCTTCCGTCTGGCCACTCTGCCATAAGGCCCCGACTGGTGGAGGGCTGCAGTGATGGTTAACTTTCTACAACTTTCTCCCATCTCCCGACTGCATCTCTGGAGCTCAGCCACAGTGATCTTTGGGTTATTCTTTACCTCTCTCACCAAGGCTCTTCTCCCCCAATAGCTCAGTTTGGCTGGACGGCCAGCTCTAGGAAGGGTTCTGGTCATCCCAAACCTCTTCTATTTAAGGATTATGGAGGCCACTGTGCTCTTAGGAACCTTAAGTGCAGCAGAAAATTTTTTGTAAACTTGGCCAGATCTGTGCCTTGCCACAATTCTGTCTCTGAGCTCTTTAGGCAGTTCCTTTGACCTCATGATTCTCATTTGCTCTGACATGCAATGTGAGCTGTAAAGTCCTTTATAGACAGGTATGTGGCTTTCCTAATCAAGTCCAATCAGTATAATCAAACACAGCTGGACTCAAATGAAGGTGTAGAACCATCTCAAGGATGATCAGAAAAAATGGACAGCACCTGAGTAAAATATATGAGTGTCACAACAAAGGGTCTGAATACTTAGGACCTTGTGATATTTCAGTCTTTTTTAATAAATCTGCAAAAATGTCAACAATTCTGTGTTTTTCTGCCAATATGGGGTGATGTGTGTACATTAATGAGGAAAAAAATGAACTTAAATGATTTTAGCAAATGGCTGTAATATAACAAGAGTGAAAAATGTAAGGGGGTCTGAATACTTTCCGTCCCCACTGTAGGTAAATCAATGTCCCATCTAAAAATGAGACCATGTGGCATTCTGGTTTGAAATCCAAGACACTTCCTGTAGAAAGAGATGTCGTCAGTCTCCCTCACAACAGGAACCATCTACTTTCTATATACCATGGAACATAAATGACTGCATGTCTCTACAATTAGTATTCCAAAAATAAATGTCTAGATACATTAGCATTGCTTTTTAAATCAGAGCTTTGGCCTGCACAAAATGTTCAGAAATTTTTCTCCTGAGTGGTCTACTTGTGCAGCCCACATGCTTTATAGAGATGGGCTGAACACTCCCCTGTTCAGTTTGTGGCAGACCTTTCGAACATCGCAAAAGTTTGGAGCTGAACAAAAAACCCAGTTAAAGTCTATGGCACCCAAACCTGAAAAATCAAAAATGCCCATTTTGAAGGCTTATATGCAAGTTATTGGGCACACAAAGGGTATGGGGGTCTGAGTACTGCTGGGGGGGACATGTATCAATGCAAAAAAAGTTTGCAAAAAAGATCTAATGTAATCTAAAAGATCTGATTTAATGATGCTTAAAGTGAAATATTAAAAAATGAAAAATTCCTTCAAATACAGTGCCTGAGGGGTCCCCTTACTCGCCCTGTATAGTGGCGCCTCTATACCATGTATAGAACCTGCTGCAGCAAAAATGACATTTATGAATTAAAAAAAACACATTTTCCCCGCAAGCTTTATTTATTTTGTAAACAATGGCTTGGGGAGCCAGTCTGTATGATGAGGCCACAATTTAGTGCACTCAGAACAAGATTAGAGATTTTTGGGATATTTTCTAGTGTCTGTTTTGCAGACTTTGGATAGAAGTAACAAGTGTGGAAAAGTTTACGTTTGGGTGTTGGTGGTACCTTCACACTGTAACCTTATAAAGATACTCTTGATGAAAAAAGCATTGGCCTTGTTGTAAAAAAAATAAATGATCTGCACCTGTCAAACAGAAGCGGGAAAAATTGGTCCTTGGGTGTTAATTGTGCCCATAAAACCTATACCAAAGATTTCCTTCCTGATAAAATCAACACCCACAAAGCTAGGCAGGTTTGACATATGTCTTCCTCTGCTTCAATGCCTCCAAAACTGCCAGAATCCTCCTCCTGCTCCTCCCTCTCCTCTTGTGTGTTCTGTGGTGATGCAAGAAGGGTGTCTGCATAAAGCAGGCCTTGAGAGGAAAGGAAGTCCATCTCTTTCTCCCTCTGCTCTGCCTCAAGTGCCTTGTCCAAAATGCCACGCAGAGTATGCTCCAGCAGGAACACAAGAAGGATTGCGTCACTAATGCATGCATTTTCACAGTTCACCATCCTTGTCGCCTCCTCAAATAGTGATAGTACAGTGCATGCATCCTTTATCACCAGTCATTGACGTAGGGGAAAAAAAACGAGCCGCCCTGAGCCTGTCGTTGTGCCACACTCAAACAGATACTCGTTGCTCACCCTCTGTTGCATGTGCAGCCTCTGCAGCATTGCCAGAGTTAAGCTCCACCTGGTGGGCATGTCACAAATCAGGCAGTTTATGGGCAGGTGGAAGTCCTGCTGAAGTTCAGCCAACCCAACACTGGCTGTGTATGACCACCTGAAATGGCTACAGGCTCTTCTGGCCTGCTTTAGAAGATCTTGCAACCCTGGGTACCTGTTTAAGAAATGCTGCACCACGAAATTGAGGACATGTGCCAGGCATTTGAAAATTGCAACAGTGCGATCGGCTGCACATGTGCTAAAAGTGACCCAGACAGCTGAGCTGTGCGAAGTGGGTCAGGAGATAACAGCTTCACAATCTGAAGGAATAGGGTGGCTGCTCTCTACTTTTCCATGATAGCTGCTTCTGGAGGACATCCTGCCTCGTTGGGGTTGTGCCTCACCCTCACTTTCCTCCTCTGCTCTATCCGGCATCCAAATCGTGTCAGTGACCTCATCATCATAATCATCCCCTCTATCCTCATCATCACTGGAGTCAACTTGGTAATACGGTGCGGCTGGGGGGAACATGCCTGACAATTTTTTTTTTTAAACATCAAAAAGTTTATTAGAAAACACGATAAATGTTTACATCATTTGCATATGTAGAAAAAAAAGAAAAACAAGGCATAAAGGGTACAAAAGTGCATTTAACATTTTCTATAAGTAATTATATCACTGTTTCCTGCAATTTGTCTACATCAGAGTGGTGACATAACCTATGAGTTGCGAGTCCTTGAATATACATAATGATATCTCAGTACTCCCATATTAGCCAGCGTGGGGTTCATGTAACAGCATCCTATCAATATGAGATATCTTGAATTACCCTTTTGTTTTATAACTAATTCTTAATCGTTTCTTCTCTCCTTTTTTCTCCTCTCCCCCCTCCCCTCCTTTCTTTTTCTTGCTAAGCATTGTATCTCCACACATATAGTAAAGAGGGAAGGGAAAAGATAGAGAAAAAAGGACAGAAAAAAAAGGGAAGCAGGTGAGAAAAATACCCATAGAAAAGATATCTATAGAAAAGGGGCTATTACAGTTAACTTCCAGTATATCACAGCATAACTTTCAGTCAGTGCATAGTAGTGGCATTTTTAGAGGAAAAAAAAAATTATTTTCTTGAGCATTCATTATCAGGTTTTAGTTGTAACCTCACAACAGACCACTGTAGGACTCTACAGGAGTTAAATGGCCAAGTATCCCTGTTAGGTTGAGAGCTTAGTTGCTTTCATATCCTCAAATGACCTGCAGTAGCGGAACAAGAACCAAGGGGACCAAGTTTTGTGAAACTTTTCCACTCTGTCATAGGACTGCACTAGTGTATCTTCCAACACACAGATTTCAGAAACTTTGTCCAACCACTCCCCCACGATTGGGGTGCGAGTTGCCCGCCAGAGAGTCGGAATCAGTGTTTTTGCAGCGTTTAGTAAATGCTTAGTCAACGAGTTTTTGTAACATTTCAGTGTAAATTTAGAGATGTGTAATAAACAGCATGCTGCATTAAATCTAATGTTCTTCTCTGTCATCAGTACAATGATTTCCCTGACCTCGTCCCAGTAGGTAGTTAAGAGCGGACAACTCCACCAAACGTGTAAAAGGGTACCCACATCACCCCCGCATCTCCAACATGTGTCAGGGATCTGTGGGTTCCACTTGTTCAGCTTTGCAGTTGTGAGGTACCACCTTGCAAATAGTTTATATGCTTTTTCCTGCATTTTTGTGCTAAGCGAACATTTGTGTGAGAATATGCAAGCATTTCTCCATTGAGCCTCTGTTATGTTCATCTTAAGAGCGCTTGACCACTTCTTCCTTAAACCCTCTTCCTGAAATGCATCCAAACTTTGTAACCATGTATAGGAGACTGAAGTTGCCCTATCAAAGTGTTCACCAGATACACAGACCGCTTACCAATTCCGTCAGAGGCCTAGTAAATTCCTTTTTGTGCGTTTTATTGCTGATGTAGCTGCAAAGTTGAAAGTAGGACCACAGTGGTAAATGTGCTGTCAGGTACTCACCAAGGCCGGAATGCTGAGAGTGGCTTCCCTAGCAACTAGGTGAGAGATACCCCTGAAGGTGGCACAGAGGGTATCAGGCATGGAGAGGCACGGGTTGCCAGCAGGTGTGATCACCAAGGTGTCTCTAGATGTGTAGAACCCGTGTAATGTGGACTGGTTGCTGAGCTGGAGAGAAGACTGGCAGGGACTCCAACACTTGACCTGGAACCAGGAACAGAGCTGAGGAGAAGCACAGGTTTTAAGTAAGACAAGTCCTTTTAGCAGGCCGAGGGTCAAACACCAGGTAATCGTAGTAGCAAGCACAGGGTTAAGCAAGACAAGTCCTTTTAGCAGGCCGAGGGTCAAACACTGGAGAGAAGATAAGCAGAGGAGTCCTTAATCAAGCCGAGGGTCAAACACTGGAGAGAAGATAAGCAGAGGAGTCCTTAATCAAGCCGAGGGTCAAACACTGGAGAGAAGATAAGCAGAGTAGTCAAACGGTCTGGGTCACTATAGGCAGGAACAGGTATGCAGAGAATAAACGGGAACACTGGAAGCTGAGAAGACAAACCAGCAATGAGCACAAGGCATAGCTGCCTTTATATAGGCCCGCCAAGGGGACGTCCCGCTGTACGTGCATGCGTTCGTGTGCCCACGCGTGCTAACCCGTTCGGGGCACGTGCTCGTACCCGCCGATCGTGTGCCCGTACGTGTTGATGTGCAGCTCTACCGCGCAGGCGCACCGGGACGCGCCGATACTGACAGGCTCTGACTGTGTTAACCCTCTGACAGTGCCCCCTCCCAAGGGGCAGCCTCCAGATGCCCAATCTGGGCAAGATTCCTGGTTGTCTCCTGTGAAAATTACGTATTAAACGAGGGGCGTGTAAGTTGCTGGACGGTTCCCAGGAGTTATCTTCTGGAGGGTATCCTTTTCATTTAACAAGATACTGGATCTGTCCCCCCCTTTTTCTACAGTCAATTATTGCCTCCACTTCATACTCTATTTCACCTTCAATTTCAATTGGAGGAGGTGGTGGTTCCGTTCTTCCAGAAAAAGGGCTAGAGACCACTAGCTTCAATAAAGATGCATGGAATACCGGATGTATCTTATATGTAACAGGAAGAACCAATTCAAAAGCCACGGGGTTCACCACTTTCTTAATTTCAAAAGGGCCAATGAACCTTGGACTTAGTTTGCGGGATGGACAGGGCAGTCTAATGCCCCGTACACACGGTCGGACTTTGTTCGGACATTCCGACAACAAAATCCTAGGATTTTTTCCGACGGATGTTGGCTCAAACTTGTCTTGCATACACACGGTCACACAAAGTTGTCGGAAAATCCAATCGTTCTAAACGCGGTGACGTAAAACATGTACATCGGGACTATAAACGGGCCAGTGGCCAATAGTGTTCATCTCTTTATTTATTCTGAGCATGCGTGGCACTTTGTCCTTCGGATTTGTGTACACACGATCGGAATTTCCGACAACGGATTTTGTTGTCGGAAAATTTTATCTCCTGCTCTCCAACTTTGTGTGTCGGAAAATCCGATGGAAAATGTCCGATGGAGCCCACACGCGGTCGGAATTTCCGACAACACGCTCCGATCGGACATTTTCCATCGGAAAATCCGACCGTGTGTACGGGGCATAAGATTAATAGCAGCTAGCCATACCTTGTCCCCAATCTTGAAACTTGGGTTTGGTCTTCTCCCTCTGTTATAGTACTTCTCGTAACTGTCTTGGGCCTTTTTCATGGTTTCCTGGATCTGTAAAAAATTGGTTTGGATAAAGTTAATCCGGTCTTGTACTGCAGGGGTTGACACTTCAGGGAAGGAGTCTGGCAAGAAGGAAGGATGGAAGCCGTAATTAGCCCAAAAAGGTGTTTGGTTGATGGCGGAATGAGTGGAATTGTTGTAAGCAAATTCTGCACAAGGAAGGAGAGTGGACCAGTTGTCTTGGGAACAAGAGCAGAAGCAACGGAGATATTGTTCCAGAGTTTGATTCCTTCTTTCTGTTTGACCGTTGCTTTGTGGGTGGTATGCTGAGGAGAGAGAAGTCTTTATTTCAAGGGATTTGCAGAGGTTCTTCCAAAATTTTGAGGTAAACTGGATACCTCTGTCTGATACGATGTTGTGGGGAACACCATGAAGCCTCACGATTTCTTTGATAAAAATATTTGCTGTAGCCAGAGCAGAAGGGGTGCCCATCATGGGTAGGAAGTGTGCCATCTTAGAGAGGCGGTCAACCACCACTAGGATGGTAGTAAATTTTTCAGAGGGGGGAAGTTCTACAATGAAGTCCATAGAGACCTCCTTCCATGGACGTTCAGGGACAGGCAAAGGTCTCAGGAGCCCCCAAGCCTTAGTGTTCGACCCTTTGTTATGTTCACACGTAATACAGGATTGGACATAGTTCTTACAGTCCTGACTCCAACCCGGCCACCAGTAGGAGCGGTGAACTAATTCTGAGGTTTCCAGATTCCAAAGTGCCCTGCCAACTTATGGTCATGGAAGTTCTGTAATACTTGAAGTCTCACTGGAGAAGGAACAAATATTTTATTTTGGGCCCACAGTAGGCCATCCCTCTTCCTTAATGAGGGTACTTCAGGTTCTGTGCATTGACTGGATGCCTCTTTAATGGCAGTTTTGAGATCAGGCTGGATAAGAAGGAAGTTATGTGGAGATAAGATAGTCCCAGGCTCAGTTGCCTCATTGACTTCTGGAAACATTCGGGAGAGTGCATCCGCTTTTCCGTTCTTGGAACCCGGTCGGTAGGAGATGTGGAAATTAAATCTGGAGAAAAATAACGCCCATCGGGCTTGTCGAGGTCGGAGTCGCTTGGCCGTTCGGAGATATTCCAGGTTCCTATGATCAGTAAAGATCATTATGGGTTGGGACGCACCCTCCAGCAAGTACCTCCACTCCTCCAAAGCAAATTTTATAGCCAGTAGTTCTCGGTCACCGACGTCATAGTTCCTTTCAGGTGGGCTTAACTTGTGAGAAGCAAAGGCAACTGAATGAAGAAGGGCTTTCGGACCGCTCCGCTGGGACAGGATTGCACCAGTCGCTGATTCGGAGGCATCTACTTCCAGTACATATGATAAGGTTGGATCTGGGTGTTGTAGAATGGGAGCCGATGTAAAAAGACCTTTTAATTTATCAAAGGCTTCTTGGGCTTCCTGGGGCCATTGAAACTTGGCTTGCTGGCGGGTGAGTCGAGTAATGGGAGAAATGATTGAAGAGAATCCTCTAATGAACCTGCGGTAAAAATTGGCAAAGCCAACAAACCGCTGGATTCCCTTTTTATCTGAAGGAGCTGGCCACTCCTGGATGGTTCTAACCTTTTGCGGGTCCATTGCGACCCCTTTTGTGGAGATGATGAACCCAAGGAACTGGATGGTGGTCTTTTCAAACTCACATTTCTCCCCTTTTAAGAATAGGCCATGTTTCCTGAGAATCGAGAGTTCCTTTTCTTTACATGGGTGCGACGTACTTCTAGTGAGGTGGAGAAAATCAAAATATCAAGATATACAATCACAAAGTTATCTAGGTACTCACGGAAAATGTCATTGACTAGGTGTTGAAACGTGGCCGGGGCGTTGCAGAGTCCAAAAGGCATCACAAGATATTCAAAGTGCCCAAACCTGGATCTAAAGGCCGTTTTCCACTCATCCCCGGCACGTATCCGAACCAGATTGTATGCTCTCCGTAGGTCTAGTTTGGTAAACACTTGGGCAGTTCTGAAGCACTGGAATAGTTCAGAGATGAGAGGCAACGGGTATCTCTTCACAGTGATCTTATTAAGTTCTCTATAGTCTACACAGGGCCTTAAAGATCCATCCTTTTTTTCGACAAAAAAGATACCCGCCCCAGCTGGAGAAGAGGAAGGGTGGATTAACTTTTTTTCCAGGTTTTCGTCAATATAGGAACGAAGAGCTTCCAACTCAATCTCAGATAGTGGAAATATGCGACCAAAAGGAATCTCGGATCCAGGTAAAAGGTCAATGGGACAATCATAGGAGTGATGAGGTGGTAAGCTGTCGGCCTTTTTTTTGTCAAAAATGTCCAGAAATTCATGGTATACTGCAGGCACATGCTGAAGATTGTCTGGTATTGGCTGAAGGGCCAAGCAGGAGGCCGGTGTGCTGGTGGTAGGCACGAAACAATGTTGAGAGCAGTACATAGATGAGAAGAGGATTTCTTTCTTGGACCAACTGATTTGAGGGTCATGAGCTTGTAACCAGGGGAAACCCAGGATAACAGGAAACATAGGTGAGCTGATGATGTTAAAGCAAAGGAATTCTTGGTGGCCAGAGTCTGTGGAGGTGAGAATAGGTTTGGTTTCTTGAGTAACAAGTCCTGAACATGGTAGGGATTCGTCGGCTAGATGAATCTGCAGAGGTTGTTTCTTATCTTGGAGGGGAATATGCAGGGTGTGAGCCAGGGATGCATCCAGGAAACAACTGCATGCTCCGGAGTCAATGATGGCCAGCAGCCGAGCCTCCTCTTCTGCCACCTGTAATGAGACCGGAAGGACAAAGTGAGATTGGGTAGAGCCGGTAACTTGAAAGTTCACAGTGTACTGTGGCTGGCACTTACTGGGTCTCACGGGGCAGTTGCGTAAGAAATGACCGGCTTCCCCACAATAAAGGCAAAGGTTGGCTTGGCGCCGGCGGAGTCTTTCATCAGGGGTGAGTGGAGAATGTACCAATCCCAACTGCATAGGTTCGTGGTCCGAGGAAGAGGAAGGTACGGCAGAAGGTGCTGGAACAGGAGGAATATGAGGTAACATCCAGGTTGGTCGTGAGGACTGGAAGCGTTCAGAGCGACGTTCACGCAGGCGTCTGTCAAGCTTAATTGCCAGTTGTATTCTTCCAGGGAGGAAGGAGTATCCATCCGAGCCAATTCATCTTTTAAATTTTCCGATAGACCTTGGCGGTACTGGTATTTTAGAGCAGCCTCATTCCAGGTGTCCCCAGACCATTTCCGGAATTCAACGGTGTAGTCTTCCACTGGTCTCTTTCCCTGGGTCAGGGTATGTAAGGTGGACTCAGCTGTGGCAGTGCGTTGTGGGTCGTCATAGAGCTGTGCCATAGCATTGAAAAAAGTTTCTACCGTATCCAACAGGGAGCTTTTCTGTTCTAAAAGGTTATGGGCCCAGGCTTGAGGTTCTTCTGATAAAAGCGAAATGACAAATCCCACTTTTACAGCTTCGGAATGGAAAGTCCTGGGTTGAAGGGCCAAGTAAAGCTGACAAGCGTTTTTGAAAGCTCTGAATTTCTTTCGAACTCCGGAAAACCGTTCTGGAATGGGAACCCTAGGTTCAGGGATGGTCATCATGACTGGGTTAACTTGGCTGTGGGAAGAAGAAACCCCACTGGGTGAAGCTGAAGGTGCTTCCGGGGGAACCGAGGAAGTCGTTAGGTGTTGAATGCGACCCTCAATTTGGAAGTATCCATCCTGCAGTCTCTGGACAGCCTATGTAAGGGCTGTAACCTGCTGGCAGAGGGTCTTGAGGGGAGAGCCGGCTCTGTCGGCCTCTGACATGGCTGGTTTGTACTGTCGGGTACTCACCAAGGCCGGAATGCTGAGAGTGGCTTCCCTAGCAACTAGGAGCGAGATACCCCTGAAGGTGGCACAGAGGGTATCAGGCACGGAGAGGCACGGGTTGCCAGCAGGTGTGCAGATCACCAAGGTGTCTCTAGATGTGTAGAACCCGTGTAACGTGGACTGGTTGCTGAGCTGGAGAGAAGACTGGCAGGGACTCCAACACTTGACCTGGAACCAGGAACAGAGCTGAGGAGAAGCACAGGTTTTAAGCAAGACAAGTCCTTTTAGCAGGCCGGAGGGTCAAACACCAGGTAATCGTAGTAGCAAGCACAGGGTTAAGCAAGACAAGTCCTTAAGCAGGCAGAGGGTCAAACACCAGGTAATCGTAGTAGCAAGCACAGGGTTAAGCAAGACAAGTCCTTTTAGCAGGCCGAGGGTCAAACACTGGAGAGAAGATAAGCAGAGGAGTCCTTAATCAAGCCGAGGGTCAAACACTGGAGAGAAGATAAGCAGAGTAGTCAAACGGTCCGGGTCACTATAGGCAGGCACAGGTATGCAGAGAATAAACGGGAACACTGGAAGCTGAGAAGACAAACCAGCAATGAGCACAAGGCATAGCTGCCTTTATATAGGCCCGCCAAGGGGACGTCCCGCTGTACGTGCATGCGTTCGTGTGCCCACGTGTGCTAACCCGTTCGGGTCACGCGCTCGTACCCGCCGATCATGTGCCCGTACGTGTTGATGTGCAGCTCTACCGCGCAGGCGCACTGGGACGCGCCGATACTGACAGGCTCTGACTGTGTTAACCCTCTGACATGTGCTATCCCACTGTCTTTTTTAATTGTAGTGAGATCTTTAAGTTTGCTATTGATAAAACAGTCACCCACCATCAATGGTCTGTCTGTAATCAGGTTTT
Source organism: Aquarana catesbeiana (assembly GCF_042186555.1). Classification (NCBI taxonomy): domain Eukaryota; kingdom Metazoa; phylum Chordata; class Amphibia; order Anura; family Ranidae; genus Aquarana; species Aquarana catesbeiana. Next base: position 196,794,849 of record NC_133330.1, on the reverse strand, counting down.
GAAAAGCTAGATTCCCAATTCCTGGGATAAAGTCTGGGTTGTCCTTCAGTGGGGTCAATGGACTAATGGGTGAAGTCACCTTGGAGTGTTTGGCTATGCCGTGGAGGGATGTCAGGGTTGTCTCTAGTAAAGGATGTTGTTTTAACAAACTTTTGAGACTGTCCCATGGAATCCATGGGCTAAAGCGCAATGGGATGGGACTCAGACTCGCTTCCAACCTTACCCAGTCTTTGGAATCACCGTGACAGTGCCAGCCAACTATCCTCGTCAGGTGAGATGCCAGATGATAGTTCTTAAAATTAGGTAGACCCATCCCTCCATGTTCTTTTGGTTTGGTCAACAACGAAAATTTTATTCTAGTTCTTTTGTGGTTCCACAGAAATTTCAGAAGCAGTGAGTGTAAGTTTTTGAAACAGGATTTAGAAATTGGTATAGGCAGAGCCCGTAAGAGATATGATAATCTGGGTAGTATGGACATTTTGAGGATTGCTGCCCGACCAAACCCAGAGAAATACCCTTTATGCCAAGCTTTGAGGTCTTTTTCTATTCGCAGCAATAGGGGAAAATTTTGCTCAAAGACAGAAGAAATTTTTGACGTAAGCCATATTCCTAAATACTTGAGTGCCATCTTTTCCCACTTAAACGGGCAGTTATCTTTGGTTCTCATATACTCTTCTGCTGACAAATTAATATTCATTGCCTCTGACTTTGTGTAATTTATCTTAAGATTGGATACATATCCAAAGTGCGTAAAAGCCTTGATCAAGTTGGATATTGTAGTGTGTGGTTGAGTCAAAAAGAACAGCAAGCTGTCTGTATATGCTGCTATTTTGAACTCTCTGCCTAATAACTTGAAACCCCTGATTGAGTAATTTCTGATGACCATTCTAATAAATGGTTCCAGGGATAAAATAAATAATAAAGGGGATAGGGGGCAACCCTGCCTAGTGCCATTGGTTATGCCAACCCTTTCCCGACAGGCATTCATTTATCTTCAACCTGGCGGAGGGTTTTGATAAATAGCAGATAATCCAGGCCATCATTCTGGAGCCCAAGCCTACATGTTCACAAGTGGCCAGCATAAAGTCCCAGGAGACCCTATCATAGGCCTTCTCCACTTCCGTGACAGGAGAAGACCCTTGATATTTCTGGTGTGTGCTGTATGCGACCGTAAGAGAGCTTTAATAATGTTATCCATATCCCCTATCCCTGGCATGAAACCAACCTGCTCTGGTCCAATTAAACCAGCTAAAAGTGGGCTTAGTCTAGTGGCCAGAACTTTTGTCAGTATTTTGAGGTCTAAGTTCAATAACGAAATTGGCCTGTAGCCGGCACAATCAGTAGGGTCCTTATTAGGTTTGGGAATGATAGTGATGAAGGCCAATAGAAAATCAAGAGTAACATTTCTTGGATCAGACAGCGCGTTCAATGCTTTGACCAATGGGGCAGTCAGACTGTCTGCGAAGGTTTTATAATAGATTGAGGTTAAGCCATCTGGGCCTGGACTTTTACCCGACTTTAAACCCTTAATGGTTTGTCTAATTTTTGAGCGGATAATCTGCTCCTCTAGAGGTGTTATATTGGTATCTACCAGTTTAGGGAGACCACTCTCTCTAAAGGAAATCTTGTATGATGTGTTGTCTGTCACCGGCTACGTCTGGCGGTCTGGGTTGCGTTGGGAGATTATAAAGTTTAGTGTAATAACTGTGGAATTGTGTGGCTATTGCTTCTGTGGTAATGTCTAGGGTGCCGTCTGCCCTCCTGATTCCCATAATGTTGCGATTTATGTTGGGATCCCTTAATGCTCTAGCCAGCAGCTTGCCTGTATTATCTCCTGCTTCATAGTATATTTTCTTTTTGAGGAATAATATGCGTTTAGTTTTGGCTTCCATTGTTGCAATGCTTTCCTGCAATCCAATAATTCACCCACTGATTGTGCATGTAGGGTGTGTTTGTGTAACGATTCCAATTTAAATATCTTGTCAGTTAATCTCTTAATTTCTTTTTCTTGTTCTTTTTTGCGTTGTGAACCTAGTTTAATCAGTTCTCCCCTAATGGAACATTTATGCGCTTCCCAGAGTACCAAGGGATCTATGTCTGGTGTTTCATTAATTTGAAAAAAACTCTGTTAGGGAAGTTCTTATCTTGGGTAGTAGTGTGGGGTCAGTCAATAAGGACGCATTCAGTCTCCAGTTGTTAGATTTGGGTCTGGGTGTGAGCAAGTTCATAGACAGTGCTATCGGAGCGTGATCCGAGATCGTCTGTATCCCTCACTAGCTTCTGAGATCACCGACATATCTCTCTGTGTCACAAACAAATAATCAATACGTGACTATTTATCATGTGGGATTGAATGGAACATGCAATCCCTACCGTCTGGATGTAGAAATCTCCAAGAGTCTATAAGTTGTAGGGAGTGTAAAAGGTTTTTTAATTTTCTTTAGTATTTTATAAGTGACACATGACTCCCCAGATGAGGTGTCTCCTAGGGGATTCAAAGGGATGTTTAAATCCCCTCCCAGGATAAGGCATCCTGAAGCGAACCCTTGAAGTTCCTGTACCAATTTTAGGCAGAATTGTATATGTTTCGTGTTAGGAAAATAGGCATTCGCCAGCGTAATGGGTGAGCCTCCATAAGTACCCTTTATGAAAACAAAACGTCCTTCTACATCTGTCATACTTGCTGTGATACTAAAGGGGGCTTCCTTGCTTACCAAAATCGAAACCCCTTTGGATTTGGCAGTTTCATTAGAGGAGTGATATGCGGCAGTGAAGTTAGAATCTGTCAATCTGGTTATCTGGTGAGTCTTGAATTGCATCTCCTGGAGGAAGACAAAGTGCGGCTTACCTTTCTTCAGTTCCCTTAACAGGGTAGTTCTTTTCTCTGGGATGTTCAGTCCCTTCATATTATGCGAGATTACCAGTGGAGCCCGCCCCATTGAGGAGTACGCCATCTGCAAGTTTCAGTAGGAGGTTGAGCGTGTCGGAGGCTGCAAAATAAGCTCAAGAACTGTGTCAATATTCTGTGCGACACTTTCTACGTATCTTTTAAGGATGAGGGAGAGTAGATAGAGTGAAAGTTGGAAAAAAAAGAGAGAAAAAGAATTAGTTAATAGTAAGACAACACCTTAGAGAAAATGTTAATTCACTTTAGTAAGTGAGCCCAAATACTAAAGTACCAACTTAGTAAATCTTGAAGCACGGAATGAACTCCAGTTCAAGATCACTTTGTAGTGACGTGATTAGGCTACGACAGCAGTGTGTATAATTTTGGTCTGTAAACCAAAGAGTAAATCTAGAAATAACTATACTCTATATCAAATCAGCTTGGCAAGGGGAGAGAAGCACAGCTTAGTGAAATATTAACATTTTAAACTCTAGCGATTCAACTGAATGAATCCTGTGGAGAACTGCAACATCCCGCTGTAAGCCCCCATCCTCAAGCAACCTTTAATAACTTTATGCAAGATAGACCACTTTATCCTGAATCCTAGAACATATTAATTATAGCCCATGTGAAGTAAATGATCAAGTCTCCCCAGTTAGTCCTGCTATAAATCGTCAGTCCATGATGTCAGTCTCTTGCAGTGGTGGGTGTATGGACTTAAACAATCATAAATAAGCTCCATTACCCATACCACTTTGGCTTAACCCTCTCATGACTAAGCCTATTTTTGAAATTTGGTGTTTACAAGTTAAAATCTGTATTTTTTGCTAGAAAATTACTTAGAACCCCCAAACATTATATATATTTTTTTAGCAGAGAATCTAGAGAATAAAATGGAGATTGTTGCAATATTTTATATCACACGGTATTTGTGCAGCGTTTTTTTAAACGCAAATTTTTGGAAAAGGGACACTTTCATGAATTTAAAAAAATGTAAAAAAACCCAAACAGTAAAGTTACCCCAATTTTTTTGTATAATGTGAAAGATGATGTTACGCCGAGTAAATAGATACCAAACATGTCACGCTTTATAATTGCACGCACTCATGGAATGGTGACAAACTACGGTACCTAAGAATTTCCATATGCGACGCTTTAAATTTTTTTACGGTTACCAGGTTAGAGTTACAGAGGAGGTCTAGTGCTAGAATTATTGCTCTCACTCTGTCGATCGCGGCGATACCTCACATGTGTGATTTGAACACTGTTTCCGTATGCGCTTTCTTTGCTGCGCGAGCTCGCGGGGACGGGGGCGCTTTAAAAAATTTTTTTTTTTCTTATTTATTTTATTTATTTTTAAATTTATAAATTGTGTTTAAAAAAAAATAATTTTTGATGACTTTTATTGCTGTCACAAGGAATGTAAACATCCCTTGTGACAGTAATAAGTGATGACAGTTACTCTTTATGGAGAGATCGGGGGTCTAAAAGACCCCCCATCCCTCCTTTACACTTCAAAGTATTCAGATCGCTGAAAACGCCGATTCTAAATACTGTGTACTTTTTTAAAAGCTGCGCCATTGGCAGCCGAGTAAACAGGAAGTGACGTTATGACGTCGCTTCCGCGTTTAAAATTTGAAGGCTGGAACGAAGCCACCCACAGCTTTGTTCCAGCCCGCCCCCAGCCGCCGGAGGTATCGGATTGGTCACCGAGCCTCCGGATCGACCGGGAGGCCCGGTAAGAGCGGCGGGAGGCGGCGGGTGGGGGGACGTCCCCTCCCACTCCTCCGGTATAACAGCCGAGTGGTTTTTAGCCGCATCGTTTGTTATATACGGATAGCCAATCGCCCGCTGTAAACAACGGTACCGGGATGATGCCTGCAGCTGCGGGCATCATCCCGGTATAACCCCCGAAAGCTGAGTACGCACACCTGCGTACGGTCGGCAGGAAGGGGTTAAGGTACTAAATGTGAAGTTTGTCAGTGGGTAGCAAAGTATCCCTTTCAAGTATTGCTGCTTGGATCATTAACTATTTCTATGACCATGTACTTGGAACATTCTTTGTTCGATCTATAACCAGGTTTAGAACAAAAGTAAAAATAAAACATCTTAAAAAGTAGAAAAATAAAAGGTTGCCCCAGTTAGGCTTGTGGACAAGAGAATGAGATGCAGTTCATCCATCATATGAAAGTTGAAACGTTTTTGCACAAAAATCTCCAAGTGAATTTGGAAACAAACGGAGCACAGTTAACCATTTTCTAGAGCCCTAGAAGAGGATGGTCTTAGGTTATGTGTTCCTGTGGTGGAATTTTCCCCACGGCCATGTTTCAACCTCTTAGAGGAAAGCTATCACGTACCTGGTAGAAGAGCCTGAATGGACGAGCAAGGCCTCCCTTACACCTCTGACTTGGGGCCTCTGATAGTGGGAACAGAAGGTGCCAAGGTAGTTACACGAGTGCCAAGAGTCGCACGAGTGCCAAGAGTCTTTAATCGGTAGCTGGACGGCTGTCCTGGTAAGGCTGGTGAAGACAAAGGCAGGTTTCTGCAGGAAGACCGACAGGCAGGCAGCTGGTGCAGATGGCAGCAATGAAGAAGCAAGGTCAGGCAGGCTGGGTCATACACGGCTAGGACAATTGGATGCAGGGTGCAGGCAGGATGGTAGTCAGGAGGCAAGCCAAGGTCAAAAGCCGGATCAGCAAACAGGAGCTAAGGAGAAGACAGGAGGATGGTCACAGGACAGGCTGGGGTCGGTACTGGTGGAGATCAAGGGATGGTCAAGACAAGCCGGGTAGGTAACAGGAATCAAGATACAGGTTCTCAGGAAACAGGATGCACAGAAGCTCAAGACGAAGCAGCACTGGAGCTAGATACTGGCTGCGCCTAAATAGGCTCACTTGGCGCCAGCGTCACTCACGAGTGCATGCGATTGTCGACACGCACGGGGGTGCATGACGGCTTCTGTTTGCACACCATTTTGCGCATGCGCACTTCTATGCGCCAAAGCCCGATTCCTATGGGCAACAGGAATGCGTGTATTTCTGTGCCTCAAAGCTCTTGTAGGGAGGTGGATCTCTCTGCTGGTATGCACATCCTGACAAACGCTTCTCAGGAGAGGAGAATGGGGATCTTGATGGGCTTCTTTCTCCAATAGGTAGGTATATTCCTGGTACTACTCCAGTAGGTCGATTAAGTCCAGGTTCAATGCTGCACACAAAAATCCAGAAGATCAGCAGGCGTAAGGAGGACATGCTGCTTGCCTCCCTGAGTGACAATCAGGGCAAAGGGAAAACGCCACATGTAATCTGTGATAGAATTTGGAAAAGCATAATGGTTTATCCATTGATAATGATACGATCATTCCTTCTAGCTTATCTCATTATGTCTTCTTTGAGAGGAAAATTTTGCAGACAGCAAATGATATCTCTGGGGTGAGCAGATTCCAGGCCCCTCGCTCTGAAGGCCCTGTGGGCACGTACAAATTCAATGGCTGTGTCCTCCTGCCTTTCCAGCAGGCTATTAAAGACCCTCTGCAGTGCTGGAATGATTTGCTCTGCCTCTACAGGCTCAGGGATCCCCCTTACCCTGATGTTGCTCCTTCTCCCTCTGTTGTCTAAATCCTCCAAATGTCTATTAATTTCTATGAAATGTGAAGCGTGAGACAGCTATTTTCTCCAGTCTGTGTATCACCTTGTCTCTTTGCTTCCCTGTTGCCTCCACCGCTGCCAGCTTCTCCGTGCAGACTAACAGATTTGATTTTAGGTCAGTGATGGCCGCCAAGAAGGTGGCGGCAAATCCTGACATGTCTGCATAGGTAAGGGGCTTATCTGAGTGTTTGTAGCTCCTACCTGAGTCTTTCACAGCCGATTGGGAGTCCTCACTAAAGTCCTCCATCTCCCTCATGTCCCGCGTCATCTTGTTCCCGCCATGTTGCTTCTTGAGAGCGATTGCTCCTTGAAAATGTCTGAGATGTTCCTCGCTAAACCGGTCGCTGTACCACGGTGGGGTCTTGAGTGTGGGGTCTGGTAAACTTGTTTACCCATTTCCAGCTTTTTCCGAACAGGGTATCAGGCTTTAGGCTATGTTTCTCCCCGGAGCTCAGCTAGTGTGTGACCATCTCTGCTGCGCGCCAAGCCACGCCCCTCGCTTGACAATTTTTAGTTTAGCAGTGTTCTCCCCTCTCTGTAGGCTGATGTTCCTACCTTCCTCAACCTTAGAGTCAGAACCAACATCTGAATCAAGTAATGACTGTGCATCGTCAAGGAGCAAGTGGCTGATACTGTGTTCAAATAACTCAGCTGACTTCTCCATGCATTATGCTGGGGCTATGGCAGGTGTAGCTGTGGACAAGGAGGCAGAATAAGCCGCTCTGACAGCTGCGTAGGACTGCACACTAGTGTCAGTTTAGGTCATAGAGGATGAGGAGGATAAGAATGGTTTAATAAGCCAGGCCACCACCTCCTCTGCATGCTGTGGCTGGATAGCATGGGCAACATCACTAAACAGAGAAAATGGTGCCCTGACTGAGGATGGACCACGTCCACCTTTGCCTGTGGACACAGACGCTGCTGGCCCCCTCACACTGGCACGGGAATGTCTGCTTCTCCTTGTTGGCCTCCCAGACATGTAATAGCATAGTGTAATGCCCCGTACACACGATCGGACATTGATTGGACATTCCGACAACAAAATCCATGGATTTTTTCCGACGGATGTTGGCTCAAACTTGTCTTGCAGACACACGGTCACACAAATCTTGTCGGAAATTCCAAACGTCAAGAACATGGTGACGTACAACACTTACGACGAGCCGAGAAAAATGAAGTTCAATAGCCAGTGCGGCTCTTCTGCTTGATTCCGAGCATGCGTGGCACTTTGTGCATCGGAATTGTGTACACAAGGTTGGAATTTACGCAAACACAGCAGACGCATGCTTATTTGGACATAAAGCTGTCACAAAGATGTGACTACAAGAAGCTGGTGTAAACTTTTTCCCGAACATGGTGCTGGAGGCTGTGGTGAATAGAGGATCCAGGTGGACACTTTGACCGGATACAGGAGGCCATCTACCTTTACTGATACATGCCTGTCACCCCTGTAGGGGTACCAAGAGCTGGTGAGTGGGGACCCTTAAGGGGATCACAGAAGTCACTGGATTTTGATGAAGCACAAGAGTCACATTCCTGTATGAACATTTTGCCATTTTGGAGCTTCACTTCATTCTATTTTTATTCTTATCCTTTTTTTCGTTTTTTCATATTATCACTTACAACATCAATTTGCTTGATTTTTCACATTGCTGATTTTACTGAGTTGAACACCTATCACTTGGACTATCATTTTTGTTATTTTATTGTATTAATTTATTTTTCAGTTTTTTTGCTATATCACGGTTATTTTCTGGCTGCTAATATTTGGCGCTAGCAGGGGAACATCTTGGCTGTTTCCCCATGTATTGTTTATATCATAGCTAGTGTTATTATATATTAACTTGCAATACCAGGAATTTTTATATATATTCACTTATATACGTCTATTGGGATATTTATACACACATTCACTTATATGTGGCACTGTGATATTTATACATATATCCCTAATCATATATATGTTGTCACCTTATCACTCCAGGTGGTTTATAGCACAACACACACAGGTGTAATTTGATTTATTTAGGGTTCCACCCTCATTATTTTAGGGAGAACCAATTACACCTTATCTTTTTCTATTTCATTTATAGATTCATGCAATGCATGAATCTATCTATTGCTGATAGAGGGGGTGGCTGCAGAGAGGGGGCGGTGCCTGTGCGCCCTTATGGACGTACACCGCCAAAGTGAGGCGTAAAACACTTCACTACACAGACACACTCCACATATACTGCAGTAAAACTGCACTGGCGCACTACAATATACTGCAGTAAAACTGCACTGACACATTATAATATACTGCAGTAAGAGTGCACGAATGCACTACAATAAACTGCAGTAAAACTGCACTGGCGCACTACAATATACTGCAGTAAATCTGCACTGACACGTTATAATATACTGTAGTAAAAGTGCACTGATGCACTACAGTGTACTGCAGTAAATGTGCACTGACATATTATAATTAGGGATGAGCTGAACACACCCCGGTTCGGTTCACATCCAGAACATGCGATGTGAACGGACCGAAAGTTTGCGCCAACATTCGAACACCGTTAAAGCCTATGGGACTCGAACGTGAGAAATCAAAAGTGCGAATTTTAAAGGCTAATATACAAGTTATTGTCTTTTAAAGGGTTTGGGGACCTGGGTCCTGCCCCGGGGGACATGTATCAATGCAAAAGAAAGTTTTAAAAACGGCCGTTTTTTCGGCAGCAGTGATTTTAATGATGCTTAAAATGAAAAAATAAAAGTGAAATATTCCTTTAAATATCGTACCTGGGGGTGTCTATAGTATGCCTGTAAATTGGCGCGTGTTTCCAGTGTTTAGAACAGTCCCTGCACAAAATCACATTTCTAAAGAAATAAGTCATTTAAAACTGCTTGCGGCTGTAATGTAATGTCGGTCCCGGCAATATGGATGAAAATTATTGAGAAAAATGGCATGGGTAACCCCCCAGCCCATTACCAGGCCCTTTGGGTCTTGTATGGATATTAAAGGGAACCCCGCACCCAAATTAAAAAAAAGAAAAGGCGTAGGGCCCCCAGGCCCTATATACTCTGTACAGCAATATACAGGCGGTCCAAACAAGACAGCGACTGTAGGTTTGTTCTTAAGTTGAATCTGTTTGTAATTTGGAACAGGTACATTTTTTAGCTCAAACCAAAAAATCTATTTTTAAGCTTTTTGGATAACATAGGAAAGGGTTATCATCACCCCTGTAACATTTGTTTTGCTGTCTGTGCCCCTGTTCAGAAGATTTAACCTCACTTTCTGTCCCAATTACAATTTGAAAATTTGGAGTTTTTAGGGAAACATGGATTGGTGATAATAAAGCATCAGTGGAGACACCTTTTTCCCATATTAACTCTTACAGGAGAGAATTTCCCTTCCTAGGGGTAGATTTCCTCTCACTTCCTGTTGTCTCCCTCTGTTTGTAAGTAGGAGTCATTTGTAAGTCGGATGTTTGAAAGTAGGTGACCGCCTGTATATACTATGCGGCCTGCCCTATATACTCTGCAGAAATTTGTGCCTTAGGTGTTGGTGGTACCAGAACACTGTAAGCCCTCACAGTTACTCTTGGTGGGCGCTGGAACGGGCCCTGCTGTGAAATATTATATCACAAATTGTAATTGCATGCCCCTGTTGAACAGGGTCAGAAAAATTGGGCCTTTGGTGGTGTGGTGTTGTTGCCACAACACTGTTAGCCCTCACAGTTACTCTTGGTGGGTGGTGGTATGGGCCCTGCTGTGAAATATTATATCAAGAATTGTAATTACATGCCCCTGTTGAACAGGGGCAGAAAAATTGGGCCTTAGGCACTGGTGCTGGTGCCACAACACTGCAACCCCTCACAGATACTCTAGTTGAGCACAGGAATGAGCCCTGCTGCAAAATAATACAGCAAAAATTGTAATTACACGTCCCTGTAAAACAGGGGCAGAAAAATTGGGCTTTAGGCACTGGTGGTGGTGCCCAGAACCAAAAATGTTCTTAGAAGATATCAACATGAACATTGAGGAGGAATAGGATAGCCACTCAGCATAACAGGATAGTCACTCACTGTAATTAATCGGTTACATCAGCATCAGATGCTTGGTAGCTGGTGATCCAAGACTGATTAATTTTTATGAAGGTGAGCCGATCAACCGAGTCTGTGGACAGGCGCACTCTGTGATTGGTTACAAAGCCTCCAGCAGCACTGAATGTGCGTTCAGATAGAACGCTTGATGGCGGACAGGGCAGTAGCTCAATTGCATACTGTGCAATCTCTGGCCAGTGATCCATCCTCAAGACCCTTTAACCCAGTGGATTTTCGGTTGGAAAGGTCTCCAAGTCTGATCTTGCCCCAAGGTATTCCTGCACGGTGTAAATCAGACATTGGCGATGGTTACTGGAACCGTTAAGACCTTGGGGCTGCGGACTAAAAAATTGTCTGAACATATCGGTCAGACGGCCACCTTTTCCACCGCTCCTTCTGTGACTGACCGAAGTCTCAGCAACACATTGTCCAGGGGGACCAGGATATTGCAACCTCCCAGGCTCTGGAAACGCGTTGCACAAACCTTTCTGTAAGGCCTCCCGAAGATGTTTCATCCTCTGCTCCCTCTGCGAAGGCTAGGTAAGTTCCACAACCTTACCCTTGTAACATGGATCGAGAAGGGTTGCCAGTCAGTATTGATCCCTCTCCTTGATACCATGAATCCGAGGGTCCTTTCGCACGCTTTGCAGGATCAGGGAGGCCATGCAGCAATGGTTTGCTGAGGCATTCGGTTCCGGAGTCCTCTGGGTCACTAAGGACGACATGATCCACAGCCACCTCCTCCCAGCCACGTACAAGTCCATGGGTTTCTGGGGACTGAAAATGAACCCTTGAAGACTGCTGCTGATGCTGAGTGCCAGGCTCTACCTCCATGCTGACACAATCCTCTTCCTCCTCCTCCTCTTCCTGTGTGATAGGCGGGCCTGCAGGAATACTGTCTGGATAAAGGGGGCCTTGAGAGGTAAGGAAGTCCTCCTCTTCCTCCCTCTGTTCTGCCTCAAGTGCCCTGTCCATTATTCCACGCAGTGTGTGCTTCAACAGGAAGGCAAGAGGGACAGTATCACTGATGCATGCATTGTCACTGCTCACCATCCTCGTGGCCTCCTCAAATGGTGACAGGACAGTGCATGCATCCTTGATCATTAGCCACTGGTGTGGCGAAAAAAAGCCAAGTTCCCCTGACCCTGTCCTGGTGCCATACTCGCACAGGTACTCATTGATGAACCTCTGCTGTGTGTGCAGCCGCTGCAGCATTGCCAACATTGAGTACCACCTGGTGGGCATGTCAGAGATGAGGCGGTTCTTGGGCAGGTTGCATTCCTTTTGAAGGTCAGCCAGCCAAGCACTGGCATTATATGACCGGCAGAAATGCCCACAGACTTTCCTGGCCTGCCTCAGGAGATCCTGTAAGCCCGGGTACCTGCATAAGAACCGCTGCACCACCAAATTAAGAACGTGAGCCAAACAGGGAACAAGTGTCCCTGTCGGATGGCAGAGAGGATGTTGGTGCCATTGTCGCAAACCACCATTCCTCAGTGAAGCTAGCGTGGCGTCAACCACCTCTGAACCTGCCCCTGCAGAGCTGCCAGAACCTCTGCCCCAGTGTGGCTCCTGTCCCCTAAGCAGACCAACTCAAGCGCCGCATGGCATCTTTTTGCCTGAGTGCTTACATAGCCCCTAGAATGCCTACAGAGCACCGCTGGTTCTAAGGACAAATCTGCACAGGAAGAGGCCATAGAGGAAGAAGAGGAGGAGGGGGTGGAGGAGAGAGTTGTGGAAGAATCACCACTACCAGCATTTTGGAGGCATGGTGGCGGAACAAGCTACAACATTACTGCACCCTGTCCTGCATCCTTCCCAGCTGCCAGCAGGGTTACCCAGTGCTCCGTGAAAGAAAGGTAACATCCCTGTCCATGCCTGCCGGACCATGAGTCAGCAGTAATATGCACCTTACCGCTGACCGCCCTGTCCAACGAGGCTAAGACATTGCATTCCACATGCTGGTAGAGAGCCAGAATGGCCTTTCAGAGAAAAAAATGGCATTTGGGAACCTGCCACTGAGGTACCGCACATTCCACAAATTCTCGAAAGGGGGCAGAGTCTACCAGCTGAAAAGGCAGCAGTTGGAGTGCTAGAAATTTAGTCAAACTAGCATTCAGCCGCTGAGCATGTGGATGGCTGGGACCGAATTTCTTTAGACGGTTTAGCAACTGGGGTAGGGAAGTTTGCCTGCTACAATTAGATTTAGGTGTACCGCTAGCAGATTGCCCGCAATTGCTTGGGACATCTAATTCTACACCTTCATTCCTCTCAGTGCAGTTCTCTGAGAGGACTGAAGGTATAGTGGGGTTGGAGATCCCCGACAGGTATATATATTTTATGCACTGCAGATCACTGAATCACCTGAAAACGTACACCAGGAACTACCTGCAGTCAGATATAGGCTTGGCTAGACTAGAATGCAGTGGATATAGATATATGTAGGAGACTGTATATATATTTTATGCACTGCAGATCACTGAATCATCTGCCTGCAGAAGAATTTTGGGGTACGGCAATCCAAGGATCAACTGAGGAAATGCTGGTCAGACCTGAAATTGAGGGAGCATGATCAGTATAGAAGGATCAAGAGAGTTTTTAAAAAAAGTAACTATTTGTCATGTGTTTCTATTATTATTATTACTTTTCTTTACTGTTGTACTGTTTAAAATGGCAAGTTTCAGGTTCGTTGTACTGTTTAAAATGCCAAGTTTCATTCGTAGTAAACATTGTTAGTTCGCCCACTAATACGATGTTTTTGGCAGATGCAGGTTAACTACATTTGTTCAGGCCTATTTGTCTTAAAAGAAGTTTAGTGCATTGTTGTCTAGATGGGTATGTAACTAGAATGAAATGCAAACTTGATTCAGTGTGAGAGGACACTCAGCAGCTGTTTACACATCTGAATGCAGGAGCACTAGTGTGGGACACCAGAACAAAGTTTTTAGGGTGTCCCACATAGGTGCTCCAGTGGATACTAGGGGTGTCTCCATGTGTAAAACTTGACCAAAAAGGTAAGTATTCCAGATTTAAGAAAGGGAAAAAATCATCCCTTCTAGATTGTAAGCTCTAACGAGCAGGGCCCTCTGATCCCTCCTGTATTGATTTGTATTGTAAGTGTACTGTCTGCCTCATGTTGTAAAGCGCTGCGCATACTGTTGGTGCTATATAAATCCTGTATAATAATAATAATAATGTCTTCAGCTTGGAACTCTGCCAAAACAGACAATTGTACAACACTTCCAAGCAATGTTTCCTATTACTATTTCTGCCCTCAAATATCTGTGTGCTAAGTATATCTTTTTTTTTTAATTCACATAGGGGAGAAAAGAATCAGGACATCAGAGGACACCAGGGACCCCCAACCTCCTAAAGAAGGGGAAATCCCCACACCACAGCCTGAGGATGTGGAGAAAGGAGAGGTTTATGAAGTGGGCGAAATAGTGACCACAACAGGTGAGTGTCTGAGACCACAGCTTCAGGTAATAGATGTATGCCTGCATATTTATAATACATGGTGTGTTTTTTTATTTTAGGTGATGTGGATGTTGTGGAAGAAGAAACACATTTCACAAGTGCAAGTGCACATATCCTCATTGGGGAGATCATCTTGTGCAATAGGGATTTACAGAAGATCAAGGAAGACATTAATGATGTGGAAAAAAGACTCAAAAACATCATTGATGTGTTAGGCAGAATCCACAACACACCAAAATTTAGCAAATTGTTTTTTTTTGGTAACTTTTCTTTAAAAATTTGAAAGCCAAGTTTTGAAGATGCACACAGTGTGTCAACATGTGCTATCTGCCATCATGGGATATCAAGGTACGCATTTTGTGGGTGCAACCCCTTCCTCGCAACTAAAGTAGATGAGAGGAAGGGGTTGTACACGTCCATTGATCCCCCATGATGGGCGCTATCACATGTTGATCTTAGGCATGGGATCAGGAGGAAAATCTCCATTTGACTCTCAATTTGTGTGCATCTTCAAAATTTGGCTTTCACAGGGGTGATATCACCCCATCTGATGAAGGCAAGATCAACACAGTTTGGACATACTAATGACTGATATTGCCTTCAATTTATCAAAGTTGAACTTTGTAAGTTCCTGAGTTGTGTATTGTTTTATGGTTTTAAAAACATGCCTGTTTACCACAAAAAAGGATATTTCTCCTGTCCAAAAAAAAACAAAAAAACAAACAAAACAAAAAATATGTTGGTTTGTTCAAAAACCCTATTCTAAATGCACATGTGAATGTGCACAGAGTAAAAATTTTTCTACTCAGTGGGGGTTATTTACTAAAGACAAATCCACTTCGCACTACAAGTGCACTTTCAGTGCAGTTTCAGCGCACTTTCGAGTGCACTTGTAGTGCAAAGTGGATTTTCCTTTAGTAAAAAACACCAACAGTGCTTTATAATTTGCAACAATTAGGCCAATTTCGTCACTCCAAAAAATTAATTCACGGTGCTGAAAATGATGAATATTTTTATCCTTAATGCATTACATACATTAACAACAAAAACAAGGTGTGTGTAGCAGACCCACAACATAATAGCTATCTGAAGAAGAGATTGGCACCTCATGCATCAAATAAATTACGTTTGCACTATTGAAGAAATTGGCCAAAAAGAAAAGCCCATTGGAGAACCTAGGAGACAGCTAAAAGAAACACAAGCAGTGAATCGAAAGAAATATTTTTCAGTTTAAAATACAAATAAAAAAAAAAAAGGTTTCTTAAACATTTTCTGGCATATCAATGGCCCCTCTACCCGCAAAGTACTCCGTATATTTTAGATGGAGCTCGCGTGCGCTTTTGGGGGGCAAGCCAGGACGGCCAGCTTCAAGCGCCGTCAGGATTTGGTCTTGAAATCCAGCCTCAGGCACAACTGAGGCCACATAGTTTATAGAATTTCTCCTTAAAAAGTTGTGGAGAATGCAGCATGCAAGGATTATATGGTTAAGTTTATATTCCACCCTTTTGATTGACGTAAGGAATAGGTGGAACCGGCTGGCCGAAAGCATTTTCCACCACTCTTCTGGCTCTGGCCAGCCGGTAGTTAAAAACACTCTGGTCCAGGGTGAGGGTCCTCATGGGGAACAGCTGCATCAGGTGATCACCCAGCCCAAATGCTTCATCTGCGACAAAGATGAACGGCAGACCAGCCACGTTGTCTTCCGCAGGTGGCAATCCCAAGCCACCACTCTGGAGCTGGAGAACTCGGTCTGGGCGATGACTCCGACATCCGGCTGTTCTTCCCCACGTCCACATAGAGAAACTCATATGTCGCTGACACCACCGCCAACATCACTATACTATTAAACCCATTATAGCTGTAATAGTATGACCCCGAGTTGGGGGGTGGGACTATGTGGACATGTTTCCCATCTATTGCTCCTCCGCAGTTGGGAAAGTCCCACCGCTGGGAAAATTGGGAAGCCATAGTCTGCCATTCCTGTGGCGTTGAAGGAAACTGTGGAGTCAAACAATAAAAATGAGTACTTTTGCACATAACATTGCAAACAGATTAGACACAAACATTCTTGGCCAACATCAGTATAACATTGATTTTAAGGAGTATTTAAAGAAAAAAATCTAAGATCCACTTATCAGACCCCCCCCCTCTGATGGCCCATTGTACAAATTTTAGGGGGGGTAGATGTTTGGACAGGTAACCCTCTCATTACTTTGGCCAGCCCCTCCTTACTTACACTATTGTCAGCCCACTGGACAGGTAAGAAGTGTCATAATACAAAAATGTAAATACATCCTGTTCAATTCGAAGCACATTTTTACATTCTGGAATTACCTATCAAGATAATAGGAGAACAAAAGTTTACACAGTACCATTTGAAAGTGTTGAAATACAATACATTAGCAAACATTAAATACATAGAATGTGATGTTACAGGAGAAATCTTACCTTAATATGGTCCTTCTGCCGAACCTGTATGATGGCAGAACAGGTCTCTGGAATAATGATCCCCAGAGCCTGGGGGGAGATGCCTGTCGAGAACTTGATGTCCTGCAGACTTCTCCCTGTTGCCAAGTACCGCAACGTGGCAACTAGTCTCTGTTCAGGAGTGATGGCTTGCTGCATGCAGGTGTCCTGCTTCATAATATAAGGGGACAGCAAAGCCAACAAACGGTGAAAAACGGGGTCCGTCATCCAGAGATAATTCCTGAAATCATCAGGATTATTCTCATGGATCTCCCGCAACAAAGGCATGTGAGAGCATAGGTCATGCTGAAGCAACCAATTCTTCATCCATGAACTCCTTCCCGCCCTGTTCATGGACTGGGCTTGGGTCAAAGTAGGAACCCCAACACCAAGCCCCTACACAGCACGAACTCTACGATGAGTACATACCCGCAACATGGATTCAAAGCGGTCGGCTGGTCAGAATGAACTAACAGAACGCACTGAAAATCAGAAAGGCCTGAGAAGAGCGAGCTGAAAATCATAAACGAGCGGACAAGAATGCACTACGTACTATAAAAATACGCACTGAAAACCAGATACGAACCCACAAGCACAAACTGAAGAGCAGTAACGATCTGAAAAGCACGAGGCTGAAAAGCGCGAATCGTCTCTCACCAAACTTCTACTAACACGAGATTGGAAGAAGGAGCCCAAAGGGTGGCACACTGACTATTGAACTTCCTCTTTATAGTGCCGTCGTACATGTTGTATGTCAGCGCATTGTTGACCATCGGAATTTCCGACAACATTTGTATGACCGTGTGTATGCAAAACAAGTTTGAGCCAACATACGTTGGAAATAAATCCCAGGATTTCATTGTCAGAATGTCCTATCGTGTGTACGCAGCATTAGACACATGGAGAGAACATAATCCATGCCCCAGAAGACAATATACGTATTATACCCATCCTCATAAACAGTTTTCCAGAATAAATCACCTTTTGGTGAATAGTAGTACCTCAGCACTTATTCTTACTCAATTATTGTGCCTTTTACCTGGTCAGATCCTAATACATTAGTAACAACTCTTTCTTCCTTGGTTTCACAAATCTAACCTCCACACTTGGTACGTAAACGATAGTTTATTGACAAATCCCATATATCAACAACAAATAGAAACAGCCATACAAGATTACCTTATAAATAACAGTATCACTGATACAGACCTTTTGCCCCGCTGGAAAGCTCTCAAACCATATATTAGAGGGGTCTGCATTATCCAAGCTTCTCACCACCGTAATATAAAACACCAACTCCGTAAACAATTAGAAGAGGCTTTTTATAAAGCTTCTGAGAATTTCCAAACTACACCCTCTCCATTAAACAAATTAAACTATGACAAAGCATGTTTAGAACTAGATCTTTTTTTGACAGAATCAGCAGAAAATATTCTTCGTAAATCTAAACATTCCTTCTATATGAAGGCAAACAAACCAGGCACATTTTTAGCCCTAGCACTCCGAAAACTTGATCATACCCCGAAACCTATTTGATTGAAACTAACAAAAGATGACTATACCAGCAATCCACTCAAAATTTTTAACAAATTTCGTAGAAAACTTATCACACTATACAAAAGTACAAATACATTTGATCAATCTCGTTTGACCATGCTGTTATCCTCTATTAACCTTCCTTCTCTCTCCCTATCACATTAGGAAACCATGGACAAACCTATCACACTAATGCCCTGTACACACGGTCGGATTTTCCGATGTAAAATGTGTGATAGGACCCTGTTGTCGGAAATTCTGACCGTGTGTAGGCTCCATCACACATTTTCCATCGGATTTTCCGACACACAAAGTTTAAGAGCAGGATATAAAATTTTCCGACAACAAAATCCGTTGTCGGAAATTCCGATCGTGTGTACACAAATCCGACGGACAAAGTGCCACGCATGCTCAGAATAAATAAAGAGATGAAAGCTATTGGCCACTGCCCCGTTTATAGTCCCGACGTACGTGTTTTACGTCACCGCGTTTAGAACGATCGGATTTTCCAACAACTTTGTGTGACCGTGTGCAAGACAAGTTTGAGCCAACATCCATTGGAAAAAATCCTAGGATTTCGTTGTCGGAATGTCCGAACAAAGTCCGACCGTGTGTATGGGGCATTACAGAAATCTAGACCGCAAAAAAAACATTGAAGCCCTGTAAACGTCCTGGTACAGATGGCTTTTCAGTTGCTTATTATAAACGGTTTTCCACAATTTTTTCTCTTTTTATGGTTGAGGCCTTCAACTCTCTGCTCAATTGACAATCTTTTCATACTGAATCTCTCACAGCTTCCATCTCCATGATCTCTAAACTGAATACTGATGATACCTCATGGTCCAATAAAAGACCGATATCTATTTTTAACCTAACTATTAAGATATTGGCCGGGATCAACATCCAACAAGACTTGTCACAGTATATTCCCCTCAATCTCACACCGGTTATCTCATACCTGTCAAGATGATGCAAAGAATGGAAAACGTTACCTCTTACACTAGTTGGCAGGGTTAATTTAATCAAAATGACGATCCTCCCAAAACTTCTCTACCTTTTTAGACAAACCCCAGTCCTAATAACATTGGCCTTTTTCAAAAAATTAGATAGCATCGTTATGGCATTTCTCTGGCAGGGTGGTACCCCGAGAATAGCAAAGACGACCTTGCAGCTTCCACTGTCGCTGGGGGGCTTAGCCCTGCCGTGTTTCATTAAATACTATTGGGCCGCGGTCCTGGTTATGGTTTACTGGTGGCTCTCTGAGGAACCGGCTAATCCGGCAGCCACCCTTGAGGCGGCTTTCTTGGGCTCATACCCTGAGCTGAAGAACCTGATACACCGGGGTCTGCGGTCCAACCCCTGCATCACTGTTCCAATGGCTACTACTTTGAAAGTGTGGGATGCTGTACGCAGGGTGGAGGGTGGAGAAGCCCGACACATGGTCCCCGCATACCCCCTTATGGTGGAACCCTAGGCTGCCCCATTTCAACACTATCCCTGATCCAGTGATTTGCGCACGATATTAAATCAAAACCCTAGGTGACATCGTGACCGATGGGAAGCTGATCAGCTTCAATGACCTTAAGAGACGTAGGAACTTGCCCAACCACATGTTCTTTAGATACTTTCAATTACGTCATGCTTACCAAGCCCAATTTCCGCGAGTTATTAGCATGGACATGCACACAGCTGAGGTCTCCCTGAGAGCCCCGGGAGCGGGTAGCATTCTCTCCACCCTGTACTCTATTCTGGCGGGCCTGGACACGTCCAGGGTGTCTCAGCTGTTTTCGGTATGGCAAAGGGACATTCCGGAGATGGCTGACGATGACTGGGAGGAGGCCATTCAACAGTTTATCCCACTGATGGTCTCAGCCAGGGATCATTTGGTGCAGCTGAAATTCTTACACCGGGTTTACTACTCTCCAGAAAGGCTCACTAGAATATACCCTGGTAGAGAGTCGTCATGCTATAGATGTAAAACTGAGACTGGATCCTTTTTCTATGTGGTGTGGACGTGCCCGCAGATTAGGTCCTTCTGGGCGGGGGTGGTGGGGGTCATAAACTCAGTGGGTAAATTGAACGTCCCCTGTGAGCCGCTACCTTTACTACTAGGGATATGCGACACGCTAGAAGCCCCTCAATCCAAAAAGCTTTTTGTATTCTACGCGGCCTTTTACGTAAGGAAAGCGATCGCACTATACTGGAACAAGCCTATTCCACCCTCGATACAACAATGGCAGACCCTGATAGACTTGGCGCTCCCCTTATACAAGCTGAATTATATGGGATGTAACTGCCCCAAAAAGTTTGATAAAATTTGGGCAGGGTGGGTGAGCGAGCGGAGACTTCCCCTGGATTAGGACTCGGATGGCAACATGTAGCCAGACGGATATGGGAGGTGATGGGCTCTTGGTATAGGGGGGTTGCGTTGCACCCTTAGTGGACACTAATGGCATCCTTCTGATTACTCTCCCCCTCTTGCCTGACCTCGTCCTTCCTTTGATTCTTCCTCTGTCTATCTTGCTTCAACATTAACTATCCTTTTACCACCTGTTTACTGTGCTGATGGGTTTTCATAGATGTATCCCTGTGTATAGTCTTCAACCATTGTCTTCTGCCTAAAATGTATTTCACTGACTTAAAATGTAATGTAACACTTCCAAATCTTTAATGTTTGAATACTAAGATTGTACCACTACATACCTTTATTCATGTTGAAACTTGAATAAACTTTCTCTGTTAAAAAAAAAGATATTGGCCAAAATTCTTGCAACCTGACTTAATCCCATAATAGGAACTTTGATCCACAAAGACCAAACTGGATTTATCCCCTTCAGACAAGCTGGTGGCAATATTCGCCGAGCTACACTTCTGGCACAGAAAACAAAATAAGTGTAGCCTTAAAACAATCTTAAATGTCCAACATAGAGACAATGTAGTCCAAGAGCTGGTAAACCTCTAGGTACGAATTAAAAGAAAGTCCTCCATATTTGTATGACTTCTAATAAATGATGGTCCATAGAAGTTACGTGACTTCATGTGAGGAACAAATCATTGGGTGCATGACATCTGAAGTGAAGACAAAAAAACACACCACCACCGACAATAAGGAGGCTTACCGGATCTATTGGACCCAAAGAGACATACGCCTAGTTGGGTCAAAACAGGCTTAGGTGGTGAACGGCTGTAGGGGATCCAGAGGGGTTGTAAGGATGGAGGTCCTGGGATGAACCGTGGAATGGTATGTCCCTCAGGATGATGTTAGAAGACAGATGGCAATAGCAATAGGTGGAGAGGAAAAAGGAAAGGCCACATAGTGTAAATCCATAAAACAGGTACCAAATTTATTAAAAATGAGAGATACACTCACATGTAAATCTTTAAAATCAGCGCTGTGAACATATGGCGACAGTGGGGTCCTAACCGACGCGTTTCGTCCTCTTAGACGTCGTCTGCCACACACAGCCCGCTCTCGTCATATCCCTACCTGTTTTCTTTCGTTAGATATACGAAAAGCTTTTGACTCGCTGTCTTAGCCTTATCTACATACAATCCTCCAACATTGGGGATTCGGAATGTTTCTTGCGTTGGATTGATACTTTATATCAATACCCAAAAGCTTATATATCTTACTTATATATCTTACTCAGGATACCGTTCCGACCCCTTTAATATTGAGAGAAGTACCATACAGGGATGCCCATTATCCCCTCTCCTCTTTGCCCTAGCCATCGAACTCCTAGCACAACCCATTCGATTGAACCCAAATATTTCTTACTTCGCCCCTGTTATCAGCACCACCTCTCATGGACAGTCTCTCCAAATTAGGACAATTATCAGGCCTAACGATAAATTTCCACAAATCCACAGCTCTAAACATCTCTTTATCACCTAGTCTCCAAACTCAACTACATAATTCTCTCCCATTTATCTGGTCAACTTCACACATTTCCTATCTAGGCATTAATTTTACAGAAAATCCATCTGACCGCTACACAGTCAACTACCCACCTATGCTTACACAACTTACTCCTAGCAAATTGGTCTTCTCTACCATTGGCATGGATGGGTAGAATAACAGTGATCCAAATGTCTATCCTCCCTAAACTTTTATACCTCTTTAGAGTACTATCCATAATGATCCCTTCACATTTTCTATGTATTTTACAACAACAAAACCATTTAATTCATTTGGGGCAAACTCAAACCTCGTTTACCTAAATTAACTTTAAATTCCCCCCGTATTAGAGGCGGTCTTAATGTGCCAGATTTCACCAAATATTACTACGCTGCATAATTAGCACAATTACCCAAATATCTCACTACGAAGGAAACTATATTATGGGTATCATTGGAGTCAATTGACTGTGATCCTCTTTCTATCACAAATTTACTATGGTTAACACATTGGAAAAAAATCACTAATCCTATTATCAAACACAGCCTTTCCATTTGGGATGGATTGAAAACCAGATTTGGACTCCTATCCAAACAAAATCCCCTCCTCTCCTTTTTATGTAACCCTTCCTTCTACCCAGCCTGGTCCTTCCCAATTTTTTTTTCAGCATGGTCAGATGAAGGTTTGATTAGAGTTCATAATTTTTTTAAATCCCAAAGTATTATACCTTTTCCAGACTTATCCAAAACATATTCTCTTCCATCCACAGAAACCTTTTCGATATCTCCAAATTAAATTTTTTGGAACACAACAAACCCACTGACATGCAAACCCCTAATTCATGGTCTTTGAAAATGCTTGTAAATCTGACCCCCACAGACGTGGACTTATTTCTGCCATTTATGAACAATTACTCTCTTATGTAACCTCTTCTCCTCCAACCTACACAACCAAATGGGAAACTGATCTTCATCTTCATCCAAACGAACTAGACTGGACTCTGGCAAACAACTAACTCAGCCACACCAAATATAGTGGCTCTCAAAACAAATTATAAGGTACTAACTAGATAGTATCTGGTCCCATCCAGAATATCGAAATTTTCCCCCTCAATATCCCTCTCACTGTTTTCGAGGCTGTAGTACCCTGGGTTCACATGTACATATCTGGTGGGAATGTCCTAGTACGCTCCTTTTGGTCAGAAATCTTCAAAATTCTTTCTACCTAGTTCAACATAACCCTAACACCCGATCCCTCAGTAGCACTTCTGAACAATAAACCACAAATCATAACACACTGTCAATTCAAATTACTACTTTTCATAACTACGGCAGTTAAACAAACTATAGCAAAAACGTGGAAATTGAACTCGCTTTGCATAGTGTCAGTCAAACAAAGAGTTACACAATCCATGATCCATGCAAAAACTGAAGCAATCCTGCTAGACAAAGTTTCTAATTGTGAATCCTTATGGAGACCTTGGATTAAATATTACTTACCCCCTGGTCTGGACTGTTCACTAATTCTCCCCTGAGATTATATGATATCCACCCCGCTACTATGATTACATTCACCTGATTCTCTAAACCATTGGTCCCTCTGGACATTTCCTTCCTTCTCCCTCCCATGCTTTATCCCCCCCACTTGGTTTATTACTTTTATTTACCTGATATACTAACTGTGATAGAAGATGTTAGGAATGGTTGGGATTCTTGACTTGCACACCAGATAAAGCCAAACCAAAAGAAGGAACTTGGCCCTCTTTAAGCCTAATTTATTCCCCCAGCTATTCTAAAACGCATTAACTTTATATTTCTTTATAGGCTCACTCACCTCTATTCTCTTCATAGATGACATGATTATATTATCTCAATCAACTTTAATTCACCAGACATGTATTCATACAAAATAGTTATATATATTGGTTGACAAAAACAAATGTTACATAAAATAAAAATACAGATTGTGCCACATAAAGGTATGAATATCAATTGAAACACCCACTAATGGGAGGGTTGTACTTTTTAAATGGCACAGAAATAATAAACTTCCCTGTAGAATCAATAACCTTGTAAAAATGACAATTAGACAGAACATCTGTATTTCATAATTTCTGTTACTATAATGCAGGTAAGTAAGTGGTTAACAACGTGAAATAAAAATTAGACGTTTGTTATGTCAATAGGATGGATACTATAAAATGAAATATTGAAAATTTGAAGCTTAGAGAAAAATCTACAAGGCGGTTACTGATTTGAGGGAAATAGTTATCCAACTGTATAATAATCAATACGTAAATATTTAAGATAACACAAATGAATATAAGGTAATAATCAACACAACATATGTAACCGTTCCAAAATGGCTCCTGGTCTGAATTGCTGGTTACCAGAGTTTTTAGAATGGCTGCGGTGGCTTTAAAGATGGCTACTCTTTAAGAGGAATTACTTCTTGCGACCGCCGAGTTTCAAAGCATAAAGTGTCCAGGAATCTTCATCAATGTAGAGGTATGAGTTGATGAATGGAGTGTGTGTGTCTGCATGTCTGATTTAGTCGCTCCATGGCATCTATCCTGATCCTAAATACCATCTCGGATGATAGGCTCATAACATTTATAATAAGCCTAGCCCAGAAGGTGTAACTTCTTTTCCATTGGTTGAAAGATCTATTTAGTATCTTACTGTAGATTCAGGAAATATCTCTTTCAACCCCCAGACATGTCTAAGGGCAGAAATATTTGTTCTGAAGTAATATGTTCAATTTGTATAATATGTATCTGTTGTAAGGGTGTCCCTTTTCTCATGCTGCAGGCGTGGCCATCTGATATTTTTAATATATATCTATATGGTTTATGAGGTCTGGTAACCCCGTTTAAATGATTTTGCATTCCGAATACAGCAAATTATACTGTAGAGGAACAAATGTTTACATATATATATATATATATATATATATATATATATTATGATTAACTACACATCTAGGTAAAAGCAGGAAGCTCTATGGGTATATAGATAGGTATGTAGTTATAATAGATATCTCTAAATACAATAATCTGTATATTTAAACCATTTCTCCATCTGTGATATTTCTAAATCAGATTAATACATATACCTACGATATTATTATTACATCAGCAAACAAGAAAAATCATGACTTTCCTCTAATTCACGAGCTATAATACATAAAGTTATAATCTTATACTCATACAATGTTAGATATCCGCATTGATGGTACGATTTTCAATAACGATTGCCCTAGACATATAACCAAAATGTAATAATTCCTTTTAGGCATATTAGGCACATTATGATATTCATTATAGAATGACCATAGATTATAGGTGATATATTTGGATTCCTACATGGTTTAAGATTTTAAGTAGACAAACCGATATCTATTAACTCTTGTCTAATTTACAATTCTTAGAAGTGTCCAGCTGGGTAAACATCCCCCACAATTTTCTTGTAAGGCTTTGTTTGATAATGGCTTGTCTCACCTGGGAAAACAATGGCGTTTGCTGGGTTTCCCAAGCCTTGTTACTTCAAAGCTTCTCAAATAAATCCTGTTTAAAGATCATAAAATATACTTTTTTTACATATTACATTGATCAGACAACCTATTTACAGATCTCTAACTGAGTGATAAGGATGCAGTATGTTCTACTTTGAAAAAAAATATCATGTGACTGCCCTGGGCTTCATCTCTGTTTTGAGGCATTTGCACCCTCTCCATTTGAAATTTATGAAATATGTTTATTTCTTAATCATAGTTCCAACAATTTGAAACAGATCTTAGCAATGACCTTAGCAATTCCAACCCATATGAGTGATCTTATGCAGACAGGGCCGCCATCAGGGGGGTACAGCCCATACAAGTGTAAGGGGCCAGAGCGACCCGAGGGACCCGGTCCATCAAGACACTTGGACTCCAAGTTGGCACCTCCCCTTTGTTCTTTTCCTCACCCTACACTAGTCCTGACTCCCGTTGGTGCTGCCCACTTCACTAGCTTCTGACTCCCAGGCAGTGGCGTTGCATGCAGGGGCGGACGGGGGGTTGTTAGCCGGTGCGCTCGAGCAGCGCAGAAATGAGTGTCCCCCCAGAATTCCGTGGTTCCATCCACCTGCTCCTCGTCTCCCCCTCCTTTGATGGCCGCTAAGCCGCTCCGTCTTCCTGACCATCCCCGGCCTCAGTGTGTGGTGACAGGCAGCTCGGGAGGTGCGGCTTTCCTGGAAGGAAACACTGCTCTGTCCCCTCCAGCATGCCTGAGTTTCACACACACATCCCTTCTCCTGACCCACTCTCTCTGCTCATGTGCTGCTGCATCTGTAAAGGAGATGTGGGGGCGGGAAGATTAAGGAGCCGACAGCCACGTTGAGAGAAACCGCTGACTGAGAGCCCCCAGGGACCTTCCAAGTAAGTAAGCACTGTGACCAGACCCTGCCCTCTCTCTCTCCCTGACCCCCCTGCTTTCTCTCTGACCCTAGTGCTTTCTCCCTGACCACCCTGCTCTCTCCCTGACCCCCTCTCTCTCCCTGAACCCCCCTCTCTCTCCCTGAACCCCCTCTCTCTCCCTGCCCCCCCTGCTTTCTCCCTGACCCTCCTGCTTTCTCCCTGACCCCCTGCTTTCTCCCTGGCCCCCTGCTCTCTCTCTCTGACCCCCTTCTCTCTCCCTGAACCCCCTTCTCTCTCCCTGAACCTCCCTCTCTCTCCCTGAACCTCCCTCTCTCTCCCAGAACCCCCTCCTCTCTCCCTGCCCCCCCTCTCTCTCCCTGAACCTCCCTCTCTCTCCCTGAACCTCCCTCTCTCTCCCAGAACCCCCTTCTCTCTCCCTGACCCCCTCTCTCTCCCTGACCCCCTCTCTCTCCTTGAACCCCCCTCTCTCCCTGACCTCCCTGCTCTCATCCTGACCCTCCTCTCTCTACTTCACCCCCTTTCTCTCTCTGACCACCCTTCTCTCTCCCCCTCTCTCTCTCTCTCCCTAACCACCCCTCTCTCTCCCTGAACACCCCTCTCTCCCTGACCCCTCTCTCTCCCTGACCCCCTCTCTCCCTCCCTGGCCCTCTTCTCTCCCTCTGACCTCTCTCTCCCTCTGACCTCTCTCTCCCTGACCCCCTACTCTCTTCCTGCCCTCCCTCCCTCTCTCTCCCTTTCTCTCCCTCTCTCCCTCCCTCTCCCCCTCTCTCTCTCTCTCCCTGCCCCCCTTTCTCTCCCTCTCTCTCTCTCTGCCCCCTTTCTCTCTCCCTCTCTCTCCCTTTCTCTCCCTCTCTCCCTCCCTCTCCCTCCTCTCTCTCTCTCTCTCTCTCTCTCTCTCTCTCCCTGCCCCCCTTTCTCTCTCTCTCTCTCTCTGACCTCCTCTCTCTCTCTCTCTGCCCCCTCTCTCTCTCTCCCTCCCTCCATCCCCTCTCTCCCTGCTAGTACTTTATTAACTTTATCCACTTAAAGCAGTATTAAACCCCAAAAAGTAAACATTTATTATATAGCAGCTTATGAAAATTCTTATATGTGATGGCCGCATTAGTTATCTTTTTTAGGTTTTCTTTCTTTTATTTTCACCTGGTGATCCTGCTAGCAATCTACTCTTTTTTAAAAGAACAAGCTTTCTTGGAAATAAACCATTTAACACTGGCAGAGGTGCTTACAATTATCAGTTTCCATTTGTTCACCTTTATCCCAAAAGGAGAAAAAAAATGTTTGCTCTAACTGATTATAAAGTGTGAGTTGGAGTTTGGCTTCATTTGTTTAGTTTACCTAAATCTGCTAGTCCATCTAACACTCCCTTCCCCCTGCCCCTCAGACTGCTGTCCAAAGGTGTCTCTGTTGCTCCTTCATCCAGAGTGGTGGTACTTTAATACAGGAAGTGTGTTAATGACCAGATCATCAGGGGAAAACAGAAAATAAAAAGCCTAAGAAAAAAGAAAAAAGAATACAGCCACCACATCTAAGTATTGGTAAGCTGTAAATTGTATTCCTCTCCATTCACAGCGGATTTGGTGGGATGGCCAGTGGGTGGATCCTGGGGAATGTTGGTGGTCAGGCCCGGGGGGGCCAGTCCTAAAGCTGTGTAAAGAGCCCCAAAATTTCTAATGGCTACATTGTATGCAGAGATGGATTAAAGGATAAGTTTACCTTTGGAACATGTTACATGTTCCCCTGTATTTAGAGTGGATCACGTAACATCCCTCTCTGTAAGAGCAGGTGGGGGATCTTTCCCCACACCCACAGTCAGAATTTAAAAACAGCGCGGCTGTGCAGGGCTCCGCCCACATGGCCATGTCTTTAATTCGCAGAGTTCTGTGAACGAAGGAACTTCAAGTAACTTCGGACTCAATGAACTACAAGGGCACTGGTGAGCATTCTCATAGTCCATTGGCTCTTCCTGCCATTCAGTAACTACCTGCCTGTATTTTAGGTATGGGCAGACAGTGTACTGAGGGTCTGCAGGATCCTGGCATCGCACTGGTGCAATAAAAATAATAAATGCACATTTTTTTTTGTTTGTTTTTTTTTGTTTTTCTTTAAAAAGTGAACTTAACGTTTCAGGCAGAATGAGTTACTAAGGAAATTAGCAGCTATGGTCTACCCATCCCTTTGATTGACATTGATAAGGATTACATTAGGCACAGAGAAACCACCTCATTTGTCTGGTACAGGCATGGCCCAATCAGACACCAACTGCCTGCAAGTACATTGTCCCTTTTGAAGTGACAGGCAGGCACACAAATTTGACCAATTACATTATTTTTCTAGTTTTTCAAAATAAAGGGTGTAGCCAAGTGGCGTCGCTAGGGGGTGGCTACTGGGGCCATAACCCCGAATCTGGGGCCCAGAGTCTCTAGGGCAGGGTTGGCAAGCCCCTGCAGAGCGATCCTGGAAAATCATCTCCCCCACACAAGAGCCAGTCTAATATTCAGCAGCTGTATAAGGAAAGCTGTGCAAATGGTTCCTGCATACTTCTCTTCTTGCCTGCATTGGCAGTATCCATCTGTGAGGGAGTTGGATTCCCTGGGGTCAGACAGCACAGTAGTAAGTGGCAGCAGCAGTTTTTTATCAGCTGGTTCATGACCAGTCTTCTGTATCCTGAGTGTGCACCTGTTGTCTCTGAGCACTCCTCTACCTAAGTAGCCACACGAATAGCTGAAGAAGACCATGTTGGCTGTGGATGGGGTTTTTAACAGGTTGGTTGTGTAAGCAGGGGGGAGGGCTGTTGTGCGGTATTTTCCTGCCTCTGCCTAATGCAGCTCAAAGTGCACACAGAGAGGGGTGAGGTCCACTCCCCCACTGCTTGCAGAGAACATACCGGCCAGGCTGAGTGGACAAGTGACAGATAAGTGTGTGTTATCTCTCCCCCTCGGCTGAAAGACATGAGAGCAGAGCACCTGGAACTGCACGCAGGAGTTCTGGATGCCTTTGCACTGCAGATGGTCACTTTACTCTTGGATACATTGCCCGTTCCCAGTCACAACGCTCTGCATCCCTAACAAGTTTCCTGATGGAATGCTCCCCTGGGATGAGGTCAGCAGAGAGACACAGACAGTGCCTGAGCAGAAAGGAATGCTCAGGTCCAGCACAAGGGGAGAGGGAGGGGGGATCGGGGTTGTGGCAGCCTGGCAGTGAACTCCTACAGTGAACAGTAAAGTTGGGACAGAAGTGACAGCAGCAAACAGAAGAGAGCTTGGGGGAGCAGGCTCTGCTGTATTCTCCCTCCTCACTCTTGTCAGAACAGTGCTGTATTATACATTCATAGTTGCCAACATTGCAAAAAAAAAAACGTGGGACACTTTTTTGGCTGTAGGCGGAGCCGTATAATAATTAGGGGGTGGGGCATGCGTTTGTAGGCGTGGCTTAGCAATAAAAAATAAAACTGCGGAGCGGCGAAAAATGGGCATGGTTTACGCGAAATGGTGGGAGTGGCTTAAATGGGCGTGGCTCAAAGGGGGTGTTGTTAAAGTCTGAGATGAATAAGGGATGGAGATGGAAAGGGGGATAGAGGAATGAAGGGACAGCAGCTCCAGATCCTACACAACAATAGAAATATGTGTATTCTAGAAACTTTAACAATCAGCAGATAAAGATACTCCAAACACCTGGTGTTAGTGCTTCAATCATCCCGGCACCATGATTGTTATGGTGTCAGGATGATTGAAGCGCATTATTTCTATTATAAAATAAAAATATGTGGCGCTATTCCATCAATCAGTAACAATACAAAAGTGTGATGAAGTAGGCAGAATATACACCACCTCATGTGGTAATATGCCAAGCACAAGTGACTAATGGCCACGAATTGATGCCACCATACAAGAATAGAAGCGGATGCAATTCTGCGATAAGAAACATAAAATAAAAAATAATAAAAGCAATTAAATAGAAAGTGACACAGTGCTAAATGAGATAAACAATCACCCCTCAATAGGTGAAAAAATAATTGCGGACCTGAAAAAAAGACTTCCCAAGTGAATGCTCACAACCAAAATTCATATATGAAGTGGAAGCAATTAAATGCAAAGTGACTCAGTGCTTGATGAAATAAAACGATCACCCCTCGTTAGGTGAAACAATATATATCTGTGAATAAGGAAAAAATGCCTTCCCAAATAAATTGCTCACAACCAAAGTTCATAAACAAGTGATACCGGTGACTCAAAATTAATCTCTAGAAATCAATAATAATGCTAATAAAGAATGAATACTGATGATAAAAAATAATAAATAATAGATAATAAATAAAGTCGCTTCTACGTGAGCTGAAAAAATATTAGGCAGTGATAAAGTGACAATAGTGCAAAATAAATTATTGAGATCAGCACCAACTATGTGCATAGATTGCAAAATAGTAAAAATTATTGACCAAATTAAATAATGAAATCATGCCATAATAATTAATAAATGCAGTAATAAAGTAATGAAATAATTAATAATGATGGGACAGCTAATCCCACAATAGAGATGCTGTCCCAGACAGTGACAATAGTGCAATAATGTCCATACAAAAGTGCAGTAGTGATGAGTGATTTCCACAGAAAGTCTTTAGACACAGTGCAAAAAATGTGCAGTGACTGGTGATTTTTCTTCTATGCACGTTCTAGTGCATCTCCCATGTGTTTCCCCCAGCCTCTCACCTCCAACAACGGCCCCCAATGGGCCTAGTAGAGCGGGTGAATAATTCTAGGAGAGGATGTATTTCCTGCAGCGTGTCTTTAAACATCCAGTAGGTTTGTCTCTCTGCAACTCATCCCACAGCTCTCAGCACTCTCAGCGGTCCCAGCAGTTTTTAAGAGCAAAGAAAAGATCTCATGGTGTAGTATTTAGAAGCTCATTTATTAAAAAAACATAGTAACTTACATTGAGATAAACAGCAAACAGTAACTGTGAGGGAAGCTTCCGGGTTCGGCCGTCCCCGAGAAGCGTCGGCACCTGACTCCTCCTACCCTGACGCGTTGCGTCACAGCACGTGACTTTATCCCTTTGATAAAGTCACGTGCTGTGACGCAACGCGTCAGGGTAGGAGGAGTCAGGTGCCGACGCTTCTCGGGGACGGCCGAACCCGGAAGCTTCCCTCACAGTTACTGTTTGCTGTTTATCTCAATGTAAGTTACTATGTTTTTTTAATAAATGAGCTTCTAAATACTACACCATGAGATCTTTTCTTTGCTCTTAAAAACTGCTGGGACCGCTGAGAGTGCTGAGAGCTGTGGGATGAGTTGCAGAGAGACAAACCTACTGGATGTTTAAAGACACGCTGCAGGAAATACATCCTCTCCTAGAATTATTCACCCGCTCTACTAGGCCCATTGGGGGCCGTTGTTGGAGGTGAGAGGCTGGGGGAAACACATGGGAGATGCACTAGAACGTGCATAGAAGAAAAATCACCAGTCACTGCACATTTTTTGCACTGTGTCTAAAGACTTTCTGTGGAAATCACTCATCACTACTGCACTTTTGTATGGACATTATTGCACTATTGTCACTGTCTGGGACAGCATCTCTATTGTGGGATTAGCTGTCCCATCATTATTAATTATTTCATTACTTTATTACTGCATTTATTAATTATTATGGCATGATTTCATTATTTAATTTGGTCAATAATTTTTACTATTTTGCAATCTATGCACATAGTTGGTGCTGATCTCAATAATTTATTTTGCACTATTGTCACTTTATCACTGCCTAATATTTTTTCAGCTCACGTAGAAGCGACTTTATTTATTATCTATTATTTATTATTTTTTATCATCAGTATTCATTCTTTATTAGCATTATTATTGATTTCTAGAGATTAATTTTGAGTCACCGGTATCACTTGTTTATGAACTTTGGTTGTGAGCAATTTATTTGGGAAGGCATTTTTTCCTTATTCACAGATATATATTGTTTCACCTAACGAGGGGTGATCGTTTTATTTCATCAAGCACTGAGTCACTTTGCATTTAATTGCTTCCACTTCATATATGAATTTTGGTTGTGAGCATTCACTTGGGAAGTCTTTTTTTCAGGTCCGCAATTATTTTTTCACCTATTGAGGGGTGATTGTTTATCTCATTTAGCACTGTGTCACTTTCTATTTAATTGCTTTTATTATTTTTTATTTTATGTTTCTTATCGCAGAATTGCATCCGCTTCTATTCTTGTATGGTGGCATCAATTCGTGGCCATTAGTCACTTGTGCTTGGCATATTACCACATGAGGTGGTGTATATTCTGCCTACTTCATCACACTTTTGTATTGTTACTGATTGATGGAATAGCGCCACATATTTTTATTTTATAGTTGTTTTTTGGGGAACTGAGTGAACCTATCTATGTGAGCGGCTCTCCATCGGGTATTTTACCGTCAGTCTTACTAATCCTTTACTCATATTGTGGTTTTGCGCACTGGCTCTCTCATATGCATTATTTCTATTATTACATTGTAATATAAAATTAAATCATTCAACTCAC
Organism: Aquarana catesbeiana; assembly: GCF_042186555.1. Lineage (NCBI taxonomy): Eukaryota > Metazoa > Chordata > Amphibia > Anura > Ranidae > Aquarana > Aquarana catesbeiana. The sequence goes on along the minus strand of NC_133330.1, from coordinate 196,761,912 downwards.
CATAATGCCGAATCAGTGGGATCCCTGAGCTTGTCACCTGCCACGTCGCCTGTCACCAGCAGAGTCCATCCTTGAATCAGGTGCCACCAGCAGAGTCCGTCCTTGCATCAGGTGCCCCCAGCAGAGTCTGTCCTTGCATCAGGTGTCCCCAGCAGAGTCTATCCTTGCATCAGGTGTCCCAAGCAGAGTCTGTCCTCGTATCAGGTGCCCCCGGCAGAGTCCCTCCTTGCATCAGGTGCCCTCAGCAGAGTCTGTCCTTGAATCAGGTGCCCCCAGCAGAGTCAGTATAGACCCCCTCAGTGCAGACCCCCCTCCATCAGTGCAGACCCCCCACAGCGCAGACCCCCCACAGCGCAGACCCCCTCAGTGCAGACCCCCCTCCATCAATGCAGACCCCCCCTCAGTGCAGACCCCCCTCCATCAGTGCAGACCCCCTCAGTGCAGACCCCCCTCCATCAATGCAGACCCCCTCAGAGCAGACCCCCCTCCATCAGTACAGACCCCCCTCCATCAGTGCAGACCCCCCTCCATCAGTGCAGCCCCCCTCCATCAGTGCAGACCCCCTCAGAGCAGACCCCCCTCCATCAGTGCAGACCCCATCAGAGCAGACCCCCCTCCATCAGTGCAGACCCCCTCAGAGCAGACCCCCCTCCATCAGTGCAGACCCCCTCCATCAGTGCAGAGGGGAGGGGCTGATCCGTGCGAGATGAGAAGCCGATTCATTGGCTGCATGGATCGAGCCCCCTTCCTCTCTCCACTGAACACAAGGGGGGGGCGACACCGGCGACCATTTTCCTGAAGCCAGCTTCCAAAAAATGTAAATTGCAAACATTCCCGATTTTTCCCTGGGCAAATCCCGATTCGGGACAGCCTCCGATTGGGACCAGGGTCCCAAAATCGGGATTGTCCCAGGAAAATCGGGACTGTTGGCAACTATGTACATTACTGTGCCTTGCAATGTGCCCTGCACTGCACCCACCTACCTGCCCTGCACTGCACCCACCTGTCTGCCCTGAACTGCACCCACTTGCCCACCCTGCACTGCACCCATCTGCCTGCCCTACACTGCACCCACCTGCCCACCCTGCACTGCGTCCACCTGCCTGCCCTGCACTGCACCCACCTGCCCACCCTGCACTGCACCCACTTTCCCACCCTGCACTGCACCCACCTGCCTGCCCTGCACTGCCCCCACCTGCTCACCCTGTACTGCACGCACCTGCCCACCCTGCACTGTGTCCACCTGCCCGCCCTGCACTGCACCCACATGCCCACACTGCACTGAACCCACCTGCCCACCCTGCACTGCACCCACTTGCCCACCCTGCACTGCCCCCACCTGCTCACCCTGCACTGCACGCACCTGTCCACCCTGCACTGTGTCCACCTGCCCGCCCTGCACTGCACCCACCTGCTCACACTGCACTGAACCCACCTGCCCACCCTGCATTGCGTCCACCTTCCCGCCTTGCACTGCGTCCACCTGCCCACCCTGCACTGTACACTCCTGCCCACCCTGCACTATACTCTCCTGTCCACCCTGTACTGTACACTGCTGCCTGCCCTGCATTGTACCCTCCTGCCCACCCTGTACTGTATACTTCTGCCCACTCTTTACTGTCCACACCTGCCCACAATGTATTGGGTTTGTGAGAAATGCATGATATCTGGCTTTGTGAGCAATGCTTAACTTGCCTACAGGGCACTTACACCCCCTTCCTGCCCAGACCAATTTTCAGCTTTCAGCGCTGTCACACTTTGAATGATAATTGCTTGGTCATGCTACACTGTACCCAGATGCAATTTTTGTAATTTTTTTCACACAAATAGAGCTTTCTTTTGGTGGTATTTAATCACTGCTGGGTTTTTTATTTTTTTTTTAAAAAAGACCAAAAATATTGAAAAAACATTTCTTTTTACTTAGTTTCTGTCAGTAAATTTTGTAACCAAGTCATTTTTCTCCTTCACTGATGTGCACTGATGAGGCAGCACTGATGGGCACTAATAGGCTGAACTGGTGGGCACTGATGAGGTTGCACTTATGGGCACTGATGAGGCGGCACTTATGGGCACTGATTAGGTGGCACTGATGAGGAGGCACTAATATGCCGCAGTTATGGGCACTGATATGTGGCACTGATGAGTACCGATAGGCAGCACTGATGGGCACTAAATGGTGGCACTGATTGGCACTGATAGGCAGCACTGGTGGGCACCGATAGGTGCACTGGTGGGCACTGATAGATGGCATGGATAGGTAGTACTGATGGGCACTAATGGGCATTGATGGACAGCAGTGATGGGCATTGATGGACAGTGCTGACAGGCGGCACTGATAGCAAGCGCTGACTGGCATCACTAATGGGCACTGATTGGTGGCATTTGTGGGCAGTGGTGGGCACTAATTGCTGGCACTGGTGGGCACTGATCGCTGGCACTGGTGGGCAATGGTGGGCACTGATTGGTGACACTGTTGGCGCTATATTGTAATCAGGGCACTGATAATCAGTGCCCTGATTACATGTGTAGATGTCCCCCTGAATGGCTCTCCCCACCGCACACTCTGTCAATGTGAGGCGAGGAGCCTGTTTACATGTGACCGGCTGTGATTGGACATTGGCCGATCACATGGTTAAAGAGCCACGGACACTGTTCTTTACAGAGATCGGGTCACGCTGTGTCCTAGCAACATTGTGGGCATGTGAAAGCAGCCATTCTGGGACGGCGTCATCTGACGGCGTCCCAGAACGAGAGCCGCACCGCCCTGCCATCATTTGATGGTGGGCGGGCGGCAACTAGTTAATAACTGTCTTTTTAAGTACTGCAAAGCCAGTTATAAAGCATTTTTCACAAAGACAGTTATAAAGTATTGCTCACAAAGACAGATATAATGCATTTCTTACAAAGTCAGTTATAAAAGAGTATTACTTTACTGTATATCTGGCTTTAAGAGCAGTGCTTTATACCTTGCTTTGTGAGAAATGCTTTACAACTGTCTTTTTAAAAGAGAAGTATGGACTTCTGTTATTTTTCAGAATCATACTTACCTCGATGGATGCTGCATCTGTCCCCCGTCTACTCTACACTGAGAACCGAGAGATTGAACATCGCCGATCACTCGGTTCTCACAGCTCCCCAAGCAGAGAGCTGGTGACTGTCAGTCACCAGCTCTCTGCTCTGCTTCCTCCTTGCTCACTGGAGCACTGGGCTGTGATCCATAGGGGAAGCCCAGCCAAACGAGAGGCTGCATTCCTGGGCACAGTTGAGGCTGCATAGATGGGCACAGCTGAGCCCTGCATTCTTTATGTAGCGCACTCCTGAGCCCTGGGGCTCTCTGGGGACCGTGATGTAAAGGGAAGGCTCTCTGGGGACCCTGATGTAAGGAAGGGGCTCTCTGGGGACCCTGATGTAAGGGGGGCACTCTGGGGACCCTGATGGTAAGGGGGGGCTCTCTGAAGACCCTGATGTAAGGGGGTTCTCTGGGGACCCTGATGTAAGGGGGTTGCTCTGGGAACCCTTATGTAATGAGGGGGCTCTGGGGACCCTAATGTAAGTGGGGGGGCTCTCTGGGGACCCTGATGTAAGGGGGATCCGCACTCAGATATGTGACGATATTTTATATAAAAAAAAAAAAATATATATATATATATATATATACACACACACATGTACAGTATATTATATACATGTGTATGCCCGCCCAAACGTATGACTTTCTTTACTTCGCTGCTATGGGCTAGATCTAGTAACGCCCCTGGTGCCCCATGGGCATCCACTAAATCCTAAGCTCCTGTCTAGATTGCTATTTAGATGATCTGGCTCCATTCTGCTGATATCTCTGCTAGAATTGTACTTGTAAAGCCCAGTACACATGGGCTGAATGTCGGGCTGCATTGGCTGGTTCAACAGAAATCAGCCGACATTCAGCCCGTGTGTGTGCTGCAGCCGGTCGTATGTCGAAGGGGCATGACCAAATCAGCAGTCTCAGCCAAGGGCTGAGAGCCCTGTCCAAAGTGTACTGGCAGGGGGGGGGGCTGTCCTCCTGTCAGAACACAATAGAATAGCTGGGGAGAATGCTGTACTAACATCAGATTGTTAGTACAGCAGCTCTGACCTGGGTTGCTAGTTTTTTTTTTTAAATAACCCGCTAGCAGTGTGTCCTAGGCTTAATGCTGTAAAAAAAAAATCAGCACCGTGGACAGTGGATATTGTTCCTCCTCCTATACATTTTAAAGATAGTATTTACCTAAAACATATAGTAAAAGAGCACATGGTATAACTCATTTCCCATTTATATGCAAAAAACATTTGTAAAAGCTGGCTATACACTAGTAGAGTTTTGAACAAATGTTCATAGAACAAAATGTGTCCAAAAATTTTCAGTACATGCAATGGCTTTGCAAAAGGTTTTTCAAAATACTTCAAAATTTGAATTTAACATTCAATTTTGGAACAAATGAAAACCACATACACTGTTAGAAATTTGTTCGATCAAGAAAAATTTTCAATCTGCTCCTTCAAATTTTCTCGTCACTGAGGTTTAAAACAAATATTGATTTGACCCCACTAAAGATTTGAAAATTGACCTTTCCTTTCAAAAGAAATTCTACTTGTATATAGCCAGCTGTTCAATCGTTCGCCGAATTACAAACGATATGGGCCATTCGTGCCAAATTCGAGTGGCGCGTCACGGCCCATAATTCACGGCGGCATCGCAGTGCATTGCTGGCTGATGATTGGCCAAGCATGCATTATAACCCGCATGCTTGGCCAATCAAAGCGCCGTCTGAACAGAGAGCCGAAATTGGCCAAAGCCAAGGAGGCTTTGGCCAATTATGGCTCAGGGGTTTAGTACACGCCCCACACTATATAAGACCGCCTGCACGGCGGCCCTGTGTAGTGTGTTCCGGCGTTCAGATAGAGAGAGAGAGACAGTGTCATTTCATTTAAGTTAGAGTAGGTAGGTCGAGTCATTTGATAATAAATAAATAAATGTAGCGCTATGTGTAAAATTATAAATATAAAGTGCAAATCTCTAAAATAAATAAATCCTACATATAAATGAATAGTCCATGAAATGAAAAAATGAAGAAATAAAACATGAAACATTTTATTTACTATCCATTTTGAAACTAGTGAGGTTGAGTCAGTTAGCTGCAGTTACAGTGTATTGTGTATATATATATATGCATCCCAGGTGTTGTGTGTGTATATATATGTACCCTGTACAGTCTGACCTACAGTATTGCAACCTGTAGCCAGGTGCTTGTGTAGGCTCATTGAAGTATTTCCATATACTGTACTGTGTACCCCGCACAGTCTGACCTACAGTATAGCAACCTGTAGCCAGGTGCTTGTGTAGGCTCATTGAAGTATTTCCATCTACTGTACTGTGTACCCTGCACAGTCTGACCTACCGTATAGCAACCTGTAGCCAGGTGCTTGTGTAGGCTCATTGAAGTATTTCCATCTACTGTACTGTGTACCCTGCACAGTCTGACCTACAATATAGCAACCTGCAGCCAGTTGCTTGTGTAGGCTCATTGAAGTATTTCCATCTACTGTACTGTGTACCCTGCACAGTCTGACCTACAGTATAGCAACCTGCAGCCAGTTGCTTGTGTAGGCTCATTGAAGTATTTCCATCTACTGTACTGTGTACCCTGGACAGTCTGACCTACCGTATAGCAACCTGTAGCCAGGTGCTTGTGTAGGCTCATTGAAGTATTTCCGTCTACTGTACTGTGTACCCTGCACAGTCTGACCTACAGTATAGCAACCTGTAGCCATGTGCTTGTGTAGGCTCATTGAAGTATTTCCAGCTACTGTACTGTGTACCCTGCACAGTCTGACCTACAGTATAGCAACCTGCAGCCAGTTGCTTGTGTAGGCTCATTGAAGTATTTCCAGCTACTTTACTGTGTACCCTGCACAGTCTGGCCTACAGTATAGCAACCTGCAGCCAGTTGCTTGTGTAGGCTCATTGAAGTATTTCCATCTACTGTACTTCGTACCCTGTACAGTCTGACCTACAGTATAGCAACCTGTAGCCAGGTGCTTGTGTAGGCTCATTGAAGTATTTCCAGCTACTTTACTGTGTACCCTGTACAGTCTGACCTACAGTATAGCAACCTGTAGCCAGGTGCTTGTGTAGGCTCATTGAAGTATTTCCATCTACTGTACTGTGTACCCTGCACAGTCTGACCTACAGTATAGCAACCTGTAGCCAGGTGCTTGTGTAGGCTCATTGAAGTATTTCCAGCTACTTTACTGTGTACCCTGCACACTCTGACCTACAGTATAGCAACCTGCAGCCAGTTGCTTGTGTAGGCTCATTGAAGTATTTCCAGCTACTTTACTGTGTACTCTGCACAGTCTGACCTACAGTATAGCAGCCTGCAGCCAGTTGCTTGTGTAGGCTCATTGAAGTATTTCCATCTATTGTACTGTGTACCCTGCACAGTCTGACCTACAGTATAGCAACCTGCAGCCAGTTGCTTGTGTAGGCTCATTGAAGTATTTCCATCTACTGTACTGTGTACCCCACAGAGTCTGACCTACAGTATAGCAACCTGCAGCCAGTTGCTTGTGTAGGTCTCATTGAAGTATTTCCATCTACTGTACTGTGTACCCCGCACAGTCTGACCTACAGTATAGCTACCTGAAGACAAGTGCAGGGGTTATCATACTAATGATACTACAGGCAGGCAGTTGATTCTGCTAGCTGCAGTATAATCGGTGTGTGTGTATATATATATATATATATATATATATATATATATATATATATATTTATATATATATATATATATATATATATATATATATATATATATATATATATATATATATATATATATATATATCCCAGTTTTGTGCAGCTCACTGCAGGCCAATAGTATGTCTGGAAGGCCAACAAGGAGAGGCAGACAGTCACAAGCCAATAAAAGAGGGGAAGCAGGCTCTGTGTCTAGAGGCAACAGTGCTGGTTGTGTACACAGTGCACCCTCATCAGCACGTGGCCGTGGGACATGCTTGGCCTTTTTTCCGGCAGCTGGCCGTGTTGAGCCGCAACATGCGGAAGACTTGGTCGAGTGGATGAACAAGCCGTCCTCATCCTCCTCATCCTCTCTCATCCAGGCTCAGGGTACTTTGCCTGGCAAAGCAGCTGCCAACGCGGCCGCTTCCCTCTGCTCAATGGCATCAGTGACTTCTTCCCTAGCCCCACCATTTCCTCCTGAGGAGTCCCTTGTACTGTTTGACCACAGTGTTGGGTACATGCTCCAGGAGGATGCCTAGCGTTTAGAAGGCTCTGATGATGATACTGAGCCAGATGAAGGCACGGACATAGGGGGTGCCCAAGAAGGACAGCAATCTGGCAGTCATGTTCCCCCTGCTGCAGCATACTGCCAGGTTTGCTCCAGTGATGAGGAGGGAGGGGATGATGAGGTCACTGACTCAACGTGGGTGCCTGATAGGAGAGAGGAAGAGGAGGAGGAGGCACATTACCAACGAGGCAGGATGCCCTGCAGGGGCCAGTCTAAGGGCAGCACACTGAGTGCATCACACCTCAGAGCTCCGCATGTGCAGTGCGCTGCTGTCTCTGCGCATTATTCCAAAAGTTCTTTGGTGTGGGCCTTTTTTGAGACGAGTGCATCAGATGGCACCGCTGCTATTTGCAACATATGTCTCAAGCGTATCTCGCGTGGCCAAAACATCTCCCACTTGGGCACCACATGCTTGACCAGACATATGTTGACATATGTTGACCTGCCATGCAGTTCATTAGCAAGCGTACCTAAAAGACCCACACCAAAGAACAAAGAGGACCTCTCCTTGCTCCTCATCAGCTGGGATCTCCAACCCCTCTATACCTTCAGTCCTCTCTGAGACCTGCACTGAGAGGAATGAAGGTGTAGAATTAGGTGTGTCACAGCCAAGTACTTGCGGGCAACCTGCTATCGGTACACCAACGTCAGATTGTACCAGGCAAATTTCCCTGCCCCAGCTGCTGCACCACAAAAAGAAGTTCGCTCCCAGTCATCCACATGCCCAGCGGTTGAATGCTAGCTTGGCTAAATTGCTAGCACTTCAACTGCTACCTTTTCAGTGGGTAGACTTTGCCCCTTCCGTGAGTTTGTGGAATGTGCGGTTCCTCAGTGGCAGGTTCCCAAACGCCACTTTTTCTCACGGAAGACGATTCCGGCTCTCTACCGGCACGTGGAAGGCAATGTCTTGGCCTTGCTGGACAGGGCGGTCAGCGGTAAGGTGCATATTACTGCTGACTCATGGTCCAGCAGGCATGGACAGGGATGTTACCTAAGTTTCACAGCGCTTTGGGTGACTCTGCTGGCAGCTGGGAAGGATGCAGGACAAGGTGCAGTAGTGTTGGAGGTTGTTCCACCACCACGCCTACAAAATGCCACTACTGGTGATTCTGACAAACCTCTCTCCTCCACCCCCTCCTCTTCTTCCTCCATGGCCTTTTCCTGTGCTTTGTCCTCGGAACCAGCAGTGCTCCGTAGGCGTTCAAGGGGCTACGCAAGTACGCATGCCAAAAGATGCCATGCGGTGCTTGAGCTAGTGTGCTTGGGGGACAGGAGCCACACTGGGGCAGAGGTTCTGTCAGATCTGCAGGGGCAGGTTCAGAGGTGGTTGACGCCATGCCAACTTAAGGCAGGAATGGTGGTTTGCGACAATGGCACCAACCTCCTCTCCGCCCTCTGACAGGGACAAATGACCCATGTGCCCTGTTTGGCTCACGTCCTTAACTTGGTGGTGCAGCGGTTCTTGGGCATGTACCCGGGCTTACAGGATGTCCTGAGGCAGGCCAGGAAAGTCTGTGTGCATTTCCGCCGGTCATATAATGTCAGTGCTCTGCTGGCAGACCTCCAAAAGGAATTTAACCTGCCCAAGAACCGCCTAATCTGTGACATGCCCACCAGGTGGAACTCAACGTTGGCCATGCTGCAGCGGCTGCACATGCAGCAGAGGGCCATCAATGAGTACCTGTGCAACTATGGCACCAGGACAGGGTCAGGGGAGCTTGATTTTTTCTCCCCACGCCAGTGGGCCATGATCAGGGATGCATGCACTGTCCTGTCACCATTTGAGGAGGCCACGAGGATGGTGAGCAGTGACAGTGCATGCATCAGTGACACTGTCCACCTGTTGGAGCACACGCTGCGTGGAATAATGGACAGGGCACTTGAGGCAGAACAGAGGCAGGAAGAGGAGGACTTCCTTAGCTCTCAAGGCCCCCTTTATCCAGACAGTGTTCCTGCGTGCCCGCCGATCACACAGGAAGAGAAGGAGGAGGAGGAGGATTGTGTCAGCATGGAGGTGGAGCCTGGCACTCAGCATCAGCAGCAGTCTGGGATCATTTACAGTCCCAAGAAACCCATGGACTTGTACGTGGCTGGGAAGAGGTGGCTGCGGATTATGTCGTCCTTAGTGACCCAGAAGACTCCGGACCGAATGTCTCGGCAAACCTACGCTGCATGGCCTCCCTGATCCTGCAAAGCCTGTGGAAGGATCCTCGTATTCGTGGTATCAAGGAGAGGGATCAATACTGTCTGGCAACCCTCCTTGATCCACGTTACAAGGGTAAGGTTGTGAACCTTATCTTGCCATCGCAGAGGGAGCAAAGAATGAAACATCTTCGGGAGGCCTTGCAGAATGGTCTGTGCAACGCGTTCCCAGAGACTGGGAGGTTACAAACGCCTGTTTCTGGACAACATCTTGCTGAGGCTTCAGTCAGTCAAAGAAGGAGCGGTGGAGAAGGTGGCATCCTGACCGATGCGTTCAGACAATTTTTTAGTCCGTAGCCCCAAGGTATGATCGGTTCCAGCAACCATCGCCAGCATCTGTTTTACATGGTGCAGGAATACCTACGGGCAAGATCTGACTTGGACACCTTTCCCACCGAAAATCCTCTGGGCTACTGGGTCTTGAGGATGGATCACTGGCCAGAGCTTGCACAGTATGCAATTGAGCTACTGGCCTGTCCTGCATCCAGCGTTTTTTCGGAATGCACATTCAGTGCTGCTGGAGGCTTTGTAACCGATCACAGGGTGCGTCTGTCCACTGACTCGGTCGATCGACTGACCTTCATAAAAATGAATCAGTCTTGGATCACCACCAGCTACCAAGCACCTGATGCTGATGTAACCGAATAATTTTTTTAAAATGTCAGATCCCTTTAAAGACTGCCTATGCTGATGCTGAGTGACTATCCTGTTATGCTGAGTAATTATCCTCTTCCTCCTCAATGATCATGCTGATAGCTTGTAAGAACATTTTTGGTTCTGGGCGCCGCCACCAGTGGCTAAGGCCCAATTTTTCTGCCCCTGTTTAACAGGGGCGTGTAATTGCAATTTTTGATGCAATTCTTTGCAGCAGAGCTAGTTCCTGCGCTCCAACTAGAGTATCTGTGAGGGGTTGCAGTGTTGTGGCACCAGCACCAGTGCCTAAGGCCCAATTTTTCAGCCCCTGTTTAACAGGGGCGTGTAATTACAATTTTTGATGCAATTCTTTGCAGCAGGGCTAGTTCCTGCGCTCCAACTAGAGTATCTGTGAGGGGTTGCAGTGTTCTGGCACCAGCACCAGTGCCTAAGGCCCAATTTTTCTGCCCCTGTTCAATAGGGACATGTAATTACAATTCTTGATCTAATATTTCATAGCAGGGCCCTTTCCAGCTCCCACCAAGAGTAACTGTGAGGACTTACAGTGTTGTGGCACCAGCACCACCATCATCACCATAGGCCCAATGTTTATGCCCCTGTTCAACAGGGGCATGTAATTACAATTCTTGATCTAATATTTTACAGCAGGGCCCTGTGATGGCTTACAGTGTTGTGGCAACACTAACACCTAAGGCCCAAATTTCTGCAGAGTATAGAGGGCACGACCCTACTTTCAAACATCCAACTTACAAACGACTCCTACTTGCAAACGGAAGGAGACAACAGGAAGTGAGATGAAATCTACCCCTAGGAAGGAAAATTCTCTCCTGTAAGAGTTAATATGGGAAAAACGTTTCTCCTTTCCACTGATGCTTTATCACCAATCCTTGTTTCATTAAAAAACATTTGTCATTGGGACAAAAAGTGAGGTTAAATCTTCTAAAGAGGAGCACAGACAGCAAAACAAATGTCACAGGGGTGATAACCCTTCCCTATTTTTTACAAAAAGCTTAAAATAGATTTTTTGGCTGGAGCTAAACATGTTAAAAATGTACCAGTTCAAAATTACAAACAGATTCTACTTAACAACCAACCTACAGCCCCTGTCTTTTTTGCACCACTTGTATACTGCTGTTCAGAGTATATAGGGCCTGGTGGCCCCACGCCTTTCCTTTTTTTAATTTGGGTGTGGGGTTCCCCTTAATATCCATACAAGACCCAAAGGGCCTGGTAATGGACTGGGGGGTACCCATGCCATTTGTCTCACTGATTTTCATCCACATTGCCAGGACCTGACATTACATTAAAGCCGCAAGCAGTTTTAAATTACTTTTATTCCTTTAAAAATGTCATTTTGTGCAGGGACTGTTCTAAGCACGGGAAACACGTGCCACTTTCCAGGCATACTATAGACACCCCCTAGGTACGATATTTAAAGGAATATTTCACTTTTTTTTTTTTTTTTACTTTAAGCATCATTAATATCACTGCTCCCGAAAAAATGTCCGTTTTTAAAACTTTTTTTGCATTGATATATGTCCCCTGGGGCAGGACCCGGGTCCCCATTAGCCTTTAAAATTAGCACTTTTGATTTCGAATGTTCAAGTCCCATAGACATCAATGGGGTTCTAACGTTCGTGAGTATTTTTGGTCCGTTTGCAGGTTCTGGTGCGAACCGAACCGGGGGTTGTTCAGCTCATCCCTATTAAGGATAGATGAAGCAAGTGACAAAAAGGAAGAGATCTACTGACATTTTTTTTGCATGGAAAACATTACTTCATGAGCTCATTTAATATAACCCTCAATTAATAATGCACCATGGCTATTTTGACTTATGAGTTTAAACTTTCATTTTAGTTTCAGCTCAGCACCAGCCTTGCTTTTAAAAAAAAATGAGCTAAAATGTGATTTCAATTTGATTTTGGCTCCACATCTGATACTAAATGCGGGGAAGCCCAGAAGTATGTGCAAATGCATTTCATTCCAAAGATGTGTCCAGAGCAGCAGTAGAAAGTCACCTAAATGTATTTTTGCAGATGAATACACTTGGTAACCCTTTATTACTAAAATGCTCCAATGCTTTGGAATTATTTGCTTTAGATCTCTACAAAACATCTGACATGCCACAATTTTTTACTGAAATTTTAGTAAAAAGCTAAAAGTTTGACAAACACGCCTACATACATTTTCATATATACCATTTGATGTATGCAAAGAGGGTATTTGAAAATACCTGTTGTGAGTTACAGTATATCACAAAACTAAGTACACCCCCTTACATTTTTGTAAATATTTTATTATATCTTTTCATGTGACTACATTGAAGAAATGACACTTTGCTACAATGTAAAGTAGTGGGTTTACAGCTTGTATAACAGTGTAAATTTGCTTTCCCCTCAAAATAACTCAACACACACAGCCATTAATGTCTAAACCTCTGGCAACAAAAGTGAGTACACCCCTAAGTGAAAATGTCTAAATTGCCATTTTCTCTCTCCGGTGTCATGTGACTCGTTAGTGTTACTAGGTCTCAGGTGTGAATGGGGAGCTGTCAGGGCTGGGCTCAGCCCTTCCTTCTCTGAGCCGGCCGCACAGCTGTCGGCTCATTGCCAGCTCCTATCTCTCAACAGTTACAGCTGTTGATGATATCCTGCTCGTCAGTCCTGCCTACTTAAGCCATCGAGTCCATAGGATCTCTGTCTTAGCCTTGGTCAACATCACAGAAACAATCTCCTGCAATCCTTTTCAAGACTTGCTTTGCTGACATCCCATCTGGCTCCAGATCCTGCTTGCTGTTCCACTACATTTATCCCTAACTTCTGGCTTGGCTGACAACCCGTTCCGGTTGCTGAACTTTAGCTATGTTTTGACTAAGTTTGTTCTCTTTACTTTTATTATTAAACATGTGTGATTTAGCTGTACTTCTGTCTCAGCCTGATTTCATGGTTTCTGACAGTAGGCGAAGGCCATGAATTCAGAAGATGCAGTCAGTCCACTTGTTGGTAATATTTTTTCCAGATTGGATGAACTAGATCATCACATGAATCAGTTTTTGCCACGGCGTTACAAACCCTCCTGAGTCGCACGGCTCACCTGGAATCTCCCACTTTGGCTGCCCCGGTACAACCTATATTGCAGGCCGACCCTGCTGCTGCACTAGTCTCTGTGCAAGCACCCACCTTGAGTATTACCTCTATAAGAGGTATGTCTGGTTCCGTGTGTGCTCAGAGTAAGACTCCACGACACCTTACAGTGGGCCTCCTACAACCCATACCCAACAGAGAGAGGCCCTGGACCCACCTGTCTATGGATTTCATTGTGGAGTTACCCAACTCCCTGGGCAACACAGTTATCTTTATGGTGGTTGACCGGTTTTCAAAGATGTGTGATTGTATTCCACTAAAGAAGTTGCCCACTTCTAAGAAACTGACTTCCATTTTTGCTCGGGAGATCTTTCGCTTACATGGGCTAACCAAGGTGATTGTCTCGGACAGGGGTAGTCAGTTTGTGTGCCAGTTCTGGTGAGCCTTTTGAGCACAGTTGGGAATTCAGCTTGCTTTCTCCTCTGCGTATCACCCGCAGTCTAATGGGGCCTCAGAACAAGCCAATCAGTCCTTGGAGTAATTCCTACGTTGCTATATTTCTGACCATCATAACAACTGGTCAGACCTATTACCGTGGGCAGAGTTTGCTCACAACAGTACCTTGAGTTCTGCTTCCCGATTGTCCCTGTTTATGGTGAATTATGGTTTCCAACCTTCCATGTTGCTTGACTTGTTTGTTCTGCAGAGTATTCCTGTGTTAGAGAAGCATCTCCGTGCTCTTCGTTCCACTTGGGCACAAGTCCAGGAGGCTTGTCGACATGCTAATGATAGGTATAGACTCCATGCTGACCGCAGACACCTGCCTGCGCCTTCCTACCAGGTTGGGGACAGGTACTGGCTGTCATCTCGCAACCTCTGACTTCGTTTCCCTCACTGAAGTTCGCACCTCGGCTTATTGGGCCTTTCCTTATTCTTCACAGGATTAACCCAGTGGCTTACGCATTAGACCTTCCTTCTAATATGCGTATTTCAAATGTATTTCATGTCTCCTTATTAAAACCTTTGATCTGCAACTGCTTTACCACCTCAGTGCCATGTCCTCACCCTGTACAGGTTGAGAACCATGAGGAGTATGAAGTACAGTCCATTGTTGACTCCCATAGGTTCCGTGGGTGCATACAGTACCTGGTGCATTGGAAAGGGTACGGTCTGGAGGGTCTCATCCTCAGACGTACCTGCCCCTGTCCTCCTCCATGATTACCATGGATGTTTTCCCCTCAAGCCTGGTGGTCCTCTGAGGGGGAGGGGGTCATTGAGGAGGGGGTACTGTCAGGGCTGGGCTCAGTCCTTCCTTCTCTGAACTGGCCGCTCAGCTGTCAGCTAATTGCCAGCTCCTATCTCTCCACAGTTAGTCAGCTGTTGATGATTTCCTGCTCGTCAGTCCTGCCTACTTAAGCCGTCCAGTCCAGAGGATCTCTGCCTTCACCTTGGTCAACATCACAGAAATTATCTCCTGCGATCCTGTTCAAGACTTGCTTTGCTGACATACCTTCTGGCTCCAGATCCTGCTTGCTGTTCCACTACTGTTCGACTATTTATCCCTGATTTCTGGCTTGGCTAACTATCCGTTCCGGTTACTGAACTTTGGCTATGTTTTGACTACGTTTGTTCTTTTTACTTTTATTATTAAACAAGTGTGATTTAACTGTACTTCTGTCTTGGCCTGATTTCATGGTTTCTGATAGGAGCAGGTGTTAAATTTGGTGTGATCGCTCTCACTCTCTCATACTGGTCACCAGAAGTTAAACATGGCACCTCATGGCAAATAACTCTCTGAGGATCTGAAAAAAAGAATTTTTGCTCTTCATAAAGATGGCCTAGGCTATAAGAAAATTGCTAAGACCCTGAAACTGAGCTGCAGCATGGTGGCCAAGACCATACAGGACAGGTTCCACTCAGAACAGGCCTCACCATGGTCGACCTATTAGGAGTATCAGTGCTGCCAGCATTGCTGCAGAGATTGAAGGGGTGGGGGATCAGCTTGTCAGTGCTCAGACCACACACCGCACACTGCATCAAATTGGTCTGCATGGCTGTCGTTCCAGAAGGAAGCCTCTTCTAAAGATGATGCACAAGAAAGCCCACAAACAGTTTGCTGACAAGCAGACTAAGGACATGAATTACTGGAACAATGTCCTGTGGTCTGATGAGACCAAGATAAACTTATTTGGTTCAGATCGTGTCAAGCGTGTGTGGTGGCAACCAGGTGAGGAGTACAAAGACAAGTGTGTCTTGCCTACAGTCAAGCATGGTGGTGGCAGTGTCATGGTCTGGGGCTGCATGAGTGCTGCCGGCACTGGGGAGCTATAGTTCATTGAGGGAACCATGAATGCCAACATGTACTGTGACATACTGAAGCAGAGCATGATCTCCTCCCTTCCGAGACTGGGCAGTATTCCAACATAACGACCCCAAACACACCTTCAAGACGACCACTGGCCAGGCGACAGGACAGGCAAAACAAGCAATTGCTTGGGGCCCTGATCTGGCCTGGGGCTCCAACCGCGCCGCCAGCCACTGCTTCCTATAAGCTGCAGCCTGTAGCGTGGCCGAGCTCCTCTTCCTTCCTCCTGCAGACTCCACCGCCGGTGTTCTGACTAGAAAGGAGAGCAGGGGTGGAGTCTGTGTGGGCAGCTGCAGGAGGAGCGTCTTCTCTCCCAGGCAGCAAGACTTGTACAGTGTGGAGTGGAGATCAAGAATAGCTATTCTCCTCTAGCTCCGGCACTCCACAGCCTCTGGCACCCTGTCACAGTGATATAGTAAGAGCGTGGAAAGCCAGCTAACTTGTGCAGGAGTCGGGCTGTGTTCTGTCTCCACTGTCCTCCTAACCCCTCCCTCACTGCACTGCTTGTCCAATCCAATACTCCGCCTCCCATTTGTGCCCGCCCACACTCCAGCCACATGCATACAATGCACTGTACTGTGCTGTGAGGGGAGTTCTGTTTTCAAACAATAGCTGCCACAGCCCTGGGGGAGACCAGCCTGAATGGGAGAGCATAATTAGTGAGTGAGACTCCCAGAATAACCCATCACTCTGTTCCCACCCCTTTGTGCTATGCACATTCTTCCTCCCCCCTCTCTTCCTCATCACCTTCTTCTCTCTCTCTCCCCCCTAGGCTAGGGCCTAGCCTGCCTGTATACCATCCTAGTCTGTCTGTATACTGTTCTAACCTGTCTATATACCCTCCTAGCCTGCCTATATACCATCCTAGCCTGCCTATATACCATCCTAGCCTGCCTGTATACCATCCTAGCCTGCCTGTTTACCATCCTAGCCTGCCTATATACCATCCTAGCCTGCCTGTATACTGTCCTAGCCTGCCTATATACCATCCTAGCCTGCCTCTATACCGTCCTAGCCTGCCTGTATACCATCCTAGCCTGCCTACATACTGTCCTAGCCTGCCTATATACTGTCCTAGCCTGCCTATATACCGCCCTAGCCTGCCTATATACGCTCCTAGCCTGCCTATATACCGTCCTAGCCTGCCTGTATACTGTCCTAGCCTGCCTATATACCGTCCTAGCCTGACTATATACCATCCTAGCCTGTCCGTATGCTGTCCTAGCCTGCCAATAAACCGTCCTAGCCTGCCTATAAACCGTCCTAGCCTGCCTATATACCATCCTAGCCTGTCTGTATACCGTCCTAGCCTGCCTGTATACCGTCCTAGCCTGCCTGTATACTGTTCTAGCCTGCCTGTATACCATCCTAGCCTGCCTGTATACCATCCTAGCCTGCCTGTATACTGTTCTAGCCTGCCTGTATACCATCCTAGCCTGCCTGTATACCATCCTAGCCTGTCTGTATACCGTCCTAGCCTGTCTGTATACCGTCCTAGCCTGCCTGTATACCTGAAGGCCACAGCTGGTATGAGGAAGCGAGCCGGTGCAGCCACTATTTGTTTTCAGGCCAGGTGCAGGTCCGGGCCTGTGGACCACGGCAGAAGAAACAGTGGAGAGGCACCGCAAAAATCTCCCCCGCCACCTTCACGGTATACATGGGCAGTGAGCCAATGGGGCGGCAAAATTAGGTTTCGTCTAGGGTGTAAAAAATCCTTGCACCAGCCCTGCCTGCAGTCCGCGCTGTACAGGAGATTCAGTTTCCTGTTCCCGGCCGGACTGACAGGAAGTGCACACACTAAGTGCTCACTTCCCTTCAGTCCGGCCGGCCGGGAACAGAAAACTGAATCTCCTGCCGTGCGGTACGCAGTAGGGAGGGGGGCTAAAAAAGAAGAGGGGGGGGGAGTAGTAAGGGGGGAAGGCAGTCATCAAGAACCATTTAGTAATACAAATATGGTAGCTTGCTGACCATAATAAAAACAATTACCATAGCTTTCTTTCCATTTTCTTCTTTTTTTATCATCTCATTTCCATCTTATTGCTTCTTTTTTGAATCAGGTAATATGTATTAAAGCTTTTTGCAAAAAATTACAAAGCAGAGAAAAGACTCTCCAGTACACTCTACTGTAAAGTATTTTCTCTGCTTTGTAAATTTTTGCAAAGAGCTTTAATATATATTACCTGATTCAAAAAAGAAGCAATAAGGTGGAAATGGGATGGTAAAAAAAGAATATGGAAAGAAAGCTATGGTAATTGTTTCTATGGTAAAGCGATGGTAAAGCTATGGTAAATCTTTCTTTTTTGCTCTCCTCATTAGATATGAGATATGCGTGTGTTTTAAGTATGTTGAATTTAGTTATTGTGCACTTTTTTAATGTATATTTGATTTTGTGGTACAGTGGTGTTTTTTTGCAAATGTTCAATTGTTGAAAATGTTCAAATTTTATGCACATTTGGGGGGGGGTTGGGGGGGCCTCCATGTCCATTTTGCTTGGGGCCCCCAAATTCCTTCAAACGGCCCTGCCACTGACTTGCTAAAGAAGCTGTGGGTAAAGGTAATTGACTGGCCAAGCATGTCTCTAGACCTAAATCCTATTGAGCATCTGTGGGGCATCCTCAAACGGAAGGTGGAGGAGCACAAAGTCTCTAATATCCACCAGCTCTGTGATGTCATCATGGAGGAGTGGAAGAGGACGCTAGTGGCAACCTGTGAAGCTCTGGTGAACTCCATGCCCAGGAGGGTTAAGGCAGTGCTGGAAAATAATGGTGGCCACACAAAATATTGACACTTTGGGCCCAATTTGGACATTTTCACTTAGGGGTGTACTCACTTTTGTTGCCAGCGGTTCAGACATTAATGGCTGTGTGTTGAGTTATTTTGAGGGGACAGCAAATTTACACTGTTATACAAGCTGTACACTCCCTACTTTACATTGTAGAAAAGTGTAATTTCTTCAGTGTTGTCACATGAAAAGATATAATAAAGTATTTACAAACATGTGAGGGGTGTACTCACTTTTGTGAGATACTGTACATCTCTGTTTGCAGTGTTATCACTCACGATATATTGTAACACAGTATGAGACTGGTAGATGAGCAACCACCAGTATGTACGTTGGCCAGACACTTTGCAATCCCCTTGTACAATCCCATCTAGGATTTACTAATTTGATATAAATTCAAGCAATCATTTTAGTAGCTTGTTCCACTACATAGTTGTTCCTAAATTTTTGTACAGGGATTTTACAATCAAATTTATTCTATGGTCAGCTTTAGAGAGGTACAGAGTACCTGGCCAGGCAGACATCCTGAAACCCAGAAGCAGAGCCGTTCCCATCCCACTGCATAAGAAAACAGCACATGGGCCTAAAAAATAAATTGCTGAAAAAATAGATCATCATGCAGACCTAGATGAAATTGTAGATGTATTTATCGTATTGACCAAAGTTATTCTATGTAGATATTTCTTCTTTTAATTTAGCACAATTATTACTTGTTCCAATGCAATAGCAACTGTCCAAAAGGAAACTTATATACCTAGATTAAAGAAAAATATTGCACCCTTATAATCTGCATTTCTATTCTACCCCCCTTCATGTAGATTATGCTGTACATATGGTATGCTATATTTATTTTATTTATATATTTATTTTATGTATATGTTTATCTTTTGCAGATATCTTCAGGCCAGTTTAATGATATACAGTGTCCTCTTTGCTCATACTTTGAGTGGTGCTAAAGTTAACAGTTTAGCAGTTCAGTTTGCTCTCTGAATCATTACATTGTGAGTACAGGGTGTTGCGGCGCCATCCTTTCATGTAGCATTTCCATGATGCTTGTTACTTACAGTATAACTTATTCTTCAAGGTTAAATAACACTGGCTATCTTCAAAGAAGACTAGGTAATCTAGCAGTGGAATTTAATTACTGCAGAGGACAGCAACAGATGGGAGGTAAGTATTGCAGTCAGAGAACCGTTATTATTATTATTATTATTATTATTATTATTGTTATTATTATTTTATTGCTAAGGCACCATTAAAATGGGCTTTTAATGACTGTACTGATTGTTTGGTAAAAGGCATTATAAGGTGCTTTCTTTTATCTTTCCTGCAGTCACCTATGTTGGATCCATCCCCAAAACTCCCTGAAATTTCTGTGAAAGGTTAGATTTTGTGAAAGTTGAAACCTGCACAGGGCTAACCAAGCTTCCCCTATCCTCAGCGTCAAAAGATCCTGCTTGAATATTGGCTACTTCAGCACTAGGGATGAGCCGAACACCCCTCGGTTCGGTTCGCACCAGAACCTGCGAACGGACCGAAAATTTGCACGAACGTTAGAACCCCATTGACATCTATGGGACTCGAACGTTCGAAATCAAAAGTGCTCATTTTAAAGGCTAATTTGCATGGTATTGTCCTAAAAAGGGTTTGGGGACCCGGGTCCTACCCCAGGGGACTTGTATCGATGCAAAAAAAACTTTTAAAAACGGCCGTTTTTTCGGGAGCAGTGATTTTAATAATGCTTAAAGTAAAACAAAAAAAAAAAGTGAAATATTCCTTTAAATATCGTACCTGGGTTGTGTCTATAGTATGCCTGTAAAGTGGCGCGTGTTTCCCGTGTTTAGAACAGTCCCTGCACAAAATGTCATTTTTAAAGGAAAAAATCTCATTTAAAACTGCTTGGGGGTTTAATATAATGTCGGGTCCTGGCAATATGGATGAAAATCAGTGAGACAAACGGCATGGGTACCCCCCAGACCATTACCAGGCCCTTTGGGTCTTGTGTGGATATTAAGGGGAACCCAGCACCCAAATTAAAATAAGGAAAGGTGTGGGGCCACCAGGCCCTATATACTCTGAACAGCAGTATACAGGCGGTGCAAACAAGACAGGGACTGTAGGTTTGTTGTTAAGTAGAATCTGTTTGTAATTTTTAATGGGTACATTTTTAACGTGTTTAGCTCCAGCCAAAAAATCTTTTTTAAGCTTTTTGGAAAACATAGGGAAGGGTTATCACCCCTGTGACATTTGTTTTGCTGTCTTTCCTCCTCTTCAGAAGATTTCACCTCACTTTTTGTCCCAATGACAAATGTTTTTTGAAAATTTGGGGTTTTTTGTGGAACAAGGATTGGAAAGCATCAGTGGAAAGGAGAAATGTTTTTCCCATATTAACTCTTATGCCCCGTACACACGGTCGGACTTTGTTCGGACATTCCGACAACAAAATCCTAGGATTTTTTCCAACGGATGTTGGCTCAAACTTGTTTTGTCTACACACGTTCGCACAAAGTTGTTGGAATTTCCGATCGCCAACCACGCGGTCACGTACACCACGTACGACGAGACTAGAAAAGGCCGGTTCAGAACCAAGCGCGGCACCCTTTGGGCTCCTTTTGCTAATCTCGTGTTAGTAAAAGTTTGGTGAGAGACGATTCGCGCGTTTTCAGACTCGTGGCTTTCAGATCGTTTTCTGCCATTCAGTTTGTGCTTGTGGGTTTGTATCTGCTCTTCAGTGCGTGCAAGCAAGTTCCGCGTGACTTTAATTAGTCATTGTATTCTTGTTCGTTCGTTACTGTTTTTCAGGTCGCTCTTCACAGGCCTTGCTGTTCTTCAGTGCGTTCTGTTACTTTGTTCTGAGCAGCCGACCATTTTCTAGCCATGTTGCGTATGCGTACTCCTCGTAGAGTTCGTGCTGTGCGGGGGCTTGGTGTTGGGGTCCTGACCTTGACACAAGTCATGGACCAAGAATTGGTTGCTTCAGCATGACCAGTTCTCTCATATGCCTTTGCTCCGTGAGATCCGTGAGAATAATCCTGATGATTTCAGGAACTTTCTTAGGATGACAGACCCCGTGTTTCACCGTCTGTTGGCTTTGCTGACCCCTTATATTAGCAGGCAGGATACCTGCATGAGGCAAGGCATCACTCCGGAGCAGAGGTTGGTTGCTACCCTGCGGTATTTGGCGACAGGGAGAAGTCTGCAGGACTTAAAGTTCTCGACAGGCATCTCCCCCCCAGGCTCTGGGGATCATTATCCCAGAGACCTGTTCTGCCATCATCCAGGTCCTGCAGAAGGAGTATATGAAGGTAAGATTTTTATCCTTTAATATCACATTTTATTGTATTGAATGTTTGCTAATATATTGTATTTCTTTCCTCATTCCCTAATTACCATGATTGGAATATGCTGTGAATGTCCCCTTTGTTCTCATGCATGCTGGATTTTTATGTAATTATTATTTTAGGTCCTTCATACATATTTGCCCTTCAATAACCTCCCCAGCATGGTGTCTCCTGGCCCTATATTCACCTCATGTAGTCACTTAACAATGTATTTTTTCTGCTCCATAGTAGTGCTTTACCCCAAACACCCCCTAAAATGTTTAGAAATGTTATTTTTGCTTTATCTTCAGGCAGAGTGGCAGAGGCTTTTTTTTGGTGGTGTCCCCAAATAATTTTTAGTAACTCTCCCTCCCCAACTGCTAAGTCAGCTGATCCCAATTCTCTATCCTCAATCATCTATTTGCTGACTTTGCCAAACCCATACACACTATACCCATCTCTTTTGTGGTCATATTTATGGATGAATTCCCCAAAGCATGTAGTGCAAGGGCCTGCCTGTATACTTTCAAATGTTACTGTTTAAAGTTTTTGGATCCTATTATTATCTTGATAGGTAATAGCAGAATGTCCAAATGTCCTCAAATGTGTACAGTGTGTATTTATATCTTTGTATTATGACACTTCTTACCTGTCCAGTGGGCTGCCAATAGTGTAACTAAGGAGGGGCTGTTCCAAGTAATACCCATTATTTAGGCATTCATCTCAAAAGTGAAGAGGGTTACCTGTCCAAGATTTCCACACACCCCCTATAATGTTAGAAATGGCCCATGAGAGGGGGGGAGGGGGAATATGATAGGTATACCTTATACTTTGGCGTTGTTAAATTCCCCTTAATAAATGCTATCTGGAGGTTGACCCAGAATGTTTGTGTCTAATCTGCTTGCCATGTTTCTGATCAAAAATAGTAATGTTTATTGTTTTTTCCTCAACAGTTTCCTTCCACGCCACAGGAATGGCAGACTGTGGCCTCCCACTTTGCCGAGCGGTGGGACTTTCCTAACTGCGGAGGGGCAATTGATGGGAAACACGTCCACATCGTCCCACCACCCAACTCGGGGTCATACTATTTCAACTATAAGGGGTTCAATAGTATAGTGATGTTGGCGGTGGTGTCGGCTACTTATGACTTCCTGTATGTGGACGTGGGGAAGAATGGCCGGATGTCCGATGGTGGAGTCATCGCCCAGATGGAGTTTTACAGGCGTCTCCAGAATGGCAGCTTGGACTTGCCAGCTCCAGAGGACAATGTGGAAGGACTCCCATTCGTGTTCGTTGCTGATGAAGCGTTTGCGCTGGGGGACCACCTGATGCGGACATTCCCAATGAGGACCCTCACCCCGGAACAGAGGGTTTTTAATTACCGGCTGGCCAGAGCCCGAAGAGTGGTGGAGAACACATTTGGAATCCTGGCCAGCCGGTTCCGCCTATTTCTGACACCCATCCATATGGTGGAGTATAAACTGAACCATATTATAATTGCGTGCTGTGTTCTCCATAACTTTTTAAGGAAACATTCGGCCAACTATGCTGGCTCAGTTGGGCCTGAGGCCAAAATGATACATCAAACCGCACTGACGGCGCTTGAAAGCGGCCATCCTGGCTTGCCCTCCCTGAGTGCCCGTCATGTCCGGTTACCCTACCTGGAGTTCTTTGCGGGTAGGGGGGCCATCAATATGCCAGCAAATATGTGAAGCCTTTTTATAATAAAAAACAAAAAGAAATTCTTTGTGGACATTTACTGCTTGTGTTTGTTTTAGCTGACCCTGACAGAAATGTTTTGAGTGCAGAAAATGGCGTGATTGTGTAACCTTATACAAAGCACTGTTGGCTGTTATTTACTAAATGCAATAAAACATTTCACTACAAGTGCACTTGCAACTGCACTGAACCTGCACTTGTAGTGCAAAGTGGTTTTGCCCTTAGGAAATAACCCCCATTTTCGCTGAAAACAGCAATTACATCACCCCAAAAGTGTTGTAGTGTTGAGACAATAATCCACACATTCTTGATTAACCAACTTTTTTATACCTGCACAATCACATGTGCATTTACCAAAGGTTTTTAAAACAAACCAACATGTTTGTTGTATAACAATATTTGGGGTGGCATTATCAAAAATAGAAATATCAATTTACGATAAAACAGGCCTGTGTAAAACCAACAAGAAAGACAAAAAACTTGAACTTACAAAGTTCACATTAGGTAAAACCTGAAGGCAATATCAGACATCAGTATTTAGAAACTGTGTTTGATATTGCCTTCAGATGGGGGGAAATCACCCCTGGAAAAGTCAAATTTGGAAGATGCACACCAATTTACGAATGTCAACATGTGCTAGCTGCCATCACGGGGGATCAAGGGACATGTCTTGGGGGAGCAAGCCCTTCCTCACCGCTACTTTATAATTGAGGAAGGGGTTGCACCCCCAAAACGCGTCCATTGATCTCCCGTGATGGCAGATAGCACATGTTGGCACACTGTGTGCATCCTCCAAATTTGGCTTTTCAAAACATTGCAAAAAGATTTAAAACATTGGACCACAATAAAACAAGTGATTTTGTGGGGTTTTAAATTCGCCCCAAAACATCAATGATGTTATTATTTTTTTGAATCACATCATTTATTTTTTTCTGGATGTTTTGCAATTCGACATTACACCCCATGATCTCCCCGATCAGGATCTGGGCACTTTCAGATGTGAAAGGATCTCGATCCCTCACATCACGATCACCTAAAAAGAGAGAAACCAAACAAAAATAGGTAACAAAAATCTGCCACCATCCATCTCTTTTACCTGAGCCTGTGGTCGCAGACACTCACCTGTTGTGGTGCCAATTTCCACCACATCTTCTTCTTCCTCCTGCTCTTCTTGGGTTGGGAGTATTTCACCTTCTTCCATAGGTGGGGGGTCTGTGGTCTCCTCGGATGAGGGGTGTCCTCCGAGTCTTTTCTCCCCTATGTAAAACAAAAATGGTATAATTAGCACACAGATATTTGATGGCAGAACTAGAAATAGGAAACATTGCTTGGAAGTGGGGTACAATTGTCTATTTTAGCCGAGTTCAAAGATGTATTTTTTTATTGGCCTTTGTCAAGCTGCAATACTTTACCTGTTTAGTACAAGCTTCACAGATGGAGACCCCCCTATAGTATACACTGGAGCACCTGTGTGGCCCCCTAATAAAAATTGTGTTCTTGTGTCCCACACTAGTGCTCCAGTGTCCAGATGTGAAAACAGCTGCTCAGTGTCCTCTCCTTACACAGAATCTAGTTTGCATTTCATTCTAGTAACAAACCCATCTAGACAAACAAATATTTGCCATCCAAGTAGGCCCTAAAAAATGTGGGAAAATGCATATGGCCTAAACAATGGTGTTTTAGAGGCCGAAAGAAAAATGTTTGATACGAACGAATAATGGGCCCATGAACATTAAAGTTGCCCTTTTAAACTGTACAATTAAGAAAAGCATATGGAGCAGCACGAACGGAATAAAGACAGAAAGAATAGGAACACAGCACAACTACTTACTTTTTTGCAGCACTCTCCGGATCTTTCGGTACTGCTCTGGCTCTCTTAATTTCAGGTCCGACCACCGCTTCCTGAGCTGATCTTTCGATCGTCGTACCCCAAAATTCCTGTGCAGACTTTTGACCACTTTCGCCATGATCTTGGCCTTTCTGATATTGGGGTTGGGGTAAGGCCCATACTTTCCGTCATAGTCGGCCTTCTTCATGATGTCGACCATCTCCAACATCTCCCCAAAGGACATATTTGTGGCCTTAAAACATCTCCTTCTGGATCGGGCGTGTCCGGATCCGGGCTTTCCTCCTCCTCGTTCCTGTAATTATCACGCACCTGCTGTGACTCCGCCATGTGCTCTTCCCCCACTGCGCCGAACGAAAAGGAGCGGGGAATAGAACAGAAAGAACGTCAGGGGCGGGCGGAGTTACACGCATGCGCAGTGTATCTAAAGCGTAACATGCGTGCGTATTACGTATGATCTGTGAGCGGAGGAAGGAGCATTGGACGCGCTGATCGTAAGAACGAAGGTAAGAGACAAACTTGTGCCTATACTGCTTCTACATTGAGGCCTATATTGTAACAAGATTAGGAGAGTTTTATCTGACATTAGGCTTTGTCTTGTGTTGTGTCTTGCAGTGAACATGGATATGCTACTGAAAGACAATGACTTCACGTCAGTATTCCTAGATATGTTAAGGGAGCTGCCATGTCTGTGGGAGGTTAACCACCCACATTACAAGAACCAAGCAAAGAGGAAGGCAGCACTGGAGCAATTGTGTGAAACTGTGAAGCAGGTGATCCCCACGGCAGACATCACCTATTTAAAGATCTTAATTGGTGGCCTGAGGAGTACATATCTAAGGGAGCGCAAGAAAGTCCTGGATTCACAGAGATCCGGAGCAGCAGATGACATCTATGTCCCAAGGATGTTGTACTATGACAGGCTGCATTTTCTGGCAGTCCAGACTGAACCCAGGTCATCACTCTCCAGTCTTCCTTCCACGCTTCCTTCCACCCCGCCTGAGGCTTCTGACGCCCAACCTGGGCCTTCCAGGCCGCATGTGGAGGAGCCCAGATTGAGCCAGGTATAGCATTCCTCTAAATATTTCTGCTTGTCCAATCAATGATGTTACCTAGATGTTAGTTGGGAGTACTAATTTAGGATTGTGATTGAGGAAGCAAAAACTAAAACCATGTCCCTTTTTCATACACAGGGAAGTCTCAGCCAGGAGGTGGCCGGGCCGAGCCGGCTGGCTGATCTGCAGGTCCCTCCACCCCCCCTGGAAAGAGAAAGTGGCAGGAAGAGGAGTGCCCTAGAGGAGGCTGCCAGAGCATTCTTTTGGAGGGCTACAGAGACCCTGGGAGCACCACGCACTGTGGAGGAGGACATTGCTGCCACCATTGCCTATGAAATGCAGAGGATGGAGGAGGGACAACAACTCATGTGTGAGTCGCTCATATTGGAGGCTCTTAACAAAGGTATGAGGGGCCAAATTACATCTCAGACACACCTTTGCGATGCTCCTCCTCCTGCAGGTCCTCCTCCTCCTTCTCCTCCAGGTCCTCCCAGTCCTCCTCCTCCTCCAGGTCCTACTCCTCCTCCTGCCACATCTCCAACAGCACAGCCCGGAATGAAGCGTGGAAGGAAGACCAGAAAGTGAGGACCCTGGATCCAGTCTGGTCGGCCAAAAAATGCAGCCTCTTGTGGTACCACAGCCTGGGGACACACATGTCATCTGCTGCTATCTGGATCTCTGCGAATTCTGGACCAGACTGCCCTCCCTTACATATGGAGTCCTCAGGCCACCAATTTTGATGTTCAAGAATTGATGTCTGCCGTGGGGGTCCCAGGCTTCGCTAATTTCTCCTGTTGATCCAGTGTTGCCTTCCTCTTTGTTTGGTTCTGAGCCCTTAATAAAGGATTTTTGTTTTGAATTATACTCTCCTATGTGTTTTACTTCAAAAAGGACAGTTTGTTTGTGAGGATTCAGGTACATTTCAAATATACAATGTGAAATGAACAAGGGACACCAACAACAAACAATCTCCTTGAGATTAAATAATACAAGATATCAATGGTGTTGGGGTAACTTGACACACAAAACACACACAAAAATATTCTGGAGTAAAAATAAAAATAACATTGATCAAAGATCAGCCTTGGAAAAAATACAAACATTAAATCTAAAAAAAAAAAGGCTTAAAATCCCAAATAAAATAAAATAAAAAAAAACATTCTGTCAGATGTGACAACTAATAACAATATATTCAGGGAATCCCAATAAAAAAACAAAAATAAAACTTTGTGAGAAGTGTGTGTGAATATGAGCAGCAAAACTACTTAATTCTTCTCACATTATAAAGAAGAAGAGAGTGCGCTGTATTAAACCATTTTTGACATTGCAGCGTGACGAAAGTGCTGTATCCATTGCGAAAGCTAAGTTTACCAGAACGAGCTGTTCCGTGCCGGAATTTCTTCTGAGCATGCGTGGCACTTTTTGTGTCGGAACAGGCCACACACGGTCGGAATTGACGCGATCGGATTTTGTTGTCGGAAAATTTTATCTCCTGATTTCCAACTTTGTGTGTCGGAAAATCCGATGGAAAATGTCCGATGGAGCCCACACACGGTCGGAATTTCCGACAACACGCTCCGATCGGACATTTTCCATCGGAAAATCCGACCGTGTGTACAGGGCATTACAGGAGAGAATTTCCCTTCCTAGGGGTAGATTTCATCTCACTTCCTGTTGTCTCCTTCCGTTTGCAAGTAGAAGTCGTTTGTAAGTTAGATGTTTGAAAGTAGGGGCCTGCCCTATATACAGAAATTTGGGCCTTAGGTGTTGTTGTGGCCACAACACTGTAAGCCCTCACAGGGCCCTGCTGTGAAATATTAGATCAAGAATTGTAATTACATGCCCCTGTTGAACAAGGGCAGAAAAATTGGGCCTTTGGTGGTGGTGGTGGTGCTGGTGCCACAACACTGTAAGTCCTCACTCGCTCTTGGTGGGTGCATAAATGGGCCCTGCTGTGAAATATTAGATCAAGAATTGTAATTACATGCCCCTGTTGAACAAGGGCAGAAAAATTGGGCCTTTGGTGGTGGTGGTTCCACAACACTGTAAGTCCTCACTCGCTCTTGGTGGGTGCAGAAATGGGCCCTGCTGTGAAATATTAGATCAAGAATTGTAATTACATGCCCCTGTTTAACAGGGGCTGAAAAATTAGGCCTTAGGCACTGGTGCTGGTGCCACAACACTGCAACCCCTCACAGATACTCTAGTTGGAACGCAGAAATGAGCCCTGCTGCAAAGTATTGCATCAAAAATTGTAATTACATGCCCCTGTTAAACAGGGGCTGAAAAATTGGGCCTTAGGCACTGGTGCTGGTGCCACAACACTGCAACCCCTCACAGATACTCTAGTTGTAACGCAGAAACGAGCCCTGCTGCAAAGTATTGCATCAAAAATTGTAATTACACGCCCCTGTTAAACAGGGGCTGAAAAATTGGGCCTTAGGCACTGGTGGTGGCGCCCAGAACCAAAAATGTTCTTACAAGCTATCAGCATGATGATTGAGGAGGAAGAGGATAATTACTCAGGGATAGTCACTCAGCATCAGCATAGGCAGTCTTTGAAGGGATCTGAGATTTCAAAAAAAATTATTCGGTTACATCAGCATCGGGTGCTTGGTAGCTGGTGGTGATCCAAGACTGATTCATTTTTATGAAGATCAGATCAGTTACAAAGCCTCCAGCAGCACTGAATGTGCGTTCCGAAAGAACGCTGGATGCAGGACAGGCCAGTAGCTCAATTGCATACTGTGCAAGCTCTGGCCAGTGATCCATCCTCAAGACCCAGTAACCCAGAGGATTTTCGGTGGGAAAGGTGTCCAAGTCAGATCTTGCCCCTAGGTATTCCTGCACCATGTAAAACAGACGCTGGCGATGGTTGCTGGAACCGATCATACCTTGGGGCTGCGGACCAAAAAATTGTCTGAACGCATCGGTCAGACGGCCACTTTCTCCACCGCTCCTTCTTTGACTGACCGAAGCCTCAGCAACACGTTGTCCAGAAACAGGAGTTTGTAACCTCCCAGTCTCTGGGAACGCGTTGCACAGACCTTTCTGCAAGGCCTCCCGAAGATGTTTCATCCTCTGCTCCCTCTGCGATGGCAAGATAAGGTCCGCAACCTGGGACTTGCCAGCCAGTTGCCAGCCAGTATTGGTCCTTCTCCTTGATACCACGAATACGAGGATCCTTACGCAGGCTTTGCAGGATCAGGGAGGCCATGCAGCGTAGGTTTGCTGAGGCATTCGGTCCGGAGTCCTCTGGGTCACTAAGGACGACATGGTCCACAGCCACCTCCTCCCAGCCACGTACAAGTCCATGTGTTTCTTGGGACTGATCCCTTAAAGACTGCTGCTGATGCTGAGTGCCAAGCTCCACCTCCATACTGACACAATCTTCTTCCTCCTCCTCCACCTCCTCCTCTTCCTGTGTGATCGGTGGGCACGCAGGAACACTGTCTGGATAAAGGGGGCCTTGAGAGCTAAGGAAGTCCTCCTCTTCCTGCCTCTGTTCTGCCTCAAGTGCCCTGTCCATTATTCCACGCAGCGTGTGCTCCAACAGGTGGACAAGGGGGACAGTGTCACTGATGCATGCACTGTCACTGCTCACCATCCTTGTTGCCTCCTCAAATGGTGACAGGACAGTGCATGCATCCCTGATCATGGCCCACTGGCGTGGGAAAAAAAAACAAGCTCCCCTGACCCTGTCCTGGTGCCATAGTCGCACAGGTACTCATTGATGGCCCTCTGCTGCGTGTGCAGCCGCTGCAGCATGGTCAACGTTGAGTTCCACTTGGTGGGCATGTCACAGATTAGGCGGTTCTTGGGCAGGTTAAACTCCTTTTGGAGGTCCGTCAGCCGAGCACTGGCATTATATGACCGGCGGAAATGCACACAGACTTTCCTGGACTGCCTCAGGACATCCTGTAAGCCCGGGTACCTGCCCAAGAACTGCTGCACCACCAAGTTAAGGACGTGAGCCAAACAGGGCACATGGGTCATTTGTCCCTGTCGGAGGGCAGAGAGGAGGTTGGTGCCATTGTCACAAACCACCATTCCTGCCTTAAGTTGTCGTAGCATCAACCACCTCTGAACCTGCCCCTGCAGAGCTGACAGAACCTCTGCCCCAGTGTGGCTCCTGTCCCCCAAGCACACCAGCTCAAGCACCGCATGGCATCTTTTGGCCTGTGTACTTGCGTAGCCCCTTGAACGGCTACGGAGCACCGCTGGTTCCGAGGACAAAGCACAGGAAGAGGCCATGGAGGAAGAAGAAGAGGAGGAGGTGGAGAAGAGAGGTGTGTCACAATCATTAGCATTTTGTAGGTGTGGTGGTGGAACAACCTCCAACACTACTGCACCTTGTCCTGCATCCTTCCCAGCTGCCAGCAGAGTCACCCAATGCGCCGTGAAACTTAGGTAACGTCCCTGTCCATGCCTGCTGGACCACGAGTCAGCTGTAATATGCACCTTACTGCTGACCGCCCTGTCCAGCGAGGCATGGACATTGCCTTCCACATGCCAGTAGAGAGCCGGAATCGCCTTCTGTGAGAAAAAGTGGTGTTTGGGTACCTGCCACTGAGGAACCGCACATTCCACAAACTCACGGAAGGGGGCAGAGTCTACCAACTGAAAAGGCAGCAGTTGAAGTGCTAGCAATTTTGCCAAGCTAGCATTCAACCGCTGGGCATGTGGATGGCTGGGAGCAAACTTCTTTCGGCGGTGCAGCAGCTGGGGCAGGGAAATTTGCCTGGTACAATCTGACGTCGGTGTACCAAAAGCAGATTGCCCACAAGTACTTGGCTGTGACACACCTAATTCTACACCTTCATTCCTCTCAGTGCAGGTCTCAGAGAGGACTGAAGGTATAGAGGGGTTGGAGATCTCAGCTGATGAGGAGCAAGGAGAGGTCCTCTTTGTTCTTTGGTGTGGGTCTTTTAGATACGCTTGCCAACGAACTGCATGGCAGGTCAACATATGTCTGGTCAAGCATGTGGTACCCAAGCGGGAGATGTTTTGGCCATGCGTGATACGCTTGAGACATATGTTGCAAATAGCAGCAGTGCGATCTGATGCACTCGTCTCAAAAAAGGCCCACACCAAAGAACTTTTTGAATAACGCGCAGAGACTGCAGTGCCCTGCACATGTGGAGCTTTGGGGTGTGATGCAGTCAAGGTGCTGCCCTTAGGCTGGCCCCTGGAGGGCATCCTGCCTCGTTGGTGATGTGCTGCCTCCTCCTCCTCCTCTCTCCTATCAGGCACCCACGTTGAGTCAGTGACCTCATCATCCCCTCCCTCCTCATCACTGGAGCAAACCTGGAAGTATGCTGCAGCAGGGGGAGCATGACTGCCAGATTGCTGTCCTTCTTGGGCACCCCCTCTGTCCGTGCTCACGTTACTGCCTTCATCGAGCTCAGTATCATCATCAGAGCCTTCCAAACGCTGGGCATCCTCCTGGAGCATGTACCCAACACTGTGGTCAAACAGTTTGAGGGATTCCTCAGGAGGACATGGTGGGGCTAGGGAAGGAGTCACTGATGACATTGAGCCAAGGGAAGAGGCCGCTGCTTTGCCAGACAAAGTACCCTGGGCATGGGTGAGAGAGGATGAGGAGGATGAGGATGGCTTGGTCATCCACTCTACCAAGACACAGAGCCTGCTTGCCCTCTCTTATTGGCTTGTGACTGTCTGCCTCTCCTTCTTGGCCTTCCAGACATACTAATGGCCTGTAGCTGCACTAAGCTGGGATATATATATATATATATATATATATATATATATATATATATGTACTGATACTGCAGCTAGCAAAATCAACTGCCTGCCTGTAGTATGAGAACACCACCAACCTTCTACAGGTAGCTTTAGCTGAACACTGTGCAGAGCTCGCAAAAAACTAACTTATAGCTTTTTTAGCTGCCTGCGGTAGTGATAGGATCAGGAAAACACCACCAACCTTCTACAGGTAGCTTTATCTGAACACTGTGCAGAGCTCGCAAAAAAATAACTTGTAGGTTTAGCTGGACACTGTGAGGAGGATGCACCACACTAACTTGTAGTTTTAGCTGAACACTGTGAGGTGGACGCACCGCACTAACTTGTAGTTTTAGCTGAACACTGTGAGGTGGACGCACCACACTAACTTGTAGTTTTAGCTGAACACGGTGAGCAGGACGCACAACACTAACTTGTAGTTTTAGCTGTACACTGTGAGCAGGACGCACCGCACTAACTTGTAGTTTTAGCTGAACACTGTGAGCAGGACGCACTGCACTAACTGTAAATAGTCTAGCTGCCTGACTGTGGTACTAATAGGATCAAAAGAACACCAGCAATTTTCTTCAGGTAGCTGTAAATACTGTAACAAGACAAGCCTGCCTGTCAGTAAGAAGATAACAGGAACGGATCTAGCTAAACACTGTGAGCAGGACGCACTGCACTAACTTGTAGCTTTAGATGAACACTGTGCAGAGGTCTCACTACGCTAACTTGTAGGTTTAGCTGAACACTGTGAGGAGGACGCACAGCACTAACTTGTAGTTTTAGCTGAACACTGTGAGCAGGACGCACCGCACTAACTTGTAGGTTTAGCTGAACACTGTGAGGTAGACGCACCGCACTAACTTGTAGTTTTAACTGAACACTGTGAGGTGGATGCACCACACTAAATTGTAGTTTTAGCTGAACACTGTGAGCAGGACGCACAGCACTAACTTGTAGTTTCAGCTGTACACTGTGAGCAGGACGCACCGCACTAACCTGTAGGTTTAGCTGAACACTGTGAGGCGGACGCACCCCACTAACTTGTAGGTTTAGCTGAACACTGTGAGGTGGACGCACCACACTAACTTGTAGTTTTAGCTGAACACTGTGAGCAGGACGCACTGCACTAACTGTAAATAGTCTAGCTGCCTGACTGTGGTACTAATAGGATCAAAAGAACACCAGCAATTTTCTTCAGGTAGCTGTAAATACTGTAACAAGACAAGCCTGCCTGTCAGTAAGAAGATAACAGGAACGGATCTCACTAAACTGAATACAGTGTGTATATATATATATATATATATATATATATATATATATATATATATATGCAACACCTGGGATGCATATATATACACAATACACTGTAAGTGCAGCTAACTGACTGACTGTTCTGCCTAATCTATCTAACTCAAATCAAATGACACTGTCTGTCTCTTTCTCTCTATCTATAAACGCCGGAACACACACTACACAGGGCCGCCGTGCAGGCGGCCTTATATAGTGTGGGGCGTGTGCTAAATCCCCTGAGCCATAATTGGCAATTACGGCTCTCTGTTCAGACGGCGCTGTGATTGGCCAAGCATGTGGGTCATAGTGCATGCTTGGCCAATCATCAGCCAGCAATGCACTGCGATGCCGCAGTGAATTATGGGCCACGACGCGCCACACGAATTTGGCGCGAATGGCCCATATCGTTCGCAATTCGGCGAACGGGCGAACAGACGATGTTCGAGTCGAACATGGGTTCGACTCGAACATGAAGCTCATCCCTATTCAGCACTAACCACTGAATTATGAAATGCTCACATATTCACTCATACCTAGGACTGCTTTCTTTTTTACCTGGACTCTGGTGGCTGTTATGACAGTGGGGGAGTCCTGGAAAGGTCAGAGCAGGGACCTTATTATAGAAGACAACAGTGTTATTTTTCTTAAAGTATATGTAAACCCAGCTACTGAAATCTCATATGTTTACATGTTAATGAAATTTAATGAAAATAAAATTAAGTATACTTAAATCCACAGGTTTCAATAAATGAATACAAGGTGTTCCTGCCATGATAGCCCAACTCAGGCACTTCCTGTTATAGTGTGACAAAACTCTATTACTGTATGACAATTGTGCCCCTGCATTGTCATACAGGCTTCTGATGTAGACTACAATTTGCCATTTTAACACACATGCCACGTACACACGAGCGGACTTTACGGCAGACTTTGCTCGGCTGACTTTTCGCCAGACTTTGTCGGCTCCTTGCGCCGGACATAAAAAGGGACGGACTTGGCCACACACGATCATTGCAAAAGTCCGCTGGTTTTGAACGCGGTGACGTATAGCACGTACGACGGGACTATAAAAAGGAAGTTCAAGCCCCACTATGGCACCCTTTGGGCTCCTTCTGCTAATCTCGTGTTTATCTCGTGTTAGTAGAAGTTTGGTTAGAGACGATTCGCGCTTTTCACACTTCAGCTTATTTCGATCGTTTTCTGCGGTTCAGTTTGTGCTTGTGAGGTTTGTATCTGCTTTTCAGTGCGTGTTGGTCAGTTTGTAACCTGCCTTGCAGGCCGTTCTGGTCTGCTCGTTCCTGATTTTCAGGTTGTTCCTCATAGGCCTTGCTGTTCTTCAGTGCGTTTGTTATAAGTTTGTTTGTTTGACCAGCCGACCGTTTTGAAGCCATGTCATATGGACGTACTCATTCTCGAGTTCGTGCTGCGTGGGGACTTGGTGTTGGGGTTAATACTTTGACCCAAGTCCAGTCCATGAACAGGAGGAGGAGGAGTTCATGGATGAAGAATTGGTTGCGCCAGCGTGACCAATTCTCTCATATGCCTTTGCTCCGTGAGCTCCGTGAGAATAATCCTGAGGATTTCAGGAATTATCTCCGGATGACGGACCCCGTCTTTGAGTGTCTGCTGGCTATGCTGACCCCCTGTATCAGCAGGCAGGATACCTGCATGTGGTAAGCCATCAGTGCGGAGCAGAGGCTAGTTGCCACGTTATGTTACTTGGCGACAGGGAGAAGTCTTCAGGACTTGAAGTTCTCGACAGGCATCTCCCCAAGGCTCTGGGGATAATAATCCCAGAGACTTGTTCTGCCATCATTCAGGTCCTGCAGAAGGACTATATGAAGGTAAGTTTTATCCTTTAACATTACATGATATGTATTAAATGTTTTTTAAGGTATTGTATAAATGTCCTCCTTACCTAATTGCCATGCTTTCAATATGCTGTGAATGTCCCCTTTATCTTTATGCATGCCTGTTTTTTTTGGACATTAATCATTTATTGCCCTACATGCATATTAACCTTCAATAACCTCCTCTCCATGCAATCCTGGGTCCATTTATATCTCTAGCCTATAGTCCCTTGAACAATGTATATTGTCTGCTCCATTGTCTTGTTTGACCCTCCCCCACCCCACAAATGTTTAAAACAGTCAGGTGTGTTTGTTAACCTAATTAGAACCCCTCCCCCACCCCACAAATGTTTAAAACAGTCAGGTGTGTTTTAGACCCTAATTAGAACCCCTCCCCCTACATTCAAATGGATCAATGGGCCATCAGAGGGGGTGATTAATCTTATAAGTGGGCCTTATGTTTTTTACAATTTAAATTACAAACACACATATTAATAATGTTTGACTGCTGTTGTTCACTAATGTTTTTGTGTAATCTGATATCCAAGTTATGTTTAAAAGTCCTTATCTTAATGTTTTTTTATTTTTTCACTCCACAGTTTCCTTCCAGTACACAGGAATGGCAGACTGTGGCCTCCCAGTTCGCTGACCGTTGGGACTTTCCCAACTGTGTCGGGGCGATTGACGGGAAGCATGTCTGGATTGTGCCACCACCGCATTCGGGGTCTTATTTCTATAACTACAAGGGGTTCCATAGTGTAGTTTTGATGGCGGTGGTCTCGGCACATTTGGACTTTCTGTTTGTGGATATGGGGAAGAACGGCCAGATGTCTGATGGAGGAGTCTTTGCACAGACCGAGCTGTGCCAGCATCTCCAGACTGGTGGCCTGGGATTGCCACCTGATGACAGAATGTTGATGGACTCCCCTCAGTTTTTATCGCTGATGAAGCGTTTGCTCTCGGTGAGCACTTGATGAGGCCGTTCCCCCAAAGGACACTCACCCCTGAGAGGAGGGTATTTAATTACCGGCTGGCCAGAGCAAGAAGAGTTGTGGAGAATGCCTTTGGGATTCTGGCCAGCCGGTTCCGTTTGTTCCTTTCAGCAATTAATCTGGCGGACTATAAACTAAATTACGTCATACTTGCTTGCTGCATCCTACATAACTTTTTAAGGAGACATTCAGCTACATATATTTCCTCTGTTGGGCCTGAGGCCGGACTGGAACAAGATACAACAATGACAGGCCTACAAATTGGCCGTATTGGCTTGGCCCCCCGAACCGCACGTCAAGTGCGTGAGCGTTATGTTAATTATTTTAATGGTCGGGGGGTCATTGCTATTCAGCAACAGCTTTAATTTTACTAAAAAATACAATTAAAAAAATTGATCAAAAATATCTTGTTTTTATTCTTGTTTGCATTTAGTTTTGTCTGTCTCCTAGTGCACTTGTAGTAGTGGCAAGTGCATTTATCTTTAGTTAATCAGGCCCTTTGTCACTGTAACCACCCAAAAAAATATAAAATTTTCTTTCTGAAATAATATTATATTTGTATTAGTAAAAACTTTTTACTGTGTGCACATTGAAAGGTGCATTTTTTTTTTTTCATTTTTTTTTGGTGTTAAAAATGTTTTTTTTTTAACGTTATTAAAGGCATATTTTTGCAAAAATAGACCTTAATAAAAATATTTACTTTCACAACACTGTTTTAAAAAACATACCAAAACATTAAAGAACTTACAAAGTTCAACATTTAAAGAATGGTGCATGTGATGTCACCCTTGGAAATCGTTCATTTTGAATATGCTCAAAATTGAGCATTACAAAAGGGTCAAGTGAACATGTGCTATCTCCCATCATGGGTGAGCAATGTACGTGTTTTGTGTGTGCAATCCCTTTTTGTTCCTATCACCACAAAATAATTTGGAGGATGAAGGGGTTGCAAACACAAAACAAGTACATTGATACATTGATAACCCATGATGGAAGATAGCACATGATGACACACCGTGTGCATCATAATGTAAATTTGAGTAACACCAAAAAAATTATACAACATTTTCAAGAGAAAACAAACTTCACAAGGAAATGAAAAACATGATTGATGTTTTTAGGAAAAACGTTATTATATTCTGCCCGAAACATCAATCATGTTCTTCATTTCCTGTTGCATGGAGTCCAGGCGAAGTTGCATGCTGTGAATTTGGTCACGCATGTTATCTATTTGGCCATTTCACAGCATAATCTGGCCAATCAGTCTTTGGGCACTGTCTGTGGTGAATGGCTCTGCCGCTTGGCCTTCCAGAACCAGAAACTCACCTAAAATGAGTGAATAAAAACAAGGGTTACAATATGCACGCCAAAATACATTAACTTAAGCTGGGGTGTCAGTCACTCACTTGGTGGGCTTGAAACCTCGCACACTTCCTCCACCTCTCCTTCCTCCAGGTCGTCGGGTGGGTGTGGTCTTGGGCTTGGGGTATCTTCTGGCTCAGGCTGGTGATTTGGGGGGGGTCCTGGGATCCTTGGACTGTTGTCTGAGTCTTTTCTCCCCTATGATAATTGAACAAAAGGTATAGTTAAAACAGAGTGATATTTCAGATTTTATCAAATACTCTGAAACATTGGTTAGGAGTTGTGGCCAATTGCCTTTTTTGGTCATCAAAAATTTAGAAGACAGGAGGAACATTCCCTCTGAACAACAATTATAAACAATGCACATGTTCTGGCAAGTTTCACAGATGCAGACACCTCAATGATCTCCTATGTGTATTAACCCCTCTAAAATTTATTTATGGTCACATAGTACACTATAGTGCTCGTGAGTCCACATGTGTAAACAGCTGCTGTGTCCTGTCCTTACATTACACCGAATCATTTTTGAAGAAGCATTATATTTTCAAACACATCTACAGCACATCAACAAATTGTGGGAATTGGACAAATTATCAAGACATAAATGTATGTTCAACCCTGTCCCATCATATTTGGCGAAAAAATAACATAATTTTCTAAAGTATCATATGTATTTTACAAAGAACGGTCTTTACGAACGATGCTGTATAAAGTCAAAAAATATGGATCAGCATGCAAGTTAAGTATCTCAATAGGAAAACACAACAAGTACTTACTTTTTCTAAGCAGCTTCTTTATTCGCCAATATTGTTCTGGCTCCCGACTTTTGATGTCAGACCACCGCTTCCTCAATTGTTCTTTCGACCGTTTAGTGTCAAATTTTGCTTCTAGAGCGGTGAAAATTGAGGACATTATTTTGTCCTTACGCATATTCGGGCGTGTGTATGGTCCTTTTTTCCCATCGTAGTCCTCCCTTCTCAATTTGGACACCATCTCCACCATCTCTTCAAAAGCCATGTTGGTGGCCTTATATCTCCTCCGGGATGAGGATGGTTGTGGCTCCGGGCTTTCCTCCGTGCTACTTCCACTGATTCTCTCCGCCATATTTAGCTATCTACTCCCACTGCGCAACAAAGAGTGAAGGGGCGGGGACAAATCATACTAAAGAACGTCAGGGGCGGGCGATGCAGGCGGAGCATGACACATGTGCAGTGTATATAAAGCTATTACGATGGCCTACGTATGTCCGTGCGGAAGTAGCGAGCGGCAGAAACGAAGGTAAGATTAAAGTGGGGGTGTGTGTGTTTGGTGTGTGTGTGTGTATGTATGTGTCCCCTAGATTACAAACCCAAATAATCCTGTGATTTGTGACTGACATTAGTTTTGATCTGGTGTCTTGTCTTTCAGAAACAATGAATCCCTTTAAAGAGGAAGAATTTTTGTCCCAATTTATTGAGCTCTATCAGGAAAAGAAAAACCTGTGGGAGGTCAAACACCCACTATATTATAATAGGGATGTTAGGAAGGCAACACTGGGCACACTTTTAGAATTTGTGAAGACTCGAGTCCCCCAGGCAGACCTCAAGTTTGTGGACAAGAAAATTGGTATCTTGCGAAACATGTATAAGCGGGAACACAATAAAATCTAGGAGTCGCTCAGATCCGGTGCAGCAGCTGACCAAGTATATGTTCCCAAGTTGTGGTACTACCACAAAATGCGATTCCTGGATGACCAGACCGAAGCCAGGCAATCATTTTTGACCCTTCCCCTCACCCTTCCCTCCAGCCTTCCCTCCACTCTTCCCTCCAGCCTTCCATCCACCTCCACCCTGGCTGAGGAGTCCCAGGAAGAACTGGGCCTTTTCAGCATTGATGAAGTTGATGCGCCCAGCTTCAGCCAGGTATTCTTTTTTGTGTAATTTGTGATTGTGTAAATGTTATTAATGATGTTAACGTGTTAATTTTTTAAGTGCTTCCTAAAAAATGACTTTAGCACAAATATTAATATGTAGATATATCACTAGACAGTAGTGGCCAAAAATATACTTCTGCATAGGTGTGCGCAGCCTCTTGCATTAGGGTGTGCACCCCAAAGCTCAAATACATATGCATGTGTATATGTACTGATGGTGTCAGTAGGGCAGTGGACAGTGTCATTTTGTTAATTTTCTTTTCCCAAAATGTATGGGCTTGTGTAACATTTTTTGGGGGGGAATGAAATATCAGTGGTATAAACAGGGGGGAATATGCAGCACACAAGGCAAATAGGGTGTGCCCAGGCACACTTGGCACACCCTGTGCGCATGCCTATGTACTTCAGATATTGTTGATCACCTGAAATAATGGTGGTGTCATATAGATAGCCTTTACTATTTGTTGCTAATTATATTTTCAAGTCATGAGCTGAAAATTGTGTGTGATGGCGTAACACAAAATTACAACTATGTCCCTTTTTTTGACACAGGATGACCTCAGCCAGGAGGAGGCCTTGCTCAGTGGGAGAGAGGAGGAGGCCTTGCCCAGTGGGAGAGAGGAGGAGGCCTTGACCAGTGGGAGAGAGGAGGAGGCTGTGGCTGGGCCAAGTCGAAGCCGCACGGAGTGTCAGGTGCCTCCCCTCCGCATTCTCCACCAAAGGCACAGGAGAATGACACAAACTGAGCAGGAATCCCTAGCCCTCATACGGGCAGCAAGCCAGATCCTGAGCAAACCACCCAATGCAGAGGAGGCGTATGGCACCTATATAGCCAGCAGATTGCTAGGGTTGGAAAAGGGCCAAAGCCTCCTCTGTGAGGGTCTGATTTTTAAGGCATTTCAGAAGGGCTTGAGAGGGGAGCTTACTGCTACCACATATCTGGCAGATGAAGCCACTCCTCCTCCTCCTCCTCCTCCTCCTCCTGCCCCAAGTACACCACCAGAGGCACAACCTCCGAGGAAGGCTGCAGAGAAGTGTGGAGGGAAGGCTGCAGAGAAGCGTGCAGGGAAGGCTCCACGGAAGACTCGAAAGTGATTGCCTGGTTTCTGTCTGGTCTGACTGTGCTCCCTGTGCTCCCTAGTCGCAAGATACCAATTTTCTTGTCCTCAAACTTGATGTGTGTCCTGGGGGATGAAAGGCTTCACAGATTCTAAAAGTGTCTCCAGTGTTGCCTTCCTAATTTTTTTTTGAACACAATAAATGGATTTTTTTGTTACCTTACATTATTGACTATGTGTTTTTATTCAAAAACGCCATTTTGTTGGGGAGTAGGCAGGTACAGGTCAAAAAGACTATGGGATTGATTTAAGAAAAGCAAATGGACTGTGCACTTTGCAGAGGGCAGTTGCCCTCTGCAAGTGCAATTGCTCCAGAGCTTCAGAAATGAGGTAAGGCTTGACTTTGCAAAGAGTACCCAATCCTGTGCAAGGAAAATTCGCAAAACAGCATTTTTGCTTGCACATGATTGGATGATGGAAGTCAGCAGAGCTTCTGCTCATGTACTAAGCTCTGGAGCAACTGCTCTTGCAGAGGGCAACTGGCCTTTGCAAAGTGCATAGTCTTTTTCCCTTTAGTAAATCAACCCCTATGTGTGTTTTTGACAAAAGGCTAAATCATTTATAATATCAAGTCAAAAGTACTATTGAAAAGTTCACTTTAGAAGTTGCACAGCAAGTGTACTTGTTGGAAGTGCAGTCGCTGTAAATCTGAGGGGAAGAGCTGAAATGAAATGAAGCTCTGCTGATTTTAACATACAATCATGTGCAATAAAAAGTTTTTTTTTTTTTTTTGGGGTTCCTTGCATGTGCCTCTCGGATCCACAGCGAAGGCACTTCAAAATGCTCTTTCTGTGCAATTCCAAGTAGAATTTGCACTTGTAGTGAAAAATGAATTTGCCTTTGTAAAATACACCCCACTATGTCTAATGAACAAGGGACAACAACCTCATTAAGGTTCATTAAAACAACACAAAATATTTTAAGGTTATTGTGGTAACTTGAAAATCCACACAAAAAAAAAATGTGGGTCTAATTTAGCACACATTGTAAAATAGATAAGTGTTGTAATCAATAAAAAAAATAAAGATGAGTCCAAAATCTAATTTAAAAATTTTTATTTATGGAGATCTGGCTTTTTACAAATATCATATTAGTCATGGCATGAGGATAAATCATGAAGAAAGTAGTTTGTGAGAACTCTGTGTGAATATAAAGCAGAAAAACAACTTCATTCCTCTCGCATTATAAATAAAAAAAAGCGCTGTATTAAAAGATCACAGAAGAGGAATGTGCTAGCTTCAATACGAAGGCTAGTTTTACCAGACTGAGCGCTTCCGTCTTGTAATTGCTTCTGAGCATGCATCAGTTTGAGTTCGTCGGACTAGCACACAGACGACCGGTTTGTCCGCTAGAAAGAAAAGTCTGTCGGATAGATTTAAAACTTGTTTCAAATCTAAGTCCGTCCAACTTTTGAGCAAACAAAGTCCACTGGAGCCCACACACGATCAAATTGTCCGACGAAATCCAGTACGCCGGACAAAGTCTGCCGTAAAGTCCGCTCGTGTGTACGCGGCAACAGGCTTGATCCATATATATATACAGGGAGTGGCTGCAAAAAAGCTAGAGGAGATCAGAAGCACTGAGATGCAATCAAAAAAGGGGTGAAACCAGTATTTTGTTAAGAAAATGAAACTTGTTATGATACACAGCTCTTAATAAAACTAAATGTCAGTTAGGATTTAAATCTACTTTATTCTGACATAGCACAGAGTTACTTTAAAGTGTCCCACTAGGGAGATTTACTTTAACTTCCTATCTTGGAGATGCAACAGGAAGGAATTCCCATCTTATAAAATTGTCACCAAGACATTTGCCCCCATTGAACAACTCACCTCTTGCTCTTATGACAGCCAAAATGTAATTTTCCCCCCTTACATTTGTCTCAGTATTAGTGGTCACCAAGACAGATAGAAGGGTGAATCTTTTCAGAGGGTCAAACCCTTCCATATTCCATCCAAAATGTAAAAAAAAAGTTTTTTGTTTACATGCACTTTAAGAATGACACCCCCTTGCTGACTACTTTGTAGGTGTAGATATTGTATATATTCTTGTAGTAATATCTACTTAAATTTCCCAAAGTAGCTTACCACGACTTAAAAAATAATTGTCAATCAATTGGCCAGTGCATATAAAGTCAATGCTTAGTTCAGGGACTTAAAGTGGTTGTCAAACCACTTTTTTCTTACTATAGTTCCCAGTGTTGGATAACATGATGTTTCCCAGTGTGATCTATAAAAAAATATGCTGACTTATTTCCAAGCACTGCAGTCACTTAACTGCCCACCGGTCTCCTCTCCTGATCTGAAAGCTGCAGGGGAGGGTCTGAGAATCCCCCGCTTACATCAGTTGGGAGGAGGGGAGGAGAGGAGAAGACCGACGGGCAGTCATGGGAGTGCGGAGCTCTGAAATAAGGTATTAGGCAGCATATTTTTTATAAATCGCATACACTGGGGAACATAATGTTATTTTACACTGGGAACTACATTAAGAAGACACAATTATTTTTCTAGCAGGAGGGGACGGGCGGAGCTGACAGGCAGGGAGGGGAGGGGGGAAAGAGGAGGACAGAGGAGAGCTGAGGATGACGGAGGCACATAAACTGACCACGGTGTCAGGGCTCAGCAGCCATGATAAACCCTGGTCAGTTTACAGGGGGGAGGGCAGAACCAGGCAGGATCAGCCAGGTATTTTAGATGAAACAAGGGGCCAAGTTACACAGCATAAGCACTGTGCTGTTATTCACACTTCAAAGGAACAGGATCCATTTATTTTTTGTTTTTTTTTAGGGTTACAAACGCTAAAGGTTAAACTTATCAGCAGGCACTTGTATATAGTTAGAGGTGCTTAGGCAGCTTTGTTGTGTTGTTGCATTTCTGATTTTCATTTGTGGATGGAACCAATACAACATAGTTTCCAGTGTGAAGTGACCATCTGATTGGTCAGGCTTTTAAATCAACATTTACTAGCTGCTCATTCCCTTGGATGGCCTACAGTCTTATGCCGCGTACACACGGTCGGATTTTCCGACACGAAATCCATCGGACATTTTCCGTCGGAATTTCAGACAAACAAAATTTGAGATCTGGATCTTAAATTTTCCGACAACAAAATCTGTTGTCGGAAATTCCAATCGTGTGTACACAATTCCCACGCACAAAATTCCACGTATGCTCGGAATCAAGCAGAAGAGCTGCACTAGCTATTGAACTTGATTTTCCAGGCTCGTCGTACGTGTTGTACGTCACCGCGTTCTTGACGTTCAGAATTTCCAACAAGATTTGTGTGACCGTGTGTATGCAAGACAAGTTTGAGCCAACATCCGTCGGAAAAAAAACATGGATTTTGTTGT
Source organism: Aquarana catesbeiana (assembly GCF_042186555.1). Classification (NCBI taxonomy): domain Eukaryota; kingdom Metazoa; phylum Chordata; class Amphibia; order Anura; family Ranidae; genus Aquarana; species Aquarana catesbeiana. The sequence continues at coordinate 196,717,931 of NC_133330.1, read as the reverse complement.
CGGAATGTGCGATCGTGTGTATGCGGCATCACACTGGTCTGTTTCATTACCAGAGGTTTCTGCATTGGAACTGGTACATTTGTGGGGAGTGTATTGCACCACATATTGGACTCTTGTATAATGTCTAAGGTTGTTAACAATTATTTTATTAAATTCTGGTATATGGTGCAGTATATACCTTTTAATCCATGTAATATTATATTCTCCTTTCAAAATGAATATATATTTATATTCTCTAATTATTATGGTCAAAAATAAAGCAACCCATAGATGATTCAGATTTTTATTTTGTTCAGCCAACTGACTTGATCCCCTATCCACACATTCGAGGTGGATGGGGGAATCCTCTCTGCTGAGCTATTGTATTTTGACACTGGGGAGACTTCCTCACCATCAGAAGACACTGATCAGCGCTAATTGAATGACTTTTATCCAACAGGCTGGTTGTACAGAAGATAATTCGTAAATTGACTTCTGTACAACTACTATCCCCATACATTGATCAAAATTCTGCCAGTCCCTGCTGAACCAGATGAATTTTCTAGGCCCCTTTCACACTGCCGTGACTTCAAAGTTGCGAGATTGAGTGCGCATGTGTGAGGGATAAAATATGGCCGCCTGAGCTGATCCTCCGCTCCTCACCAGACCAGCGGCGCTCCCAGACTCACACAGCGCTCCCCAGGACAGCTACAAACAAGGGGATCGTGTACCCCCACTGCCAGGGGACACCCCTGTGCGAAAACCGGCACACACAGAGATTTAGGCCCGCAACTCGAGGCCTCCATCCGAGCCGGGTGTAGCAATATGGCCGCCTGAACCCGCCCCTCCGCTCGTCACTGGACTAGCTGTCGTTCCAAAGCTCCTCATATCGCTCCGTAAGTCCGCTCCAAGCAAGGGGATCGTGTCCCTCCACCACCAGGGCATACCCCTGGATGAGCATTGCGGCTGCCCGCCAAGATTTAGGCCCGCAATTCGAGGCCTCCACCCAAGCCGGATGCACCAAGATGGCCGCTTCTGGCACACAGCAGCATGCTACCTGCATGGACGGAGCCACAGAACACAGGCAAGTCCTCACCCCTGCCACCCTGACCTACACCCCTCTAACCCATGGGACTAGCCGGCAAGCCCTGACTCCCTCTCCTACCTCCATGGAATCCCGCATCAGCCATACTTTAGGAGACCAGGCCTTCTCACCAGCAGGGCCTAATTGCCCTGAATTCTCCACGCCAGGCCTGCATCCACAGGATCACAGCTTTAATGCAGCAGATCTTTACAACAAACTGTCAGCCCTCCTAGAGAGGGGCTTAGCTACTACAGCTGCAAAAATCACAGGGGACATTAAATCTGACCTACAGAATATAGGCTCCCAGATGGAAAAAATTGAAAACAAAGTGGAACTCACAGTTGCAGTTTCTCACCAGAACTCTGATTTATTTATTTTTTTTCCACAAAAATTTTTTTTATTTCGTATTTAAAGAATAAAACATACAAAACAAGAATTTTGTCTTGAGACAGCAGTCGATAGAATAACATGGAGGGTATCTATGTCATGATACAGTATAAAGCATATTAACAGAAAATGAACACAATCGAATCATATAGGTGTAAATTTGCGGAGAAGGGCGGAGGATCGTACTTTCTATTGTCCCCTCCCCCCATCCCTCCCCTCACCAAGTTGAAAGGCGAGAGAAGGTACAATATCTCGAACGTGTTCAATCAGTAATGTTCAGTGTATCCCAACCGGACACAGACAGGGTATCCCTCCATGTAGAGAATATAGAAAGAGAAAAGAATAGAGGAATAGAAGAAGAAGGGGGAAATTGGGGTAGAGGGTAAGGCAAGAGGGGGAGAGGAGAGGGGAAAAATAAAACAAAGATATATTAAAAAAAAAAAAAAAAAAGGGGGGGGGGACATAAGGGGGAGACGAGGAAACGAGTGGGTCCGCACCTGTCCCTCCTCCCACCTCAGTCTGGGAGACAGTTCTGTATTTTCCCAGACAGTCCTAGTGTACATACTGAAGATAGCGATCAGTGGTAGAACTCTGATTTAATCCAAACACTACATGACCAACTAGATACTGCACTATCGAGCATAGATGACCTTGAGAACCAATCCAGAAGGTACAATTTCAGGGTCAGGGGCCTCCCAGAAACCGTTACAGATGTGACTGCGGCTATCCATGGCCTGATCAAAATCCTGCTACCTAGCATCCAACAATACCGCCTGGAGCAGGATAGGGCACACAGAGCCCTGGGCCCCCCCAGGAAGGACAGCTCACCTAGAGACATAATAGTCAAACCACACTACTACGCGGTGAAAGCAGCAGTCATGAAACAAGCGTGTATTATCCCCCAAGTGACCATGCAGTCCAGATCTTCGCTGACCTTTCACCTTCAACCATCCAACGCAGATGCACAATGAAGCCATTGCTGTCTGCCTTGGCCCAGAAAGACATCAAATACAAGTGGGGCTTTCCGTTTGCAGCAAAATTCTCCTACAAATGGCAAAACCCAGCCTTCTCAAACTTTATCTCGGGAGAAAAACTTTTACTAAACCTGAAGATTATATCCCAAGAATCAGACATGGAAACGTCCTCCTCCGCATCAGGATCCGCCAAGAGACCTCCACCCGTCAGCCCATCGACCCCCTCTGGAACAAGACAAAGACCCGAAGATCAGGGAAAGAAGGTTCCACCTGAGCATCCACCCCGGAGAAGCCCTGGCTCCTGGTTATCTTCTTTTTCGGTGTCCTTTCCCTTTTTCTACATTTTTTTTTTTTGCTCTAACGTAACGTTAGATATGCTAACATTTGACTTTAGTTAAACTGCCGATTAGGGGCCCGCCCCTTATTTCTCCAATTGTGGTCCTCAGCCACGCTAAACATTAGGCTCACTTGTTGCTGCCCCCCCTTTTTTGTTTTTTTGTTTTTTGTTTTGTGATTTCTGTTTGTTATTTACACAAATTAGGAGTGGGTTCTCCCCTCCGGTTGAGTGGGGTAGCTCTCTCTAACAGAATAAATCCATGTCCTATGACTCACCTTCCTTATCCCCATTCTTACCTTCCCCCTCCCCCCCCTATCCTTTTTATCTGGCAGATAAGCTTGAGTCATGGCTACAATTCATCAAGCATTACCCTTCACCGACGTTGAGGACTCCGGTCTCGCGCAGACATAGACAAGGACTTCTCAAAGTAAGTGACAGTGGGTGTGTCTACACCCCCAACCTCTGTTCCGATGGCTAGCACCACACCAACTGATCTCAGAGTCACCTCGCACAATGTGCAGGGCTTAAATTCCCTGCTTAAATGCAGAAAAATCTTTAATTCTTACAAGTCTCTCAACCTTGATGTCATAATGCTGCAGGAGACACATTTTCTGATTCGGTATAGTCCCACATTCATACACGCACACTTTCCTAATTTTTACCTGGCAAACGCAGAGAATAAAACCAAAGGGGTGGTCATCGCCTTCTTAAAAACATGTAAGTTCAACTTGCTTTCGGAAACTAAAGATCCGGAGGACAGGTTTCTTTTGGTCAAGGGTACTATTGATGGTCAAATGTACTCTCTGGTTTCCTATTATGCTCCCTAACAAGGGACAAGCGGCTATCTTCGCTCGCCTCTTTGACGCTCTTAATCCCATTATTGAGGGCACAGTTATTCTAGGGGGTGACGCTAATGTTGCTTTTGACCAAGGCTTGGATAAATGCAAGCTGCCCAGACAGCAGCTCACTCACTTACATAAGGTTAGCCACAAAATAGCCAAATTAATACTTGCACAGGCACTGGCAGACATAAGGAGAGAACTGAATCCCTCCATGAGAGACTTCACGCATTATTCCGCTCCTCACCACTAGGGATGAGCTTCGAGTTCGAGTCGAATTCATGTTCGACTCGAACATCAGCTGTTCGCAAGTTCGCCGAACAGCGAACAATTTGGGGTGTTCACAGCAAATTCGAATGCCGTGGAACACCCTTTAAAAGTCTATGGGAGAAATCAAAAGTGCTAATTTTAAAGGCTTATATGCAAGTTATTGTCATAAAAAGTGTTTGGGGACGTGGGGGACGTGGGGGTTCTCCTAAATTCCATACCAGGCCCTTCATGTTAAGGGGAACCCCGCGCCAAAATAAAAAAAAAAACGGCGTGGGGTCCCCTCAAAAATCCATACCAGACCCTTATCCGAGCACGCAACCTGGCAGGCCGCAGGAAAAGAGGGGGGGACGAGAGAGCGCCCCCCCTCCTGAACCGTACCAGTCACATGCCCTCAACATTGGGAGGGTGCTTTGGGGTAGCCCCCCAAAACACCTTGTCCCCATGTCGATGAGGACAAGGGCCTCATCCCCACAACCCTGGCCCGTGGTTGTGGGGGTCTGCGGGCGGGGGGCTTATCGGAATCTGGAAGCCCCCTTTAACAAGGGGACCCCCAAATCCCGGACCCCCCTGTGTGAAATGGTAAGGGTTTGTACCCCTACCATTTCACTAAAAAACGGTCAAAGATGTTAAAAATGACAAGAGACAGTTTTTGACAATTCCTTTATTTAAATGTTTCTTCTTTCTTCTATTTTCCTTCATCTTCTTCTTCTTCTTCTTCTGGTTCTTCTGGCTCTTCTGGTTCTTCCTCCGGTGTTCTCGTCCAGCATCTCCTCCCCGGCATCTTCTATCTTCTTCTCCTCGGGCCGCTCTGCACCCATGGCATGGGGGGAGGCTCCCGCTCTTCTCTTCATCTTCTTCTCTTCTTCATCTTCTTCATCTTCTTCTCTTCTTCTCTTCTTCATCTTCTTCTCCGGGCCGCTCCGCATCCATGCTGGCATGGTGGGAGGCTCCCGATGTGTGACGCATCTCCTCTTCTGATAGTTCTTAAATAACGGGGGCGGGGCCACCCGGTGACCCCATCCCCCTCTGACACACGGGACATGACGGGACTTCCCTGTGGCATTCCCCGTGATGTCACAGGGAAGTCCCGTCAAGTCACCGTGCGTCAGAGGGGGGCGGGGTCACCGGGTGGCCCCACCTCCGTTATTTAAGAACCGTCAGAAGAGGAGGCGCATCACACAGCGGGAGCCTCCCACCATGCCAGCATGGATGCGGAGCGGCCCGGAGAAGAAGATGAAGAAGAGAAGAAGATGAAGAGAAGAGCGGGAGCCTCCCCCCATGCCATGGGTGCGGAGCGGCCCGAGGAGAAGAAGGGAAGAAGACGCCGCGGAGGAGATGCTGGACAAGAACACTGGAGGAAGAACCAGAAGAACCAGAAGAAGAAGAAGATGAAGGAAGATAGAAGAAAGAAGAAGCATTTAAATAAAGGAATTGTCAAAAACTGTCTCTTGTCATTTTTAACATTTTTGACAGTTTTTTAGTGAAATGGTAGGGGTACTTTTGTACCCCCTTACCATTTCACACAGGGGGGTCCGGGATCTGGGGGTCCCCTTGTTAAAGGGGCTTCCAGATTCCGATAAGCCCCCCACCCGCAGACCCCCACAACCACCGGCCAGGGTTGTGGGGATGAGGCCCTTGTCCTCATCAACATGGGGACAAGGTGTTTTGGGGGGCTACCCCAAAGCACCCTCCCAATGTTGAGGGCATGTGGCCTGGTATGGTTCGGGGAGGCACTCTCTCGTCTCCCCTCTTTTCCTGCGGCCTGCCAGGTTGCGTGCTCAGATAAGGGTCTGGTATGGATTTTTGGGGGGACCCCACGCCGTTTTTTTTTTTTATTTTGGCGCGGGGTTCCCCTTAAAATCCATACCAGACCTGAAGGGCCTGGTATGGAATTTAGCGGGACCCTCACGTCATTTTTTTTTTTTTGTAATTTTGGTTCGGGGTTTCCCTGTGGGGAATTCCCATGCCGTTTTTATCAATGAACTTTTATGTGTATTGCCGGACCGGCAATGCAATAGCCACGAGTAGTTTTAAATGACTTTTTTTCTTTGAAATGTCATTTTGCTGTCACTAACGAAATTTAAAGGAATATTACACTTTTATTGTTTGACTTTAAGCATTATGAAAATCACTGCTCCTGAAAAAACAGCCGTTTTTAAAACTTTTTTTTGCATTGATCCATGTCCCCTGGGGCAGGACCCAGGTCCCCAAACACTTTTTATGACAATACCATTAATATAAGCCTTTAAAATTAGCACTTTTGATTATTCATGTTAGTGTCCCATAGACTTTAACGGTGTTTGCGTGTTCGAACGAACTTTTTTCCTGTTCGCATGTTCTGGTGCGAACCGAACAGGGGGGTGTTCGGCTCATCCCTACTCACCACACATATTCCAGAATCGATCACATCCTAATACCCACCCGTGTGATTCCTCTGGTCACACAATCCCGCATCAGAGACATAGTACTGTCTGACCACTCTCTAGTAATAATGAGCATCTGTATATCAGCCGCAACACTGGGCCAGAGACAATGGAGACTTAATGAATCCCTTCTTTCTGACCCAATCAGAATCACCATGCTTGCTAATTCCTTACAAGAATATTTTAAACTAAACAAGATTGAAGACACATCGGCGGAAACTGTGTGGGCAACCTACTAGGCCTTTATAAGGGGCAAAAACATCCGAATGTCCTCTCAAATAAAACGAGAAAGAACATCGGATATAGAAAAATATAGAAAAGAATACGCATCACTACAGGCACAACAAAAAAAAGCCCCTCAAACACCTCCATCATCCAACTAGATTAAATCAAACTAGAACTTAACCTAGCAGTCACGGCTCAGGCTGAAAAATACCTCAGGTGGAATAGACACAAATTTTAAATACAGAAGGATAAGATAGGCCCCATGTTAGCATCCAAATTATCCCCCAGAATGCAACTGCATGTGATGCCACAGATCAGAATTCCTGGACACGGATGCACTGCTGACCCCACGAAAATATTAGAGGTCTTTCAGGTCTTTTACACAAATCTATATAAGGCTCACCCTACACAGAACACCGTTGCCATTGATCACTTCCTAGACAAATTACTCATTCCGGTTTTAGATACGGAACACAAAAAGTTAATGGAAGCTCCCTTCTCTGAAGAGGAGGTTCTGGGGGTCATCCAGGGGCTCAGATGTGGGTCGGCTCCAGGTCCTGACGGTCTTTCTAACCCCTATTACAAGACATTCGCTCCCACTGTAGCCCCACAACTCGTTAAATTTTTCAATGCCAAGACCAAAGGAGACCCGATAGATGCACAACTTAATTCCGCATTTATAGTGGTAATCCCTAAACTAGATAAAAACCCAGAGGAAGTCAGTAATTATCGTCCAATTTCTCTTATAAACTGTGACCTGAAAATATTGACCAAACTCCTTGCCAATCGCTTCTCCTCTTTAATTAATAATTACATTCACAAAGAAAAGACCAGGCTGGTTTCATACCAGGCAGACAGGGCCTGGACCAAATTAGAAGGGCGATCGATATAGTGTCTATTCTCCAATCTAACTGGGAAGGGGGCCCCAGACAGTCAGGAATGTTACTCTCTTTAGACCTCAAAAAGGTCTTTGATTCTGTTTCCTGGACATATATCTTCACCATGCTAAAATGGTGGGGCTTTGGAGACAGATTAATGGGCTTAATACGTGCCCTCTACTCCCGACCACAAGCTAGGGTTCACCTTCAAGGATGCTACTCGAACCCAATTCTCATTGAAAAAGGTACTAGGCAAGGCTGCCCGCTTTCGCCGCTAATTTTTGCACTAGCCATTGAAACCCCTGCTGTCGCAATCCGGGAAAACCCAAATATAAAGGGAGTAACATGTGGCTTGCAAACTCACAAATGTGGGCTATATGCGGACAACATTCTTTTATTCCTTACTTTTATCACATCCCTGCCCAACCTATGTCAGACACTAGATGCATTTGCGGGCATATCAGGTCTTCAGGTAAACTATTCCAAATCCCTTGCCATGAACGTATCCCTCCAGCCAAACATGGTTAACCTGCTACAAAATTCTTTCCCGTTTGAGTGGAATGAAAAGTCCATCAAGTACCTTGGAATCAATTTGACTCCAAAGACAGAATCCCTATACAATAGTAATTATCTACTTATGTTTCGCAAACTAGAAGTAGACCTAAAGGCCTGGTCCAAACACACCCTATCCTGGATAGGACAAATAAACTCTGTTAAGAAGACCCTTCTTCCCAAACTGCTATACCTTTTTCGCTCTCTCCCCATCCAAATCAACAGGGCCCACATTAGAGCATTTCAGAGTAAAATTCTGAAGTTTATATGGGGTAAGGGAGGTTACAGACTTCCACAGAGCATCCTGTACTGTCACAGGAAAAGGGGGGGCCTGGACCTACCTAAATTACTTCAGTACTACTTTGCAGCCAGACTAGCTCAGATCTCAATTATTTACTCCAGGTACGAAAAACCAGATTAGACCCAAATTGAAAGACAAGCAGTTCCACGCCACACTCTAGATTTTTTGATGTGGTGCCCTCCAAAAACAGGGCCGCCGATCATGGCTCCAACAGTGAGTGTCTCATTCCCTGGCACTTTGGGACTATTTACGCATGTCGAAGGCTCTGACCTCGGCGAGCAAACCAACTATACCGAATCGGACATTTTCTCACCCCCTCAGGCCCCATTTCTCTTCAGCATTGTATCAACAAACTGCCTCTAAACACTTCAGATTCAGACAAATATTACATTTCTTACACTCTATATGGTCAGAAAAACCGCTTCCGCCCAAGCTTACAGCATATGAACTGTGGTGTGGTCAGGGGTCGGAATAGAGGGGGGATCTCGACCATCTATTCATCACTGGTGCTCCCAGCCTCGAAGTCCTCTTTCATGGATGTGTGGGAGTCGGACCTCCAATTCAGCTGGGAGCTGGAGGCATGACATTCGGCCTGCTTCAGCTCCTTTAAGGGAGTTTTAAACACCTTCCTTCTGGAGGCCAGTGTGAAGGTGATCTCCAGATGGTACTATACTCCTGTCAGACTGGCCTCTATGTATTCCCCAGTAGACCCTCTATGTTTTAGAGGATGCAAACTGTCTGGAACGATGGCCCATATTTTGTGGGAATGCCCCAGAGTCCGACCTTTCGTTATTTTAGTGGGTGCCAAACTAACAGTAGCCAAACTGAAAATTTCCTGGATAATGGTACAAGAAAAGCTCTCAAGTATACTCTCGGACACGGTAAAAAAATTCGAAGCCACATAGGAACATGTAGATATCTCTCTCTCTACCATCTCTAGGCCAGATCGAGACCCCCCCCACAATCTAATGTTATGCAATTTTTAATCCCTATTTCTCTCTCCACTCTACTCTTTCTCTCTTTTCTCTATTTAACCTATCCTTCATTTGACTCCCGAATACATTGGGTAACAGAAGTGTATATGAACGTTTGGAGTTCTGTTTCACGGTTGTATTATTGAAATATCCTGTCCATAGGAAGCCGACATGTTTAGAAGAGCGGGGAGGTAGGACCGGGCACGGAGACCCACACCTGGCACAGCTAGATCCCCTTGGGGGTGCCGGGTGCCAAAGGAGTCCCTCCGGGAGCACCCTACCCTTGTCAGACCTTTTAGTAATCTTTGGCTTCCTGTCACCCATCATTCCCCAGACTACGACTCTGGGTAATGCTTCGGGCAAGGTTGACAGTTCTAGAGTTTTTCAATTGTTTGCCTCAAAAGGCCCCTTGCCTCAGTTCTTCAAGTAATTTTTAACTTCCCTGGACTTCATCTTGGAATCCCCCTATTTCTTATCCTGTAAGAACAAATACCTCTCCTGGTGTTCCAATGTTCAGAATGCATATGTATGTTTTTCTTTACAATAAAATTAAAACTTTTGAAATAAAAGTTGCGCGATTTTGCCACAATTTTGATGCGATTTCATGGAATGCCTGTGTAAACTTGAGGTCTATGGACCTCAACACGCATGAAAGTTGGACCAAAATAGTACAGAGACTACTTTGAAGTCAGCACAACTTGAAGTCGCACATATTAATGGTTATCATTGGAAATCATGGGGAACGACTTGTCATACGACATTTCAGTCCCAGTCGCAGGACAAGTCATACAAGTGTGAAAGGGGCCTAATGTATGGCTAGCTTTACTTTTCTCCTGTTGTCCTAGGCAGCCGACTGTGACAGATCTGCAAGGTACTTAAACAGATTTATAACTGTAGATAAGACTCACAATAAAGAAGCTAAATCCCCGTACACATGAGCCCAATATCGGCCAGTCTTGGCTGGTTCAACAGAAAGCAGCTGATATTCGTCCCGTGCATACGGCAGCCTTCCTGACAGAAGCCGGCCGAAAACCTGGCTTCTTTCAAAGGGGCATGACAAAAAACATCTGCTGATTGGCATCAGATTAACGCTCTCAGCTTATGGCTGAGAGTGCTTTCTGGTGTGTTGTGGCGGGGAAGTAGTTCCCCTGTCAGAACACAATAGCTCAGTGGAAAGAGATCGTTGTATTAATATTGGACTAACATTGGCTAGTTAGTACAGCAAGCTCCTCAGTTTTTCCTTATTCAGCCCAGAAAAAAGCTGATAGTGTGTACCTAGCTTAAGGGAGGAATTTATGAATCATGCTGTAACCTTGTAGTAAATCTGTATCATGATTAAGAATAAGCTAAGGTTCAGGCTGATCTCACTGCTGCCCTAATCCACAGGAAACTGTCACATGACAGCAGACCACTGCTCCAATCAGCTGCGGCTGTGGATTTCGCATGTAACAGAAGGTGCTGGTAATATTTTTGCCCTTATATGGCCATATTTTGTCACTGACAAGACTGTATATAAGTGACCAATCATAGCTCATTCCTAATCGTAATCTGTCTCACTGCTCCTGTTTATCTTGGCCTTAGGCCCAAGCACACTAGGTAGTTTTCCCCAAAGCATGGGGCTCCAGCATTTAGCTGAACTGTTCAGCCCTAGAGTCTGATAGCTGTTGCAGCTGGACTGGGCTAGGATGTGGACTCAGCAGCACTTCTGTTTAGGGCAGTATGAACCAAGGGACAAATGCTTGGAACACAAGAAGTCTGAGCAGTGAGCATTGGTCCCTGGGTGCACAATGCTCTAAACAGAGGAACTGCTGAGGGTACCGCCCTTCCCTGTCCAGCTGTACAGCATGAGCCCAGACAAAGCGGCAGCACGGGATGACATCACAAAATAGGTTCCTACTTATGTGTTTCATTACAGAGAAGGATTTAAAGGTCATAGTTCGCCCAGCCATTACTCCTCTTGTCATAATACCCTTCTTCTCTTAAGATTGTTGGTATTTATAAATACGGTATATCCTGCATTGGTGCAGTAGAAATGCTAAGAGGGAAGTAGGACCTCAATTGTTTTCTTAACAATAGCTGAAGGTTATTTTTCTGTACTGATTTTCAATGGTCCTTTATGTTGGTTCTAATATATACTATATATATATATATATATATATATATATATATATATATATATATATGAAGTGAACACCCCCCGTAGGAGCTGCTGGGTAGTTCATTCCTTTTCGCCAGTTGGTTCCATTACCCCCCACTTCCTTGCATTGATGACACTGCCAACAGTCTTGAACAAAATAACTTGAACTTTATTCTTTCCATTTGTGTAAGGCAGAAAGAATGTGAACAAATCCTCTGAAAATATGAGTTGCCTTCTTAACTTGGTTCCTGTAATGGTCTGCAAATCTTCTCCCTCCTGTTTTCTACTATTTCCCAACCACACAGCATATCCAATTAAAGTCCCAAGAACAATAATCTGAATAGAGTTCTTGGACAGACTGTTAGGAATTTCTCCCAGGTGATCCTCAGCACCCTCAGTCTTTGGAAATACTGATCCCCTGGGTTTGCACTCACATGTACATTTGAGTGACCGTCCATGTTTGCCATAAGAGGGTCCTCTCCCAGTTTTCCTTCTCCTGTTGGTAATAGCAGCCTCTCCTTTTTAGATGTTGCAGGTTCCCACAGTTATCACCTCCATCTCTCCTCCTGTGAAGGCATGTTCCCCTCCCTGGAGGGAAGAGTTCTTAAGCTGCACCAGCTTCTATATTCTGTCTTCCTTTGCTGTACTCTTCCCATCAGCAAGCCACCCCGGAGCATGTGACCCACAGTTAATATAGGCCTGTAAGCCCCTGCCCATACAAATTAATGATATAATGATAGGCTCAGGGTGACCCATAAAACTAACTACATCCTGTGTCACATCAACCTGTCCTCCAGCACCTCTCACTGGTCAAACAAGGCGTCACTTTTGACAGAATGCAGGTGGTCACACCCCCCATTCTACTCTGTCATTCCTCCCCACCAAAATAAACCCAGCCAAGCTTAAACCAAAACAGGGTAATGCCTGGAATTTTTACCTAACTTTTAATTTAACTATCTAGCACACACCTAAGTAGGTATATCTGACTCCATCCTACACTCTCTAACCCACATCTTCAATCTCTCCCTCACCTCTGGCATCTTCCCCAATGCTCTAAAACATGCACTGATCACTGATCACCCTCATACTTGAAAAGCCGTCCTTGGACCCTACCAATCTTAACAACCTACACCCTATCTCCTTGCTCCCCTTTTCCTCTAAACTCCTTGAACGCCTGGTTTTCAATCAACTGAGTGACCACCTCATTAAGAACAACCTTCTTGATCCCCTTCAATCTGGATTCCACAGAAACTGCTCTTTTAAAACTCACAAATGACCTACTAATTGCAAAAACCAACGGACACTATTCTGTACTCCTACTTCTGGACCTTTCAGCTGCCTTTGACACGGTTAACCACCCCAACACGGTTAACCACTCAAAAAACTTTACTCCCTCGGTCTCCATGACTGTGCTCTTCAGTGGCTCTCATCCTATCTATCCAATATAAATATAAACCAAAAAAAATATGTAGAAAATGGGATTTTAAAGGTACCCCTGATATAGGAAAGGACACTATCTACTAAAAATATATCAAATATTTATTAAAGCAGTTTTACAAAAAAATACGATAAAATGTGAGAACAGTTTTACATTCACAGTCAAAGGTATACATCCTCAACCTAATATTGTCAATGAAAAAAACTGTGGTCACCAAGAGTTCAAAGCTTAAACATGTCCATATAATTTCAACATGTTTCGCCCGGAAGGCTTCATCAGGAAAATGGATGAGGCTTTTCAATTATTCAACAACAATATTCACGATAAAAACAACCTTGGATGTTCAAAAGAGAAAAAGAAGAAGGTAAATACACAAAGAGAATATACATAAAACATTCATATCTATGCAGCTTGAAAAGCTCTTTAGCTTGTGCAACCATAACTCCACCAAAACCACCCTCCAAAGACAAAAACAGGAACAAAAACAGTCCCCCCCCCATCCCACTCCCCCCCCCCATCAAAAACCACCACCAACAACCCCCATCACACAGGCTCACACCCAACCCTCCCCTAGTACTCCCACCCAACACAACCACTGCGTCAACTCCATACCTCTATATAGAGTTCTGGGGAAATCGCAGGATACGAGGCGTCAACTGAGAGAAGAGGGGAGGAGGGGTGCCCCTAGAATTGACTCTCCCCTGTGTAGTCCAGATAGATGCCTGATCACCCGTAGGGAGGGATGTACATTCTTATGGATGAAGACCATCACAGGCAAAAAAGGATGATTACGGTATCTGTAACAGATATCATAGATAGTAAAATTTCACACATATTGCGGGTGAGGAGAGAGGTAGACCACAAGACAAACTGGACAGTGGACACCACTCACCAACCCCCCGAAGAGTAAAAGAGTATTTGTATTGGGAGCTCATGAGGACCGAATGGCACAATATCAATTGTAAAAAAGCACCTGTGCAGGAGAAGACAAAGCTGCTCCACAGTTTCTGAAAAAGTATATAAAATGCATGTAGCTATATTAAACTTGAATGCGGCAAAAAACATATGTACGCTGCGGTTTTAAATCTTCAAGAGCACCTGCTCACCTTGAAAAGATATCACATCGTTATGTAAGAAGCTACGTCACATTTCTATTGGCGCTGCTGAAAGGGCACCCTGAAAGTAGTGGGCCACAAAAGATAATCACTTCCTATATTTAGAGAGGGAAAAAAAAAAAAATAAAGTTTGTTTAAAAGGAAATAGAGCACCAAAAGTGGTGCTTTAATTTACAATTAGACATATTACAGAGTGCTGGACCGACTGACGGTCAATGTTTAGTTTTACCTGGTGCCGACGTCCATGTTTAGCATGAGCTCCCAAACTGCTAGCAAGCATCTGAATGTGTGGGGTTTAAATATCCCTCCCCAATTGTGCCAAAATGCTGTGCATGTCATCACACTGTACCGGCGCCAAGCGGACGCAAAGGGGAAGTTCCTGGTCCAAGGACTAATGACCCAGAACTGGAGACGACAGACCGGAAGTAGATCTACTTCCGGTGTGCCCAAAACAGCACTAAGACTTCCATTGGAGACAGTGCTGAGCCAAGAAAGAAAACTTGGACAATTGGAATAATGGCTGTAGGATACAGTTGTACCGGTATGCCAAGGACTATGAGGAGACCTCAAGGTGGGCATATACCGGGTTGGCAACCCTCCCGGAAAGAAAAAGCCCAAGGGGGATGTGTGTCCAACCTAGTACACACCCTTGGGCGTCCATACAGGGATCAAATGGCACTGAACCGGGGGGGGGGTAAAAACGAGGGAAAATAGAGCATGGGGAGGGGTAAAAAAAAAAAAGGGGGTTTCCCAAGGTTTGGGTGTGGTCATGATTGCACATTACAATAATTTGTCTACAACATTGTACCACTAATTTACATCCACATATGGAAAGCTGTAACAATATGCACATCATTGTAACTGACTCAATATATGTTAATATCCCTTTTCCAGAAGATATATTGTTTCTAATAGAGGCAACCCTGGCCTAAACAAGCAATCCAAGCGAGAGAAATCATAAACGTCTGGTGATCCCATGGTGTTCAAACGCAGTAAATGTTAACAAAACAAAGGAAAGGGAAAGACACTCAATGGGGCACATGCTCCCAAGAACTCTGCCCCCAGCTACATCACTAGCCTAATCTCAAAATACCAACCTAATCGCCCTCTTCGTTCCTCCCAAGACCTCCTGCTCTCTAGCTCCCTCATCACCTCCTCCCATAGCCGCCTCCAGGACTTCTCCGAAGCCTCGCCCATTCTCTGGAATTCCCTACCCCAATCTGTCAGACTGTCTTCAAACCTATCCACTTTTAGGTGATCCCTGAAAACTTTCCTCTTCAGAGAAGCCTATCCTGCCTCCATCTAACAATTGCACTATTTTCTCCATTAGCTCATCCCCCACAGCTATTACCCTTTTGTATAACTTGACCCTCCCTCCTAGATTGTAAGCTCTAACGAGCAGGGCTCTCTGATTCCTCCGGTATTGAATTGTATTGTAATTGTACTGTCTGCCCTAATGTTGTAAAGCGCTGCGTAAACTGTCGGTGCTATAAAAATCCTGTATAATAATATATATACATTTTATTGATTGGGAGGTGTAATTATGGGTTGTAATCAATAGAGGAATGTTTTTGTTAGTTTATTTTTAAATAGTGGTATTATGCATTCTGTGTATTTAATCAAGTGTCCTGTGAAGTCCTCTCCTAGATTTTAACCGCTGGAGGGAGTTGGCTCATTCATATAAAGATTATAAAGTTATGAGCTAAATTGATTGAGCTTTTAATTAATTTTTTACTTGATTCATTTTTAACCTGGACTTCCTTGTTGGCCAGGGTTTTTTTTTTTTTTTAATTTAAAGTATGAATATAGCTTATGGTGTTTTTGCCATTTGTTTATATATGGAATGCAGCTGGTAATAGCTTTTTTCTTATGAGGAACTCCCTTCCCCTGAAGATGTTCTCTGTAATGAAACGCGTAGGAAAGAGTCTATTTTGTGAAATCAATGTTCCTCCTCTTGGTGTGCGGCTATGCTGTATTCTACCTCTAATTCTAACATTGTGAGTACCCTATTGTAAGTAATAAACAAAGGGGGTTATTTACGACAGGCAAATCCACTTTGCACTACAAGTGCACTTGAAAGTGCACTTTCAAGTGCAGTCGCTCTAAATCTAAGGGGTAGATCTGAAATGAGAGGAAGCTCTGCTGATTTTATCATCCAGTCATGTGCAAGCTAAAATGCTGTTTTTTATCTTCCTTGCATGTCCCCCTCGGCTTTACAGCGACTTCAGTGAACTTTCAAGTGCACTTGCAGTGCACTTGTAGTGCAAAGTGGATTTGCTTTTAGTAAATAACCCCCAAAGTCTTTTATTGGTAATGCACATGTTGGCTCTTTTGTTTTCTTCTTATGGTGCTTAATATGTAAAAAATTATATAAGCGAGTGTGGCTGTTGCTGGAGCTGGAGAACACTGTAGAGTACTTATTAATGATTACGCATGTCCAGATGGCCTCCAATTGTTAAGAGGTCCATCTAGGCAGCACAGTGGTGTAGCACTCTCGCCTAGCAGTAAAAAGGGTCGCTGATTCGAATCCCAACCATGACACTACCTGCCTGGAGTTTGCATGTTCTCCCTGTGCCTGCATGGGTTTCCTCCCACACTCCAAAGACATGCTGGTAGGTTAATTGGCTTCTGTCCAAAAACAAATAAAAAAATGGCCCTATTATATGAATTTGAGTTGGGGACTTTGGATTGAGGGTAGGGACTGATGTGAGTGTGCAATGTATGTGTGGAGCGCTGCATAAATTGAAGTCGCTATATGGGTACCATAAATAATAATAATAGATGAGCATCTTAATGAGACACAATGTATAGGGATAGGGACAATTGTAGACACTAGGGATGAGCTTATTAAGGGGAACCCCATGCCAAAATTAAAAAAAAACGGTGTAGGGCCCCCCAAAAATCCATACCAAACCCTTATCGGAGCACGCAACCTGGCAGGCCACAGGAAAAGAGGGGGGGATGAGAGAGCCCCCCCTCCTGAACCGTACCAGGCCACATGCCCTCAACATTGGGAGGGTGCTTTGGGGTAGCCCCCCAAAACACCTTGTCCCCATGTTGATGAGGACAAGGGCCTCATCCCCACAACCCTGGCCGGTGGTTGTGAGGGTCTGCCGGCGGGGGGCTTATCGGAATCTGGAATTTAACAAGGGGACCCCCAGATCCTGGCCCTCCCCCCTGTGTGAAAATGGTAAGGGGGTACAAAAGTACCCCTACCATTTCACTAAAAAAACTGTCAAAAATGTTAAAAATTACAAGAGACAGATTTTGACAATTCCTTTATTTAAATGCTTCTTCTTTCTTCTTTCTTCTATCTTCCTTCATCTTCTTCTGGTTCTTCTGGTTCTTCCTCCGGTGTTCTCATCCAGCATCTCCTCCGCGGCGTATTCTTCCCTCCTTCTCCTCGGGCATGGAGGGAGGCTCCCGCTCTTCTCTTCATCTTCTTCTCTTCTTCATCTTCTTCTCTTCTTCATCTTCTTCTCTGGGCCGCTCTGCATCCATGGCATGGAGGGAGGCTTCCGCTGTGTGAGGCTTCTCCTCTTGTGACGTTTCTTAAATAACGGGGGGCGGGGCCACCTGGTGACCCCGCCCCCTCTGACGCACGGGACATGACAGGACTTCCCTGTGGCATTCTCCGCGACGTCACAGGGAAGTCCCGTCAAGTCACCGTGTGTCAGAGGGGGGGCGGGGTCACCGGGTGGCCCCGCCCCCTGTTATTTAAGAACCATCACAAGAGGAGAAGTGTCACACATCGGGAGCCTCCCTCCATGCCACCATGGATGCGGAGCGGCCCGGAGAAGAAGATGAAAAAGAGAAGAAGAAAAGAAGATGAAGAAGAGAAGAAGATGAAGAGAAGAGCGGGAGCCTCCCTCCATGCCATTGATGCGGAGCGGCCCGAGGAGAAGAAGGGAAGAAGACACAGCGGAGGAGATGCTGGACGAGAACACCGGAGGAAGAACCAGAAGAACCAGAAGAAGAAGAAGATGATGGAAGATAGAAGAAAGAAGAAGCATTTAAATAAAGGAATTGTCAAAAACTGTCTCTTGTCATTTTTAACATTTTTGACAGTTTTTTAGTGAAATGGTAGGGGTACCTTTGTACCCCCTTACCATTTCACACAGGGGGGGCGGGATCTGGGGGTCCCCTTGTTAAAGGGGGCTTCCAGATTCCGATAAGCCCCCCGCCCGCAGACCCCCACAACCCTGGCCGGGCTACCCCAAAGCACCCTCCCAATGTTGAGGGCATGTGGCCTGGTACAGTTCAGGAGGGGGGCGCTCTCTCGCCCCCCCTCTTTTCCTGCGGCCTGCCAGGTTGTATGCTCGGATAAGGGTCTGGTATGGATTTTTGGGGGGACCCCACGCAGTTTTTTTTTTTTATTTTGGCGCGGGGTTCCCCTTAAAATCCATACCAGACCTGAAGGGTCTGGTATGGAATTTAGGGGGACCCCCCATGTCTTTTTTTTTTTAATTTCGGTTTGGGGTTCCCCTGTGGGGAATTCCCATGCCGTTTTTATCAATGAACTTCTATGTGTATTGTCGGACTGGCAATGCAATAGCTCCAAGTAGTTTTAAATTACTTTTTTTCCTTTTGAAATGTCATTTTGCTGTCAGACTGTTGTAAACACGGGAAACATGCGCCCCTTTACAGGCATACTATAGACACCCCCAGGTACGAAATTTAAAGGGATATTACACTTTTATTGTTTCACTTTAAGCATTATTAAAATCACTGCTCCTGAAAAAATGGCCGTTTTTAAAACTTTTTTTGCATTGATCCATGTCCCCTGGGGCAGGACCCAGGTCCCCAAACACTTTTTATGACAATAACTTGCATATAAGCCTTTAAAATTAGCACTTTTGATTATTCATGTTCGTGTCCTATAGACTTTAATGGTGTTCGCGTGTTCGAATGAACTTTTTTCCTGTTCGCATGTTCTGGTGCGAACTGAACAGGGGGGTGTTCGGCTCATCCCTAGTAGACACACACCCACACTCACATTGGATGGACTGGTGTCTTTATTCAACCTTACTAACTATGTAACTATCTCTGGTAAGACTCCTGTGTTCACTGAGGTGTGGGAGCACAAGGCGTCACATTACAAGGATTACAAGATTGTTTTACACAACTTTTGGTTGACCTTCTAAGATTAATTACTTATGGCATGATTTTTTTTTTATTTTAGCTATATATTGACACTAATTTTTATTGACAAAAAGGAAAAGAGGGGGCACCATCTAAGTGTGGCATTAGTAACATCCACTTTATTAGAATTTGGCAACTCACTGGGTTAAATGATCACAGGCACATCTCCACTGGAACACTGTTGACTTTCCCAATTTCCCAATACCAATCCCTACTTGGTGCAGCCACCAGGTAGAAGGCTTGGGAAAGCTGAAGACTGGGATCAAAAGTATCAGTAACCACCCTAGAGTGCACAGGGGTATAGATGCGGGTTGTCCTGTGGGTGTGGCTACATGTTTCAGAGCTTCCTGCTTCTCAGGCCAATAGGGACACAGGGGCAGTATTTTAATTCATATATTTATATAGAGGTAAATCACAAAGCTCAGTCAAACCACAAAGGTGCACAAAACATATTGCAAAAATATTGCGAACCATTATGCACATAGGGAACCTTTGCATATCTAAAAATTTTAAAATAAAACACTAAGATCACTAATAAAAACAATATTGGTATTTAATCTACGGCAATCAAACTGCCTCCATTTAACCCTTATCCAACCCAACCGATCATCCTAAAAATGAACTGATCTAGGCCCATGAATAAGGAGAATAATAATAAAACAGCAATTTTATGAAAATACAAAAAAACTGTAAATACATAGTCTAAAACTAATTATATCAAGGGAGCACTTTGACTTAAAATCTGAAATATAATTAAAACCCCAGTCTCTGCTCGGATGTGTTTATGGACTAAAGGAAGCACTCCAACTGACGGGTTAAGAAATGAAGGGGCACTCCGATAAATAAATAGAACATATTCTAAAGATAGGTCCTTTTAAGGGATCACTCCAACATAAAAGCTTGGAGTACTGTAGGTTACCCACCTCAGTCTCACATCATAGTGCTAACATCAATCTCTTCATTAAGGCCTCCAGGGGCTATTGTATCAAATGTCTCCTGCTGACAGAGCTTTTTATACTGCTCTGCCAAGGGGAAATCCCTGGGCATGGCCATAATCACCCACACATAATGACCAGAAAAATTGTTGTGATTAGAGGAAGTGTCTAGGAACACTTGTGTTGATTTACTAAAGGCAAATCCACTTTGCGCAACAAGTGCACTGGAAGTGCACGTGAAAGTGCACTTGGAAGTGCGGTCGCTGTAGCTCTGAGGGGAAGACCTGAAATCAGGGGAAGCTCTGCTTGATTTTATCATCCAATCGTGTACAAGCAAAAATTCTGTTTTTTATTTTCCTTGCATGTCCCCCTAGGATTTATAGCGACTGCACTTCCAAGTGCACTTCCAAGTGCACTTGCAGTGCACTTGTAGTGCAAAGTAGATTTGCCTTTAGTAAATAAACCCCACTGTGTTTCTCCACACCATCCTCCACAAAATGACGATTTTTCCCAAATCTTCTATTTATTGACTTTTGCTGTCTTTAACTATGAATTCTTGGGTTATTATGTACACTTTGTGATTTTTTTAATGTATATTTTGGGTCTTAATTATTTAACCGCTTCAGCCCCGGAAGATTTTACCCCCTTCCTGACCAGAGCACTTTTTGCGATTCGGCACCGCGTCGCTTTAATTGACAATTGCGTGGTCGTGCGATGTTGCACCCAAACAAAATTGACATCCTTTTTTTCCCACAAATAGACCTTTCTTTTGGTGGTATTTGATAACTTCTGTAGTTTTTATTTTTTGCGCTATAAACAAAAAAAGAGCAACAATTTTGAAAAAAATGCATTATTTTTTACTTTTTGCTATAATAAATATCCCCCAAAAATATATAAAAAAAATGATTTTTTTCCTCAGTTTAGGCCGATATGTATTCTACATATTTTTGGTAAAAAAATCGCAATAAGCGTATATTGATTGGTTTGCGCAAAAGTTGTAGCGTCTACAAAATAGGGGATAGTTTTATGGCATTTTTTTTTTTTTTAATTAGTAATGGCGGCAATCTGCGATTTTTATCAGGACTGCGACATTATGGCAGACACATCGGACAATTTTGACACTCTTTTGGGAACATTGTCATTTATACAGCGATCAGTGCTATAAAAATGCACTGATTACTGTGTAAATGACACTGGCAGTGAAGGGGTTAACCACTAGGGGGCGATGAAGGGGTTAAGTGTGTCCCAGGGAGTAATTCTAACTGTGGTGGGGGGTGGGCTTCAAGTCACATGACAGCGACCACTGCTCCCGATGACAGGAAGCGGTGATCTCTGTCATGACACAAGCCAGAACAGGGAAATGCCTTGTTTACATAGGCATCTTTCCGTTCTGAGGCTCTGTGACACGATTGCCGGGAGACCGCAGGCACAGTCACACTGTACACGGCGGGCGCACCTCCGTGGGAGAGCACCCGCCTACTATCCCCGGCTCTTATAGGGGACGTACTGGTACACCCATTTGCCCACCGCTGCCATTGTGCCAACGTATATCGGCGTGCAGTGTTCGGCAAGTGTTTAAAGTTACATTTTTAGTACATTTTTGTAAGACATTGGATCTTTATTATATAAAAAGATAGTGCACCTATTTTTTGTATTTATAATTTATATCTTGTATTCAGCTAGGTTATGAACTGGTAAGCAGCAACAAGCATTGGCCAGGAGACAAGCCAGGTCACCAATTGGTAAGCAGGAACAAGGTGTGGTCAGGAGACACTGGGCCAGCAGCTGATATACAGAAACAAGCTGTGGCAAGTCTCTAAACAATTAGGATACATAATTGGAGAGCCCTTGGCAGCAGGGCCATCTTTAAGGCAGAGCAAAAGGGGCAGCTGCAATGGGCCCTGTCATTGTTGTGGGGCCCAAAGCAGCTGCCTCATACTTGCCAACTATCCCAGTTTAAATTCCCTTGTCCATTGAAGTTTTAGTCCTGTGCTGTGTCCTGATATCTCAGTGTGAAGTGCTGGTACTAATGCTGCCCAGCTCTGCCCTATTGTTGTGTACAGATGACTCACCTGCAGACCCTTTGTTTATATGTAAATAACCGGCATTCATATGTAAATAGTGGCGGCATTACTAAGTAAATAGCTGCGGCAGGCGTAATTGATATGTAAATAAAGGCAGCATTCATATGTATATCATGCTCCCCTGCAGTGAGGAGATGATGTGCTGTAACGTCTAGCAACCAATCAGTGAGCAGTATTACTCTACAGTAATCTCTAGAAACCAATTAACAAGCAGAAATCATTTGCTGTAACCTCTAGCAAGTAATCAGTGAGCCGTAATGTGTGCTGTAACCTCTAGCAACCAGTCAGTAAGCGGTAATGATATGCTGTAATTGCTGGCAACCAATCACAATTGCTGCCTGATCTGATACAGTAAACTGATTTTAAGTCTAGCTGCTATTTGTATGTCTCAGAGCAGGTGGAGAGTGAAATTGCATGGGGATGGGGGGCCCAAGAAAATTTTTGCCCAGGGTCCAATCAATATTAAAGACGGCACTGCTTGGCAGAACGGACACATTTGTGCTGCTGGATTCCAATTGGTATCTGAAATCCAATGCTGAAATTCAGCTGTGTACTCAGCAGCATAGCATGTATCTTGCCACAAACTGTTTATTGACAATGTTTCTGCCTTTGTCAGCTGGACAAATCCTTTGCTTAAATGACTACAATCTAGCTGCTGCCTGTACTGACCCATCTGCCATCCCACTGACTGTCTCCCTGAGAGATACCAGTCCGAGCCAAACTCTGCACGGAACTGTATTGCTGGAACTACAAGGTACTCTTTTGTTTACCCTTTGGTCAGCCTCTTTTACCTACTGGTCAGTCAACATAGCCTGAAGGAGCTCCTTGTAATTTGAGTCCCTCTATGTGGCTAGGCTGTAAAAAAATCACATGCATGTGATGTCCCCATACTTAGGAGGAGTATCAGAATGTGTTTTTGTGGTGGAATTCTAAGAATTCCCATACCATGTGCTAGAAATGTCTTTAATTTACATATTTGTGTAAAACAAACAATTTTGTTATTCATTTTACCGGTTGAAAAAAATGTCATATTCAAAAGGCTCACTATGCTTCTAAAATACATTTGGGTGTTGGTTTTCTAAATGTGGTAGTTTTGTGGGTGTTTCTATTCTCCTGGCTCACCAGAGTCTCCAAAAATGAAAAAGGTAGTCAGAAAATTAGATGTAAAATCTATGCCCCTGGAAAAACCTGAAGGTGTTTTTGAGATTTTGGGCCTGTCTATGCTGCTAGGCTGTGTAAAACTGTCACACATGTGGTATACCCTTACTACAGAGGAGAAGCAGAATATTTTTTGGGGTGCAATGTTTTAATTTTAAGTGGTTGTAAACCTCAAACACGAAAAATGAACAATGTATAGGCATGTGCATTTCGTTTCGTTCCGAATCGAAATTCGGACGAATTTTTCATTATTCGGAAATTCGGATGCATCCGAATTTCCGAATGACAAAAGTAAAGAATTTAAACGAATCCGAAAAAAAACGAACGAATTCGAATCAAATTCGAAAACATATTCGAATCGAATTCGAAAACATATTCGAATCGAATTCGAAAACATATTCGAAAACATATTCGAATCGAATTCGAAAACATAATCAAATTAAAAAAAAATAGAAAACGTTTTTCTAAAAAAAACAATAAGGTAGAATATAAAATAAAAATATATATATTTTTTTTATGCTTTTCTTTTCTATTATTTTATATTCTATAATAGTATTTTCAATTCAAATTCAAATTCATTCTATACGAAATTCGAATTTCGGAACATGGCTTCTGAAGTTTGAATTTCGTATAGAATGAATTCGAATTTGAATAGAAAAGATTAGAACAGAAAATAATAGAAAAGTATAGACTAGAAAAACAATAGAACAGAATAGAAGAAAATATAATATATATATTATATTTTCTTCTATTCTGTTCTATTGTTTTTCTAGTCTATTCTTTTCTATTATTTTCTATTCTATTCTAATCTTTTACATTCAAATTTGATTTCGGTCTATATGAAATTCGAATTTTGGAAGATGTTATATATATATATATATATATATATATATATATATATATATATATATATATATATATATATATATAATTTTCTATTCTGTTTCATTGTTTTTCTATGCTATTCTTTTCTATTCTATTCTAAACTTTTCTATTCGAATTTGAATTCATTCTATACGAAATTCGAATTTCGGAAGATGGCTTCTGAAAGTGGAATTTCGTATAGAATGAATTCGAATTTGAATAGAAAAGATTAGAACAGAAAATAATAGACTAGACAAACAATAGAACAGAACAGAATAAAATATAATATATATAATTTTTTGTATTCTGTTCTATTGTTTTTGTAGTCTTTTCTCTTCGACTCTGTTCTAATCTTTTCTATTCAAATTCGAATTCATTTTATAAGAAATTCAAATTTCGGAAGATGGTTTTATATATATATATATATATATATATATATATATATATATATATATATATATATATATATATATATATATATATATATATATATATATATTATACATATACATATATATATATTATACATATACACACACACACACACATATATATATATATATATATATATATATTATACATATACACATATATATATATATATATATATATATATATATATATATATATATATATATGTGTGTGTATATGTATAATATATATATATATATATATATATATATATATATATGTGTGTGTGTGTATATGTATAATATATATATATATATATATATATATATATATATATATATATATATATAAAACCATCTTCCGAAATTTGAATTTCTTATAAAATGAATTCGAATTTGAAGAGAAAAGATTAGAACAGAGTAGAAGAGAAAAGACTAGAAAAACAATAGAACAGAATCCAAAAAATTATATATATTATATTTTATTCTGTTCTATTGTTTGTCTAGTCTATTATTTTCTATTCTAATCTTTTCTTTTCAAATTCAAATTCATTCTATACGAAATTCCACTTTCAGAAGCCATCTTCCGAAATTCGAATTTCGTATAGAATGAATTCAAATTCGAATAGAAAAGTTTAGAATAGAATAGAAAAGAATAGCATAGAAAAACAATGAAACAGAATAGAAAATTTTATATATATATATATATATATATATAAAATGTATATATATATATATATATATATATATATATATATATATATATATATATAACATCTTCCAAAATTCGAATTTCATATAGACCGAAATCAAATTTGAATATAAAAGATTAGAATAGAATAGAAAATAATAGAAAAGAATAGACTAGAAAAACAATAGAACAGAATAGAAGAAAATATAATATATATATTATATTTTCTTCTATTCTGTTCTATTGTTTTTCTAGTCTATTCTTTTCTATTATTTTCTGTTCTAATTCGAATTCATTCTATAAGAAATTCAAACTTCAGAAGCCATGTTCCGAAATTCGAATTTCGTATAGAATGAATTTGAATTGAAAAGACTATTATAGAATATAAAATAATAGAAAAGAAAAGCATAAAAAAACAATAGAAGAGAATAATACAAAAAAATTACCGTATTTATCGGCGTATAACACGCACTGGCGTATAACACGCACCCCAAGTTTAGGAGGGAATTTTAAGGAAAAAAAAACTTTTAGGAGGGAAGTTTAAGGGAAAAAAACTTACATTTAAATGCCCATCATTGCAGCCTTCTCAGTGCAGCCTTGCCCCAGTGCAGCCATGTCAGTGCAGCCTTGTCAGTGCAGCCTTCCCAGTGTCCATTGCAGCCTTATCCCAGTGCAGCCTTGCCCCAGTGCAGCCTTGCCCCAGTGCAGCCTTGCAGCTCGCAGTTTGAAAATCCTGTGATCCCCTGCGATCCTGAGCTTCAAAATCGCCGACCGCGATTTGAAAATGGTGCCGCCGGCACCAAAATACACAGAGCTGGTCCTCGGCTCTTCTCGGCGGCTCTCGTTCACTTTCGGCTCCACTCGTAGTCCCGCCCGGGATGGGCGTGACTGTGAGCGGAGCTATCCGAACCTAGCCGAGTACACTCGGCTAGGTTCGGGCGGCACTCGAGTGAAGCCGAAAGTGGCCGAGAAGAGCCGAGGACCGGCTCTGTGTATTTCGGCGCCATTTTCAAATCGCGGTCGGCGATTTTGAAAGATCTGTCAGCTCAGGATCGCAAGGGATCGGCGTATAACACGCACCCATGATTTTCCCTTGATTTTAAGGGGAAAAAAGTGCGTGTTATATGCCGATAAATACGGTATATATATTTATATATATTTTTTTTATTTTTATTTTTTTTCTATGCTGGTCTATTGTTTTTCTATTCTTTTCTATTCTTTTCTATTTTATTCTAATCTTTTCTATTTGAATGCGAAATCATTCTATACGAAATTTGAATTTCCGAAAATGGTTATACAGAAACAGAATGAAATAGAATGAAATCGAATTATATATATATATATACACACACACATCTTCCGAAATTGGAATTTGGTACAGAATGAATTCAAATAGAAAAGATTAGAATAGAACAGAAAATAATATAAAAGAATAGCATAGAAAAACAATAGAACAGAATAGAAAAAAATATAATATATTCTATTCTAATCTTTTCTATTCGAATTCATTCTGTACCAAATTCCAATTTCGGAAGATGGTTTTATTTATTTTTATATATATATAAAATATTTCTTTCTATTCTGTTCTATTGTTTTTCTATTCTATTCTTTTCTATTAGAATTTGATTTCATTCTATTTCTATATAACTATTTTCTGAAATTCGAATTTTGTATAGAATGAATTTGAATTCAAATAGAAAAGATCAGAATATAATAGAAAATAATAGAAAAACAATAGAACAGAATAGAAAATTTTTTTAATATATATATATATATATAAAACCATCTTCCAAAATTCGAATTTCGTATAAAATTAATTTGAATAGAAAAGATTAAAATAGAGTAGAAAGAATAGACTAGAAAAACAATAGAACAGAATAGAATAAGATATAATATATATATTATATTTTATTCTGTTCTGTTCTATTGTTTTTCTAGTCTATTCTTTTCTATTCAAATTCAAATTCATTCTATACGAAATTCGAATTTCAGAAACCATCTTCCGAAATTCGAATTTCGTATAGAATGAATTCAAATTCGAATAGAAATGTTTAGAATAGAATAAAAAAGAATAGCATAGAAAAACAATGAAACAGAATAGAAAAAAATATATATATTATATTTTATTCTCTTCTGTTCTATTGTTTTTCTAGTCTATTCTATTTCTATTCTAATCTTTTCTATTCAAATTCGAATTCATTCTATACGAAATTCTAATTTTAGAAGCCATCTTCCGAAATTCGAATTTCGCATAGAATTAATTCAAATTCGAATAGAAAAGTTTAGAATAGAATAGAAAAGAATAGCATAGAAAAACAATGGAACAGAATAGAAAAAAAATATAATATATATATTTAACCATCTTCCAAAATTGGAATTTGGTACAGAATGAATTCGAATTCAAATAGAAAAGCTTAGAATACAATATATTATATTTTTTTCTATTCTGATCTATTGTTTTTCTATGCTATTCTTTTATACTTTCTATTCTATCCTAATCTTTTCTATTGGAATTCGATTTCATTCTATACGAATTTCAAATTTCGCAAAATGGTTATATATAGTTTACTTTTTCAAATTCAGTTATTGTTTTTTTCGAATTTTATAGTTTTTTCGAATGTGGTAGAAATTTTTCGAATTTGACAGTTTTTTTCGAATGTGGTAGAATTTTTTCGAATTTAATATTTTTTTCAAATGTAGTAACATTTTTTTTGAATTTGATAGTTTTTTTCGAATGTGGTAGAATTTTTTCGAATTTGACAGTTTTTTTCGAATGTGGTAGAATTTTTTCGAATTTGACAGTTTTTTTCGAATGTGGTAGAATTTTTTCGAATTTGATAGTTTTTTTCGAATGTGGTAGAATTTTTTCGAATTTGATAGTTTTTTTCGAATGTGGTAGAATTTTTTCGAATTTGACAGTTTTTTTCGAATGTGGTAGAATTTTTTCAAATTTGATAGTTTTTTTCGAATGTGGTAGAATTTTTTCGAATTTGATAGTTTTTTTCGAATGTGGTAGAATTTTTTCGAATTTGACAGTTTTTTCGAATGTGTTAGAATTTTTTCGAATTTGATAGTTTTTTTCGAATGCGGTCGAATTTTTTCGAATGCGGTCGAATTTTTTCGAATTCGAATACGAAACGAAACGAATTCCGAAAACGAATGTAATGAATGCAACGAATTTAACTAAACGAATTAAGTTAAATAACGAATCGAAACTAAACGAAACTAAACGAATTTTTTCATCCTGCACATGTCTAACAATGTATATCCACATGTAGTGTGTACTTGCCTAAATCCAAAGCACCGGGTTTGGCTACTCTGTGATCTCTCTTCTCTCTGCTATCTGATTTGACAGTTTTTTCTGACACAAAAGCCTAGAGGGAGACAGCCCGCCCCCCTACAGCACACAGACTCCTAGCCTTAGGTCTGTGTATTTTTCTATGAGCTCATAAAGCTGTGTAGAGGGTGACATGTTCCTTCCCTCCAATCAGATGTCAGATTTTAGGGAGCTGTGCTCTTGATATGTATTGTGCATGATAACAGATCCCCGAGCCCTGCTGCTAGAGCTGTGAAAAAATCTTTTGATATTTGTGTTTTTAAAATGATCTACAGAAGAAAGAGCTGCAGATAAACCTATATAAAATGATTTGTTTTATCTCTATGTATCACCTGAGGCTAGTCACTACACTGGGCATATGTAAGGGCTTACAACCACTTTAATTCACATATTTTTCTTTTTCATTCTCAAAAACTAGTGGCAAAAATGAAATCTTCCAATGGCTTATTATGCCTCTTAAAAAATACATTTAGGTGTTTTCTTTCCAAAATATGGTAATTTTGCAGATGTATCCACTGTAGAGTTTGCCACCTTTTCATCAAGTCAAACACGAACATTTTAGCGTTGCACAGCATTTTTTTTCAGTATGCATTATAGAATTGTGAAAGATCTGCGACACCCTTTTGGGTGCCCCAAGTAGAGTAGTAATGCGGCGCCTTAATAAACAGTGGGTGTGGACGAAATGTCAGCCTGTCTCCCATTATGATCCGCCCAGGTCAGTCTGCTTCCCAGTATTATCCCCCCAGGTCAGTCTGTCCTCAAGTATAATCCCCGCTGGTCAGTCTTTTGAGACAAAGAAATTAAATGAAGATATATAGTCATCATTCCCTTTCTCTGCAGCCTTAGCTGCACTGTGTATGAATGAATAAAAGTCTATTAATTCACAAGTCGAAGCATAGTAAACATAGTTTACTATGCTTCAGTGAGGAATGAACACAGGAGCGATAGGTACTGATTGCTCACTGTATTCATTCAGGAAGGGGCTGACATGTTTACCAGCCCCCCCCCCCCTTCCCCTCCCCGCTCTCCATCTGAACACAGCACTGATCTCCTGCCCCAGCATCAGCTGCAACAAGGTGGAGAGAAAGTAGGCCGGCAGCTTTGTTTGGAAGATTTGCAAAGGATCGGGATGGGTGGAGCAGTACAAGGGGGTCAGAGCAGTGGGGGTCTACTTTTAGAGACAAATCCCACTGTGGCTCCCTTGCAGCCATTGCCAGGGAGAAAGGTGTCAAAATGCAACCCCCCAGGGGGATTAGTAGGCAGGGCTATTAAAAGTACCTGCAGTGCACATAGGGGCTGCAACATAGGGGATGGTTATGACATGCACTAAAATAGTGCCAAAGGAGTCAGGGCCACCCACACACACACACTTCCAGGAGTACTGACCCCTGGAAATGAGAAGGAGACCCCTTAACAAGAGGAGTGCATGGGAGTGATTAGAAGGGACCCTCTTCCACCCATTCAGGAATACAGACAAATACAGGGAAACACTGATCAAGGAATACAGGAACCTCCCTCCCTCCAGATAAAGGAGACCAATTAATAATATGACTGCAGGGGGTGATCAGAAGGGAACCCCCACCCAGGAATACAGAAACTCCCAGCCCTCCCCCAGTTAAAGAAGAGCTCCAGCTAGGAGGACTGCAGGGCTGATAAGAGGGGATCCCCATCCAGGAACATAGGAATTTCCCTCTAGTTAAAAAAGACCCCCAGCTAAGAGGACTGTGGGGGTGGTGTGATAAGAAGGGACCCCAATACAGGAATTCCCCTCTCTCCCCCTCCAGTTATAGAATACCCCAGCTAGGAGGATTGCAGTGGGGAGATAATAGGGGACTCATATACAGGAAGATAGGAACTCCCCTCCCTCCCCCACCAGTTAAATGAGACCCCAAGCTAAGAGGACTGTGGGGGGTGATAAGAAGGGACCCCAATACAGGAATTCCCCTCTCTTCCCCCTGCAGTTTTAGAATACCCCAGCTAGGAGGATTGCGGGGGGGTGATAATAGGGGACCCCCATCCAGGAATATAGGAACTCCCCTCTCTCTGTCACCAGTTAAAAAAGACCCCCAGGTGGAAGGACTGCAGAGGGGTGAAAGGAGGGGATCTTGCTCACCCCCCTCTAGTAGAAAAAGACCACTGGCCAGGAAGACTGCAGGCAGCTGCCACCTCCTCCCTCTGGAGAAGGTGAGTTGTGTGTTGTGAGTGAACAGATACAGAGCCATACACACAGCAGCAGCAGCAGAGGGGGAGGGAGTGACTCACAGTAGCAGAGAAGGAGGAGGAAATCCCCTGTACAGTTCCAATGTCCATGATGGAGCTCTGGGCGGGCTGTCACTGCTGCTTCCAAGGGAGTCCGCAGAACATTTTTTAGGGTGGGGGGCATCATTTTAAGGTCACCCATGCTCCGCCCCTTTTCGACAATGCCATTATCACAGTATCACGTTCAGAGACTGCAGACTTAATAAAGGAGATGGTCAGAGACTGTTGACATGGCACAAAAGGCTGTCAGAGACTGCATACATGGCACAAGAGGCTGTCAAAGACTGCATACATGGCACAAGAAACTGTCAGACACTGCATACATGGCACAAGTGACGATCAGAGACTGCATGCATGGCACAAGGTGACAGAGAGAGAGAGAGAGGGGGTGACAAAAAGAGAAAGATGATAGAGAGAGAGGGGGGTGAGAAAGACAGAGGGGTGACAGAGAGAGAGAGAGAGAGAGAGAGAGAGAGGGGGGTGAGAGAGAAGGGTGATGGGGGGGTGAGAGAGAGAGAAGGGGTCAGAGATAGAGACCCCTAGCCCTGTCTGCTGTCCCTCTAGTGCCCCTATGTCCCAGTGGTGTGTGTAATGCTCAGTATGGTACCTTGCCTGCCAGTAGCATGTCCATGATGGCCAGCAGCTTGCTAGACCCGTTTTCATTCTGGGTGCTCTGTTCCTTCCACCAGATCTATGATGTGACATGGAGTGGTCCCTGGCTGCCTGCATTTCCCGCCATCCTTGTTCTCCGAACCCCCGGTCAGTCTGTTCTCCAGGTCTGGGAGCAGTGAGGAGATTTAAGTGGTTCAGGGGTTCCAGGCTTTGTGAGGCGCCGGGAACGCTGTGCCCACTGTTCCTGGTATCTTTGGAGGTCTTGCTGCTCTCCTTTACCTCGTCCTCTGTCTCCTGGGCCACCCGCTTGCACTGTGGAGACCGGGTGATATCATCGTGGCCACCCCTTGAGGACTTCGCTGTCCCTCTCCTTGCACCAGCTGTCACCAAGACCCTGACCCTCCAGTTCCACGAGCAGCCCTAAGGCCTGATGGTGGCGCTTGCCCTGCTAAACTGTGTACAGGTGCGAGGAGAGATGGCCACCAGCGCTAGGATAAGGACCGAGTGGGGAACCCCCGATCCGATCCCTGATTCCAGTGGGGACACTTGCCCCCCCCTTGCAGACACCCATGGCTGCTTCTACTACTTTCTGTGTTCTCTCGCTGCTGAAACCTCTCCCTTAACTCACTGTACCAGGACAGCCAATCACAGGCTCAAGGGGGAGACTGAAGGGTCCAGAGGGGAAGTGGGGAGAAGCATGTGCAGTTAAAATGCTGCCTTCCATGAGCCGACAGTAAGGGAGAGGAGGATTGGTGCTGCGGAGCTGCCACTGATGGGTCCCGGTCTCGAGCAGATAGAAAACCGGGCACAGGATTGAAAACCTGTACAGCCTGTGTGAGTCCTGGACAGGTGGCAACCCTGATCCACTGTTCTGCCACTTTAGGGCCTCCAAAAATGTAATAGGTAGTCAGGAAATTAGATACGTCATTTATCCTCCTTGGTGGCCTGAAAGTGGCCACTGGTTAAGAGTTATTATATTTCTGTTTTCCCCAGTTTACCAGTGCTGACGACTTTGACAAATGTTTTGTTGTTGATTTGACCATGTGTTATGATCTGAAGGCCTTGGGCCTCCATTTTTATGATGCATGTTGCATACTTATTTTGAAAACAGTGTACTGATGATTCTTCTTTGTATCTTTCAATCAGAATGTACATTGTAAAGTACACCTTATATTGGAGTATTCTTTATGTTATTTTTTGTAACACCAATAAAAATTTTTTGAACAGAAAGCCTGAAGGTGCTCCTTGAATTTTGGGCCCCTCTGTGTTTGTGGCTATTGTGTGTTGGTTCATAAATCTCAGTATAGAGCATTTACTATATGTACAGTGTATATACTGTATGTAAACTAGATTGTAGATTCTGTAAATGCCACACAATCTAAATAATATACCTTTTTGACCAAACAGAATACATTTTGGCTAAATTCATGAAGAAACATTATTAATCTGCAAAGCTTTATAACAATAACTAAGGGAAACATTTTTTTTTTTACATTTTCATTTTTTCTCTTTATAGCGAGAATGATGTGCACCTAAATGTCCTCAATATAATATCAATCACACTTAAATGCACCAGCCTATCTCCATAGATAAAATAAAAGTCCCAGATTAAAACTGTCCTGCTGCTTGCTAGTTTTACATCATTGCGTCATCTGTGGTCTCTTAAAGAGCCACTCGCCTGTCCCATGATCCAGCGGTGTGCTCAAGCCAGCCATTTTCACCCTGTGTCCTCTCTCCCTGGTGTCCGCATATTTACTATGGGCATCTGGCTGTGACAGCTTGTGGCTTCACAGCTGGGTGCCCACTGTGAATGCGCGAGTGGCGCTGCACACTGTGAATGGTCCCACAGTCTTCTGGGACTGGGACCTGTCACATGTCCCAGAAGACTGTGGGAGGGAAGGGGAGAAGGAGAACTCCTGCTTCCGATCACCTAGGTGGTGGGAGCGGAAGTTGTGCCCGCCGTCTCCTCCGCTGACCTCATGCCCGGCGCCTCCTCCATTTCCCCAGCTGTGCCTGCCTCCTCCGCCTCATGTTCCCCATGCGACTGCCTAGTTTGCCTAGTGGGAGCATCGGCCCTGGGATTGAGATGCTGGTCCTGTCTGTATGTCAAGCTAACTGAAAGACCCTTTCACACTGGGGCGGTGCGGTCATTAGTGATAAAGCACCGCTAGTTTTAGCGACGCTTTACCGCTGTCATAGGAGGAGCGGTGTATGCACGGCTCCTGCGCCGCCCCAAAGATGCTGC
The DNA here is from genome assembly GCF_042186555.1 of Aquarana catesbeiana. Taxonomy (NCBI): domain Eukaryota; kingdom Metazoa; phylum Chordata; class Amphibia; order Anura; family Ranidae; genus Aquarana; species Aquarana catesbeiana. The sequence continues at coordinate 196,684,281 of NC_133330.1, read as the reverse complement.
TTGTAGGACTTTTTTTCCTGTCTTGCAAGCGCACCGCCCCAATGTGAAAGCACTCGGGCTTTCACACTGGGGTGGCTTGAGAGGCACTTTTCCAGCGCTTTACACACATCCAAATATGCACTGCCATTGTACACTATTGCTTTCTGTGAAAATCATTCTGCTCTGTAACACCAAGTACAGCCTTACCATAACTTCCAACAATGTTATTTAAAGGATTTGTTTATGTTCAATGTTGTCCTTGAAGCCAAGAAAATGCTTTCTTACCCCAGGAACGACAGGATTAACACCCCCCAATAGACTTTTATAGAATTTGTCTCAAAGTCAGTGGCGGCTGGTGCTCCATTTTGGGGGGGGGGGGGGCGACAAACAAGAGTCCCAACCCCCCTGCCTGTTTGCCATGCCCTGCTCACTCATCAGCCCCATTCGCTCGCCAGCACCACACTTACCCCATCCAGGTCATGGGCGGCTTTGGCGGCTTCTCCTCCCAGGCAATCCAGTCACTTCTCCTCCCAGCCAATCTGGTCACTTCTCCCAGCCAATCTGGTCACTTCTCCCAGCCAATCCAGTCTTAGGACCCACTTCCTGTCCTGATTTGCCAGGAGGAGAAGCAGAAAGACAACAGCGAATGTTGATTTGCTAATGTCACAAGTGGATGGGCTCAAGCGCAGTGCTCTGCATCCTGAGCCCAAACTATTTGAAACCAATTAGAGCCTCTGGTTGTAATCATGTGCTTAAAAAAAAAAAAAAAACCTATTAGAACTCTATGCATTCTGCGCCTCACTTGAAGATTAGGAGCAGGTGCATAGACCAGCCAGCACTGCTCAAAGATTGGGTATACACATTTTGAGCAAGATTTGCTGAATACTTGGCAAATTGAACCTGAATAGATTCGCTCATAACTAGTTACCTGCCGTGCAATAGGGATGAGCTATGAGCTCTGTTCGGTCGTTCGCCAAATTGCGAACGATATGGGCAGTTCGCGCCAAATTTGAGTGACGCGTCACGGCCCATAATTCACTGCGGCATTGCAGTGCATTACTGGCTGATGATTGGCCAAGCATGCACTATGACCCGCATGCTTGGCTAATCACAGCGTCGTCTGTACAGAGAGCTGTAATTGGCCAAAGCCAGGGTGGCTTTGGCCAATTATGGCTCAGGGGGTTTAGTACATGCCCCACACTATATAAGGCCGCCTGCATGTCGGCCCTGTGTAGTGTGTTCCGACGTTGAAAGACAGAGAGACCGTGTCATTTGATTTAAGTTAGATAGATTAGGCAGGACAGTCAGTCAGTTAGCTGCACTTACAGTGTATTGTGTATATATATGCATCCCAGGTGTTGTGTGTATATATATATATATATATATATATATACTGTATTCAGTTTAGCTAGATCCGTTCCTGTTATTATCTTCCTACTGACAGGCAGGCAGGTGTTGTTATAGTATTTACAGCTACCTGAAGAAAATTGCTGGTGTTCTTCTGATCCTATTAGTACCAAAGTCAGGCAGCTACAGTATTTACAGTGCACAGTGTTCAGCTAAAGCTACAAGTTAGTGTAGTGTGACCTCTGCACAGTGTTCAGCTAAAGCTACAATTAAGTGTAGTGCGACCTCTGCACAGTGTTCAGTTAAAGCTACAAGTTAGTGTAGTGCGACCTCTGCACAGTGTTCAGCTAAAGCTACAAGTTAGTGTAGTGTGACCTCTGCACAGTGTTCAGCTAAAGCTACAAGTTAGTGTAGTGCGACCTCTGCACAGTGTTCAGCTAAAGCTACCTGTAGAAGATTGGTGGTGTTCTCATACTAATAATACTACAGGCAGGCAGTTGATTTTGCTAGCTGCAGTAGCAGTATATATATATATATATATATATATATATATATATATATATATATATATATATATATATATATATATATATATATCCCAGCTTAGTGCAGTTACATCTCACTGCAGGCCATTAGTATGTCTGGAAGGCCAACAAGGAGAGGCAGACAGTCACAAGCCAATAAAAGAGGGCAAGCAGGCTCTGTGTCTAGAGGCAACAGTGCTGGTCATGGACATGGTGCATCCTCATCAGCACGTGGCCGTGGGACACGCTTGGCCTTTTTTTCAGCAGCTGACCATGTTGAGCCACAACATGCGGAAGACTTGGTCGAGTAGATGACCAAGCCGTCCTCATCCTCCTCATCCTCTCTCACCCATGCTCAGGGTACTTTGTCTGGCAAAGCACGTGCCAACCCGGCCTCTTCCCTCGGCTCAATGGAATCAGTCACTCCTTCCCTAGCCCCACCATGTCCTCCTGAGGAGTCCCCCGAACTGTTTGACCACAGTGTTGGGTACATGCTCCTGGAGGATGCCCAGTGTTTTGAAGGCTCAGAGATGGTACTCAGCTAGAGGAAGGCAGTAACGTGAGCCCAGACAGAGGGGTGCCCAAGAAGGACAGCAATCTGGCAGTCATGTTGCCCCTGCTGCAGCATACTGCCAGGTTTGCTCCAGTGATGAGGAGGGAGGGGATGATGAGGTCACTGACTCCACGTGGGTGCCTGATAGGAGAGAGGAGGAGGAGTGGGTAAAATCACCAATGAGGCAGGATGCCCTCCAGGGGCCAGCTTAAGAGCAGCACACTGACTGCATCACACTGCAAAGCTCTGCATGGGCAGGGCGCTTCTGTCTCTGCGCGTTATTTCAAAAGTTCTTTGGTGTGGGCCTTTTTTGAGAGGAGTGCATCAGATCGCACCACTGCTATTTGCAACATATGTCTCAAGTGTATCTCGCGTGGCCAAAACATCTCCCACTTGGGCACCACATGCTTGACCAGACATATGTTGACCTGCTATGCAGTTCATTGGCAAGCGTACCTAAAAGACCCACACGAAAGAACAAAGAGGACCTCTCCTTGCTCCTCATCAGCTGAGATCTCCAACCCCACTATACCTTCAGACCTGCACTGAGAGGAATGGAGGTGTAGAATTAGGTGTGTCACAGCCAAGGATATTTGCCTGGTACACCAACGTCAGATTGTACCAGGCAAATATCCCTGCCCCAGCTGCTGCACCGTCGAAAGAAATTCGCTCCCAACCATCCACGTTACCAGCGGTTGAATGCTAGCTTGGCAAAATTGCTAGCACTTCAACTGCTACCTTTTCAGTTAGTAGACTCTGCCCCCTTCCGTGAGTTTGTGGAATGTGCGGTCCCTTAGTGGCAGGTACCCAAATGCCACTTTTTCTCACAGAAGGCGATTCTGGCTCTCCACCGGCATGCGGAAGGCAATGTCCATGCCTCGCTGCCCCGGGCAGGTACCCGGGCTTACAGGATGTCCTGAGGCAGGCCAGGAAAGTCTGTGTGCATTTCCGCTGGTCATATAATGCCAGTGCTCGGCTGGCTGACCTCCAAAAGGAATTTAACCTGCCCAAGAGCCGTCTAATCTGTGACATGCCCACCAGGTGGAACTTAACCTTGGCCATGCTGCAGCGGCTGCACACGCAGCAGAGGGCCATCAATGAGTACCTGTGCAACTATGGCACCAGGACAGGGTCAGGGGAGCTTGTTTTTTTTTCCCCACGCCAGTGGACCATGATCAGGGATGCATGCACTGTCCTGTCACCATCTGAGGAGGCCACGAGGATGGTGAGCAGTGACAGTGCATGCATCAGTGACACTGTCCCCCTTGTCCACCTGTTGGAGCACACACTGCATGGAATAATGGACAGGGCACTTGAGGCAGAACAGAGGCAGGAAGAGGGGAAATTCCTTAGCTCTCAAGGCCCCCTTTATCCAGAACGTGTTCCTGCGTGCCCGCCGATCACACAGGAAGAGGACGAGGAGGAGGAGGAGGAAGAGGAGGATTGTGTCAGCATGGAGGGGGAGCCTGGCACTCAGCATCAGCAGCAGTCTTTAAGGGATCATTTACAGTCCCAAGAAACCCATGGACTTGTACGTGGCTGGGAGGAGGTGGCTGCGGATCATGTTGTCCTTAGTGACCCAGAGGACTCCGGACCGAATGCCTCAGCAAACCTACGCTGCATGGCCTCCCTGATCCTGCAAAACCTGTGGAAGGATCCTCGTATTAGTGGTATCAAGGAGAGGGATCAATACTGGCTGGCAACCCTCCTTGATCCACGTTACAATGGTAAGGTTGCGGACCTTATCTTGCCGTCGTAGAGGGAGCAGAGGATGAAACATCTTCGGGAGGCCTTGCAGAAAGGTCTGTGCAACGCATTTGCAGAGACTGGGAGGTTACAAACTCCTGTTCCTGGACAACGTGTTGTTGAGGCTTCAGGCAGTCAAAGAAGGAGTGGTGGAGAAGGTGGCCGTCTGACCGATGCCGATTGTCTTTGATGATGCCCTGGAGGAGGGGCGAAACGCGTCAACGAAACATCCAGCTCACGCTTAACCAGTGACGCTTCTTCCTGTTGCCGTGGAATGCACGCTTACAGCGGCGATCGCGGAAGTTTTTCTGACATGCCTGATTGCAACCATGTATCTTGTGAGTAGCGCTATGATGCGCAAGTGATTTTTTTCTCCGCAATACTTCACTATATTGCTTTTCCTTGTCTTTTTGGATCTGATTCGATGGTCCACACCTACAAGTATATGACCTATTTGCTACGATTATAAGCCATTCATATTGCATCTACATCAGAGGCATCATACTGCAGCACTCCAGGAGACTGACTGTCAGCATAGGTTGAAGAGATGCTGTTTTCTCTCCAGTGAGGCCGCCACCAGGAGCTCTGTGTAGCAGTCTAGCGGATGGCATTCATCTGGGACTATTCACCGTCATTATATTATTAATTTCACTAATTCTTTTAGCACATAATTATTATTGTCTTTCACTATTCCAATAGTAATTGTTTTGTGTTTAGCACCAATTTTATATTTATTTACATCCTACCTATTTAGCACTTTATTCATGATATTTATGGATTTATGATCATAGGATTATTGCACAGTGCACTTTCTATACAGTATCATATTTACGGTGTAGTCATATTTTTTTGCCAGCGCTGTATGTATTTGTTTTTTTCGTCTGACCGATGCGTTCAGACAATTTTTTAGTCCGCAGCCCCAAGATATGATCGGATACCAGCAACCATCGCCAGCGTCTGTTTTACATGGTGCAGGAATACCTAGGGGCAAGATCTGACTTGGACACCTTTCCCACCGAAAATCCTCTGGGTTACTGGGTCTTGAGGATGGATCACTGGCCAGAGCTTGCACAGTATGCAATTGAGCTACTGGCCTGTCCTGCATCCAGCGTTCTTTCGGAACGCACATTCAGTGCTGCTGGAGGTTTGGAACCGATCACAGGGTACGTCTGTCCACCGACTCGGTCGATCGACTGACCTTCATAAAAATGAATCAGTCTTGGATCAGCACCAGCTACCAAGCACCTGATGCTGATGTAACTGAATCATTTTTTCTGAAATGTCAGATCCCTTCAAGACTGCCTATGCTGATGCTGAGTGACTATCCTGTTATGCTGAGTGACTATCCTCTTCCTCAATGATCATGCTGATAGCTTGTAAGAATATTTTTGGTTCTGGGCGCCGCCACCAGTGGCTAAGGCCCAATTTTTCAGTCCCTGTTTAACAGGGGCGTGTAATTACAATTTTTGATGCAATGTTTTGCAAGGAGGGTACATTGCTGCACTCAACTAAAGTATTTGTGAGGGGTTGCAGTGTTGTGGCACCAGCACCAGTGCCTAAGGCCCAATTTTTCAGCCCCTGTTTAACAGGGGCGTTTAATTACAATTTTTGATGCAATACTTTGCAGCAAGGCTTGTTCCTGCGCTCCAACTAGAGTATCTGTGAGGGGTTGCAGTGTTGTGGCACCAGCACCAGGGCCTAAGGCCCAATTTTTCAGGTCCTGTTTAGCAGGGGTGTGTAATTACAATTTTTGATGCAATATTTTACAGGAGGGCTCATTCCTGCGCTCCAACTAGAGTATCTGTGAGGGGTTGCAGTTTTGTGGCACCAGTGCCTAAGGCCCAATTTTTCTGCCCCTGTTCAACAGGAACATGTAATTACAATTCTTGATCTAATATTTCACAGCAGGGCCCATTCCAGCTCCCACCAAGAGTAACTGTGAGGACTTACATTGTTGTGGCAACATCACCACCACCACCACCACCATCACCAAAGGCCCAATTTTTATGCCCCTGTTCAACAGGTGCATACAATTACAATTCTTGATCTAATATTTCACAGCAGGGCCCATTTCTGCGCCCACCAAGAGTAACTGTGAGGACTTACAGTGTTGTAGCACCATCACCACCACCACCAAAGGCCCAATTTTTCTGACCTTGTTCAACAGGGGCATGTAATTACAATTCTTGATCTAATATTTCACAGCAGAGCCCGTTCCTGTGCCCACCAAGAGTAATTGTGAGGGCTTAAATGTTGTGGCAACACCAACACCTAAGGCCCCAATTTCTGCAGACTATATAGGGCAGGCCCCTACTTTCAAACATCCGACTTACAAACGACTCCTACTTGCAAATGGAAGGAGACAACAGGAAGTGAGATGAAATCTACCTCTAGGAAGGGAAATTCTCTCCCGTAAGTGTTAATATGGGAAAAACATGTTTCCTTTCGACCGATGCTTTATCGCCATTCCTTGTTTCACTAAAAGCCCCAAATTGTCAAAAAACATTTGTCATTGGGACAGAAAGTGAGGTAAAATCTTCTGAAGAGGTGCACAGACAGCAAAACAAATGTCACAGGGGTGATAACCCTTCCCTATGTTTTCCAAAAAGCTTAAAAATAGATTTTTTTGGCTGGAGCTACACTTTAAAAATGTACCAGTTCAAAATTACAAACAGATTCTACTTAACAACAAACCTACAGTCCCTGTCTTGTTTGCACCGCCTGTATACTGCTGTTCAAAGGGCCTGGGGCCCCACGCCTTTTCTTTTTTTAATTTGGGTGTGGGGTGCCCCTTAATATCCATACAAGACCCAAAGGACCTGGTAATGGACTGGGGGGGGGGGTACCCATGCCATTTGTCTCACTGATTTTCATCCATATTACCGGGGCCGGACATTACATTAAAGCCGTAAGCAGTTTTAAATGACTTTTATTCCTTTAAAAATGTCATTTTGTGCAGGGACTGTTCTAAGCACGGGAAACACACGCCACTTTACAGGCATACTATAGACACCCCCCAGGTACGATATTTAAAGGAATATTTCACTTTTTTTTTTACTGCTCCCGAAAAAACGGACGTTTTTAAAACTTTTTTTTGCATTGATACATGTTCCCTGGGGCAGGACCCGGGTCCCCATGACCCGCATGCTTGGCCAATCACAGCGCCATCGGTAGAGAGAGCTGTAATTGGCCAAAGCCAGGGTGGCTTTGGCCAATTATGGCTCAGGGGGTTTAGAACACGCCCCACACTATATAAGGCCGCCTACACGGCGGCCCTGTATAGTGTGTGTTCTGGCGTTGAAAGAGAGATAGATAGACAGAGAGACAGTGTCATTTCATTTGAGTTAGATAGATTAGGCAGGACAATCAGTGAGTTAGCTGCACTTACAGTGTATTGTGTATATATATATGCATCCCAGGTGTTGCATATATATATACACTGCATTCAGTTTAGCTAGATCTGTTCCTGTTATCTTCTTACTGACAGGCAGGCTTGTCTTGTTACAGTATTTACAGCTACCTGAAGAAAATTGCTGGTGTTCTTTTGATCCTATTAGTACCACAGTCAGGCAGCTAGACTATCTACAGTTAGTGCAGTGTGTCCTGCTCACAGTGTTCAGCTAAAACTACAAGTTAGTGTGGTGCGTCCTCCTCACAGTGTTCAGCTAAACCTACAAGTTATTTTTTTGCGAGCTCTGCACAGTGTTCATCTAAAGCTACAAGTTAGTGCAGTGCGTCCTGCTCACAGTGTTCAGCTAAAACTACAAGTTAGTGTAGTGAGACCTCTGCACAGTGTTCATCTAAAGCTATAAGTTAGTGCAGTGCGTCCTGCTCACAGTGTTCAGCTAAAACTACAAGTTAGTGTGGTGCGTCCTCCTCACTGTGTTCAGCTAAACCTACAAGTTAGTGTAGTGAGACCTCTGCACAGTGTTCATCTAAAGCTACAAGTTAGTGCAGTGCGTCCTGCTAACAGTGTTCAGCTAAAACTACAAGTTAGTGTAGTGAGACCTCTGCACAGTGTTCATCTAAAGCTACAATTTAGTGCAGTGCGTCCTGCTCACAGTGTTCAGCTAAAACTACAAGTTAGTGTAGTGAGACCTCTGCACAGTGTTCATCTAAGCTACAAGTTAGTGCAGTGCGTCCTGCTCACAGTGTTCAGCTAAAACTACAAGTTAGTGTGGTGCGTCCTCCTTACAGTGTTCAGCTAAACCTACAAGTTAGTGTAGTGAGACCTCTGCACAGTGTTCATCTAAAGCTACAAGTTAGTGCAGTGCGTCCTGCTCACAGTGTTCAGCTAAAACTACAAATTAGTGTAGTGAGACCTCTGCACAGTGTTCATCTAAAGCTACAAGTTAGTGCAGTGCGTCCTGCTCACAGTGTTCAGCTAAAACTACAAGTTAGTGTAGTGCGTCCTCCTCACAGTGTTCAGCTAAACCTACAAGTTAGTGTAGTGAGACCTCTGCACAGTGTTCATCTAAAGCTACAAGTTAGTGCAGTGCGTCCTGCTCACAGTGTTCAGCTAAAACTACAAGTTAGTGTGGTGCGTCTTCCTCACAGTGTTCAGCTAAACCTACAAGTTATTTTTTTGCGAGCTCTGCACAGTGTTCATCTAAAGCTACAAGTTAGTGCAAGGCGTCCTGCTCACAGTGTTCAGCTAAAACTACAAGTTAGTGTAGTGAGACCTCTGCACAGTGTTCATCTAAAGCTACAAGTTAGTGCAGTGCGTCCTGCTCACAGTGTTCAGCTAAAACTACAAGTTAGTGTGGTGCGTCCTCCTCACAGTGTTCAGCTAAACCTACAAGTTATTTTTTTGCGAGCTCTGCACAGTGTTCAGCTAAAGCTACCTGTAGAAGGTTGGTGGTGTTTTCCTGATCCTATCACTACCACAGGCAGCTAAAAAAGCTACAAGTTAGTTTTTTGCGAGCTCTGCACAGTGTTCAGCTAAAGCTACTTGTAGAAGGTTGGTGGTGTTCTCATACTACAGGCAGGCAGTTGATTTTGCTAGCTGCAGTATCAGTACATATATATATATATATATATATATATATATATATCCTAGCTTAGTGCAGCTACAGGCCATTAGTATGTCTGGAAGGCCAAGAAGGAGAGGCAGACAGTCACAAGCCAATAAGAGAGGGCAAGCAGGCTCTGTGTCTAATGCTGGTCGTGGAGATGGTGCATCCTCATCAGCACGTGGCCGTGGGATGCGCTTGGCCTTTTTTTCGGCAGCTGGCCGTGTTGAGCTGCAACATGCGGAAGACTTGGTCGAGTGGATGACCAAGCTGTCCTCATCCTCCTCATCCTCTCTCACCCATGCTCAGGGTACTTTGGCAAAGTAGCGGCCTCTTCCTTCGGCTCAATGTCATCAGTGACGCCTTCCCTAGCCCCACCATGTCCTCCTGAGGAGTCCCTCGAACTGTTTGACCACAGTGTTGAGTACATGCTCCAGGAGGATGCCCAGCGTTTGGAAGGCTCTGATGATGATACTGAGCTCGATGAAGGCAGTAACATGAGCACGGACAGAGGGGGTGCCCAAGAAGGACAGCAATCTGGCAGTCATGCTCCCCCTGCTGCAGCATACTGCCAGGTTTGCTCCAGTGATGAGGAGGGAGGGGATGATGAGGTCACTGACTCAACGTGGGTGCCTGATAGGAGAGAGGTGGAGGAGGAGGAGGAGGCGGCACATCACCAACGAGGCAGGATGCCCTCCAGGGGCCAGCCTAAGGGCAGCACATTGACTGCATCACACCCCAAAGCTCCACATGTGCAGGGCGCTGCAGTCTCTGCGCGTTATTCAAAAAGTTCTTTGGTGTGGGCCTTTTTTGAGACAAGTGCATCAGATCGCACTGCTGCTATTTGCAACATATGTCTCAAGCGTATCTCGCGTGGCCAAAACATCTCCCGCTTGGGTACCACATGCTTGACCAGACATATGTTGACCTGCCATGCAGTTCGTTGGCAAGCGTATCTAAAAGACTGACACCAAAGAACAAAGAGGACCTCTCCTTGCTCCTCATCAGCTGAGATCTCCAACCCCACTATACCTTCAGTCCTCTCTGAGACCTGCACTGAGAAGAATGAAGGTGTAGAATTAGGTGTGTCACAGCCAAGTACTTGTGGGAATTCTGCTTTTGGTACACCGACGTCAGATTGTACCAGGCAAATTTCCCTTCCCCAGCTGCTGCACCGCCGAAAGAAGTTTGCTCCGAGCCATCCACATGCCCAGCGGTTGAATGCTAGCTTGGCAAAATTGCTAGCACTTCAACTGCTGCCTTTTCAGTTGGTAGACTCTGCCCCCTTCCGTGAGTTTGTGGAATGTGCGGTTCCTCAGTGGCAGGTACCCAAACGCCACTTTTTCTCACGGAAGGCGATTCCGGCTCTCTACCGGCATGTGGAAGGCAATGTACATGCCACGCTGGACAGGGCGGTTAGCGGTAAGGTGCATATTACCTCTGACTCATGGTCCAGCAGGCATGGACAGGGACGTTACCTAAGTTTCACGGCGCATTGGGTGACTCTGCTGGCAGCTGGGAAGGATGCAGGACAAGGTGCAGTAGTGTTGGAGGTTGTTCCGCCACCACGCCTCCAAAATGCCACTACTAATGATTGTGACACACCTCTCTCCTCCAGCCCCTCCTCTTCTTCTTCCTCCATGGCCTCTTCCTGTGCTTTTTCCTCCGAACCAGCGGTGCTCCGTAGCCGTTCGAGGGCTACGCAAGTATGCAGGCCAAAAGATGCCATGCGGTGCTTGAGCTGGTGTGCTTGGGGGACAGGAGCCACACTGGGGCAGAGGTTCTGTCAGCTGTGCAGGGGCAGGTTCAGAGGTGGTTGACGCCACGCCAACTTAAGGCAGGAATGGTGGTTTGCGACAATGGCACCAACCTCCTCTCTGCCCTCCGACAGGGACAAATGACCCATGTGTCCTGTTTGGCTCACGTCCTTAACTTGGTGGTGCAGCGGTTCTTGGGCAGGTACCCGGGCTTACAGGATGTCCTGAGGCAGGCCAGGAAAGTCTGTGTGCATTTCCGCCGGTTACAGTGTTCCTGCGTGGCCCACCGATCACACAGGAAGAGGACGAGGAGGAGGAGGAATATTGTGTCAGTATGGAGGTGGAGCCTGGCACTCAGCATCAGCAGCAGTCTTTAAGGGATCAGTCCCAAGAAACACACGGACTTGTACGTGGCTGGGAGGAGGTGGCTGCGGACCATGTCGTCCTTAGTGACCCGAATGCCTCAGCAAACCTACGCTGCATGGCCTCCCTGATCCTGCAAAGCCTGCGTAAGGATCCTCGTATTCGTGGTATCAAGGAGAAGGACCAATACTGGCTGGCAACCCTCCTTGATCCACGTTACAAGGGTAAGGTTGCGGACCTTATCTTGCCATCGCAGAGGGAGCAGAGGATGAAACATCTTCGGGAGGCCTTGCAGAAAGGTCTGTGCAACGCGTTCCCAGAGACTGGGAGGTTACAAACTCCTGTTTCTGGATAACGTGTTGCTGAGGCTTTGGTCAGTCAAAGAAGGAGCGGTGGAGAAGGTGGCCGTCTGACCGATGCGTTCAGACGATTTTTTTGGTCCGCAGCCCCAAGGTATGATCGGTTCCAGCAACCATCGCCAGCGTCTGTTTTACATGGTGCAGGAATACCTAGGGCAAGACCTGACTTGGACACCTTTCCCACCGAAAATCCTCTGGGTTACTGGGTCTTAAGGATGGATCACTGGCCAGAGCTTGCACAGTATGCAATTGAGCTACTGGCCTGTCCTGCATCCAGCGTTCTTTCGGAACGCACATTCAGTGCTGCTGGAGGCTTTGTAACCGATCACAGGGTGCGTCTGTCCACTGACTCGGTCGATCGACTGACCTTCATAAAAATGAATCAATCTTGGATCACCACCAGCTACCAAGCACCTGATGCTGATGTAACCGAATAATTTTTTTTCAAATCTCAGATCCCTTCAAAGACTACCTATGCTGATGCTGAGTGACTATCCCTGAGTAATTATACTCTTCCTCCTCAATGATCACACTGATAGCTTGTAAGAACATTTTTCGTTCTGGGCGCCACCACCAGTGCCTAAGGCCCAATTTTTCAGCCCCTGTTTAACAGGGGCGTGTAATTACAATTTTTGATGCAATACTTTGCAGCAGGGCTCGTTTCTGTGTTCCAACTAGAGTATCTGTGAGGGGTTGCAGTGTTGTGGCACCAGCACCAGTGCCTAAGGCCCAGTTTTTCAGCCCCTGTTTAACAGGGGCGTGTAATTACAATTTTTGATGCAATACTTTGCAGCAGGGCTCGTTTCTGCGTTCCAACTGGAGTATCTGTGAGGGGTTGCAGTGTTGTGGCACCAGCACCAGTGCCTAAGGCCCAATTTTTCAGCCCCTGTTTAACAGGGGCGTGTAATTACAATTTTTGATGCAATACTTTGCAGCAGGGCTTGTTTCTGCGTTCCAACTAGAGCATCTGTGAGGGGTTGCAGTGTTGTGGCACCAGCACCAGTGCCTAAGGCCCAATTTTTCAGTCCCTGTTTAACGGGGGCGTGTAATTACAATTTTTGATGCAATACTTTGCAGCAGGGCTCATTCCTGCATTCCAACTAGAGTGTCTGTGAGGACTTACAGTGTTGTGGCACCAGCACCACCACCACCACCAAATGCCCAATTTTTCTGCCCTTGTTCAACAGGGGCATGTAATTACAATTTTTGATGCAATACTTTGCAGCAGGGCTCGTTTCTGTGTTCCAACTAGAGTATCTGTGAGGGGTTGCAGTGTTGTGGCACCAGCACCAGTGCCTAAGGCCCAATTTTTCAGCCCCTGTTTAACAGGGGCATGTAATTACAATTTTTGATGCAATACTTTGCAGCAGGGCTCGTTTCTGCGTTCCAACTAGAGTATCTGTGAGGGGTTGCAGTGTTGTGGCACCAGCACCAATGCCTAAGGCCCAATTTTTCAGCCCCTGTTTAACAGGGGCGTGTAATTCCAATTTTTGATGCAATACTTTGCAGCAGGGCTCATTTCTGCGTTCCAACTAGAGTGTCTGTGAGGACTTACAGTGTTGTGGCACCAGCACCACCACCACCACCAAAGGCCCAATTTTTCTGCCCTTGTTCAACAGGGGCATGTAATTACAATTCCTGATCTAATATTTCACAGCAGGGCCCATTTCTGCACCCACCAAGAGCGAGTGAGGCTTACAGTGTTGTGGCACCAGCACCACCACCACCACCAAAGGCCCAATTTTTCTGCCCTTGTTCAACAGGGGCATGTAATTACAATTCTTGATCTAATATTTCACAGCAGGGCCCATTTCTGCGCCCACCAAGAGCGAGTGAGGACTTACAGCGTTGTGGCACCAGCACCACCACCAGCACCAAAGGCCCAATTTTTCTGCCCCTGGTCAACAGGGGCATGTAATTACAATTCTTAATCTAATATTTCACAGCAGGGCCCTGTGAGAGCTTACAGTGTTGTGGCCACAACAACACCTAAGGCCCAAATTTCTGATGAGTATATAGGGCAGGCCCCTACTTTCAAACATCTAACTTACAAACGACTCCTACTTGCAAACGGAAGGAGACAACAGGAAGTGAGATGAAATCTCCCCCTAGGAAGGGAAATTCTCTCCTGTAAGAGTTAATATGGGGAAAAAATTTCTCCTTTCCACTGTTGCTTTCCAATACTTGTTCCACAAAAAAACCCAAATTTTCCAAAAACATTTGTCATTGGGACAAAATGTGAGGTTAAATCTTCTGAAGAGGAGGACAGACAGCAAAACAAATGTCACAGGGGTGATAACCCTTCCCTATGTTTTCCAAAAAGCTTAAAAAAGATTTTTTGGCTGGAACTAAACACGTTAAAAATGTACCCGTTCAAAATTGCAAACAGATTCTACTTAACAACCAACCTACAGTCCCTGTCTTGTTTGCATGCACCGCCTGTATACTGCTGTTCAGAGTATATAGGGCCTGGTGGCCCCACACCTTTCCTTATTTTAATTTGGGTGCGGGGTTCCCCTTAATATCCATACAAGACCCAAAGGGTCTGGTAATGGACTGGGGGGTACCCATGCCGTTTGTCTCACTGATTTTCATCCATATTGCCAGGACCCGACATTACATTAAACCCGCAAGCAGTTTTAAATGAGATTTTTTCCTTTAAAAATGACATTTTGTGCAGGGACTGTTCTAAACACGGGAAACACGTGCCACTTTACAGGCATACTATAGACACCCCCCCAGGTATGATATTTATTTTTGTACTTTAAGCATCATTAAAATCACTGCTCCCGAAAAAACGTCCGTTTTTAAAAGTTTTTTTTGCATTGATACATGTCCCCTGGGGCAGGACCCGGGTCCCCAAACCGTTTTTAGGACAATACCATGCAAATTAGCCTTTAAAATGAGCACTTTTGATTTCGAACGTTCGAGTCCCATAGACGTCAATGGGGTTCTAACGTTCGTGCAAATTTTCGGTCCGTTCGCAGGTTCTGGTGCGAACCGAACCGGGGGGTGTTCGGCTCATCCCTAGTCATCGCGGCATAATAAATGAACATTAATATTTTAAATGAATAACAAGCATGCGCTGCAAAGTACAGGTAAATATAGAAACCTAGTAATTTAGTAAACTGTGCCAGATTCTCTAATTCAGTAATTCAGTAAAGAATGAAGTACATTTGTGCAGAGGATTATACTTGAGATGACAGCAACAAGTACTACAAAGGAGGCTTAAGGTACCAAATAAAAGACCATGGCATATGATCTAGGTGCCAAGGTCTGGCTATGACTTTACCCAAGGCCTGTGCCGTGTCATTTGTGGTGTGGATCCTTAAGTCTAAGCAAATACTGACATTAATAAAGTTAGAAATTGCCTAGGATGCTCTAGAGCAGTGTTTAATGTTTAACACATGGAGTATAGAGATCCTTAACTGCACTCCCTGAAAGCTCAAAAGTCCTGTGTTCACTATGTTCAGTATATGTACTTCTACCCAGTGCTGAGATAAGGTCACCTAGAGCCCAGGGCTAACATGCCAAACTGTCCAACCCCCCCCAGATGTATGAGCATTATGTGTCAGCAAAAATACCCCCCCCCAAAAAAAATTGGGCACTAATCTGCATGATTATACCCCCTAAGCATAAACTCCCCCTCCTCCCAGCACAAAACTCTGCCCCCTCCATCCTCCTAATCCCCCCAGCACTAATGCCCCACCCCTCAAATTTCCCATCTGAGTACACATTCTCTCCCCCCTACTCCAAACCCCCCTCCTAGCACAAAAAAAAACCTTCTCTTAGCACAAATCCCCCCCCACCGTATCACCTCTTCTAGCACAAAACCCCAAATTGCCCCTTCTCTTCTCCCATCCCCCTCCCAACACAAATCCCCCTGAATCACCACTCCTAGCACCCCCCCCCCCCAAAATTTCCACTCTAGAACAAATCTTACCCCCTGCTGCCCCCCACATTCCTCTTCCCCCCTCAATCTCCTTGTGGTGCCCTACCACCTCACATGATACCACAGTGCCCAGGGCAGCCGCCCCTCCTGCCTACCCCTTGTCTTGGCCCTGCTGCTACATGAAATTGTCATTCTACGGACATGCTATAGAGGTGTGGTTAGAGACATGCTGCAAGAGACGGCAGAGACTGGGACTTGTTATGGGAGTTTGCTACAGATCAATGCCACAGGTTGGGCACCAAGGCTCAAAAGGCTTGAGCCGCACAGATTTATGTTTAGAAATTCATATTTATAGTCATATTTGTGTCACTTATTTAAAAGGAAGAGAATGCTCCCATACAAAGTCTTTAGATGCACACAACAATATAACTGAGATATACAGTACACTATGTCAAAGTGAAATTGTACAAAAAGCTCAACAGTCTGTATGCGTGCACAAACATGCTGCAATTAAACATAAGAGAGAAAAAACAAGGGTGTCCATTTATGAAACCGAGATGAACTGCGATCCTGATGATGGCAGCTCATCTCAGATCATTACCGGTTTATGAAACTGAGATGACCAGGGGAAAACACATTCTCTGCTGATCATCTCCGCACACAGAGAATCTGTCACTGACAGAAAAATAAATGGCCAGTTTATGAATGTGTGATCTCGGCACCTCACTGGCGATCTCTGACAAAATTCTCCCTCCTAGATTCTCTAGCTCAGAGGTGGAGAATCGAGGAGAGAAGAGAGAATACCCTGAAATTATTGACTTCATTCTTCCTCGATGAGACCCCCCCAAGAAAGTAAATATTTCCCCCTGCCATGTTTATGTGTATGTATGTATATATTGTGTATATATATATATATATATATACACACACACACACACACAGTATATATACAGTGTGATTCATAAAGAAGTATACAGTTTCCAGATGCTGTAAAACAGTAATGCCCTGTACACACGGTCGGACTTTCCGACGGAAAATGTGCGATCGGAGCTTGTTGTCGGAAATTCCAACCGTGTGTGGGCTCCAAAGTTTGAGAGCAGGCTATAAAATTTTCCGACAACAAAATCCATTTGCGTAAATTCCGACCGTGTGTGGCCAATTCCGACGCACAAAGTGCCACACATGCTCAGAATAAATTCCGAGACGGAACTGCTCGGTCTGGTAAAATTAGCGTTCGTAATGGATATAGCACTTTCGTCACACTGCAATGTTTTAAATTGTTTAATGCAGCGTATTCTCTTCTTCTTTATAATGCTAGAAGAATGAAGTTATTTTTCTGCTCATATTCACACAGAGTTCTCACAAACTTATTTCTTTATTATTTCTTGTGATTTCATGAATATAATATTTTGATTTGTCACATCTACTGAAAATTTCTTAATTTCTTTTTAATTTATTTTTTGGTATTATTTGTTGTATTTTTTTAAAATACAGATCTCCTGTTTTTGGTTTTTTTTGTGATCTCCAGAATAGTTTTGGGTGTGTTTTGTGTGTCAAGTCACCACAACACCATTATTATCTTGTCTTTTTTAATCTTAATGAGGTTGGTTGGTGTTGATGTCCCTTGTTAATTTCACATTGTATTTTTTAAATGTACCTGCCTACTCACAAACAAACTGTCCTTTTTGAAGGATAACACACATAGGCAAGTATTAGTTCACAAAAATACCTTTATTAAGGCGTCCTAACCAAATAAAGAGGGAAGCAACGCTGGAGAAACAGCAGAAATTAGCAAAGCCTTTGACCCCCAGGGCACACATCAACTATTTTCAGGCAAAATTGATGGCCTGATGAGTCCTTATCTAAAGGAGTACAATCTGGTCCAGAAGTCCAAGAGATCATGAACAGCAGCAGATGACATCTATGTCCCCAGGCTGTGGTCATACAAGAGCCTGCATCTTTTGTCAGACCAGACTGAACCCAGGCCATCACTTTCTTGTCTTCCTTCCACTCTTCCTTCCAGGCTGTGTCTGTGGTGTTGGAGTTGTGGCAGGAGGAGGAGAAGGAGGATGATACAATTCACACAGGTGGGTATTGGGTGTGATTTCATCCCTCCACCCCCTTATTTAATGTTTTATAAATGATTTTCTCACACATGAGGCGTTGGCCCTCCTGCATGTCCTGCATTTTTTGTGGCTTCCATGGAGGCAAAGGCCTCTTCACGAGTGGGGGTGGCTCTGAGGGATGCAGAAGCCTCCTGAATCAGCCTGAGTGCTGACTCCTCCACCTTACTCCCCTTCCTGGGTCTTTTGTTTGGAATGCGGAGGAGAGGAACCTGTGATTGTGTGAGGCTCCTACTGGGCCCTGCCACCTCCTGGCTGCCACTTACCCCGGCTACCTCCTGGCTGCCACTAACCCCTGCCGCCTCCTGGCTGCCACATTCCACAGCCTCCTCCTGTGTGCCACATTCTACAGCCTCCTCCTGGCTGAGGTCTTCCCGTGTATGAAAAAGGGACATAGTTTTAGTTTTTTCTTCATCAATCACACACAATTTTCATCTCATGACTGTTGCAAATTGAATGTTATTAAATAGAAAAGACTATCATTCTGAGCCCAGCATTTTTCATTCTTGTCCCAATTATTTTTGCCCACTACTGTCTATTGATATGTAAACACCTTTATTAAATCAGCAATTAGTGATCAATAATAACATCTAGTAAATATCATTTATGTTTTGCCAAGAAATCTGTAGAACAATGCTTTACCTGGCTCCATCTGGGCTCCTCCACTTCTTCCTGGCTGGAAGTCCCAGGTTGGACTTCGGAAGCCTCAGCTGGGGTGGAAGATAGGGTGGAAGGAAGAGTGGAAGGAAGGTTTGAGAGGGATTCCCTGACTTCAGTCTGGTCTGACAGAAATCTCAGTCTCTCATAGTACCACAGCCTGGGGACATAAATGTCACCTGCTGCAGCTCCGGTTCTCTGGGAATCCTGGACCTTCTTGCGCTCCCTAAGTTATGTGCTCCTCAGGCCACCAATTTTGGCTTTTAAATATGGGATAGTTGCCGTGGGGACCACCGGCATCACCAACTCCAGCAGTTTCTCCAGCGCTGCCTGCATCTTTTGTTTATGATTATAATGCGGGTGTTTGACCTGCCATAGACAGGGCAGCTCCCTGTACTTGTCTATGAACAGGGGGAGGAAGTTGTGATCATTGAAGCCATCCATTTTCTCTATAAGACACAGCACAAGACAAACCCTAATGTCAGGCTAAACTCTCCTAATCTTGTCCCAACATAGGCCTCAATCTATAAGCAGTATAGGCCCAAGTTAAACTTGTACCTTCATTATTACGATCAACGGTTCCGATACTCCTTCCTCCGCTCACAGATCGTACATACGACGCACGCGTGTTACGCTTTATATACACTGCGCATGCGTGAAACTCCGCCCTCCCCTGACATTCTTTCTAGTCTATTCCCTGCCCCTTCTCTTTCGGCGCAGCGGGGGGAGAGCACATGGCAGAGAGACAACAGGTGCATGATAATAGCAGCAACAAGGAGGAGGAGGAAAGCCCGGAGTCAGAAATGTCACGCTCCCAGAGGAGATTTAAGGCCTCAAATATGGCCTTTGTTGAGATGGTGGAGATGGTGGACATATTGAAGAGGGGCGACTATGATGGGAAGTATGGACCTTACCCCAACCCAAATGTCAGAAAGGCCAAGATCATGGCTAAAGTTGTGAAGAGTCTGCACAGGAATTTTGGGGTACGGCGATCCAAGGTTCAACTGAGGAAATGGTGGTCGGACCTCAAATTAAGGGAGCACGATCAATATAGAAGGATCAGGAGTGTGCTGCAAAAAAGTAAGTAGATGTCCTGTGTGCTCCATGTGCTTTTCTTTACTGTTGTACATTTTAAAATGGCAACTTTTATGTTCATGGGCACATTAATCGTTCGTAGGAAACATTGTTCGTTCGGCCACTAAAATACAATGTTTTGGCCAGATGCAGTTCAATACGGTTTTTTGGGCCTACTTCTATTAAGAAAAGTTTGTTGTCTAGATGGGTTTGTAACTAGAATGAAATGCTAATCTGTGTAAAGAGAGGACACTCAGCAGCTGTTTACACACCTGGACGCTGGAGCACTAGTGTGGGACAAAAGAACACCCTTTTTATTAGGGGGCCCACACAGGTGCTCCAGTGTATACTATAGGGGTGTCTCCATCTGTGAAGCTTGCACAAAACAGGTAAGTATTCAAGCTTTACAAAGGACAAAAAAATTTCTTCAGCTTGGAACTCTGACAAAACAGACAATTGTACCCCACTTCCAAGCAATGTTTCATATTCCTATTTCTGCCATCAAATATCTGTGTGCTAAGTATACCTATTTTTGTTCACATAGGGGAGAAAAGACTCAGAGGACACCACTCATCAGAGGAGACCAGGGACCCCCCACCTCAGGAAGAAGGGGAAATCCCCCAAACCCAACCAGAGGAGGAGGAGGGAGACGTTGTAGAAATTGTCACCACAACAGGTGAGTGTCTGCGACCACAGCCTCAGGTAAGAGATGGATGCCTGCATATTTATAATACATGGTGTGTTTTGTTTGTTTTTTTGTAGGTGATCGGGATGTTGTGGAAGAGGAATGTCATTTCACCAGTGAAAGTGCCCAGATCCTCATCAGGGAGATAATGGGGTGTAATAGAGATTTAGAAAACATAAAGCAAAACATCAATGATGTTCAAAACAAAATGAAGAACATCATTGATGTTTTAGGGAGAATCTAAAACACCCAGAAATCCCTAAATTTCTTCTGTTTTTTGTGACAAATTTTTTTTACGTATGTTAAAAGCCAAATTTAAAAGATGCATGCAGTGGGGGTCATTTACTATAAAGCTGTGGCGCTAATTGCCACGAATTAGCACGAATTAGCGCTAATTAGTGCTAAAACGGTATTCACTATAGCGCTGGTGAGAAAATACTCCCAAAATCGAATTTACTATAGTTCCCTGAAACCAAATAGCGCCCAAACCCTTACTCTGCTAAAACCTGGAGTAGTGCACATGAAAATAATGTTTAAAGCATGATATAATTGCCTAAATGGTACTGAAATATGCAGTATATTATTTAAAGATAATCTGCTTTTAAACTGTGTGAAAAAGTGATTTCTACACTGAAATATCTTTAAAAGTCTGAGAAGTGAAAAATTCCCCGTTTTGTACAACTAGGTACCAACACAACTGAGCATGCTCAGACCTGAAAATAACTCTCATTTTAACTCAAGTGTCTTTTTTACCCGGCGCTATAGTAAATACCAAAATGAGAGCTAATTAGAGAGCATTTTTTTGAAGTGAAAATCTGCTCTATTCTAGTCCAAATATTAGCCATTCTAATGGAAGAATTCTAACTTTCACAAAAAAAAAAAAACATTTAAATGTTGAGATGAAATGTATCTTTCTCTGAAATAAATTTTCCTTTGCAACATTGTTGCTTCTACTTAAAATATTTTGTTTTTAAGAATACTAGAATGTGGAATGTTTTGACGTTTTGGTAAAATATATTTTTCTCTGTCACTTTTACTTGTTACTCTCCATCTCACAACAATCTTTACCCCAAACTCACACAGGTGTCTTTATAATCCACAAACAATACCATTTCTGATGCAAATTTAAAATGAATCATAATTTTTTTGTCCTTTTTATTATTTCCAAATATTCATCATTTGAGCCCAAAAAATGTGATATGTGTACCAACTTCAGAAAGCAAAATGTAATTCCCAAAAATTTGAGGGTAATATTCTACTCTCACCCACAAAAAAAACGCCAAATATCACAGAATAAATCAAGAAGAAGAACTCTTGAGTAATGTAATTCCATCACCTGAATGTCCAAAGAAATGCAGTATTTATGTGTTTTTATGTGTAGTTATGTGCATTTATGTGTAGGAGGTTCTCATGTGTTGCAGCTCTGTGGCTTAGGGGTTAGGACTTCTGCTTAGAATCCCTGAGTGTCTGGGTTCAAATCCCAACCATGTTGCTTCATGTAGAGAAGTTGCCTCATCTCCCAGGTCCTATAACTATGTCTAAATGTAGTATTTATGTGTAGGAGGGTTCCACCACCATTGTAAGTCTTTTCCAGATACACTATTTAGCCAAAAGTATTGGGGTGCCTGCCTTTACACACACATGAACTTTAATGGCAGCCCAGTCTTAGTCCGTAGGGTTAAAATTTGATTTGGCCCACCCTTTGCCGCTAGAACAGCTTCTGGGAAGGCTGTCCACAAGGTTTAGTGTGTCTATGGGAATGTTTGATCATTCTTCCAGAAGTGCATTTGTGAGGCCAGGCATTGATGTTGGATGAGAAGGCCTGGCTCGCAGTCTCTGCTCTAATTCAGCCAAAGGGTGTTCTATCAGGTTGAGGCCAGGACTCTGTGCAGGCCAGTCAAGTTTCTCCACCCCAAACTTGCTCATCCATGTCTTTATGGACCTTGCTTTGTGCACTGGTGTGCTGTTATGTTGGAATAGGAAGGGGCTTTCCCCAAACTATTCCCACAAAGTTGGGAGCATGAATTTGTCCAAAATGTCTTGGTGTGCTGACGCCTTAAGAGTTCCCTTAACTGGAACTAAGAGGCCAAGCCCAACCCCTGAAAAACAACCCCACATCATAATCCCCCCTCCACCAAATCATTTGGACCAGTGCACAAAGCAAGGTCCATAAAGACGTGGATGAGTGATTTTGGGGTGGAGGAACTTGATTGGCCTGGACAGAGTCCTGACCTCAACACAACAGAACACCTTGGGGATGAAGTAGAGAGTAGGTCAGGCCTTCTCGTCCAACATCAGTGCCTGACCTCACAAATGCACTTGGAAGGATGGTCAAACATTCCCATAGACACACTCCTAAACCTTGTGGACAGCCTTCCCAGAAGAGTTGAAGCTGCTATAGCTGCAAAGGGTGGGCCAAATGAGTTTTGAACCCAATACTAATACTAGGATGCCAGTACAGTTCATGTGCGTTTAAAGGCAGGCGTCCCAATACTTAGGCCAATATATTGTATATTGCTTGTGACACTGAGCATGGCTATGGACTTAGGGCTGGTTCACACCACAGAGATGCAGAGAACATGTGTGGGGCTGCCTGGTGGCTAAGTGGGTAGCAGTTCTGTCTAGCAGCACCTGGGATGTTGGTTTAATTCCCCAACATGCTAATGCTTGTGTTGAAGTTTATATTTTCTCCCTGTGTAGGTTTCTCACCACAATCCAAAGACATGCTGGCATTTCATTTGTCTCCTGTCGAAATAGGTTCTAATGTAAGAAAGTTAATTTTGGACTTTATATTGGAAGCTCATTGCAGCCAGGGACTGATGTTAATGTTTATTAGTACTAATCATGCCCAGGGACTTGCACATTTCAAATTTGAGGGTTTTCACTGCACAGGTACATATGCTTAAAAAACTGTTGCTTTGTTTATGTGGTTGCAAATGGACTTTGATCTTTGTCCTGTAGTTGGAGATTTGATGCACATAGCCAAGGGCTAACACAGTTGCGAATAGTATTAGGTGTTCCTGCTCATCAGGTGCAATCACTTTAGACATACATGAAAAGACAGATTGAAAGATACTGGTGGGCATGTACTTCTATTTCGTGTGTCAGTGTCCTAACATTACAACCTCTCTTATATAAAGGCCTGCAGTAGGGGGGTTTGTTTGGCCTGAGAAGGTCAGGTTTTTTGCTGTGATTTGTGGGGGAGAAGGAGTGATATTGTGCATATTGACAAATGCCCAACTATAGATATTTGATTAAATTCTTGTGCATTTTTTCAATCAAAAGTGGGTTTATGTGGCCATGCTGTCAATGTTGTGTGTGTATTGTTCCTGTCTGATCATGCAAACATCATTTGGAAGCATCTGCTGACCTACTCTTTTTGATCTTGTTGTTTAATCGTGTACACCAAAATGCAGCTTCCAGAAGAACATGGTCACCAATGTATGTATTTGTGGATTGTGGGCTGGTGGTGGGTGTTTTGAATAAGTCTTTTTTGTAATATGTTGGAATGCTTTGTAAGAATGACTGTTAAGTATGTTTCTATAATCTTGCAGATAAAAATGTGATGTGTTGCCCATTATACACTGAAATTAAAGCTGTGTCCACTCTAAGGTTTTGTCAAATTTTAGATTGTAAGCTCCTATGAGCAGGGCCCTTAAAACCCCATTGCTAAATGTAGCACCATGTCCAAATTTTTTTGAAGCTAGTAAATGAATATACGTTTTTTTTTTTTCTGCTGGTAAAGTAAAAGTACATTATTGAGCTTTGTTGTGGTGTTTTTTTTTTCTTCTACTTTTCTTTCTCTTTAGTTTTTGTGGGTGGTGGTTTTGGGAAAGTGCAATATCTCTTATATTTTATTTCAATATGTATTTGTGCACCAAAAAAACTAATTTCTTCACCCTGGTTCACATTGATGCTACTTTGAAATCGTGCTACTTCACTTGAAGTAGCACGATTTCAAAGTAGCAAGGTCAGCGTGATTTCAGGTGCTACTTGATAGACATCCATGTGGCTTCATACACAAATGTCTATTGAAGTCGCACCTGAAATCGGCAAAATTAGTGCAGGAACTACTTTAGCAAATTGGTGCAGCGCCACAAAATTGGTGTCGCATCGATTGGAACAGTGCCATTGCTGCCAATAGTCATGCGATTTGATCTCTCAAATTGCATGACAAATCGCTCCAATGTAAACCTAGGCTTCTGCACACTTGCAAGTAAATGATAAAGGTGGAATCTTTATATATAACAGCTGTGGAGAATTGCAGGTAATGAATTCAGCTGGTGGATAGGCAGTGTTGTATGTGTCAGCTTTAGTTCACATTGGTGCGATTTGACATGTCAAAGCGGTGGCAATTGCACTGTTCTAATTGGTGCAACTTTGGGGTGCAATTTGTATTGATATCAGTGCAGAAACCCGCACAGATGTCTCTGAAATTCCCCCTGCAGTCCGGACTAACATGCGGGAATGAAAGTGTGTGATTTCAGCTGAACGATTTACTCCCTCTGTCAGTGTGAACCAGGGCTCAAACTGGGCCTTTTGTTTTTGTCATTCACCTGCTGCTAACCCAGGGACACCATTTCTTCTTTCTTTAAATATCATAAGTAGAAATACAAATTTGCATATCTGCAAATAAACAAAAATAATAAAATACAAATTGTGGTTGCGATCAAATATTTGCAGCAGCGATCAAAAGAGTGTGGTTTTGCCTTCTGACCCAGAAATAAGTCATTGTAATCACCCAGAAGTTCCTGTGCTGGTCAGGATCTCCATCTAGGTGGACATGGCGAGGTCCCTCTTTAGCAAAGAGGAGGTGCTGCTCATTTTCCGGATAAGGGTATGATATGTACTTGTGCTTAATCAATGCGGGGTGGATGTGGTAGTTAGATTTGGTGTGGGTGGGGTTCATCGATTTGTTTGGCATCCCCACACATTTGCTTCTGGCCCATGTGCACACATCACTTCCTGCATTTGTTCTGCTGATGTAAATGCAAGTATAAATGATAGCTCCTTTCTATTAAAATATATATGACTTGTTTCAAAGTTGGGCGACTTTGGACCGCCGAGTTGCTTGACAAGTTGTACCCCATGATTCCCAATGATAACTAGGGATGGGCCGAACACCAACCCCTGTTCGATTCGCAGCAGAACATGCGAACAGACAAAAAATTTGTGCGAACACCGTTAAAGTCTATGGGACACGAACATGAATAATCAAGAGTGCTAATCTTAAAGGTTAATATGCAAGGTTAATATGCAAGTGTTTGGGGACCCGGGTCCCGGCCCCAGGGGACATGTATCAATGCAAAAAAA
This sequence comes from Aquarana catesbeiana, assembly GCF_042186555.1. Classification (NCBI taxonomy): domain Eukaryota; kingdom Metazoa; phylum Chordata; class Amphibia; order Anura; family Ranidae; genus Aquarana; species Aquarana catesbeiana. The sequence continues at coordinate 196,658,897 of NC_133330.1, read as the reverse complement.
GTTTTAAAAACGGACGTGATCACGAGCAGTGATTTTAATAATGCTTAAAGTGAAACAATAAAAGTGTAATATTCCTTTAAATTTTGTACCTGGGGGGTGTCTATAGTATGCCTGTAAAGTGGCGCGTGTTTCCCGTGTTTAGAACAGTCTGACAGCAAAATTACATTTCTAAAGGAAGAAAAAAGTCATTTAAAAGTGCTAGCGCTAGTGCCGGCGTTCTGCCGAGAAAGTTCCCCCCCCGGCAGATAAGGACTCCCCTGTACTGCGCAGGCGCAGCACTTGCGCAGTACGAGACGCCGAAAATAGCCGAAGCTGAACACCTGTGAGTTAGCTGTACAGGGCGCCTGTAACAGGGCCGCTCGCGGGCTCGCTTCGCTCGCCGCGCTTCGGGCACGGCCTCGCTTTGTTTGGCATATTTTTATTCTAACTCTATGTCCACTTGGATGGTGGTGCTTGAACCTGGACTCAAGGCAGAATGTAGTGCACAGGCACCGTGTAGAGCTGACAATCAGCTGTTCAACTTCGGAGACTTTCGGCGGCTCCGTAGTCGCTCGTACTGTGCAAGCACAGCGCATGCGCAGTACAGGGGGGTCCTTATCCGCCGGGGGAACTTTCTCGGCAAGACACCGGTATTAATGAATTGTTGGTCCCGACAATACACATAAAAGTTCATTGATAAAAACGGCCCGGGATTCCCCCATAGTCCATTACCAGGCCCTTTGGGTCTGGTATGAATATTAAGGGGAACCCCAAACCAAGATTTTAAAAAAAATGCGTGGGGGTCCCCCCAAATTCCATACCAGGCCCTACCCCATCTCGCATGGATATTAAGCGGACCCCCAGCCAAAATTTTTTTTTTAAATGGCGTGGGGTCCCCCTCAAAATCTGCCACGGGAGGCTCTTTTCTGGATATGTTAAGTCTATGGTTAATGCCACAGTTGCAGGACGACAGTGACAATTTTATTCTCCAATTGAAATCAATGGGGCAGCGCGGCTATACCGCCGGCATAGCGCTGCTGCAGCAGCGCTTTGCGGTGGTTTTAACCCTTTCTCGGCCACTAGCAGGGGGGTAAAACCGGGGTAAAAAGGAGGGCATTAATCAGAGAGGCAGCACAGAGACCTAAGGTAACCCTAGAGGAGCTGCAGAGTTCCACAGCAGAGACTGGAGTATTTGTACATAGGACGACAATAAGCCGTATGCTCCATAGGGTTGGGCTTTATGGCAGAGTGGCCAGAAGAAAGCCATTACTTTCAGCAAAAAATAAAATTGCACGTTTTGAGTTTGCGAAACACACACACACAGTGTCTTGAAAAAGTATTCATCCCCCATGAAATTTTCCACATTGTGTCATGTTACAACCAAAAACGTAAATGTATTTTATTGGGATTTTATGTGCTAGACCAACACAAAGTGGCACATAATTGTGAAGTGGAAGGAAAATGATGAAAATGGTTTTCAATTTTTTTTTACAAATAAATATCTGAAAAGTGTGACTTGCATTTGTATTCAGCCCCCTTTACTCTGATACCCCTAACTAAAATCTAGTGGAACCAATTGCCTTCAGAACTCACCTAATTAGTAAATAGTGTTCTTCTGTGTATAATTTAATCTCAGTAAAAATACAGCTGTTGTGTGAAGTCCTTAGATGTTTGTTGGAGAACCTTATGCTGTGTACACATGGGCGGATTTTTCGACCGGACTAGTCCGACGAGACAAATCCGTCGGACAATCTGACCATTTGTGGTCTTCATCGGACCTGCAGCAGACTTTTTTGGATGAAAATTAGATGGACTTTAGATTTGGAACATGTTTCAAATCTTTCCGTCGGACTCGAGTCCGGTGGAAATATCCGCTACTTTGAAACTAGCTCTATGCTAGTCCGACGGATGAAAACCGACACTAGGGCAGCTATTGGCTACTGGCTATCAACTTCCTTATTATAGTCCGGTCGTACATAATCACGTACGAATCCGTCTGACTTTGATGTGATCGTGTGTATGCAAGTCCGTTCGTTCGAAAGTCCATCGGACGTCCGTCAAAAGTTTGCTGAAAGTCCGTCAGAAAGATCTAGGATCTTTGATCCCGAAAAGTCCACCCATGTGTACACGGCATTAATGAACAAACAGCATCATGAAGGCCAAGGAACAAACCAGACAGGTCAGGGATAAAGTTGTGGAGAAGTTTAAAGCAGAGTTAGCTAATAAAAAATATCCCAAGCTTTGAACATCTCACTGAGCATTGTTCAATCCATCATCAGAAAATGGAAAGAGTATGGCACAACTGCAAACCTACCAAGACATGGTCGTCCACCTAAACTGGCAGTCCGGGCAAGGAGAGCATTAATCAGAGAAGCAGCCAAGAGGTAGTAACTGTGATAACTCTGGAAGAGCTGCAGAGATCCACAGCTCAGGTGGGAGAATCTGTCCACAGGACAACTATTAGTCATGCACTCCACAAATTTGGCCTTTGTGGAAGAGTAGCAAGAAGAAAGCCATAAGAAGTCCCGTTCGCAGTTTGTGAGAAGCCATGTGGGGGACACAACAAACATGTGGAAGAAGGTGCTATGGTCAGATGAGACCAAAAATGAATTTTTTGGCTTAAAAGCAAAACACTATGTGTGGCGGAAAATGAACACTTCACATCACCCCAAACACACCATCCCCACTGTGAAACATGGTGGTGGCAGCATCATGTTGTGGGGATGCTTTTCTTCAACAGGGACAGGGAAGCTGGTCAGAGTTGATGGGAAGATGGATGGAGCCAAATACAGGGCAATCTTAGAAGAAAACCTGTTAGAGTCTGCAAAAAACCTGAGATTGGGGCGGAGGTTCTTCCAGCAGGACTGTGACAGACTCACCCAGCACAGAGGCTTTTGGAGAGGACTGAATGCAAGCCTCTTGCCTTTTGATTATGGGCCCTGGCATTTGGGGTACCCTTGAGGTGTTGTTACTTTGGCTTCGGGTCCTTGTCCCCCCAGGACACACAGACTCTGGGGACCCTGTATTTGCCATATTAGCAATAGTGACTGAGTCATACTGTTGGGACTCATACTGTGAGGAGATGCTAATGTCATCAACTCCACTCACCTATCTGATGTCAGCTATAATGTGTTTAATGTAAATGAGTCTAGTCTGGCTTACCACAGGTTCTAAGAGTATTCAACTCATTGTTGTTTGTACAAAAGAGGCGTTTCACCAGGCCTAAAGAAACCCCACTCAGCGCCAGGTAGCGATGCTAGTCGCAGAGCTGCTAACAAGCATGCAAGTAAAATTTCATAAATGAATAATAATAAATAGCACCCACTTTGTAGAAAGGGGGGAATATAACCTAAACACAGAGAGCAGCTGTTTAAACACAAAAGATCACATACAGATATAATGTTTCAAAAAATCTAAAAATAGACTATAATGACACACTAAAACAGCGCTAATGTTGAACTATCATCCAATAGACACGTGGCCAACTACACATGCATAAGGAAATCCATTATAGGAACATCCTTAAAGAAAAAGTCCCTTGAAGAAATAAGTGATGCAGAGTTCAGGGTGTACTTCAACCAGGTCATCAGTTGATAATAAAAAGAATTCTTAACGTGCACCTTCCACCGATCACTCAGGATTCCACCCAGTGTAGACACACTCCCCCTAGGGGGTTAAACTCACCAGAGTTGGAAAATAATAAAACATTCAGAATGATCCAAATCAGCAAACTGGAGTTGACATCACTCATAAGGGATCAGGGCTCATAATGCATCAAAAACAAGAAGAGAAGCATAATAGCGTAATCCTGTTTATTGATTAAACCCCTTCCACCACATAAAAAACTCCCCTTCAATATATACACGTACATCAAATCATAAAATCAATAGGCAATCATAGAAGCAGGTAGTAGGAGCGTGTTTTACTTCACCATGAACCGTCAGCGCCGCCAGATAGGAACCGCGATTCACTTCCTAGTTGTGCAGTAGGCTCAGGTGGAGCGCACACGTCACTTCCTACGTCGCGTAAGCCACGCCCTGACGCGTTTCGTCATATCCTGACTTCGACAGAGGGCGTGGCTACGCGACTGTCTCTTAAGCTTAAATACCCCCATCCACCCCATCCAGCCAATCACAGTACGACATAGAGAGCGGCGGGTGCACGTCGCCAGTCACTGTCAATACTTACGGCTGCTTACAGGAGGGGGAGAGGGTCAAAAAAGTTCTGCACAGTTTGTTCAATCATTAAAAATATTAAAAACGAGCTTCAAAAATACCACAACAGGATTTACATACCCACGCTCGCACAGACACTTCTATAGGCATGCAAATCTCTAAAACACATCAGTATACAGCCATAAACACTGTCTGTAAGACTAGCTGTAAGCTGAATTCAAGCCTATCACGTTTGACCATTAAGCTAGCTTACCTAGATAAATCAATATTGAGCACAAACATCGATGCTCTACATTTTTTATAAATATATATAATAAATCACATAAAAATATTTATAGTTACAAAATGCGAATAAACAAGGTTAAAAAATAAGGAATACCACAGAACAATAAGAAAAAGACACTTAAGGTCATTAAATTCTCACTGCTCAAAAGTGTCACCTTAGTAGATTCAAGGCCTATAGCTAGATACTAATCTAGGTGACTATCAAATGGGAAACATAATTGGAAGAGACCGAACTCCAAAAAAGGGGAGCAAAACAAAGTAAAATACACTAAAAATAAAAATACAGATAGAAATACAGGTAACAATACTCAGCATATTCATAAAAATCTAAACAGAGCAAAAAAATATATAAAATACCAAAATATAACAATACAGGTCAGTTGCATAGCTAGAGTCGCATGGCAGGAGAGAAGGTCCCAGAGTCTCCAAGGAGACACCAGGAATAATCATAAATCAAAAAAGCCCCTATCACAGATATTGATAATCGCTTGTAAGGCGGTTAATATCAAGATCCATTGAAATCAGTACTCAACATAATAATAACAACCGAAACTTTATACCAGAGTAACACACAACGTAAAGACAGGCCAAACTCAAAGCCAAAATCACATAATAGGACAGTAGTCGCATGACAAAACAAAAATACCCCAAAATCCTAATAGCATACCTAGGAGTGATCCAATGAGAAAGACGTTGATCATAGACATCAATAGTCACTTATAAAGCAATTGATATCAAGATCAACGTTTAACCCCCTTGGTGATAGTGTGTCTACCAAGAAGATCCATTGGGTCTCTCTCTTAGAGAGGTCTCGGACCAAATTAGACCCTCTCCATTTAGGTTTCAAATGATCCACACCCCAAAATTTAAGGCCCGAAGGATCTTGGTTATGCTTTAATTTAAAATGGAGTGATAGATTATGATCTTTAAAACCATTTTTAATATTAGCTATATGTTCTGCTATTCTAACCCTCAGCAGCCTTTTAGTCCGTCCTATATAGATCAGACCACAGGGACATTGTATAGCATACACCACGAAGGCTGTATTACATGTGATGAATTCATTTATAGTGAATTCCTTACCATTTGTAGTGGACATAAAGCTTTCTAACGCCCTCAATGGTCTGTCCACTTCCCTGCATGCACGGCATCTCCTACAACTAAAAAATCCTTTTTTATCCCAAAAGGTAGGAGGCCTAGAGGGAGGATCAAGTATTTTATGTACTATCTTGTCCGCAAAACTGTTGGACCTCCTGTATACGAACTTAGGCCTAGAGGGCAAAACTGGACCTAACGTCTTGTCCATACATAACACGTGCCAATGGGCATTAAAAATATCTTCCACCTCCCTGTACTGAGCGTGAAAGCCCGAAATAAAGCTCCATTCATGATTATCAGTATTTTGGGTTCTTGGCCGATCTTCTAAGCAGGCATCCCTGGATCGCATAGCTAATTCTTGGATAGTGGAGTCGAGTGATCCCTCCACATATCCCTTTTCCATAAATTTTTTCTTAATAACCTGGGCCTGAATCAAAAAATCAGCATCCTCTGTACAGTTCCTTTTCACTCTTGTGAATTGCCCCTTAGGTATATTCTTTAACCATTTAGGGTGATGTCCACTTATCATTGGTAGGTAGCTGTTAGAGTCTGTGGGCTTGAAGTAAACTTTAGTCCCCAATCTATTGCCTTGCCTAAAAATGGTGACATCTAAAAAATGTATGTTACTCTGACTAAAATCGCTGGTAAGTCTAATGTTGTTACTGTTAGAGTTGAGCTCATTTAAAAATTCCTGTAAACTTGTGCTGGACCCTTCCCAAATAAAAAACAGGTCATCAATATACCTCTTGTATAGCAAAAGCTGGGTACGGGCGGCAGAAAATATCGTTTTGTCCTCCCATTCCCCCATAAACAAATTTGCTATACTTGGGGCAAATTTTGCCCCCATGGCAACACCTCTACGTTGGGAAAAAAAACACCCATCAAACCAAAAAAAGTTATGGCTTAAACAAAAGTCAAGCGCATTTCTGATGAAAACTTTTTGGTTATGTGGCAGGTCATCACGCTGACAGAGAGCCCAATTAAGGGCTAAGAGGGCGTCATCATGTTGTATGATTGAATAGAGTGACGCCACATCCGCCGTTACCAAATATAACTCTTGCTTGCCTGTTAGATCTACCTGCTGAAGGATCTGTAGGAGACTTTTAGTGTCCCTCAGATACGCCTTCGTGCGTACCACACTTTCCTGAAGAAAGTGGTCAAGATATTGGCCCATCCGAGACGTGATGGACCCAATCCCATTAACTATCGGCCTCCCTGGAGGTTTATTAAGATCCTTGTGTATCTTGGGCAGGGTGTATATTATGGGGATTCTGCTATCACTCGGCACCAGATATCTTCTTTCTTTGTTAGACAGAACCCCAATTGAATAACCCATTTCTACCAAATTCCTCAAATCCTTTTCATATTGGGCAGTAGGGTCCTTTGTTAATTTGGCATATGTTACATCATCGTTTAACATTTCAGTGAGCTGATTCACATAAAAGTCCTTATTCAAAATAACTACCCCCCCCCTTTATCAGCCGGCCTGATCACTATTTCCTTCCTTTTCTCCAATGAAGCAATCCCATCGATAATATGTTGGGGATTAACATTCTTTTTAGGCATAAGCTGTTCTAGATCACGCACCACCAACCCTTTAAACACCTCCATGTGTTGGCTGGCGCTATTAAGGGGGTTAAACAGGGACTTATTTCTAAGTCCACTATCAATAGGTCCTGAGTTATTCATAACAACTGGCCGAGGGCCCTTATTTAAAAAATATTTTTTAATATTGACTTTCCTCATGTACCTATGTACGTCAATAAAAACATCAAACTTATTGATGGGTCTATTTAGACCACATTTCAACCCTAGATTTAAAATGTTGGTTTCTTTATGAGATAAAATCACCTTACTTAAATTAAAAATGCCTCCTAATCCTGCCCTCTCCTTCTTTTTCTGGGCCCTTCTTCCTGCTCTGCACCCCCTTGTTCGTCTCTCCACTGGTTGGGGTAATGAGGGTGAACCTCCTCTCTTCGCGGATATTCCCTCCACTGAAAGTTGCGGTGGTCTTGTCTTGGCCGTCCCCGACCCGGAGGCCTCCCCCTCTGATGCGAGTCCCCCCGGCCTCGTTTCTGCCAGTTTCTCCCCCTCCCTAAAAAAGGACGGGGAGATTGATATCCAGTTCTATCACCATTCCCTCTCAGCGGGTCAAATCTATTATTAACGGGAACCTGATAATGGTTATTGGAAGGTGTATGATAGTAAGGTTGGTTAAGCCCATTCCTCCCATCATTCTTTTTACCATAACCTGTATTACCCCTACTAGGGGTGGTACAAACACCAGCGGGGCGATTTGGCCCTTGATCTTTCCTATTAGGACCTGCGTAGATATCCGTATCCGGTTTATCCCCGTGATCACCTGGGTCATCGGTACATGCCCCAGCTGTACTGCTAACAGCATTAGTAGGTATTTTAGATTGTTGCCAGAGATACACAGACCCAGACCTAAAGTCCCTAAGATCTCTATGGAACTTTTTGGCCTTCTTCTTCTGTGTATCTCTGTCAATCTTTTCCAGTTTTTTCTTAATACGAGTATTAAACTCTATTACTTGCTGGGAGTCCTTTACAGGATCTAGTTGCAAGCGAAATTCATTAATTTTGCCCTCCAAAATGGCCATTTTCTTACGTTTCCGAGCCAGAACCAAGTCCTGTAGCTTAAAGCCCATACCAGTAAAGAACTCATACCATTCCTGCATGGATTCTGGGTCATCAAGACCATCTTGGGGGGCTACCTCCCATCTCAAGCTCCTCACTATAATTTTCTCCTTAATATACTGCTCAAATGCACATATGTCCCACCAAGTGCGGACTTGTTTTTCTAGTGCATTACCCAAGGCAGTGAGGACCCCATTAATATTAGACTGTGCAGTAGCCTGCTCATTGATTGCAAAAACAGTACTAATGTCAATTGTTCTGCTGCTAAGAAACTGCAACGCATCCATGGCTGCTAAGAAAATAAAAAACAAAAGTACAAAAGAGGCGTTTCACCAGGCCTACAGAAACCCCACTCAGCGCCAGGTAGCGATGCTAGTCGCAGAGCTGCTAACAAGCATGCAAGTAAAATTTCATAAATGAATAATAATAAATAGCACCCACTTTGTAGAAAGGGGGGAATATAACCTAAACACAGAGAGCAGCTGTTTAAACACAAAAGATCACATACAGATATAATGTTTCAAAAAATCTAAAAATAGACTATAATGACACACTAAAACAGCGCTAATGTTGAACTATCATCCAATAGACACGTGGCCAACTACACATGCATAAGGAAATCCATTATAGGAACATCCTTAAAGAAAAAGTCCCTTGAAGAAATAAGTGATGCAGAGTTCAGGGTGTACTTCAACCAGGTCATCAGTTGATAATAAAAAGAATTCTTAACGTGCACCTTCCACCGATCACTCAGGATTCCACCCAGTGTAGACACACTCCCCCTAGGGGGTTAAACTCACCAGAGTTGGAAAATAATAAAACATTCAGAATGATCCAAATCAGCAAACTGGAGTTGACATCACTCATAAGGGATCAGGGATGTTCAGGGCTCATAATGCATCAAAAACAAGAAGAGAAGCATAATAGCGTAATCCTGTTTATTGATTAAACCCCTTCCACCACATAAAAAACTCCCCTTCAATATATACACGTACATCAAATCATAAAATCAATAGGCAATCATAGAAGCAGGTAGTAGGAGCGTGTTTTACTTCACCATGAACCGTCAGCGCCGCCAGATAGGAACCGCGATTCACTTCCTAGTTGTGCAGTAGGCTCAGGTGGAGCGCACACGTCACTTCCTACGTCGCGTAAGCCACGCCCTGACGCGTTTCGTCATATCCTGACTTCGACAGAGGGCGTGGCTACGCGACTGTCTCTTAAGCTTAAATACCCCCATCCACCCCATCCAGCCAATCACAGTACGACATAGAGAGCGGCGGGTGCACGTCGCCAGTCACTGTCAATACTTACGGCTGCTTACAGGAGGGGGAGAGGGTCAAAAAAGTTCTGCACAGTTTGTTCAATCATTAAAAATATTAAAAACGAGCTTCAAAAATACCACAACAGGATTTACATACCCACGCTCGCACAGACACTTCTATAGGCATGCAAATCTCTAAAACACATCAGTATACAGCCATAAACACTGTCTGTAAGACTAGCTGTAAGCTGAATTCAAGCCTATCACGTTTGACCATTAAGCTAGCTTACCTAGATAAATCAATATTGAGCACAAACATCGATGCTCTACATTTTTTATAAATATATATAATAAATCACATAAAAATATTTATAGTTACAAAATGCGAATAAACAAGGTTAAAAAATAAGGAATACCACAGAACAATAAGAAAAAGACACTTAAGGTCATTAAATTCTCACTGCTCAAAAGTGTCACCTTAGTAGATTCAAGGCCTATAGCTAGATACTAATCTAGGTGACTATCAAATGAATATCCGCGAAGAGAGGAGGTTCACCCTCATTACCCCAACCAGTGGAGAGACGAACAAGGGGGTGCAGAGCAGGAAGAAGGGCCCAGAAAAAGAAGGAGAGGGCAGGATTAGGAGGCATTTTTAATTTAAGTAAGGTGATTTTATCTCATAAAGAAACCAACATTTTAAATCTAGGGTTGAAATGTGGTCTAAATAGACCCATCAATAAGTTTGATGTTTTTATTGACGTACATAGGTACATGAGGAAAGTCAATATTAAAAAATATTTTTTAAATAAGGGCCCTCGGCCAGTTGTTATGAATAACTCAGGACCTATTGATAGTGGACTTAGAAATAAGTCCCTGTTTAACCCCCTTAATAGCGCCAGCCAACACATGGAGGTGTTTAAAGGGTTGGTGGTGCGTGATCTAGAACAGCTTATGCCTAAAAAGAATGTTAATCCCCAACATATTATCGATGGGATTGCTTCATTGGAGAAAAGGAAGGAAATAGTGATCAGGCCGGCTGATAAAGGGGGGGGGTAGTTATTTTGAATAAGGACTTTTATGTGAATCAGCTCACTGAAATGTTAAACGATGATGTAACATATGCCAAATTAACAAAGGACCCTACTGCCCAATATGAAAAGGATTTGAGGAATTTGGTAGAAATGGGTTATTCAATTGGGGTTCTGTCTAACAAAGAAAGAAGATATCTGGTGCCGAGTGATAGCAGAATCCCCATAATATACACCCTGCCCAAGATACACAAGGATCTTAATAAACCTCCAGGGAGGCCGATAGTTAATGGGATTGGGTCCATCACGTCTCGGATGGGCCAATATCTTGACCACTTTCTTCAGGAAAGTGTGGTACGCACGAAGGCGTATCTGAGGGACACTAAAAGTCTCCTACAGATCCTTCAGCAGGTAGATCTAACAGGCAAGCAAGAGTTATATTTGGTAACGGCGGATGTGGCGTCACTCTATTCAATCATACAACATGATGACGCCCTCTTAGCCCTTAATTGGGCTCTCTGTCAGCGTGATGACCTGCCACATAACCAAAAAGTTTTCATCAGAAATGCGCTTGACTTTTGTTTAAGCCATAACTTTTTTTGGTTTGATGGGTGTTTTTTTTTCCCAACGTAGAGGTGTTGCCATGGGGGCAAAATTTGCCCCAAGTATAGCAAATTTGTTTATGGGGGAATGGGAGGACAAAACGATATTTTCTGCCGCCCGTACCCAGCTTTTGCTATACAAGAGGTATATTGATGACCTGTTTTTTATTTGGGAAGGGTCCAGCACAAGTTTACAGGAATTTTTAAATGAGCTCAACTCTAACAGTAACAACATTAGACTTACCAGCGATTTTAGTCAGAGTAACATACATTTTTTAGATGTCACCATTTTTAGGCAAGGCAATAGATTGGGGACTAAAGTTTACTTCAAGCCCACAGACTCTAACAGCTACCTACCAATGATAAGTGGACATCACCCTAAATGGTTAAAGAATATACCTAAGGGGCAATTCACGAGAGTGAAAAGGAACTGTACAGAGGATGCTGATTTTTTGATTCAGGCCCAGGTTATTAAGAAAAAATTTATGGAAAAGGGATATGTGGAGGGATCACTCGACTCCACTATCCAAGAATTAGCTATGCGATCCAGGGATGCCTGCTTAGAAGATCGGCCAAGAACCCAAAATACTGATAATCATGAATGGAGCTTTATTTCGGGCTTTCACGCTCAGTACAGGGAGGTGGAAGATATTTTTAATGCCCATTGGCACGTGTTATGTATGGACAAGACGTTAGGTCCAGTTTTGCCCTCTAGGCCTAAGTTCGTATACAGGAGGTCCAACAGTTTTGCGGACAAGATAGTACATAAAATACTTGATCCTCCCTCTAGGCCTCCTACCTTTTGGGATAAAAAAGGATTTTTTAGTTGTAGGAGATGCCGTGCATGCAGGGAAGTGGACAGACCATTGAGGGCGTTAGAAAGCTTTATGTCCACTACAAATGGTAAGGAATTCACTATAAATGAATTCATCACATGTAATACAGCCTTCGTGGTGTATGCTATACAATGTCCCTGTGGTCTGATCTATATAGGACGGACTAAAAGGCTGCTGAGGGTTAGAATAGCAGAACATATAGCTAATATTAAAAATGGTTTTAAAGATCATAATCTATCACTCCATTTTAAATTAAAGCATAACCAAGATCCTTCGGGCCTTAAATTTTGGGGTGTGGATCATTTGAAACCTAAATGGAGAGGGTCTAATTTGGTCCGAGACCTCTCTAAGAGAGAGACCCAATGGATCTTCTTGGTAGACACACTATCACCAAGGGGGTTAAACGTTGATCTTGATATCAATTGCTTTATAAGTGACTATTGATGTCTATGATCAACGTCTTTCTCATTGGATCACTCCTAGGTATGCTATTAGGATTTTGGGGTATTTTTGTTTTGTCATGCGACTACTGTCCTATTATGTGATTTTGGCTTTGAGTTTGGCCTGTCTTTACGTTGTGTGTTACTCTGGTATAAAGTTTCGGTTGTTATTATTATGTTGAGTACTGATTTCAATGGATCTTGATATTAACCGCCTTACAAGCGATTATCAATATCTGTGATAGGGGCTTTTTTGATTTATGATTATTCCTGGTGTCTCCTTGGAGACTCTGGGACCTTCTCTCCTGCCATGCGACTCTAGCTATGCAACTGACCTGTATTGTTATATTTTGGTATTTTATATATTTTTTTGCTCTGTTTAGATTTTTATGAATATGCTGAGTATTGTTACCTGTATTTCTATCTGTATTTTTATTTTTAGTGTATTTTACTTTGTTTTGCTCCCCTTTTTTGGAGTTCGGTCTCTTCCAATTATGTTTCCCATTTGATAGTCACCTAGATTAGTATCTAGCTATAGGCCTTGAATCTACTAAGGTGACACTTTTGAGCAGTGAGAATTTAATGACCTTAAGTGTCTTTTTCTTATTGTTCTGTGGTATTCCTTATTTTTTAACCTTGTTTATTCGCATTTTGTAACTATAAATATTTTTATGTGATTTATTATATATATTTATAAAAAATGTAGAGCATCGATGTTTGTGCTCAATATTGATTTATCTAGGTAAGCTAGCTTAATGGTCAAACGTGATAGGCTTGAATTCAGCTTACAGCTAGTCTTACAGACAGTGTTTATGGCTGTATACTGATGTGTTTTAGAGATTTGCATGCCTATAGAAGTGTCTGTGCGAGCGTGGGTATGTAAATCCTGTTGTGGTATTTTTGAAGCTCGTTTTTTAATATTTTTAATGATTGAACAAACTGTGCAGAACTTTTTTGACCCTCTCCCCCTCCTGTAAGCAGCCGTAAGTATTGACAGTGACTGGCGACGTGCACCCGCCGCTCTCTATGTCGTACTGTGATTGGCTGGATGGGGTGGATGGGGGTATTTAAGCTTAAGAGACAGTCGCGTAGCCACGCCCTCTGTCGAAGTCAGGATATGACGAAACGCGTCAGGGCGTGGCTTACGCGACGTAGGAAGTGACGTGTGCGCTCCACCTGAGCCTACTGCACAACTAGGAAGTGAATCGCGGTTCCTATCTGGCGGCGCTGACGGTTCATGGTGAAGTAAAACACGCTCCTACTACCTGCTTCTATGATTGCCTATTGATTTTATGATTTGATGTACGTGTATATATTGAAGGGGAGTTTTTTATGTGGTGGAAGGGGTTTAATCAATAAACAGGATTACGCTATTATGCTTCTCTTCTTGTTTTTGATGCATTATGAGCCCTGAACATCCCTGATCCCTTATGAGTGATGTCAACTCCAGTTTGCTGATTTGGATCATTCTGAATGTTTTATTATTTTCCAACTCTGGTGAGTTTAACCCCCTAGGGGGAGTGTGTCTACACTGGGTGGAATCCTGAGTGATCGGTGGAAGGTGCACGTTAAGAATTCTTTTTATTATCAACTGATGACCTGGTTGAAGTACACCCTGAACTCTGCATCACTTATTTCTTCAAGGGACTTTTTCTTTAAGGATGTTCCTATAATGGATTTCCTTATGCATGTGTAGTTGGCCACGTGTCTATTGGATGATAGTTCAACATTAGCGCTGTTTTAGTGTGTCATTATAGTCTATTTTTAGATTTTTTGAAACATTATATCTGTATGTCATTGTTGTTTGTATTGTTAATTGTAATTAGCTCCTGCTATTGTGTTTAATGTACTGTGTGAAGCTCGGTGACAACAAGTCTGACCTGTCGTGAAATCCTGATGGGCACAGAGTCACATCAGCTGCTTAAAGGGATTAGTTAATTAGCTCATGTTAATTTGTTACAGGTGTATTTTTAGAGTAATAAGAGCAGGAGGGGGAACCTCCTCTTCTACTGTATATAAGACTGTTTTTCTGGACCTAATAAAAACAGTCTATGTTAGCAGTGAAACAAGTCTCACCTTGTTTTGTGCTAGGGAGCAGTTGGAATATCTGATATCTGTATCCAGACTGGGAGGAAGTGGTATACTGACGGAAACACTCAAGCGGAGTGTGGGACATTCCGTGACAAGGACAATGACCCTAAACATACAGCCAGAGCTACAATGGAATGGTTTAGATCAAAGCATATTCATGTGTTAGAATGGCCCATTCAAAGTTCAGACCAAAATCCAATTGAGAATCTGTGACAAGACTTGAAAATTGCTGTTCACAGACAATCTCCATCCAATCTGACAGAGCTTGAGCTATTTTGCAAAGAGGAATGGGCAAAAACGTCACTCTCTAGATGTGCAGAGCTGGTAGAGACATCCCCAAAAAGACTTGCAGCTGTAATTGCAGCGAAAGGGGGTTATACCAAGTATTGACTCAGGGGGGCTAAGTACAAATGCACGCCACACTTTTCAGATATTTATTTGTAAAAAATGTTTAAAACAATTTATCATTTTCCTTCCACTTCACAATTATGTGCCATTTTATGTTGGTCTATCACATAAAATCCCAATAAAATACATTTACGTTTTTAGTTGCAACATGACAAAATGTGGAAAATTTCAAGGGGTATGAATACTTTTTCAAGGCACTAAAATATATATAAAAGTATTTACCCCCCTTGGCATTTTTCATGTTTTGTTGCCTCACAACCTGGAATTAACATGGACTGTTTGAAGATTTGCATCATTTAATTTATAGAACATGCCCACAACTTTGAAGATTTTTTTTATTTATTGTGAAGCAAACAACAAATAGGACAAAATAACAGAAAAAGTAAATGTGCATAACTATTCACCCCCCTAAAGTCAATACTTTGTAGAGCCACCTTTTGCAGCTATAACAGCTCCAAGTCGCTTTGGATAAGTCTCTATGAGCTTGCCACATCTTACCACTGGGATCTTTGCCCATCCTCCTTCCAAAACTGCTCCAGCTCCTTCAAGTTGGATGGTTTGAACTTGTGAACAGCAATCCTTAAGTCTGACCACAGATTTTCTATTGGATTGAGGTCTGGGCTTTGACTAGGCCATTCCAACACATTTACATGTTTACCCTTAAACCACTCAAGTGTTGCTTTAGCAGTGTGTTTGGGGTCATTGTCCTGCTGGAAGGTGAACCTTCGTCCTAACCTCAAATCACACACAGAATGGTACAGGTTTTGCTCAAGAATATCCCTGTATTTAACACCATCCATCTTTCCCTCAAGTCTGACCAGTTTCCTCGTCCCGACTGCTGAAAAACATCCCCACAGCATGATGCTGCCACCACCATATTTCACAGTGGGGATGGTGTTCTTTGGGTGATGTGATGTGTTGGGTTTGCGCCAGACATAGCATTTTCTTTGATGGACAAAAAATTCAATTTTAGTCTCATCAGACCAGAGCACCTTCCTCCATACATTTTGGGAGTCTCCCACATGCCTTTTCGCCAACTCAAAATGTACCATTTTGTTTTTAGCTGAAAGTAACGGCTTTCTTCTGGCCACTCAGCCCAACTCTATGGAGCCTACGGCTTATTGTCGTCCTATGTACAGATACTCCAGTCTCTGCTGTGGAACTCTGCAGCTCCTCGAGGGTTAATGCCCTCCTTGCCCGGTCCGTTGTGGTGTGCGGCCGTTTCTTGGCAGGTTTGCTGTTGTGCCATGTTCTTTCCATTTGGTTATGATAGATTTGATGGCGCTCCTAGGGATCATCAAAGATTTGGATATTTTTTTATAACCTAACCCTAACTTGTACTTCTCAACACCATTGTCCCTTACTTGTTTGGAGAGTTCCTTGGTCTTCATGGCAGTGTTTGGTTAGTGGTGCCTCTTGTTTAGGTGTTGCAGCCTCTGGGGCCTTTCAAAAAGTTGTGTACATGTAATGACAGATCATGTGACACTTAGATTGCACACAGGTGGACATCATTTCACTAATTATGTGACTTCTGAAGGTAATTGGTTGCACCAGAGCTTTTTATGGGCTTCATAACAAAGAGGGTGAATACATACGCACATGCCAATTATAATTTTTTTATTTCTGAAAAATAGTTTTATGTATATATTTTTCTAATTTTACTTCTCCAACTTATGCCCTGTACACACGGTCGATTTTCCAACGGAATATGTGTGATCGGAGCTTGTTGTCGGAAATTCCGACCGTGTGTGGGCTCCATTGGACTTTTTCCATCGGAATTTCCGACACACAAAGTTCGAGAGCAGGCTATAAAATTTTCTGACAACAAAATCCAATCCTTTAAATTCGGATCATGTGTAGACAAATCAGACGGATAAAGTGCCACGCATGCTCAGAATAAATTAGGAGATGAAAGCTATTGGCTATTGCCCCGTTTATAGTCCCGACATACGTGTTTTACGTCACCGTGTTCGGAACGATCGGATTTTCAGACAACTTTGTGCGACCGTATGTATGCAAGAAAAGTTTGAGCCAACATCCGTTGGAAAAAAAACGATGTATTTTGTTGTCGGAATGTCCAGTCAATGTCTGATCATTTGTACAGGGCATTAGACTTTTGTGTTCTGATCCATCACATATAATTCAGATTAAAAAAACATTGAACTAAAGGCTGTAATGTAACAAAACAGGTAAAAAGCCAAGGGGGGTAAATACTTTTGCAAGGCACTATATATATATATATATATATATATATATATATATATATATATTGTGTAGGGGGACTTTAACTTTATTACTTTATGTTTAGTGTGTGATGTACTGAGGTGGGCGGTCTCCTCTGAGTGTTTCAGTGATTTTCTGGTACTGTAATCTTGCTATGTCTCGGTTACAGTAACAGGAGACGTTCTACACAGTTCGAAGCATTTGTATATCTCTTCACTCTTCAAAAGGAGAAGTGATCTACACTGCTTCATAAACTGGCAATCAGAGGAGTGAGATCTCCTCTGAGAATGCCTGAGAACACATCAGCGGTTATTTACCGCTGCTAGATAAACGGACACCTTGGTCTGGAAAATCTTTTGTTCTATTTAAATAAACTGTAAAATACAGTATGTTTTTTTTTAATTGTATGGCTACTTGAGATTTCTATTTTAACTGTCACTAGGTTTATATGATCAGAATCATATTTTTATGATAAAAAGTAACATGAGACGTTCTCCAAAGTTTGAAGCATTTGTATATCTCTTCACTCTTCAAAAGGAGAAGCGATGTACACTGCTTCATAAACTGGCACTCAGAGGAGTGAGATCTCCTCTGAGAATGCCTGAGAACACATCAGCGGTTATTTACCGCTGCTTGATAAATGGACACCTTGGTCTGGAAAATCTTTTGTTCGATTTGAATAAACTGTAAAATACAGTATGTTTTTTTTTTAATTGTATGGCTACTTGAGATTTCTATTTTAACTGTCACTAGGTTTATATGATCAGAATCATATTTTTACTAGGGTTTATTATCAGATCTTATAAATAGAATTATATAAGGCAGTTGAGTCAGCGGGAATACCTGTGGATCCATGAAAGCCTAGGTTTATATGATCAGAATCATATTTTTACTAGGGTTTATTATCAGATCTTATAAATAGAATTATATAAGGCAGTTGAGTCAGCGAAAATACCTGTGGATCCATGAAACCCGGGTTGCGGTTCCTAGGGGGTTAAATGTTGAGTTTGACCTCAACTGCTTTATATCAGATAATGAAGATCAGATATGTTTGTGCTCATTCTTTTCTTTTCCCCTCTCTTTTTGTATATACCGGATTTTGATTCATTTATTGTAAAGAGATGGCCGCAGGTACATATAATGATTTTTAATCTGCTTCATTTCCTAATGATTTGTTTAGTGCTTGGGATCAGTATGGAATAATTTGTATAGCAATAACTCTCGGTGGAGCTGCTGGTTTAAGCGGGCTTGTTACCTTCACTCTCGATACCTCTGTTTCACCAGCACCGGGTCTAGGGTTCCGTTGAGTTTACCTCTGGATGATATAAGCACCAAACACTTGAGTAGGTTTTCCAATGCTTTAATAGAATAAACCAGGGAAGTAGCAGGAAAGAGGTAGCAGGAAAGCTGCAGGGAAGCTCAAATACCTTTCTATTGTATTTCTTCAGAAATATTCTTTGTAATTGAATGGTTCCGCTTTTTTGTAGGATTCAATCTCTGCCCATCACTTGCCTAGCAGCCAGCACGCAGCACGAACAAAAGTCTCTGCCACAGACTTATCTGGAATAAAACCCGTACGATCCTCTGCCACAGGATGTATTGGTTTGTGGTGAAAGTCAGATACAGTACTTGAACCTTTAAGCCAACCCGGCAGTACTCTGCTGTAAGATTACTTCGGAATGCGTCCTCCAACCGAATCACCAGGCCCCTCTCCAGACCAGCACTCTGCATGATCCTTCCATGACGGGTCCTCCCCTGGGATCTTCTCGGTTGTCCAGCTTCTTTACTCAGGAAAGACAGCTCAGGACCATTTCTCCACTGCTGTGGTAGGCCCCAGACAGGCTTCTGGGCCCACCCACATGCCGCAGCGATGTGGGCCTCCGGAACGGAGGACCACGAGGTGGTGTTCCTAGTGCATACCTGTCGGCCAGGAGGGCCAGCAGGTGGCTGAAAACGAACCCTAAAACATGACGTCTGCCCCATAAATACCCTCTCCCAGAATGCAACTCGGAGGACCACCTCCACCAAGTTATCTCCGGGACAGAGGAGCACTCATTTGCTTCAACACGTTGCTTTTCCAACACTTGCCGATGGTGACAACGACACCCATCGGCACAATGTGGAACTGCATGCAACGTCAGCCAAGCTGGAACAGAGGCATATCTAACTTTCTATAATAAGCGACCCACTAAATTTACCTATCAGCGGTAGATAAAAATCTGTCCTCAATGTCTGGCACAAAACAATAACTCCCAAGCCCGAGAGCAGGTATTTGAACTTAAAACTTGGATTTAGATAAAGAAGAAGGAAAGGCAGTAGAAAGACATTTTAAGATCAACATTTGTAAAACATTATGTTCACGTCTGCAAACAAAACCATCCTATGACTGTACACAACCTCACTATCTATTTTAGCTAAAAAGCCTAACAGCTTGATAGGGGATCAAATAGTTCCTGAAAAAGAAAACATATTAAACATACATGCAACCTATACTGTTTCAGGAGCAAAGCCTCATTTGAAAAAATGAAACTCTCTTCTCATTATCTATATCAGATTAATCTTTAGGAGTCCATCCCTATATATACACAAATTTTTTTTTTCTCTTAAATGAAGAAAATCTGGCTAGCAAAAAGAAGACCTTGGATTTAAAACACTGAAATGAGTTTTCAGATCTTAACCACAAAGATCTCTATGCACTGACACTAACTAAACTAACTCAGAATTCTTTTGTCCATAATTACCAATAAAACCGGGGATCTAGCAATGTCAGTGTCTTTCCCAGTTTATCCACTGTAGTGATGAAATACACAATGTCATCTTTTCCGGGTCTGCAAATGACCACTTTGCCAGCATGAATGTGCCGACCATAATTCCAGTGCATAAAACATCCACTGTAACGTTCGTCCATAGCAACAGAACAACCAGTTTTCCAGAAAGGCTTAGGCACAGACAAATAGTCCCAAACAGCTTCACTGTTAGCTCCCAGTTAGCTTCAATCACTTGCATTATGTCCTGAGGGACATATGGGAACTCCAAACCATACTCCGTAGCGACACGCTTGTTTAACATTCTCTGTAAACGTGCAAGTTTCGGTAAGGATCTATTTTTCCCCATACCGGGAGGCACACACGAATCCAAAGATTTGCTCATCATAGACCCAGCTGGTGTCTGGAGTGAACTAGTAACTTTTGACAATGTCTCATTTACAGTGCTGTGTGGCTCCACACAAGGTGATGTCTTTCCAGAACTCAGGGCTGTCCATTTAGGGAAAGTCATGGCAGAGGCGACATCCTCGCCTTGGGCCCATAATAACTCTTGTGACATAGTCTCAAATAGGTCA
The DNA here is from genome assembly GCF_042186555.1 of Aquarana catesbeiana. Classification (NCBI taxonomy): domain Eukaryota; kingdom Metazoa; phylum Chordata; class Amphibia; order Anura; family Ranidae; genus Aquarana; species Aquarana catesbeiana. Next base: position 196,638,470 of record NC_133330.1, on the reverse strand, counting down.
TCATCACCGGAGAGATATGACATGGACTCTATCTCCGAATCTCCCAGTTCTTCTGCTGGCAGATATCTATTTACAGTCCCAGATACATTCCCCAACAATTGCTCACCCGTTCCTGACGTGGACTTTGTTGGATCCAGTTCGGGAAGTCTCTGGGGTAGGCTTCGACCACGGCCGCAGGAAGCCTTCACATATCCCACCTTCTTCTGGACAGGTACAACAGGGATAGGTGTAGTGGACATGGAAATCAAAGTAATCTCCGCTGGTGAATCAGTAACAGCAGTGTCTCTTTCCGGAACACTCTCGGTAGCAACAGGCAAAGTCACGGCCTGCTGCTCTCTTCCAGCAGAAGTAGCAGCTTCTACTGTGGCGACACCTGTAGCCCAGTCCATACGATAAGCACGGGGTGACATGGTAGGTTGCTCCACCACAAACAAATCCTCTCCACATTGTGGACAGCGACCAAATGGACGGAGATGCACGGCCAGTCCCTTAAATTTGTGGCAAATCATGCCCAGCCCTTCGATATCTCCAACGGTGTAGAGAACAAATCTTCCCTGTGGCTTCAGACGAATACCGGTATCTGTAAGCAGGGTTTCGGTCAACATAGCACTCGACACGATGCTCGCTGGGAACATTCTCGGTCCCATAATTGACTGCATCGCCGAAAAAGACATGGCCACACTCTGATCTTCTCAGCACGATCACAAGGCCAAACACACACACGCGTCCCACGCGGTATCAAGTAGGGTAGGCTCCTCCCACTTGTTCTTCTGATCACGTAGCTTCCGGGCTTTTACTGGCGCCCGCCGCCTACGCACTCAGAAATAAAGTCCTGCAACTTTTAACCTCTTCCTCTCCTGAGAAAAATGACAAAGTCCAGCTCTCACCGTAAACTCCCGGTAAAACACCTCTCTAGGTTGCGAGGATTGACGGTTAACAAATCCCGGACGAAGCCCCCACATGTAGCAATAACTCTCGGTGGAGCTGCTGGTTAAAGCGGGCTTGTTACCTTCACTCTCGATACCTCTGTTTCACCGGCACCGGGTCTAGGGTTCCGTTGAGTTTACCTCTGGATGATATAAGCACCAAACACTTGAGTAGGTTTTCCAATGCTTTAATAGAATAAACCAGGGAAGTAGCAGGAAAGAGGTAGCAGGAAAGCTGCAGGGAAGCTCAAATACCTTTCTATTGTATTTCTTCAGAAATATTCTTTGTAATTGAATGGTTCCGCTTTTTTGTAGGATTCAATCTCTGCCCGTCTGGATAGACATCTCTCACTTGCCTAGCAACCAGCACGCAGCATGAACAAAAGTCTCTGCCACAGACTTATCTGGAATAAAACCCATACGATCCTCTGCCACAGGATGTATTGGTTTGTGGTGAAAGTCAGATACAGTACTTGAACCTTTAAGCCAACCCGGCAGTACTCTACTGTAAGATTACTTCGGAATGCGTCCTCCAACCGAGTCACCAGGCCCCTCTCCAGACCAGCACTCTGCATGATCCTTCCATGACGGGTCCTCCCCTGGGATCTTCTTGGTTGTCCAGCTTCTTTACTCAGGAAAGACAGCTCAGGACCATTTCTCCACTGCTGTGGTAGGCCCCAGACAGGCTTCTGGGCCCACCCACACGCCGCAGCGACGTGGGCCTCCGGAACGGAGGACCATGAGGTGGTGTTCCTAGTGCATACCTGTCAGCCAGGAGGGCCAGCAGGTGGCTGAAAACGAACCCTAAAACATGATGTCTGCCCCATAAATACCCTCTCCCAGAATGCAACTCGGAGGACCACCTCCACGAGTTATCTCCGGGACAGAGGAGCACTCATTCACTTCAACACGTTGCTTTTCCAACACCTGCCGATGGTGACAACGACACCCATCGGCACAATGCGGAACTGCATGCAACGTCAGCCAAGCTGGAACAGAGGCATATCTAACTTCCTATAATAAGCGACCCACTAAATTTACCTATCAGCGGAAGATAAAAATCTACCAGCGCTACATTTGTATGTTTTTATTTGTTGATATGACACTTTTTTTTTATTAGCTGGTGTCCCCGCTGGGTAATGTTACCGTTTTTATGTGTAATGTTCACTTCCGGTTCCGTTACATACCTTGCAGACACCAGCGCTCTATTTAAGGCCTCCGGGTGACTCATTAGCTCCACCCTCGCTGATGAAGTCCTATTGGACATAACGCCGTGTACGGGGGAGGAGCTTCTAATATGGATGTCACCCGCTGCCATCTCTCAGCTGTTTGAATGAAACATGCTTTTTATCCATTGAAATTTTTCACTGACATTTTATTGCTTGCGCTTTTGAGCACCACATTTTATGCTGTTTACTTATGCTGTTTAACAGATTACACTTAGAGTGTGTCCTTTATCCTTTTATATTTGGGACTGCTGTGTTTCCACATTACCATTGCCATTTTGGGAGCCAGTACCTCTGCATCTCATTGCTGGATCGGTGTCTCATGGTGTTGGATTGGAGACTCCTACAGTTGCATTTGAGTGTATCTACATCCCTGAGTGGATATATGTGTTTTTGACCTCTTATAACATAGAAGTCCACTTGATCTGTTTGTCTGTGGTGGAGGATATTGTAACCGATTTACCACTGGAGAATTCATTTCCTTTTCCATCACGGGGGAACTTGCCTTTCTTCATTTTGGACATCCCTATATCTTGAAATGGACTTTTTACCTCATAGTATTGCGCTGTACTAACATTGTTTTATTGATCGTTTATAGGCTTTGTGATTACCTATAGTGTTCAGCTTGTATCCATTCATTTTTACTTATTTGTTTGCACTGATTGCTTCCTTTTTACGTATAAATAGAATCTTTTTGATTTAATGAATTACATTAATATTTTGCATACAGGGTGTGGACACAATTTATGAAATGTACTATTAAGAGAGAGAATGGGTCACGGAAAAACAACGATAATGTGTGGTTAGCTTTACAGCACACATTTTCTCCTTGCATTAAGATATCAGGGTATGTGCAGACAGTGCTTTCGATCCACTTTTAATCCTTCTTTTATCGCTAAAAGCAAAAAGAAAAATGCAACACAATGTATCCTTTTTTCTGTCTACCCATTTATTCACATAAATGTTAGTTAGCATTATTTCTTGTTTATTTAACTCTGACATATAACACCACGCTTTACAGAGTACATAGATTAATTTGCATTAGTCCTTGTCCCCCAAAGCAATTCTTAATCTAACGAATCTAACGTCCCTGGCATTCTCATACTAGGGGCAATTTGGGAGGATGCCAATCAACCTAGCAATATGTCTGTGGATTGTGGGAGGAAATAGGAGCACCCAGTGCAAACCCATAGAGACCCAACTAGAAGACCAATAGCTGTAAGACAAAAGTGCAAACCACTTTGCATTTTCTTTAAAAAAAAAATATAGCCTGTTTTCCTTTATTTCCTTACAGTTTTTATTTTTATACGTCGCTGTTAAGAAACAGATAAAAAATACAGTTTGTTTTTCATCCATTGTATCTAGTATTGTGCAATGTACAAAAACAGCTAGATAAAGAAAGATCGAAAGACAGAATGAAGACCGTGCAAATGAATGAAACTGAATTAAACTACAGACATTTTTTTAAATGATGGATTAAAAATTGATTGAGGTCTGGGCAAAGGATGAACACTTTAGTAACATAGCTTGCATTTTCCCCCATCTTTTATTTATGCTTTTTCTGTGCCCATGCATTCTACCTATGCATTTAAATATTGTTCACATATTTTATCATTGTTTGTAATGGTTAGCATTGTCACATTCAAATTAATAATCGCTGTGTTCTCTGTCGCTTTTATTGTGCCCTACTTATGTCAGTACAGTGTCACTTATGTATACACAGCTACATTGTGTCTGCAGTTTGGCTTACACTGGCCACATCACATGTAATAGCTTCTGTCAGCTGGAACAAAGCTGGAGTGCACATTGCCAATCTGGGTCAGCTAGAGTCATTTATTATAGCTTAGACACACAGCAATGGAGGACTTGATAAGGATGTATTTCCCTAAACTGCACCCATGTCTTGTGCCATAAACATTACAGTTTTATTATACATGGAACATTGGTCCATAATCCAATCCAGTTCCCACAGGGAATTGACTGAATTCTTGGTAATAACGAAAACAGGATATTATCCCTATGAGAAATTACCACACCAAAGCCAAACATTTTAATTCAGAGTTTGTTCACGAATGCTGGGGCTAAATAAGTTGCTAATTTTGTCTGATTCTTTACTTTTAAAAATGTATTTCCCACCATGGTGCAAGTTATAAAACCCACACATCATCAAGTTTGTAAAAGCATTATCTTATAGGGTACACAGCCTGCCCCATCCTAGTAGACATACCCCTAACCTTTTTAGATTAGAATGATGGACATCTTCTAGTATTTTGTGTATGGGCATAGGACACCCCCTTGTCGCACCACCAGTTTTGCAGTCCATGGAGTATTAATACTCTTAAAACGATTAAACACACAAGTACTTTTTTTAACACCAATATGTTTCATTTATACTGGCTTTTTAAAACACCAAATGCAATAATATAGAGGCTAGATGAAAGGTTTGGTGTAGTTGAAACTGCTTGATAGTACCCTTTTTTGAACATCAATAGAGAAATGCTAGCACACGGTAACTGATCCTTGATACCAGGTTTATTGCACTATGGCTAACAATCAAAGCATTCCACAGATGTTAACACATTTCAGTTGATAGGGCCTAAGGCCCCATTCACACTAGCGCGTTTTTTGATGCATTTTGCATTTTGCAGAAATGCACGGGAATTTTTTAACATGGGTTCCTATGGAACATGTTCACATCAATGCTTTTTTGTATCTCTGCGTTTTTGGAAAGGGTCGGGGACTTTTTTTCATGCAAAAAGCAGCGTTTTGCATGTAATGGTTTTCAATGGACAAGCATCAAAAACGCAAGTGCAGCGTTTTTGCAGCGTTTTTGCAGCGTTTTTGGTGCGTTTTTGGTGCGTTTTTGCCGTTTTTTTTTTTTTTGTAATTTTTTTTTAAGACTGTAAAAAAAAAAATGAAAAAAAAAAAAAAAAAAAAAAAAACGCAAAACGCAAATCGCGGCAAAAACGCGGCAAAAACGCGGCAAAAACGCGGCAAAAACGCGGCTCAAAAACGCGGCAAGCATGAAAAAAAAACCTCCAAAAACGCTCAAAAGCAACATGCATAGGTGTGAATCGAGCCTTACTGAGCTATGAGTAAGGCCCTATGTGCCTGATTACCAAGGATCAGTTACCATGTGCTGGCATTTCTCTTTTGATTTGACTTTTGCTGTTCTTGTGGGAGCCTGGCTGTGCACTGGTGTGTTGTCCTAATTGAATAAGTGTGGAGAAGGTTTGAGTACCCTCATTCTTTTTCTAGATTATTTTTATATAGATGTCTTTGCATTAGACAAAAATAGGGCCTTCCAGAAGAAAATTTACATCCAATACAATTCCACGGATGCATGTGTTCCCCACTGCGCACTGAGGTTCCATTCATAAGCCTCTACGTCACTATAGGACATGATGGAGGGGCCGGCAGATGGAATTACAAAGTGCGGTATAGGATGCAGGCAACAGACACACACAGAAGAGGCTGTAGCTCTTCAAGAGGGGATAGATCAGAGAAACAAAAAAATTAAGGTAAAAGGATAGTGAAATATTAAATGCTACACGTTTTTCAATGTAGAGAGAGAGGTTCACTGCAGTCTCTTTCCTTGCTTCTGGACACCCCCAACTTCTTCCCACACCCCTCCGGGGCAGTAACCCAATACCTGAGTTCTAGCTTCATACAGGCAGCAAACCAAAGCCCTTACCCTGAACCTGGACACCACTGAATACAGCTGGCAGATCTAAACCTCATGTCACACAGTTCAAACAACATCCCTATGGCTCCTCTTCTGCCACCCAGGGCCACATCTCACGTGTGCAACCAGCAGATCTTCCCTGAAAAGAGACTCCAGATGCATAGTTGACCAAGCTATCTGCCCATTCCTGAGTTTTCAGCTCCCTACTACCACCAGTGCAGCTGCCTGAGGACAAGGCTGCAATCCCAAGGCAATGTGTGGCCATCAGGGGTGATAATGTTTGCACAACAACAGCTTGTGCATGCCTCCTCTCTCCCATGTCCAGTCTGCACCTTTTCTCAGACCTGTCAAGGCCCTAAATCCTAATCACACTTATTCTTGGATTCTAGGGCCGCAGAAGCCCAAAGTGGCATCATTTATATTTAAAAGGGCTGAAATAGCAATGATATCTAGAAGCCTTATGTAACATGTCTATGTCTCTTGCAGAATATCTCCAGTCTCCAACTGTACTTGTAGCAGGTCCCCAGCCTCTGACAATCTCCAGAATTATGTCTAAAGTTTCTGACAATAGTCTGTAGCATTACATACTGTATACTAAATGTTATGTCACGGGCCACAGTTGAGGCTCTGTATATCTTGTAAGTTACCCACCACTAAAAATTAGAAAAAGTCCTGCAAGCTACCAGAAATAATCACTTTGAATGTCTTTTAAATATGTGAGTGCAGTAATTTTCCAGCTGCTGGCACTGATCCCATTCCCATATAATTGTGCTAAATATTGAATTAAACGTATGTGCCGCGCTGTGCTCTGCAAGCAAAATAAAATCTATTAATATTATAAAAATTATAAAAAACATATGGGAAAATATGTATAGTGTGTTAAGTCACCTATTAATTAAAATAAAATAAACATAAAAATAAGAATAATATATCAAAACATCATACAATATCAGTTTTTATATATATTTTTTATAATATTAATATATTTTATTATTTCTTTTATTAGTATTCCAATCGACTAAGCATATTATCAAATAAAGTAAAATAAAAATAAAATATTCAAACAAAATAAAATAAAGTTTAAAAAAATTTATTTTTTAATATAATAAAAATAATTTTTAATAAACAAATATCCGTTTGACTATGTCAACTGGGAGGAAGCTATTGGTCTGATATAAATATATACATTTGGCTAATTAATTACTGTATTTATCAGCGTATTACACGCACAGGCGTATAACACGCACATTCATTTTAAGAGGGAAGTTTCAGGAAAAAAACTTAAATTTTAAATAAGGAACTTTGAAGCAAAATAAGGGTCAGTGCCCATATGCAGCCTCACCATTGCCACCAATGCAGCCTGATCAATGCCCATCTGCAGCCTCACAAGTGCCATCAATGCAGCCTCATCAGTCCACATCAATGCAGCCTCACCATTGCCATCAATGCAGCAGCCTTGCCATTGCCATCAATGCAGCCTGATCGATGCCCATCTGCGATCTAGAGGGGACAGGGAGGGGGGCGGGACGAGCGCCGACAGATTACATACAGTGAGAATCTCCTATGATAGACAGAACAGTGGTCCAATGGCGTCCCAGGAGACGGGACTTCACATTACAGAGGCTGCCAAGTAAACAGGAGATTCTCACTGTATGTAATCTGACGGCGCTCGTCCCGACCCCCTGCCTGTCCCCTCCGAGGCAGCTAAAATTTAAGTATTGGCGTATAACACGCATGCACTATTTGCACCCGTTTTTCATGGTGAAAAAGTGAGTGTTTTATGCCAATAAATACAGTATTTAGTATGTGGAATTATGATTGTGGTTTGTTATGTATATGAGTAGTATATGATCCATGGGGGCACACGTTCACTACACCATCCTCAAAATAATGTTTAATTGGCTCATACAGTATAAGGCAGGTATACACAGTAGTGGCTGTGCTATGTAAAGGCGCAATAAGCGTCATATAGGACTACAAGTAAATGGCATGAGTCTGAACTACAAGAAAATGGCCGTCAACACACTATTTATTTTGATCTAACCAACAGTCCAATCACAATTCCCCTGAGGAAGATACGCCATCCCTGCATCGACACGTGTTGGGGAGGGGTCAGGATGGTGAAGGAAGCAGCTGCATTGTAAGGACAAATAGCTGTGGACGAGCATACGGACGTACGGCGACATATGGAATTGATATAGTTCTGTTTGATACAGAGTGGTGCGCTACAAACACCTTAAATGTGTAAGTATCCTGGATAATATACTTTTAATAAATTTGGTTTTAAAACGATAAAGCGTTATGCAGCTTATCTTTCATATATGTATCAAGGATATTACCATTAAACAGCTAAGGATCCTGAAAAATCCGTACATCACAGAGCCCAGGGGTGGTTCAACTGCATTATCAGACCAAATGTAATTGTGTGGTCACACGCCCTATACATTGTTTGCAAATTAGCACTTTAAGCGAGTATATTATATAATGTATTATTCACATTTTTCATTAATATTGCACAGGTTCACAGGAAGGAATTTTGCTTGCAGAGCACAGTGCGACACATAAGTTAAATTATGTTAACCACCACTGTTTAATAGTTTGTGGGAGGGATAAGCAAGGAGAACTGCACTGTGACTGATAGACAGAAGTCTGAGCTGAGGCTGGACTCTGTGAATTTAATGAAATAGTCGCACAAAGGATGGAATGTGTTTGACCCTGGAACAACTGTTCTGCCCCATGGCAGCTGTGAGTAATTTACAATGCTAGGCCTGCTATGGGTTGCTGCAACCTGCTGGTTTATACTTGCTGATTGTTGCTATTTACACCTGGGACTATGCCTGCTGTGTGTTGCTAAGGAATTCTGGGACTTGTAGTTCTATGCCTGCCAAGTGCTGCTAAGAGCTGCTGGAGCTCCCCATGAGTATGCTTCTGTGGGCAGAGTGAAATGTGTTGGGGGCGTGGCCCAGCGGGGGTCCAGGCTGACAATGCCATTCACTATCACACAGAAGGCTTTGACTTGATGTGTGGCTTATGGGACATCTATCACTCTCTAAGAGCTGCTAAGACCTGAAGTTTTACACCATGCTTCTAAGAACCGCTGGGACATGTAGTTGCCATCTTTGTGTTGCTAAAGACAACTTTGATCTGCAATCCTGCAGTGAATGAGCATTATCCTTGCCATTCCAGCCCACAGCTGATACTTCTCTAACATCAGACTCTTGTTTGTGAATTACGGAACATTTGACCCCTAGCTTGCTATATTATGTCCTTGCTGCCCTTATGTGTAACAAATACCCTCAATAAGCACGCCACATATTGGGTGTGCTTATCCTCATTGTGCTCTCTCTCTCTCTGTACTTCTAGCTCATCGCAGGATCGCTTTTTTCAAAACAAAATTCCAGCTAATGCATTGTTAGAATAGAACATCAACATTTTGCCTGAACAGTGTTTCAAAATGTTTTCAAGTGTGTATTTAACCTTGCAGTAGCAACATGCAACATCAGCTAATTATTTAGGTAATTTTTACGCTGGCATAGCCTCTATTAGATGGTTGCTTTAACTGTGCTTTTCTCAAGGCTGGAGTATGCGATAAGGTGGGTCTGTGCAAAGCCTTTTAGAGTACTTTTCTGAACTGCAACAAATTGAAATGGCATACTGGGATGTAGCTATCCTCCCCACAAGTTTTTTTCAGCAGAATATCAGTGTGGAGGAGCAATCCAAATAGAGTGCCTTGAAAAAGTATTCACACCCTTTGAAATTTTCCACATTTTGTCATGTTACAACTAAAAACATAAATGCATTTTATTGGGATTTTATGTGATAGACCAACACAAAGTGGCACATAATTGTGAAGTGGAAGGAAAATGATAAATGGTTGTTAACATTTTTTACAAATAAATATCTAAAAAGTGTGGTGTGCATTTGTATTCAGGCCCCTTTACTCTGATAAAATACAAATATAATACTGCGCTACGCCCTTAAATAAAACACAGCAGCTAACACGGCAAAGAGAAAATTGCAATAATATTGATAAAAGGTAAAAGTACAGCGCTAAAAACTTCAGATGAACAAAGACCATTGGATACGTCTCACAATGATCAATATAAACAATGTGGAACTCTAATTGTATGAATACACAGTGATTTTGCATAGAAAAAAAAAAGGAAAAAAATTTAAACATAAAGTCCATTAATGAAATGAAAAACCAAATGCGTGGTGAGACCAAATGACCCTTATAGGGGCATATGCCAAGTGTTCATCACATTTTGACATCATTTTGACATAAAAAAAGTGGATAAAGGGTGAAACAATATGTGAAGGTGAGTAATCTGCCAACGATAGGATGAAGGCTTACTAGATTGTTTGAACTCAAAGGGACGTACGTCCTATGAGTCAAACAAGCTCGTGCTGGGAAACGCCAACGTTGGAAAGATCTGGAGACCTTTGACGAATAAGCCAAGTCCTCAAGCAATCCTTAGGGTGGTAGTCTCCATGGAAGGTATTTTCATAAAGGAAAATGGATAGGTTCTCCCATATGTTCACTTGTATAGTTAAAGAGAGGAGAACAAAAAGGGCCACATAGCGTAATTCCGTATAAAAGGTATAAAATTTAATGAAGTTAAAAAACTCACATTTTAGAAGAATAAACAGCACTTTTGGTAATGTGTATGGCGGCAGTGGAGCCTGTTCCGATGCGTTTCATCCACATAGACCATCTGTGGCCCAGATGATGTCTATGTAGACAAAACATGTCGGGACATACAGACAGAGCTACAATGGAATGGTTTAGATCAAAGCATATTCATGTGTTAGAATGGTCCAGTCAAAGTCCAGACACGAATCCAATTGAGAATCTGTGGCAAGCCCTTTATAATTGCTGTTCACAGACACTCTCCATCCAATCTGACAGAGCTTATGCTATTTTGCAAAAAAGAATGGGCAAAAATGTCCCTCTCTAGATGTGCAAAGCTGGTAGAGACATACCCAAAAAGACTTGGAGCTGTAATTGCAGTGAAAGCTGGTTCTACAAAGTATTGTCTCAGGGGGGCTGAATACAAACAAATGCACGCCACATGTTTTACATATTTGTAAAAAATGTATAAAACCATTTATCATTTTCCTTCCACTTCACAATTATGTGCCACTTTGTGTTGGTCTATTACATAAAATCCCAATAAAATACATTTACATTTTTGGTTGTAACATGACAAAATGTGGAAAATTTCAAGGGGTATGAATACTTTTTTAAGGCACTGTATAATAAGACGTTCTAGTTCACTTCTCTAAATCATTGGAGGCACTTTGTTCAGAGCTACCTTAAGCCATGAGTCATGTGATGCTTAAAAAGAAAAAGTTGATAACTTGTTTGCAGAAACTGATATTTCCAAAAATTTGGCTCACTGGCCTGTTAACCGTCTCAATAAACCCTTAGTCTCCATTTCACCAATTTTTCAATTTGAACTTTTCTTTTTTAGTATTTTTTTTTACAAGTTTAATAACTTTCTAAATATTTTGTGTTCCTGTCTACAAGAGCTTTATCCTGGTGCGGTCCTATGAATGGGTAAAATTGTAAATGTCTATTTCATTTAAATGTCTGTTAAAGCTAGGTGACATTGATTAAATTATGCCATTATTGCAAACTGCATTGGAATCAATGGAGCAGGCAAAATTTAAGTGGTTCTAAAGGTTTTTCTTTTACCTTAAAGTGGTTGTAAACTTTTACATATACCCAGTGAAGAGACTGACCTCAGGTAATAAACAGTTATGAAGCAAAGCCTCCTATATAAGTTGCACCTGTTTATCTGACCTATTCTCTACCTTGTCTGAGCTGTCAGAAAAATGGAGTGGACAGCTGAAACTGTACTCTGCAGAGCTCAGTAAGGATACATCTGAAGGCTGATTGGAGGGAAGGGACCCCCCCCCCCCTTCACACAGCACACAGGTACAGAGCTAAGGCTGTCAATCAGCTGGAGATCCTTCCTGTTAGAAACTTTGTATATACCCGTACAGAACAGAGAGTGCACAGTCCACATGGGCGGTTAACCATAGAGCAGCTACAAACTTATAAACACTGCCATCTACTGGCTAATGTAGTTGTTCACAAAATGCATGAACATTGAATTCCAACACCCCCATTCAACAACTACTCCTTATATTAGTCCCATTTGGGATCTCAGTTCTATAAATCTGTTTCTTGTAAGTGGTTTTGTCAAATGTTCTGATCCACTTTTGTTTCTTATGAGTTGGAAGTCTTTGCATCTCATCCCATGAATCTGGCTCTGGTTATAATGCTACGCAAGCAACTTTGGACAGGCTTTTGGCTGGGTTGTCTTTATTGCTTCTGTATTTCCTGATTGAAGCCTTTTGTGGCCTGGTTTCTTCTTTTACAGCAATTTCTATTTCTTTGTCACTTTGTTGCTTATCTTCAATTAACACTGATGTGGAATTTTCCCTCAATTTGAAGTGATTGTGTAAGTTTATGAAATTTTGAACACACCTGAACTTTCATCGACGATTACACTTCTACTGAGGTTTATCTTGATTTTGTCTTGGTGTAGAAATCTGTATCCGTTTTCAGATTCACTGTACCCCCCAAGTACACCTTCCTTTGTGTAAGCATCCTATTTTGTACATTTTTCATTTGGTATGTGCACATAGACTTTTCTTTCAATGTGTTCCATCTGCTAATTCAACAAGCTTGTTGTGTTGCTTGTGGCTCTGACAACTGGGCTTGTGATGGTATTACTTCTGGGTCCCGTTAGGAAAAAGCAAATTCACATGTCAAGTTTGCCATCATTGAAATATCACAATTACCTTTCAGAATGCCACACCAAGCTAATAGTTTATTCTTTTAATTATTTGTTAAACATTTTGAATAGAATAAAAAAGAGGGTTTCCCAAAAGAAAAACCGTTGTAACAAAACATTTGTATGGGTTGGCATCTGCATGGCTAAAACCTAATAGCTGGAAGTGTATGATATAAGCCCATATTTACTTTAACATTAAAGGGGAAAGTCCACTTTTGTCAAAAAAATAAATGTATATATAGCATATAAAATTGGCACAGTTTTTTGTTAAAAATTGCTATTCCATTTCAATCTGAAGCACTTTTCTATAACTGTCAAAAAAATGTCATGAAATATGAAAACGTGTAGGTGTTCTGTTTAGTTGATGTATAGAACACCCCTAAAAATGTAATATCTTGCTTGTGTGATTGGCTCCACATTTCTCAGACATCTGTACTAAAAATTACATCTTTTTTTAGGCATCATCTGCAACAGGAACAACAGGAACAATTTTAATAAATGAATCCCTAAGAGTTAACTATTTCCAAGGGGATGCAGACATTGCATGTTTACTCATTAGAACATTAACATATAATTAGTGCAAATCCTTAGTTTCAGGAATCAGTCTTACAAGGGCATTGTGGAATAGATAGATTCAGAATGGAAAGTAGTAGGACTCTGCTACAAAGTTTGTTAACATCCTTACAATGTACATAGATCACCCAGAGGCAATTTTTTTCAACAAAAGTAGAGTTAAATTGTACATTTTTGCCTGCGGCAATCAAGATATGTAATTATTATTTTATGTGAGGGCTGGAGGTGAAGATTTAATTCTGGTTTATGTTTGTTGTTTTTATAGTATGTTGGTATTGTGTTGGTTATTATTTGGGGTGGTGTTAGAGAAAGAGGTGTATTTTTTTGTATTTGGTAGTTTGACTGTCTGTTAATTTAATGTGTTATTTATTCTATGTTGTATTTTAATTGTATGAATGTTTTCTATGTAGTGTAGTTTTACTTTAGTTATTTGGTGTTAATGGCTGTTATTAGTAATTTTTGTTGTGTTGTGTTTTTTCATCTTGTTCAGTTTATTGTTGTGATCTTGTGGTGTCTTTAAGTGTGTCTGTGTCGTAACAATTTCCCAATTTCCCTTTGGGATTAATAAAGTATTCTGTATTCACTAACATAGTAAGATAAATTGTAATTACAAATCCAATCAGTAAAGTAATTTACTATCAGGAAGTCCCAGTATAAAAAATCTGATTTTGTTCTCCCCAACTTACATTATTACTGGGAAGGAGTTATGGCATAGGATGGATTAAGCAAGCAGACACTCATGGTTAATTTACCTTTGTGTATCAGTACTGCTTGGACCTTGGAAGAAGGTGGTATACCCTCGAGCTTGTCCTGAAAATGTAACGGTTAGTGCAAATTTAAAAAAAAAAGAACATGTACAGTACAGTGTTTATTGTACAGTAAAGATTTTGAAAGCTTGTGTTACATGAAAGTGGAGGTGGTGTAAAGAAACTCTGTATTGTTTCACCAGGGGGAGGGGACAACTCACCTGCCCTCGTAGGAGGCAAGAATGTTTGATAAAACCCACTAAAATTCTAATGTTCTACAGACTAGGAGGAAATACAAGAATTGGAGGTTATGCAGTAACAGGTGGTAAGCATAGCTTCGTAGCTCTTAGACTGAGCTGAAGAGCACATCACAGTTACTCCACACTTTGGCCTTCATTTTACATATCATTCATGTAATGCAGACTGCATAACACAGCTGTGAGAGCGCTGTTTTTGGAGAAGAGGCTGGTGACATGGCTTTGACAGGTCATGTGACTGGACTGTCCTCTCAACTTTTTTCTTTTTTAAACTCCAATAATTTGTACAGAAATCCACTTACTTCAGAATCTTGCTGCAGGTGGTGCACTTACATTTGTGACCTGCACAATTTCAACTATGACTGTGTTGTGAGTTCACTATCAATACAATTACCATAAGATGCAATAGAATGATATAGATATGCATCTGTCCTTGATATATATGTCCTTTGGCAACCAAGAGATTGGTTTCATTATTGGCTTCCCATTAGCCTATCTGATTAAAAAAGAATATTAGCTTACTTACAGACAGTAAGTAAAGTGATTTCTTATAAATACAATGGAAGTGGTTTTTAAAAGATGGCTTTGCCAGTTAAAAATAATTCCTCCAAATCTAGATGATCTTTTAACAGCCTGCAAATATCTAATGGCACATCAATGCAGAATTGCATTAATTAAACTAATCATTAAAAAATGTTCCAATATGTTAATGGGGCAAAAGCAGGGTTGCTGCTGGAGCAATGACAGCTATTTGGTAAATTCATAGTGCCGGGATATTGGCTGTCACTCAAAACTTCTGCCAGGGAAATCTGTAACATTTTACTAAACAAAGAGTGCATGTTTCATTGGAAGCAAAAGAGAGAGGAGGCATTTTTGCTTTGTAGGGAGGGTCTCCCGAAGATGTCAGGACATCCAGACACTAATTACAATTATCCAATAGCTCCCTTTGTTATCAACAGATGGAGAGTAATGACAGTGTTTAGGAGCCTGGACGGATTACAGCATTTAGCCTGTCTGCCTGAACAAGTCACGATCAGCACAAAACTCAATGCATTGTCCCCCTGTCACTACAGCTAAGCTGGAGAAGGACAACACTGCTGACCACATGAAAGCACCGGTAGCTCAACACTCCTCTAAATCACTCATAATGCATCTTTAATTGATAACTATATTATTTTATGTTTGCTTTATTCAATAAGATCCTCTTTTCTTTATCTGCCTGAAAAATCAACCTTAACGTTTAAATGTAATGCATTTCTCTTTGATACCCATTCCAACTATGTTCAAACACAAATAACCTATTTTGTTAGTAACAATTAACAATATCATATGCTTGTACAGATGATTTTTCAGTAACCTATTTGTATAAATGTTAAGGGATATAACATAGAAGAATAATTTGGTAGGGTTCAAATTGATCTTGGCATCTGTCAGAAGGGTTGGAGTCACAGTTATGTGGTTTAGCTTGAATATAGTAAGGTGTTCAGATGGTTCATATCTGTGCATTGTGGTGCGTTAAAACACGTCTGTTGTGGTGCGTTGTCATTGCATGGCATGTGCATTGCGGTGGCCAAAAAACAAAAAAGAAGGTCCTGCGCCATCAAAACTTCAATCTCTCTAATGGATCAAAAGAAGAAACATTTTAGTAGAATAAGGAAGGGTTTGAACTGAATGCTTCTATTGCTGTCTGTGCCATCTTATTTATTCATGTGACAACTCCCCCCACCCATTTCTTGAGAAAATCACGGGGGGAGATCACAGACAGAAAGACAAGTTAAAAGAAATGTTAAATCTTCCACACTGTCTAAAACCAAAAAAAGTATTTGCAGGAGTTAAGTTTTAACTACTTCAGCCCCGGAAGGATTTACCCCCTTCCTGACCAAGCCCTTTTTTGCGATACTGCACTGCATCGCTTTAACTGACAATTGCGCGGTCGTGCGACGTTGTACCCGAACAAAATTTATGTCCTTTTTTCTCACAAACAGAGCTTTCTTTTGGTGGTATTTGATCACCTCTGTGGTTTTTGTTTTTTGCGCTATAAACAAAAAAAAATTTTGAAAAAAAAGCAATCTTTTTTACTTTCTGCTATGATAAATATCCCCAAAAAATATATAAAAAACAAATTTCTTCCACAGTTTAGGCCAATATGTATTCTTCTACATATTTTTGGTAAAAAAATTGCAATAAGCGACTGGTTTGCGCAAAAGTTATCGCGTCAACAAAATAGGGGATAGATTTATGCCATTTTTATTAATATTTTTTTTTTATTAGTAATGGTGGCGATCTGTGATTTTTTTATCATGACTGCGACATTGGACAGATCGGACACTTTTGACACCATTTTGGGACCATTGGCATTTATACAGTGATCAGTGCTATAAAAATGCACTGATTACAGTGTAAATGTCACTGGCAGGGAAGGGGTTAAACACTAGGGGGCCATCAAGGGGTTAACTATGTTCCCTCAGCATGTTCTAACTGTAGGGGGGATGGGCTCACTAAAACATGACAGAGATCACTGCTCCCGACCACTGGGAGCAGTAGATCCCTGTCATGTTGCTAGGCAGAACAGGGAAATGCCTTGTTTATCTCCTTGTTCTGTCTCTGCGTGCCACGATCGCAGGCCACCGGCAGACATCGAGTTTGCGGTACCCGCGGGCATGCTTCCACGGCGCGCGGTGCCTGCTAGCCACGGATAACGCAGCGTCGTACGGGTAAGTATTTTTGCGCACCCGTGCCACTTTGCTGACGTATATCGGCATGAGACGGTCGGCAAGTGGTTAAATGTGTTAGGTTAAGAATTGAGTGCAGGTGTAAATGTATTGTTAGGTTTAGGGTTTGGGTTCAGCTATGACTAGGTATAAAGTTTCAGGAATACATTTTGAAGTTCATTCAATTTTCTATTAATTTGGGACTAAATTCTGCAAGATTTACCTTCCCTGAATTAATGCAGCATCCACAAGCTCCATCGCATACATGTCGATCTTCACCTTGTTTTCTCCAGGATTAGGTTTCTTCAACCATCTTGATTACCTGGCCCAGAATAATGTAAGCCCTGCAAATGCACACAAGAGTTAATTCGTCCTGCCACCCAGGCATGCTAAGAATGTACACTGAGCTGCATAGCCTAAAGTTCATTTTAAAGTGATATTAAAGTCTTTTTTTTTTTAAATACATGGTATACTTGTCTGCTCTGTGCAATGGTTTTTCAGAGAGCAGCCTGGATCCTCTTCTTGTTGAGTCCCCCATCAGCGCTCCAGGCCCCTCCCTCCTGTCAAGCTGCTTGCTCTGGGGGCACCCAAGCAGGCTCGCTCCTGAGCCATGGCTCCGCGTGTCCATTCGCACATTGCCCTGCCCCCTCCTCTACTGATTGGCTCAATAGCTGTGATTGACAGCAGCGGAAGCCAATGGATTCCCCTGCTGCTTCAGCCAATGAGGAGTGAGAGTCCCCAGATTGCTGAGACTTTCGTGCATTTTGCTGGATCGAGATGGGGCTCAGGTAAGGAGGGGTGGTCTGCTGCACACAGAATGTTTTTTTACCTTGAGCCTTTAGAACTACTTTAAGGTTGCTTTTTTCATTTGTACAGTGCAAAAGTATTCACCCTCTTGGCATTTTTGGATTGTTTGAGGCGTTGCATCATTTAATTTACAGAACATGCCCACAAATTTGAAGATTTTTTATTTTTATTGTGAAGCAAGCAACAAATAGGACAAAATAACAGAAAAAGTCAATGGGCATAACTATTCACCCCCCTAAAGTCAATACTTTGTGGAGCCACCTTTTGCGGCTATAACAGCTACAAGTCACTTTGGATAAGTCTCTATGAGCTTACTACATCTTACCACTGGGATTTTTACCCATTCCTCCTTGAAAAAGCTCCTTCAAGTTGGATGGTTTTTGCTTGTGAACAGCAATCTTTAAGTCTGACCACAGATTTTCTATTGGTTTGAGGTCTGGGCTTTGACTAGGCCATTCCAACACATTTACATGTTTCCCCTTAAACCACTCAAGTGTTGCTTTAGAAGTGTGTTTAGGGTCATTGTCCTGCTAGAAGGTGAACCTCCGTCCTAGCCTCAGATCACACACAGCCTCAAATCACACACAGGTACAGGTTTTGCTCAAGAAAATCCCTGTATTTAGCACCATCCATCTTTCCCTCAACTCTGACCAGTTTCCCAATCCCGACTGCTGAAAAACATCCCCACAGCATGATGCTGCCACCACCACGTTTCTTGGTGTTCTTTGGGTGATGTGATGTGTTGGGTTTGGGCCAGACATAACGTTTTCTTTGATGGCCAAAAAGTTCAATTCTAGTCTCCAGACCAGACCAGAGCACCTTCCTCCATACATTTTGGGAGTCTCCCACATGCCTTTTCGCAAACTCAAAACATGCCATTTTGTTTTTTGCTGAAAGTAATGTCTTTCTTCTGGCTACTCTGCCATAAAGCCCAACTCTATGGAGCGTACGACTTATTGTCGTCCTATGTACAGATACTCCAGTCTCTGCTGTGGAACTCTGCAGCTCCTCCAGGGTTACCTTAGGTCTCTGTGCTGCCTCTCTGATTAATGCCCTCCTTGCCTGGTCCGTGAGTTTTGGTTTGCGACCGTCTCTTGGCAGGTTTGATGTTGTGCCATGTTCTTTCCATTTGGTTATGATAGATTTGATGGTGCTCCTAGGGATCATCAAAGATTTGGAATTTTTTTATAAACAAACCCTGACTTGTACTTCTCAACAACATTGTTCCTTACTTGTTTGGAGAGTTCCTTAGTCTTCATGGCAGTGTTTGGTTAGTGGTGTCTCTTGCTTAGGTGTTGCAGCCTCAGGGGCCTTTCAAAAAGGTGTGTATATGTAATGACAGATCATGTGACACTTAGATTGCACACAGGTGGACATCATTTCACTATTTATGTGACTTCTGAAGGTAATTGGTTGCACCAGAGCTTTTTATGGGCTTCATAACAAAGGGGTGAATACATACGCACATGCCAATTATCAGTTTTTTATTTTTGAAAAATAGTTTTATGTATATATTTAAAAAACCATTGAACTAAAGGCTGTAATGTAACACAATAGGTAAAAAGCCAAGGGAGGGCTGATTACTTTTGCAAGGCACTGTATATTAGTTGGCAGTACTAGCATCTAAATATACCATGCCTAAATTACCATCTAAAAAAGTAACTTACAAATCGATATACTGTATATATACACACAATGCTGTGAAAAAGTATTTACTCCCTTTGTGTTTTTTTTTTTTGTTTTTTTGCACATTTGTCACACCTAAAGGACTCAGATCATCAAACAAATTTTATTATTATACAAAGATAACCCGAGTAAATACAAAATGCAGTTTTTAGATGATGGTTTAATTTATTAATGCAAAAAAGCTGTCCAAACCTGCCTGGCTTTATGTGAAAAAGTAATTGCCCCCTAAACCTATTAACTGGTTGTGCCACCCTTGGTGGCAACAACTGCAATCAAGCATTTACGATAACTGGCAATGAGTCTTTCACATTGCTGTGGAGCAATTTTGGCCCACTCTTCTTTGCAGAATTGTTTTAATTCGGCCACATTTTCCAGCATGAATGGCCTGTGTATGGTCATGATACAGCATCTCAATTGGATTTAAGTCCAGACTTTGACTAGGCTGCTCCAAAACCTAAATTTTGCTTTGTTTGAACCATTCGGAGGTGGACTTGCTGTTGTGTTTTCGGATCCCTGTCCTGCTGCATAGCCCAAGTGCACTTGAGCTTGAGGTCACGAACTGATGGCTGGACATTCTTCTTTAGGATTTTCTGGTAGAGCTCAGAATTTATGGTTTGATCAATTATGGTAAGTCGTCCTGGCCCTGAAGCTGCAAAGCAGTCCCAGACTATCACGCTAAAAACCACCATGTCTGACTGTTGGTATGATGTTCTTGTTATGAAATGCTGTATTAGTTTAATGCCAGATGTAACAGGCGCACACTTTCCAAAAAGTAAAATTTTTGTCTCATTAGTCCACAGAATATTTGCCTAAAAGTCTTGGGGATAATCAAGATGTTTTTTGGTAAATGTTTTTTGGTAAATGTGAGATGAGCCTTTGATGTTCTTTTTGGTTGTTTTGATGGCTTTGGCCTTGGAATTCTCCCATGGATGCCATTTTTGCCTAGTTCCTTTCTTATTGTTGAATCATGAACACTGATCTTACCTGAGGCAAGTGATGCCTGCAGTTCTTCAGATGATGTTCTGGGTTCTTTTATGACCTCCTGGATGAGTTGTCGTCATGCTCTTGGAGTCATTTTTGTAGGCCAGCCACTCCTGGGAAGGTTCACCACTGTTCCAAGTTATCTCCATTTGTTGATAATGGCTCTCCCCATTGTTCACTGGAATTCCAAAGCCTTAGAAATGGCTTTGAAACCCTTCCTAGACCGATACATGTACATTACTTTGTTTCTAATCTGTTCTTGAATTTTTTTTAGATTGTGACATGATGTGTGGCTTTTTGTGACCTGTTAGCGCGCTTCACTTTGTCAGACAGCTTCTATGTATGTGATTTATTGATTCAACAGGTCTGGCAGTAATCAGGCCTGGGTGTGGCAAGTGAAATTTAACTCAGCTTTCCAAAAAATTGTGGTTAATCACAGTTCATTAATGATTCAGCATGGGAGGGGGCAATTACTTTTTCACATAGGGCCGGGCAAGTTTGAACAGCTTTTTTCCTTTTAATAAATGAAATAATAATTAAACACACACACACATACACACACATACACACTTGTGTGTATATTGGGCAGAAGTGAGAAAAAAACATAAATAAAAAGAAAAATATTTTGTGAAATGAATTGTCATTTATAGTGTCCTAAGATGAAGTAAATTAAAGACCTACCCAGAGGGAAAAAATGCTGTTGTTGCATTTGATTTCAGTTCAAAATAGGTCATTTTTTTGCCCATGTCTCTGTTTTGAAAAACCACAAAACCAAACTAAACTAACAACAGAGCAAGAGCTTAGGAAGAGAAGAGATGGATATGTGCTTGAAAATTACAAATATTAATGTGTTAAAAAATGGAAACATGTCGTCTAAAAAAAAAAAAAAAAAATCATCCCATCTAATCTCTACAGGATCGTGTACAGCATTTTGTATTCCATGCTTGTTTGTGTGGATTTCAGCACTATATTATTTAGAGCAGTATTAAACCCAAAAGCAAACATTTGTTACATTGCAGCTTGCCCTTTCTTAGATGTGATGGCTGCATTTGTTTTCTGTTTTAGGTTTTCTTTTGTTTATCTGCATCTGGTGATACAGCCAATAAATCTGTTGTTTTTCAAAAGAACAAGTTCTCTAGAAGAATGTATCAGTTACAGAGATGACAAAAATTGGCGAGTGTGCCTGAAAATTAAGATCCCATCATGTGGGATCAAGGTATTAAATAAAAAATGGGTACCATCATCCGAGTATTGTATGTAAAGGAGGAGAGTGGAGACAATTGCTAAAACTGCTTACCACTGGGAATGGGGGAAAATGGACTATCTCTGTATCAACAAGCACAATACACTTATAAGTAAAAGTTATTGTGTTTATTTTACATATAAAAAAAGACTATACATGATTACGAGGAATCAATGCATAAAAACAGAGAAAAAGTCAATACAGTATATGAATACTTGTAGACTTCAAGGTGAGTTCAAGGTTTGGAAATTCCTCACAGATTATATAATCCTCTACAAGTTTCCTGATCATAGGAGCACTTCATCAGGAGATTAAATCTACAAGGTAAATTACATGTTTAATTAGCAAGGTATAAATTGAAATATGTATTTTTTGCTAAATCATTATTGCTAGCACACATATAATTGTTATACATAGTTTTCATGAGGTTTAATTTAGCATTTACAAAAGAAAATAGGTGCATGGTCACTTACCCAGGAATCCAAGGCCAGGGGCACAGTCAGAACACCACAGGGTTACAGAGATGAAATTAACCATTTAAAGCCGGGTACACACTACAGTTTTTTGTGCAACCCTCCAGTCGCAGATGCTGTACTAACGAACTGACATTAGTGCAGTGATCTTCCCGCGCTGAACTGTTGTGTCCTGGCAGGGGGACGGCCCCCCTCAGAACACTCTGACCAGGGCTCACTGCCATTGGCTGAGAGTGCTGATCGGGAGTCAGTCGGCTGTTGGTTTGCCAGCATGCTCATCTGACAGAAGCCAGCCGAACGACATACACACGGACTGAATGTTTTTTTTTTTTTTTTTTTAAAACCAGCTGATGTCTCCCGAAATTTGGCCCATGTGTTCCTAGCTTAAGACTAGTAAGAGTGCTTGCAAGGATCAGCTTTTATTTATTTATATAGAATTTCTATCCCAAAAGGGAAAAAAAAAAGTTTGCTGTAACTGCTTATAAAGTTTAACTGGAGTTTGGCTTCAACTTGTTAATGTATTTAAATCTGTTAGTATGTATAGCACTTATTCATCCGGAGTGGAGGCATTTTAATACAGGAGATGTAAGAAAAAAAAAGCCTAACAAAGAAAACGGATGCAGCCACCACATTCAATGACTTAATACCACTTTAAATAAAATTATATTTAGCTTGCTATAGCACTGTGTATAATAAACAACTCCATTGGTGTGCACAGCCACATATGTGTGTGCATGTTTATATATACTGACAGTGTCCACAGATCAGTGGATAGTGTCAGTAGGGCAGAGATCGGTGTCAGTAGGACAGTGGATGGTGTCTGTAGTTTTTTTTTTATTATTATTATTATTTTATTTTTTACCATATTATTTTATTTTTTTAATTTTTTGTTTTATAATATTTTCAGAAGAACAGTTAGGGAGCTTTGGTGAAAAATCAGGGACCCTGTGTGCATGCCTATTAGCCACTTGACCTACAGAAGGTTTTATCCCCTTGATGACCAGAGCAATTGCTCAGTCACACAAATAGAGCTTTCCTTTGGTGGTATTTATATATTTTTCTTTTTATTTATTTTTTTATTATATAAATGAAAAAATACTGAACATTTTGATAAAAAAAACAAAACAATATTCTCTACTTTATGTTATAAATCATTTAAAATAAAATCATATTACTTCTTAATGTAGGCCAAATTGTTTTCTGCCACATGTGTTTGGTGAAAACCAAACTGCATTTTTGGGGACACTAGTGATTGATTGTGATCAAGATACTGATCTGTACAGACACTATACTAGTAATGACTAGTAAATATGTCTAGTCTGGCTTGCCACAGCTTTTAAGAGTATTTCACCCATTGTTGTTTGTGCTAATTAACCCTGCAATTGTATAAAGGAGTTCTGTGTTGATGTTAATGATAATGTATAATCTACTGTGTGAAACTCGGTGACAACAAGTCTGACCTGTAGTGAAATCCTGATTAATCATAACAATGCTCAGGAGGGCACAGAGTCACATCGGCTGCTTTAAGGGATTAGTTAATTGGCTCTTGTTTATTCTGTTACAGCTGTGGTTACAGGTGTATTGTTTAATGTAATATGAGCAGGAGGGAGGAACCTCCTCTTCTACTGTATATAAGACTTGTATTTTGGTTCTAATAAAGAGTCCATGTTCAGCAACTAAACAAGTATCCGTTTGTTTTGTGCTTGTGAGTGGTTGGAATATCTGATATCTATATGCAGACTGGGAGGAAGCGGTATATGGTGAAAGCACTCAAGCGGAGTGTAGGACGTTTCGTTACATTGGTGGCAAGCAGTGAGACGCTTCCTGCAGTCCGGGACATCCAAACTTCCACCTGGATCCAAGGTCTGGATAGCAGGAGATTTACGGATACCAGCCGCCAGCCGGAAGAGGAATTCAGAAGGAGGTTGAGAGAGATGCAGATACAGCACAGAGGACCAGTGTCAGAGCAGGTCCTGCTGGGATGGTTGGATTCTATCCACTGCGAACTGTGAAAGGAAATGCTAGCCCGTGAGCAGCGACACCAGGGAAAAGTTCTCCCCTCCATCCAGGAAAGGTACTGGTTACAGTATGGATTGGTGCTGTTTCTGGGAGAAAAACTGTACGAGGAGCAGACAACTGAATTAAGCAGGCTGGTCTGGGCAGAGATGCAGCTGGATGAGAGCTACAGAGCCCTCCGGTGGCATGTATCCCAAGCATGCCCTTGGACAGCGGATGACAGCCCAATGAAAGGCTTTGGCTATGACGGCCTGGGACTGTTGTATGTGAAGCTGACAGGGGACCCTAACTTTGGGAGTGATTTGGAGTGGAGGTTGGATGAAATCATGGATTTCAGAGAAGGGCTACTGAACGTCTCGGAAGTGCACTAGGCACTGGAAGATATAGAGTTTCTGGCCGTTCAGGAATGGGAGCTACAGACGGCTGCTAGACTCTGCTTAGCGCCAGGGCAGGGCTCCCTTTGCCTGGGACTATCAGGAAATACCAGTTGACAACTCTGAAATCCTGTGAAAAACCAAAAAAAAACGCACTTACAAAAAGAAACCTTAAAAAAGCTGCAGTTCAACTGTGCAATATGCACAACAATACAGAAAAACAAAGAAAAAAAACTGCGCTATACCATGAATAATATATGCATAAAAAATGAATTGAACCAAAAAATGAATGAACCAAAAAAACGTTTAAACGTTTCATTTTTGGTTCGGAGGTCAATTCTATAAGCAGAATAGAGGGGTCGCCATGGGGGCTAAATATGCCCCCAGTTTGGCGAACCTCTTTATGGCCCTTTGAGAGGAGGATGTCGTCTATGCCCAGCAGAGACCCCAGGTGGTATATAGATGACATCCTCCTCCTATGGGATGGAGACAGGTCGGATCTTGACTCCTTCCTTGGGGAACTGAATATCAATACCAGGGGCATTTTCCTTAATTACGAAGCCAGCCAGCATGAGATTCATTTTTTAGATCTTACCATTCGGATCAAAGATGGTCAGTTCGCTACTGCCACCCATTTTAAAAGCACTGACCGTAATTTGTATATTCCCACCAACAGCTGTCACCATGGGGCTTGGATTAGGTCAGTGCCTAAGAGCCAGTACGTCCGTTTGAGATGTAACTGTTCTGATAGGGGTGAATGCAGGCAGACGTTCTGACTAAATGTTTTTTGGAGAAGGGCTACTCGAATGTACACCTCAAAAATACTCTAGAAGAGGTATTATCTATTGATAGAAGTGAACTACTTAAGGAGAAGATGCCCAATACCAATAGGGCACCATCTACTCCCTTTATTACAATATATTCTATTCAGCATAGGAAGGTTGGCCAAATCATCAAAAAACATCCTTATGAGTGATCCCACTCTTAATACCATCCTCTCTTCTAAACCTCAGGTGGTTTATAAAGGGGCGCCCACCCTCAGAGGGACAGTTGCCAACAATATCATTGACCCCCTATTATTAAAAGGGGTTTTTTTTGACAGCCTTATGGGATTCTACCAGTGTAGGAGATGCAGAATATGCTCTTTGAACGGATGTACCCAGAGGAGAACCCATTCTTTCAGATCCAACAGTAGGCAGGTTGAGTTTGCTATCATGCCTTTTGTCACATGCTCCACCAAGGGGGTCGTATGCCTGCTCCAATGCCCTTGCGGGCTACAGTATGTGGGCAGGACTAAGCAACCCCTTATGGTTAGACTCAACGAGCATGTGACAAATATTCTGTATTTTTTATATATAGAAGGAGAAAAAGAAAAAGGAAAGAAAAGGGATAAAGAAGAAATCATATCCAATTTTTAAGATAATTTATTAGATCATTCTTTAGAAGTGATAATTCCACATGTACTTACAAGATGGTGTGGTAGTGTGTGGCATATACTCCACTCCGATATTTGCGCCACTGTGGTTTTATCTAAACGACAATAAAATGGGGGATGGGTATGGCCACTGTGGATGTGTCCATCTATCCCGTTCGTTCATTCATTTATGTAATCAGTTTTTCTTTGTTAGGTATGTGGTTTCCATTTTCCTTTCTTATTTTATACTTATAATTTTTACCTATCTAATTCTATTTTTATTTTTAATTTTTAATTTTATTTTTCATTTTCATTTTTTCCCACAAGATGGCGCCATACTGCTTTATAGCACATTTTATGTTGCTACTATCATGTGGGAGTGTAGGTTTTCACTTAATGGCTGAACACCCATGTGACTAATTTTAGCCTGTTTAGTATCCTTATGGGTTTAACATACCCATTTTAGTTTTTTCTTTTTATTTATCTTATTTGATTATCGTTTGCAGCCCAAGGGATACCTCCTGCTGTATGGATAATTCTTGTTTCGATCCTCCTTGTGGATTTGCCACATACATTCTACGCCTTTGAGAGATCACAACGAGGCGTGGTTTCACTTGTCTATTTATTTGCGATGAGTCAGAGCGTCGCCCGTTCCCCAAACGACGTCAGTTACAGACGAAAAGTAGGTCGGGAGGTTGACATTCTGACGTCATCACATCTCATCTTGAACGGGCGCTCGCCAGCCGGCTGGCAAATTCGCTCTTTTTAACTGCTATTCTGTACGTTTTTTACCTTATACAAATAAATTGCTTTATCAGAGTTACACTATGGCCACTTTTTCTTTGCCCTTATGTCCGTGATTTGGGTTGCGGTACCTTCCAATACATGCCCGCGGCTATGCTGCTAGAGGGATGCCCTATTGCTGGTTGGATATTCGGATTTGAGGTCCTATATGTGCCTGGTTTGCCCACTACCTGCCACGCTGCATAGAGGGATGCTTTATTGCCTACTGCCTACCCGGTCTTTGGTCTGTTTACAAGCCTGTTGAGCTTGCAATCTGGTAAGCGTGTAACTTAGGTAGTGGAGGATCACTGCGAGGGGTGTTTTCAATTTCCTACCTTTCCACACTGATCCCTATGAAGAGCTATCAGGGGACATCTCCCATTCCCCTTGAAGATTTTCCAATTTCTGGTCTATGGACTTTGTTACATGATATTAATATAATATCACCCTTTATGGTTTTTCACAATTTTTTTATTTTTGGCACTATTAATTTATATGCATGTAATATTATTCAGAATATTTTTTTAATTTCTGGCTTATATATTTTGTTATATAATCTCAATGTATATCTTTTTATAATTGATGTTTTCTTACAATTTTTCTATTTACATCAATTCATTTTTTATGCATATATTATTCATGGTATAGCGCAGTTTTTTTTCTTTGTAACTCTGAAATCCTGGCTGAAGAGTCGGCAATGTGGCAGAGTAACAGTGCCAACCTGCCCCCGCAGCTATGCAGTGGTGTATTTAGGTTTTGTGCTGCCCTAGGCCTGACTAAGCTCGCGCACCCCCTAATTTAAATATGACCCACCCCTTCCTGTGAAGGCCACACCTCTTCCTTTTTAAGATCCGCCCTGTCGTCTTCATGGGAAGAGGACAGAGGGACACCACAGGAGGAGGACAGAGAGGGATGCCGCATTTTTTCATTTGGGGGTAAGGGGATATGTGCTGGGTGCTTTGGGAGGGGAGGATCAGACCCCCCCTAGCACATATCCTCTCCCCTCTCAAAGCATCCCATTACCCCCCTCCCCTCATCCATGTGTGCATCTGTTATCTGCCCCCCTTCCCGGTTACTGTGTCCCCCTCCACTGTAAACTATACACAGACCTCAGACCAGTAGCGTGGCTCTTGCACTGAAGTCGTGTCCCTCCCCTGTGGCTCCTCCTCCTCCTGACTGTGTACACTAGAACATTAGAGCCGAGAAGGAGGAGGAGCCGAGGAGTGTGTGTGGCTGACAGTGGGGAGAGAGGTGGTGGCTGCTACGAAAAGCTGATCGGCGCTTGTGGGACCCCGGGTGGCAGATGTCTTGGGTGCCCACGCTAGCGCACCCTGTATGGCCAGTTACCGAAGCTCAGTGCCGGAACTTGTTGTGGGCTCCGGGACAGTGGCGTTACTAGGTTTGGTGTCACCTGGTGCGGTAAAAATTGTGTCCCCCCTTAATTTTTGGACTGGAGGCCCAGCGTTGGAGCTCATTTTGGCGGTCAATAAGGCCTAGAGGATATCAGGTTAGGCACTTCCTAATGGCTCAGTCCCTGGGAACTGTAATGGATAATGGCCAACAGGCTCTCTTACCAGACCTGGTGAAACTGCAACAGTGATCCCTCCGGCTGGACGTTCGCTCACTCTGGGTTGCCCAGGCTGACTCTAGTCAGTAGTGTAGCATGTCTGTACCCCAGCAGCGGCTTCATCTTTCTCCCCCTCTGGTGGTGCATGATACAGCATGGCTTTCTCTTTGGTGGTGGGGGAAAAGCGTGGCTTTCTCTGGTGGTGTGGCTCCCTGTCTGGTGGTGCAGGTACAGCGTGGCTCTCTGTTGGTGCAGGAACAGCGTGGCTCTCTCTATGGTGGTGCGGGTGCAGCGTGGCTCTCTCTCTGGTGGTGTGAGTACAGCGTGGATCTCTGGTGGTGCAGGTACAGTGTGGCTCCCTCTCTGGTGGTGCAGGTACAGTGTGGCTCCCTCTCTGGTGGTGCGGGAACAATGTGGCTTTCTTTCTGGTGGTGTGGGTACAGCGTGGCTCTCTGGTGGTGCGGGTATAGCGTGGCTCTCTGGTGGTGCGGGTACAGCGTGGCTCTCTCTGGTGGTGCAGGTACAGCATGGCTCTCTATGGTGGTGCGGGTACAGCGTGGCTCTCTCTGGTGGTGCAGGTACAGTGTGGTTCTCTCTGGTGGTGCAGGTACAGTGTGGTTCTCTCTGGTGGTGTGGGCACAGCATGGCTCTGGTGGTGCGGGTACAGCGTGGCTCTGGTGGTGCGGGTACAGTGTGGCTCTCTGGTGGTGCGGGTACAGCGTGGCTCTGGTGGTGCGCATACAGCGTGGCTCTCTGGTGGTGCGGGTACAGCTTGGCTCTGGTGATGCGGGTACAGCGTGGCTCTGGTGGTGTGGGTACAGCGTGGCTCCCTCTCTGGCTTCCCCCAGCACAGTACTCTTTTTCTCCTCCTGTAACCCCCCCAGCAGAGTGCATGCATGCTGGGGGCTGTAGCATGATGTCTGTGGACACACACAGGGGCCGCCACTCTTTAGGGACTACTTTTCCCATGATGCCCCCAGAGTCTTCTGATTGGCACTCTGCTGTGGCCAATTATGGGGAGGGAAACAGCAGTCAGGAAGCTGGGCGGTGGCGCAGGGAAACCAATTAGAGCCACTCTCTCTCTCTTCTCTCTTCGGCTGACAGAAAGAGGAGGGGGGCGAGCGGGGGAGATACACAGACAGCCTGCATCTCTCCTCTCCCTGTCACAGCGCTGCTGCTCAATTTACCAGAGAACTCCCCCGCTCGCCCCCCCTCCCCTTTCTGTCAGCCGAAGAGAGAAGAGAGAGAGAGAGCGGCTCTAATTGGTTTCCCTGCGCCGCCGGCCAGCTTCCTGACCGCTGTTTCCCTCCCCATAATTGGCCACAGCAGAGGGCCATTCAGAGAGAGAATCACGGCTTCACAGGGGCGGCTTGAAGGCTTTCTGGCTCCCTCTGCACACGCGACGCCACTCCTAAGCTGCACTCCCCTGATGGTGGCCCTGTTGTGCAGGAAGAGGGCGCAGGTGCCGTTCTGGGGGGGGGGCCTTTTGCCGCCCCCCGCAAAGTGCCGCCCTAGGTCTTGGCCTTGTTGGTCTAGGCCAAAACACAGCACTGCAGCTATGGACGCAGAGGTATTATGGCGGATGCAGCAAGTGCTGACTGACCTTGATCTTGGATGGAGGAATGTGCCTGTCCAGCAGCATGCCAAATCAGCAGTGGAAAATCTGGAGCTTGCCATCCCCAAAGCTGAACTACTGACAACAGGGCAGAGCTCTGCTAACCTCTGCCCAGCACCGATAGCATCTTCTGGGTTCCACAGACAGGAGATGGTGAATCTCTATCCCCAGAAATCAGTTGCAGAGGCAGGGGATTTGATAGACTTTTCTGCTGAGGAAGAACAACTTGATGAGCCTCCAGCAAAAGAGCTGGTATCAGGGCCAAACTTCAATGTGCTCTGCCCAGCACCAACAGCAGTATCTGTAGAGTTGCAAGGAACTTCCCCAGCTGAAGCGCTGGTCACCAGACAGAGGGTCCAAGACCTCTGCCCCGCACCTGTGGCAGTTCTGGAGGCTCAGGGTGAGAAGGTGGCAATCATTTCCCAGCAGCAGATACAGGGGGAGAAGGGAGAGGAGGGGTTTGTCGTCCCTCCCCAACAGTTGGCCAGGGTGGAGGAAGCAGTCTTTCCTCCCCAGCAAAGATCCGTGCACCTGGGAGACAGTACCCACTGCATGTCGTCCCAGCAGCCAGATGAGGGAATGGAAAAGGAAGCAGCCAGCTCACCTCCCCAATGGCAGCTACACAGTTTGGGAGTGGAGGAATCCAGCCTCCTGTCCCAACAGTTAGCCGAAGCGGATGATGTGGAGACCCCAGCAAAAGTCCTGGCAACAGGGCAGAGTGCTACCAACCTCTGCCCAGCACCGGCAACAACTGTGGAGATCCAGGGAGCTGGGGCAGTCGGCCCCTCTCTCCAGTGACAAGCTGTTGTAGTGAAGCTGCTACTCCCAACTGAATCACTGGGAACAGGGCAGAGCGCCGCTGGCCTCTGCCTAGCACCTACAGTGTCTCTACAGCTTCATGAAGCTGGGGTGATCGACCCCTCTGCCCAGCAGCCGATCGAGCCCCGGAATGTTAAAAACCACCCAGCTGAAGCGCTGGCAGCCGGACAGAGAGTAAATGACCTCTGCCCCACACCTACTGGTGTCAACTATTCCTTGCAGCCAAGAAAGGAGATCATGCGGACAGACTATGTGAGTTTATTCTGCCTGACTAACGCATGTCCAGACCAGGTGGAGGTCTGGGACCTTGTTAGTCAACTTTTGTTGGGGGAGAAATGTGACAGACTCACCCGGGACAGAGGCTTGTGGAGGGGACTGAATGCTAGCCTCTTGCTTACTGATTATGGGCCCTGGCATTTGGGGGAATGGTGCTCTTTGTGAGCTGTATGCCTGGGGACCCTTGAGATGGTGTTACTTTAGATTCAAGTCCATGTCGCCCAAGACACACAGACTCTGGGAACCCTGTATATGCCATATTAGAATTAGTGACTGATTCATACTGTTAGGACACATACTGTTAGATGCTAATGTCATCAACTCCAGCCACCTGTCTGTTGTCTTCTATAATGTAAATGAGTCTAGTCTGGCTTGCCACAGCTTCTAAGAGTAATTCACCCAATGTTGATTGTGCTAATTAACCCTGCAACTCTATAAAGGAGTTCTGTGTTGATGTTAATGATAATGTATAATCTACTGTGTGAAACTCGGTGACAACAAGTCTGACCTGTAGTGAAATCCTGATTAATCATAACAATGCTCAGGAGGGCACGGAGTCACATCGGCTGTTTTAAGGGATTAGTTAAATGGCTCTTGTTAATTCTGT
Organism: Aquarana catesbeiana; assembly: GCF_042186555.1. Taxonomy (NCBI): domain Eukaryota; kingdom Metazoa; phylum Chordata; class Amphibia; order Anura; family Ranidae; genus Aquarana; species Aquarana catesbeiana. Next base: position 196,606,879 of record NC_133330.1, on the reverse strand, counting down.
TTCTGGTTACAGGTGTATTGTTTAATGTAATATGAGCAGGAGGGAGGAACCTCCTCTTCTACTGTATTTAAGACTTTGGTTCTAATAAAAGAGTCCATGTTCAGCAACTAAACAAGTATTGTCTTGTTTTGTGCTTGTGAGCGGTTGGAATATCTGATATCTATATTCAGACTGGGAGGAAGCGGTATATGACGAAAGCACTCAAGCGGAGTGTAGGACGTTTCGTTACAATATATACACACACATACATACATATACACAGATATATATATATATATATATATATATATATATATATACAGTGGGGAGAACAAGTATTTGATATACTGCCGATTTTGTAGGTTTTCCTACTTACGAAGCATGTAGAGGTCTGTAATTTTTATCATAGGTACTCTTCAACTGTGAGAGACAGAATCTAAAGCAAAAATCCAGAAAATCACATGATTGTATGCATGTATGATTTTTAAGTAATTCATTTGCATTTTATTGCATGACATAAGTAATTTGATACATAAGAAAAGCACTTAATATTTGGTACAGTTCTTGACCAGGTTTGCACACACTGCAGCAGGGATTTTGGCCCACTCCTCCATACAGACCTTCTCCAGACCCTTCAGGTTTCGGGGCTGTCGCTGGGCAATAAGGACTTTCAGCTCCCTCCAAAGATTTTCTATTGGGTTCAGGTCTGGAGACTGACTAGGCCTCTCCAGAACCTTGAGATGCTTCTTACAGAGCCACTCCTTAGTTGCACTGGCTGTGTGTTTCGGGTCAGTGTCATGCTGGAAGACCCAGCCACTACCCATCTTCAATGCTCTTACCGAGGGAAAGAGGTTGTTAGCCAAGATCTCGCGATACATGGCCCCATCCATCCTCCCCTCCATATGGTGCAGTCGTCCTGTTTCCTTTGCAGAAAAGCAGCCCCAAAGAATGATGTTTCCACCTCCATGCTTCATGGTTGGGATGGTGTTCTTGGGGTTGTACTCATCCTTCTTCTTCCTCCAAACACACCGAGTGGAGTTTAGACCAAAAAGCTCTATTTTTGTCTCATCAGACCACATGACCTTCTCCCATTCCTCCTCTGGATCACCCAGATGGTCATAGGCAAACTTCAGATGGGCCTGGACATGCGCTGACTTGAGCAGGGAAACCTTGCGTGTGATGCAGGATTTTAATCCATGATGACGTAGTGTGTTACTAATGGTTTTCTTTAAAACTGTGGTCCCAGCTCTTTTCAGGTCATTGACCAGGTCCTGCCGTGTAGTTCTGGGCTGATCCTTTACCTTCCTCATGATAATTGATGCCCCACCAGGTGAGATCTTGCATGGAGCCCCAGACCAAGGGAGATTGACCATCATCTTGAACTTCTTCCATTTTCTAATAATTGCTCCAACAGTTGTTGCTTTTCACCAAGCTGTTTGCCTATTGTCCTGTAGCCCACCCCAGCCTTGTGCAGGTCTACAATTTTATCCCTGATGTCCTTACACAGCTCTCTGGTTTTGGCCATTGTGGAGAGGTTGGAGTTTGTTTGAGTGTGTGGAAAGGTGTCTTTTATACAGGTAACAAGTTGAAACAGGTGCAGTTAATACAGGTAATGAGTGGAGAACAGGAGGGCTTCTTAAAAAAAATAACAGGTCTGTGAGAGCCAGAATTCTTACGGGTTGGTAGGTGATCAAATACTTATGTCATGCAGTAAAATGCTAATTAATTAATTAAAATTAATTAATTAAATTAATTAATTAATTAAAAATCATACAATGTGATTTTCTGGATTTTTGTTTTAGATTCCATCTCTCACAGTTAAGAGTACCTCTGATAAAAACTACAGACCTCTACATGCTTTGTAAGTAGGAAAACCTGCATAATCGGCAGTGTATCAAATACTTGTTCTCCCCGCTGTGTGTGTGTGTGTATATATATATATATATATATATATATATATATATATATATATATATATTATACACCCACACAGTCACCAGCCACTTTATTAGGTACAGATGTTCAATTGCTTGGTAACACAAATTGCTAATCAACCAATCACATGGCAGCAATTTTGGTATGTAGACATGGTGAAGACGACTTGCTGAAGTTCAAACTGAGTATCCGAATGGGGAAGAAAGGGTATTTAAGTGACTTTGAACATGGCATGGTTGTTGGTGACAGACGGGCTGGTCTGAGTATTTCAAAAACTGCTGATCTACTGGGATTTTCATACGCAATCATCTCTAGGGTTTACAGAGAGAGGAGAATGGGCAGGCTGGTTTGAGATGATAGAAAGGCAACATTAACTCAAATAACCACTCATTACAACCAAAGTATGCAGAATACCATCTCTGAACCTACAACACATTGAACCTTGAAGCAGATGACCACACCGGGCGTCACTCCTGTCAGCTAAGAACAGGAAACTGAGGCTACAATTCGCATAGGCTCTCCAAAATTGGATAATAGAAGACTGGAAAAACACTGCCTGGTCTGATGAGTCTTGATTTCAGCTGCAACATTCAAATGGTAGGGTCAGAATTTTGTATAAACAACATCAAGGCAGGATGGATCCATGCTTTCCATCAATGAAATAGGCTGGTGGTGTAATGATATGGGTGATATTTTCTTGGCACATCTTGGGCCCCTTTGTACCAATTCGGCATTGTTTAACCACTTTCCGCCCACCATATAACAGAATGACGTGTGCAAAGTGGTTGAGTTATCCTGACTGGACGTCATATGACATACAGCAGGATAAGCCTCTATTGAACTCCCTCGGGGGCATGCAGCATGGTGATTTTTGGTGTGGTGTGTCAGTCTGACACACCACATCACCGATCTCGGTAAAGACCCTCTGATGTAGGCTCTTTACCATGTGATCAGCTGTGTCCAATCACAGCTGATCACAGAGTAAACAGGAAGAGTCATGTATCAGCATCTCCTCTACTCTCTCTGACAGACGTGAGTAGAGGAGAGCCGATCGGCTGCTCTCCTGACAGGGGGGTCTGTGCTGATTGATTATCAGCACAGCCCCCCCAGGATGCCCACCCGTGCCCACCAGGGATGCCCACCCAGGACCACCAGGGTTGCCAATCAGTGCCCATCAGTAATGCCTGCCAGTGCCTCCTCATCAGTGCTGCCTATCACAGTCATCTACCAGTGCCCATCAGTGCCACCTATAAGTGCCCATGAGTGCTGCCTATCAATGCCCATCAGTGCTGCATATCAGGGCCACCTATCAGTGCCACCTATCAGTGCCCATCAGTGCTGCATATTAATGCCTCATCATCAGTGCCATCTCATCAGTGCCACCTCATCAGTGCCCGTCAGTGAAGGAGAAAATGTACTTATTTACAAAATTTTATAACTGAAACAAGAGAAACTTATTTTTTCCAAAATTTTCAGTCTTTTTTTATTTGTTTAGGAAAAAATAATAACCCCAGTGGTGATCAAATACCACCAAAAGAAAGCTCCATTTGTGGGAACAAAATGATTGGGTACAGTGTTGCATGACCGGGCAATTATCATTTAAAATGCGACAGCGCTGAAAGCTGAAAATTGGCCTGGGCAGGAAGGGGGTGGGGGGAGTGCCCTGTATTGAAGTGGTTAAACGCCACAGCTTACCTGAGTATTGTTGCTGACCATGTCCATCCCTTTATGACTACAGTGTATCCATCTTCTGATGGCTACTTCCAGCAGGATAATGCACCGTGTCACAAAGCTCAAATCATCTCACCAATGGTTCCTTGAACATGACAATGAGTTCACTGTACTCCAATGGCCTCCACAGTCACCAGATCTCAAGCCAATAGAACACCTTTGAGATGTGGTGGAACGGGATATTTGCATCATGGATGTGCAGCCAACAAATCTGCAGCAATTGCGTGATGCCATCATGTCAATATAAACCAAAATCTGAGGAATATTTCTAACACCTTGTTGAATCTATGCCACAAAGAATAAAGACAGTTCTGAAGGCAAAAGGGGGTCCAACCCAGTACTAGCAATGTGTACCTAATAAAGTGTCTGGTGAGTATATGTATATGTATGTATTTGTGTATATATATATATATATATATATATATATATATATATATATATATATATATATACACACACACACACACACATACATACATACATACATACATACACACACACACCAACTGAACATGTGATAAATGGACCTTTTCATTCATGAAATATCATGCAGCTCTCCAGTAATAAGCCAGTGAAGTCACTTAATTTTCCTTCCTGGATGGGCTTCTAGTTTCACATACTAAATCCCCAATCGTGATGAAAGAAAAGATGGTGCTGCTATTTACCAAAACAACTGAATTACTCTGTGGCTGCAGGGCACATGGAAGGCACACATAAAAGTAAAATTACAAAGCAATTATTTTATAATGATAATAAATAATTAATGCCTGCCCCCTGACCAAGAAATTTTACATTTACTGAGAAAAAAAAACACCATCTGCAGTCCATTGCATATAAATATAAACGGATTTTAGCAGAATTCATTGTGGACACTACTTGCTCCTGTTCTCTAGATAACCTTAGATAACACAGTAACATCCTCAAACAGACTGCTGTGTTCATACTATTGCATGCTGAATTCACATGACCAGGCCCAATGTAAAAAAGAAACCTGCATCACAACAGACATGTAGCACTTTTGAAAAATCTGATTTCACTGTGTTTATACCATATTGCTAATAAAATATATTTTACCATACCAGACTGTGATCATCCTCCCAGAATTATATGTGAATTAGCTGTAAATTATTCAGATTGACACCTAAAGTGAAGTGCACATCAACCTCCAAAGACATGCTGGTAGGTTAATTGGATCCTGTCTAAATTGTCCCTAGTATGTATGAGTGTGAGTTAGGGACCTTAGATTGTAAGCTCCTTGAGGGTAGGGACTGATGTGAATGTACAATGAATATGTAAAGCGCTGAGTAAATTGACAGCGCTATATAAGTACCTGAAATAATAATAAATAATAACCTGGAACAGTGATTTATATATGTTGCTTAAAATACTTTTGGTAGTATATCAACAAAAATAAAAGAACAAATGCGGCCAATCTAAGGACAGGGTTAGGGGCACCTGAAATTTACCTAAAGCTTTCTACAGACATCTGGGAAATGCAGTGAGCCCATCATAAAAGCAAATAAGACATTCAGGTGCATTCTGTAAACACTGTACAAAAATTATCAGGGTAATGCTAAGTAACAAAATAGAGTAGAAACTATACTTTTAACTATTATTTTTAGCGCATGTGGCATTTTCCTTTAAAGTGGATTTAAAGAAAAATGTCACATTAAAGTACTAGTTTCAAAAATGTAAAGCACAGTTCTTTACAGTGCCTTGTAAAAGTATTTTTACCCCTTGACATTTTCCACATTTTGTCATGTTACAACCAAAAACGTAAATGTAATTTATTGGGATTTTATGTGATCGACCAACACAAAGTAGCACATAATTGTGAAGTGGAAGGGAAATGATAAATGATTTTTAACACTTTTTACAAATAAATATCTGAAAAGTGTGGCGTGCATTTGTATCCAGACGACTTTACTCTGATACCCCTAACTAAAATCTATTGGAACCAGTTGCCTTCAGAAGTCACCTAATTAGTAAATAGAGTCCCCCTGTGTGTAATTTAATCTCAGTATAAATACAGCTGTTCTGTGCAGCCTTCAGAGGTTAGAGAACCTTAGTGAACAAACAGCATCATGAAGGCCAAGTAACACACCAGACAGGTCAGGGATAAAGTTGAGAAGTTTAAAGCAGAGTTAGGTTATAAAAAAAGATCCCAAGCTTTGAACATCTCACAGAGCACTGTTCAATCCATCATCAGAAAAAGGAAAGAGTATGGCACATCTGCAAACCTACCAAAACATGGCTGCTCATCTAAACCAACAGGCCGAGCAAAGAGAGCATTCATCAGAGAAGCAGCCAAGAGGTCCATGGTAACTCTAGAGGAGCTGCAGAAAGCCACAGCTCAGATGGGAAAATCTGTCCACAGGACAACTATTAGTTGTGCACTCCACAAATCTGGACTTTAAGGAAGAGTGGCAAGAAGAAAGCCATTGGTGAAAGAAAGCCATAAGAAGTCCCGTTTGCAGTTTTTGAGAAGCATGTAGGGGACACAGCAAACACGTGGAAGAAGGTGCTCTGGTCAGATGAGACCAAAATTGAACTTTTTGGCTTAAAAGCAAAACGATATGTGTGGCAGAAAACTAACATTGCAGATCACCCTGAACACACCATCCCCACCATGAAACATGGTGGTTGCAGCATCATGTTGTGGGGATGCTTTTCTTCAGCAGGGACAGGGAAGCTGGTCAGAGTCGATGGGAAGATGGATGAGCCAAATACAGGGTGATCTTAGAAAAAAACCTGTTAGAGTCTTAAAAAAACTTGAGACTGGGGCGGAGGTTCAACTTCCAGCAGGACAACGACCCTAAACACACAGCCAGAGCTACAACAGAAAGGTTTAGATCAAAGCATATTCATGTGTTAGAATGACCCAGTCAAAGTTCAGACCTAAATCCTTTTGAGAATCTGTGACAAGACTTTAAAATTGCTGTCCACAAACACTCTCCATCCAGTCTGATAGAGCTTGAGCTATTTTGCAAAGAAAAATGGGCAAAAATGTCACTCTCTAGATGAAGAAAATTGAGTACTGTCCGTGATACTTTTTTTATTTGCACTAACATACAATTTTTCAGGACACGGCTACAATACGGCTACAATCAAATCAAGTACTCTCTAGATGAACAAAGTTGGTAGAGACATACCCAAAAAGACTTGCAGCTGTAATTGCAGTGAAAGCTGGTTCTACAAAGTATTGACTCAGGGGGGCTGCATACAAACAAATGCACACCACACTTTTTACATATTTATTTGTAAAACATTTTGAAATCCATTTATCATTTTCCTTCCACTTTGTTTTGGTCTATCACATAAAATCCCAATAAAATACATTTATGTTTTTGTTTGTAGCATGACCAAATGTGGCAAATTTTAAGGGGCATGAATATTTTTTCAAAGCACTGTATCTATTTATGAATGTTTCTTTTCCAATAAATTCAATTGTTTCAGTTGTCACAAAAATTAAAGGCATTAAAGACATGAAGTATCAGGCAACAGTTATTTCTTCTTTCCCAAGCTAATATAATAACTAAAATATTATTTCAGAGATGGTGGTTGGTAAGCATATTTATACTTCTTATTATTATTATTACAGTCAAGGATCTTTATGTTTGTCTCACAAAAGGAGTAAGGAGAAAATGGTGTAAGTAGATAACTTTTGGGGGTATGTGTCAATGATTTGGGTAACTCCCAAAATCATCAAGTGTCAACCCCAATGCACATCTGGGTGTTTTTGTAAAGTATTAAAATTAACTTTACCCATAACAACTTGATAAAAATGTATGTTCTTTAGGAAGGAACATACATTCCACATTAATGATCTGTTTTGCCCTCCAGATGAAGCCACATGGATGGTGGCGTAACGCGTAGAGTTATTTTTAAGTTTTTTTGTAAGCAGCCCTGAAAGTCAAGCCCTTTGGGAGAAATATAAATCTGGAGCCAAGCAAGCCTGCCAAAAGAGAGCCATAAGCACGGATAGAAACTTCTGAAGTAGATACTGCCAGAACCACTGTGCAGATCTGTGGATATCATCTGAATTTGGAGATCGGGGCTTGAGTCCCTGTTTCCAGTACTTGCCTGTCCATTTCATCACTGCTGGCATGTGTCCCCATCTTCCAACTTCTGGAGACCGTGGCCTGGGATTTCGTTTCCTATCCATGCCCGTTTGACTCACCGCCGCTGGCATGTGTCCACATCTTTCGGTAAGAGTACCTACCCCCCCCCCTTGGGTGGTGGATGCACAGCCTTCACAAAACATTTGAATATTACCATCCACATTGTATAAGACTGTCTCTTTACTCCATACATTTATAAGGGGTTTGGAAGTATAGTTCAACATAGATATTGGTGGACTTGTTGCCCTGTTACAATCTGTCCATGCTGTCTTTAATTGGATGATTAATTGGTTCTTAGTACGTGCACTTTATATATTTATTCATATGTACCTATATTCATTTGTTTAGATATCATGGTAATTTTTGCACATTTATGCTTGTATGTATACTCATTCAACTTCAACATATTGTGTTTCACTTATATGTACACGTTTACTCAGCGCTGCACTTTTTCACTCACATTAATAATTATGCTACCAACATGACTGTATGCTGTACATTTTCTCAAGCATAGCTCTTGTTTTTTCTTGCTGGACGCTGCCATTTTGTTGAAGCCCAGAGCCCCTGAGCAGCAGTAAATCGGTGAGACAGTGTATTACTGAAACAGTAGAGATACTCATTTTTGATGTTTTATATAGCTATACCTGCAAAAGGGGCCAGCATGAAGTCATCTAGCAGGACTTAATTTTCTGACTAAAGTTCCACTTTAAGCTCTAGGAGGACATCTCCTCTCCTGCCCAGATTAGGCACATACATTGGTCATAAGTAGACATGTGGGTGGTCTGTTATCTTGACTGTCAACCTCTGCACTGCAAGTATGAAAGGAGAGTAGGATAGGGATGTGTTACTAATGGTGTAATTTTCTTCTTATTTACAGTAAATTTACAAAGCTATATTGGACACAGCTGTATAGTAAGTTAGTATTAATAATTTAATCTGCAGCTGATATAAATCCTGAAGGATAATGTAACTTTCATTTTCAAGTTCAGAACTACCAGAATGATGACCACATTACCCCTACAGGAACTCCCATTTGGCTTGAATTTCTATATTTTTCAGCAGCCCACACGATATATAAAATTAAGGCTAGATTGATAAAATTGTATAGGTGGTATATTCTTTTTAGTTGTACTGCATATAAAAGAAAAGACAAAACTACAGACTGGGTGGGATAAATGGGTTTGATGTTTTCACATATGGCACATTTTTATGGTTTAAAAGTTCCTAAAATATTGGTTTTGTTTGTGTTAAATTTAGAACATTCCACTGTCTTCTGTCTATGTATGCTAACTAAGCTTTTTGGAGATTTAAATGCTATTTTTGAAAAGTATAGCTTAGGATAAAAGTAAACACTGGTTTTAGAACTCTGTAAAGTGTTCAAAAACACATTAGACTGAAATGGAAAGCATACAGTCGGATGTTTAACTCCAAAATTACCACATCACAACCACTTTGAAAATCTGTGCTGAGAAAATAGGGGGCTGCCATTGCTAACTACTCCTCCTGAAAATAATAGCTGTCTGTCATAAGTGATGAGCAATTCGGCCTGAGTTTGGTTTGATAGTTTTACCCATCGTAAAGTAATTAAATTGCGAACTGTAATCCACATTTGTAGTCTTTGGGGGGAGGGTCACTCTTGAAAATCAATTTTGCCCATTTTCAAGGATAATGGACAAGGTATTATCAAAAAAGGGCATGGGAAGCTGGGTACTACCATGGGGAAACATGATGCATGCAGTGCTAAAAAAAGAAATAAAAATTAGGTACAGTGGGTAGAGGGTCCTTTTTTATGAAAATGCAAGGGCAACATGAGTAAAAACACCATTCCTTTCAAATACATGTTTAGGAGATGCATTTAGACTGTATGTATTGGTACAATTTTCATAGATAGCGTCAGTGACACTGTAATCTACAGAAAAAAAATATGTGATATATTTGGGTTTTGTAGATTTTGCTTTACTGTTGCAAAATTGCTAGGCTTAAATGCAGCAGCAGCAGCTTAATCCAATAAAAATTCAATCTTAAAAAGTGGCTTTCTTAGGTAGTCTTGCCTGCAACGCTAGATTTTTTAATCCAGCAGCAATATGTCTGAACTAAATGGTGGGATGCAAAACCACAACAAATCTAAAAGCTATAAGAATGTTTATTCTTAAAAAAATCTAAGGCCACAATCTTCATAAAGGCAAGTGGAAATACTGTTTCATTTTATAGCTTGTGCCCCTCTTTTTCATAGTACTGCACTGTATTTTCTCAAAACCCTGTGTTCTGATCTTGTGTCTGTATCTGATCCAGTTTGACCCGGCTTCCGGACCTCGCTGCTATATCAAGTCCTGACCCTTGGCTTGCCTTGACTCTATTATTCCTGCATCTCTGCCTGATCTCCTGTTGCCAAACACAGCCTGAACTCTGACTATTCTCTGCCTGCCGTTTATGCCTACTAATTCTCTGTGTATGACCTGGCTTGTTTGACCCTGCTCCAGCCTTCTGCTTTCAGCTTGCTACAGCATACCTGCATCCGCTGTCCTGCATCTACAGTATACCTGAACCAGCCGTTTCTGCCATCTTCTGCTGCTCAGCGATCCAGTCTGTTCCTGCTACCCATCAGCTACAACAGAGAACTTTGCAGGCACTCTTACCTCACCGTGCTCTCACAGGCACTGTTACCACTCCAGTGAACCTTGAGCCGGGGCTGTACAAGAGGTCTCCCTCAACCCGTCAGGCTCGTCCAGACGGTACGTAACATCACCCTTCTCACTAAATATAGATGGCCATGTTTATGCACCTAAAATTACTAGTTGAGCTTTCAGTGCGATTAATTGTTAACGGCACACCAAAAACAGAAGCAAACACACATTTTGCCATGTGAAAAAACGAGGGGCAAATGCTGCAAAACGCACAGTAAAAAACACACAACCCACAAAACACCAAAATATCCCATTAACCACATGTAGTGCAGCCAATTGAAATCAACAGGCTGCTCTGTGCATATCACAGGTAAAACGAGATATAAAATGTGCGCTCCCACTATGCTAGATGTGAATGGGTACCTGGAAGTGAAATTGGTGCGATAACACAAGAACAACAAGGCACATCTGTGTCACGTTCTGGAGTCAGGCTCAGAGGCCAGTAGCTATAGCAGCGGAGCAGATATTTACACAGGTTACCCTGGCTGATGACATCGGTTCACCTGAAGTACGGGGTCTAATCACTAACCAGTATTCACCAGAGCTCCTGATGGTGGAGATGAGCTTTGCTGTGTGTTAGTACCAGGTCACGGTCCTCAGGATAGCCCCACCAGGAGGTCCAGCAAGGGTCCAGTAGCAGATATAGCAGGTCAAGCAGAAGCGTAGGCGAGAAACAAGCCAAATGTCAGTAACAAATAGTTGCAGGTTGGGATTCAGTAGAAGTGCAGTCGAGAAACAAGCCAAATGTCGGTAAAGAAAGGTAACGAAGATACGGTCGTCAGCAGGAGAGACAAGGGCGAGATATTGGCTTGTAAAGGCACAATATTCTGGTGACCAGGAAATGCAGAGACATGGTTTAAATCAGGAAGTTCATGGGAGGAGCAAAGAGTTCAATTCAAGGAGATGGTTCAGCAAGTAGAGTCACTGCCAGACACAGTAGAGGTCCCAGGTTCAAGTCCAGGTCCACACAATTTGTGTGTTTCTTTGCATTTCAGAAATGCACTGCACCAAAAATAGCATTAAAAATTGCACCAAGCTCCGCTCTAGAAAAAAAAGTTCTGAAGCTTCTTTGGGGCGATTGCTGTGTGTAGGGCAGCCCATTCAGGAGGATGGGCTGTCCTATGTGTGATGACTGAAAATGCCTCCCCCCTCACAAAAAAAACCAAAACGGATGTGGGAATGTGAGTTCCTGCCATGCAGAGTTGTGAATGGGGCTTGACAGCTGAGTGTTTCTGTCCATTCCCTCTTATGTACCTGTATAAAGATGGCCACACACTATGCAATCTGATTGTGTATTTAGTGAGAAGGGTGATCACTGATTGATTGCATTTCATTTAAAAAAATGTGCACCGCATATTTTTGCAAAAAAAGTACATAAATGCTATATCGGTGCATAGGGAATCTGGAATTTAGAAAAAAAAAGAGTATACAAAGGTGCAGTGCAGCGCTCAATAAAAATAAAACATATAAGCATAAAATGTATATATATGTAAGACGTATGAGGCAAAGTCCCAAAAATATCTTAATCCGAGGAGATGAATAACTGCCCACTTGTAGAAAGGGAATCCCTCAGTTGGTAAGAAAGGGTGCAGTGATAGGATCAAATATGCATTCGTGTATCACCACCACTGTGTACCTCCACCAGGAGTCTAGGCTGCTCACCTTATTGAGTAGACCTTCTTGGCCTTAGATGGCTTTCTGGCCACCCTTAATGCCAATTCTATTGCGATCAAGTTGAACTACGAGAGGAGCCAGACCACTATTAACTTTCTGGACCTCAGAATCTCTGTGGATGGTAATAGATTGATCACCTCTACTTTTTTTAAGGAGACGGATAGAAATTCGTTCATACCAGTTGACAGTTGCCATTATCGTCCATGGCTGGAGTCGATTCCAAAGAGTCAATATCTTCGGATTAAAAGGAACTGCTCCAGCCATGTAGATTTTGATGCACAGGCTGGAATCCTTACTGAGAGATTTCTGGAAAAGGGTTACTCGAAGGATTCTCTTGTTAAGACTCTTGAGAATGTACAACTTGTCAATAGAGATGATCTGCTTGTCGAGAGGAGTTCTGTTGATAGGGGCCAGTTCAATTTAGGGGTCCCTTTTGTCACGTCCTTTTCTTTACAGCATCATAATATAAAAAATTTAATATACAAGCATTGGCATGTAATCAAGAGTGACATAACCCTCAACGACATCTTGCCAGATAGGCCTCGTGTCGTCTTTAGGGGAGCACCCTCGGTACGCCATCAGTTGGCCCCCAATATTTTAAATCCTCCAATTACCAAACCAACGTTTTTTGATCAATTGACCGGTTTTTATCAGTGTAGGAAATGCAGGGTTTGTAAGCTAAATGCATGTTCTCATAGAAGGACTACCTTCTTTACCTCCACCAGCACAGGAGAAACGCACAACATTAAGCCGTTCGTTACTTGCACCACTGAGAGGGTCGTTTATTTGTTGCAGTGCCCGTGTGGCCTTCAATATGTGGGCAGGACTAAGCGCCCTCTCCAGGTGCGACTTAACGAACACATCACTAATATTATCACGGGATTCAGGTATCATTCAGTGTCTAAGCACTACTTATTGGTGCACGACAGGGACCCCTCAGGTACCCTTTTTTTAGGGATAGATAAGTTTAGACCTCATTGGAGGGGTAGTGCACTAATTAGGGGTATATCCCAGCTTGAGATGAGCTGGATCCATAGGTTAAGGACGTATACACCCTATGGGTTAAACATTGACATGGATGTGAACGCGTTTATTGATAACTCATGAGGTGATTTTATTGTATTTTTTATCTATACCTTTTTATATGTCTATATGTGTGAAATGTACCCGTTCTGGGATGTTCGCTAGAGGACGCCATGTTCATTATTTGATGTATTCTACATATAGATATTTTTCCTCTTTTTTCCTCTTTATTCACTTTTTAATTCTTTCACATTTATTTATATTGTTGGGAGGTTTGAATATACTCCTACAATACTTATTCCCTCCCACTATGAGTTCTATTACAGGGGGTTTTGGTCACTTTTTCACATTTAGGTATGTGGTATCATTTTTTTATTTTTTATTTTTGTTTAATATTTCACGATATTAAACTTCTACATTTTGGTAGAATTGTTATGTAATATTTTTTTTGGGCACGTTGTTGGTTTTTTGCGTGCCCTAATTTAGGGTGCGTTTTTCGCCCGTTCTTTAATGGTTAAGGCACTTGCCCATACCCATTATGGTGTTTTAACGTGTTCCTGTTGACATTGTGTGCATATCAGCCAACTACATGCTTCAGGGATAATTAGGGCTTTTTGCCCACATTTAAGATGGCGTTCTCGCCATCTTGAATGGCACTTGCTCATACCCATTATGGTGTTTTAACCTGTTCCTGTTGACATTGTGTGCATATCAGCCAACCACACGCTTCAGGGAGAACTAAGGCTTTTGCCCACATTTAAGATGGCGTCCTCGCGCTCGCAACTCAGAACGAGGCTTGGATGTCTATTTATTGGTGGTGGCTCACTGCGTTGCTCGTCCCCATTGAGAACGTCCTTTTGATGACGAAACGCATCTGGGTACGCACGCAGCGACGCTACCACGAGACCAGGAAGTAGGACGAGCTTCGCTTCCATGCTTGTATGCCGGCCGGCGACATATACTTATGCGATATAAGTGCTTTTACTCTGTAAGTGCAATATTTTATTTATTAAATTCGTTTTTAAACGTACTTCACCATGGAGAGTTTATTTTTTATATTCTGGGTGGTTTACTGACGATGTGAACTTCGGGTTAATGAGGACGTATCAAGGTGTTCTATGTCAGCTCCTAACCTACTAAGAACCTGTTTATCACCGTGAGTCGGTAAGCACAATCTACAGCCACGGTGGTGGGGTTTTTTTTCACTTCCCTCCCCCTCTTTTTGGTTGTTTTTATGTGCACACCAGGGTGATTGGTATGTTCGTATGTCCATGTTTAGCATTTAACATACTACACTATGGCCAGTTTTTCTTGTGTTTGCTTTTCTCCTGCATTCATTGAGGGGATTTTGATCTGACCACGGACGGTGCTGATTGGTCCAATACCTCAGAGGCCCTGGCAAGGGTTTTTTGCCATCCGCTTATATCTTTGGAGTTCTGGTAAGAGCAATTATAGCTCATTTGGAACAGCATCCACATTTTTCCTGAATACCTACTACTTTGGGAATTTGGACTTTTATTTACTGGATTCGTTTTTTATATTTTTGTTGGTGTTAGGTCACACTATTAACTCACTCCAACACATATAACTTTTGTTTTAGCGCAGTTTATTTAATTTTATTTGTTTTGTTGGTGTTGTCGCACTGTTTACTGCTGCTTATCCTTTTGTACTTCTAGCGCGGAATTTTTTTGTTTTATATTATGATCTTTTATGTAAGTTGCTACATCTTTTTTTGAATAAACATCTTAATATACTACACTATGGAGCCACTTCTTTTCTTTTCATCATTCATCTGAGGACATCGGTTGAGTGTGGGAGAGGGTTAACTTGGGCACGTCTACGTGTGTCCCCTGGGGGCTGCGACAACTACCTGAAGCTGATCCCTTGCATACAGTTCTACCACTTGTTGGTTCATGCTCGATTTGGCCCATTGGGGCCGCTACTACAGGTGAGAGGCTGGGGGAAACAGTTGCCGCAGTCCGGAACAAGATTGGATGAACACACTGAACATTAGACACTTGCTGCCACAGTGGTTGCTCACTGCACTTGCACTTTTTTATCACCCGTAGAAGATTGTATCGTGCTGATATTGGGAGTCGCACTGTATGCTTCTTTGAACTGCACTTTTTGCTTTTTTACTCATTAATATCCTGTTTGGACATTCATTATATTGCATCATGTGTTACTAGTTCACACATTTTTTTTTGCACATCTATACATATACTTATATATATATATTAATTATTTGCACATTCAATTTTTTTATGCACATTGCACTTGCATGATTGAGGTTATTTTATTGCTCTATTGCACTTTATCACTGTTAGTGTTTTATACTCATTGATCATCGCACATGTCATTTATTGACCATCCATTATTGCATTCTATTGCAATATTTTTATATATTTTTTTCATTGGTTTATCAGTTGTTGCACTTAGGATGAGGTAGTGCAACATATTTATTTTTATACATTTTAGAGTTATGTGAGTACACTGTTTTATGTTGGCGGCTCCTCGTTTATTAGTGAGTGTGGTTTTTGCGCACTAGTTTTGTCTTCTGTTGTTAGTCTGTTTACTAGGCTGCAATTTAAGAGCGAAAAAGAGACCAGGCAGGCTTTTTATTTAGGAAATATAGACAGCCAGACTATGATAATGGTTATGGTATAGACAGACAGACTTTCCCTAATGTCAGCAATACCACAGGAAACATTAATAAAATAATTAGAATACCCTGGCTGTCTCTGTAACCAATCTGTCACTGTGTCCTGGGTATAGAAAGCTGCAGAAATGCACACCATAGTCTGTATCCTTGAGTGTCCAAGCTTCTGCTTCAGCAGGTATGGCAAGTGTAGCTAGTTTCCTTCTGATGACGGCATTCCTGAACTTGTACTCTGAGTGCTGCTTGCAAGTTTTGGTAAGGTTGTCTTGGAGGTTCAGGGAGGTCTCAAAAACACAGGGTTGGCCCCATATGATAGGATCAAATAACAATACCCCAGTGCACCTTAAACATGTTTAGAAACCTTCTTCCATAGGCATCTTAGAGAAATATGTAATTAGACTAGGTGGCAGCAAATACTCCTTCCTTGAAGTTATGAGCCGTGAGTTTAAATGCTAGCTGTGTCACTATCTGCATGGAGTTTGTATGTTCTCACTTTGTGTGTATTTACACATTAAAAATATACTGTCGGGCCAACTGGCTTACCCCCAAATTGCCCCTAGTGTTTGTATGAGTATGTTAGGAACAACAGATTGTGAATTCCATCAGGGGACCAAGACTAATGTGAACTGATCTATGTACTCTGTAAAGCGTTGTGTAATATGTCAGAGCTAAATAAATAAGACATTATGCTAACATTCATGTAGATAAACAGAAAGAAAGAAGATATGTATTGTGTTGCAGTTTCTTTTCTGCTTTTAGAAGTAAAAAAAGGATTTCAAGCAGATCAAAGACATTGTTTGTACGTACCCTTGAATGCCTTAATGCAAACATAAATTGTGGATAGCTATTGATGTATATTGATTCATGTGCTCTGTAAAGTGCTGCATAATATGTCAGTCTTATATAAATAGAGGAAATAAATACATTTATAAAATACTTGAATAAATGAATTATGCTGTATAACAATAAACCTGATATCAGTAATGTTTATTTGTATCCCTTGAGGTATCATATGCCTTTGTAAAAGGGGAGCTCTGGTCAGAAAGCCTCCTTTTCCTGGAGTAATATACAGCATTTTTCAAGCCGGTATGTCAATATCAGCAAGCCGGTATGTCATAATTACCATACTTAGGGTCTCTTTATTAAAAATTATTCATGCAAAGAAACTTTGTTCGTTTCTGGAATCCCTGTGATGTCATTGACCAAATATGGTCAGATCTATGTACGGTCAATGTCATCACCCATAGACCCTGTCCCTTTGCTTGACATTCGGTGGGAGTCAAGCGACATGTGTGAATATGAATTTTGGGGGGCCCCCTGACATTTTTGTACACTATCCCTGCTGTTTGTTTACTCGGCCTAACACCTATTTATTTGGCCGTTCGCACAGGACTATCCATAGATTTGTGCTGAGGTCTTCCTCATATTATTTCCCCTGCTGAATTAATGTTTTGAGCCTATAGTGTTATGCTATTTTCCCTGCTGGTTGAATGTTCTCTTAGCTTTTTTCCCATAGGCTCAAATGTTAGGTGAGAACAATATGGGGGTTATTTACGAAAGGCAAATCCACTTTGCACTACAAGTGCACTTGGAAGTGCAGTCACTGTAGATCTGAGGGGTAGATCTGAAATGAGGGGAAGCTCTGTTGATTTTATCATCCAATCATATGCAAGCTAAAATGCTGTTTTTTTATTTCCCTTGCATGTCCCCCCTCAGAGCTACAGCGACTGCCCTTGAAAGTGTACTTGTAGTGCAAAGTGGATTTGCCTTTAGTAAATCAACCCCTATGTTTCCCCACAGAAAGGCAACAAAGGAAGGAACTGTTACACCCATATTACAAACATTTTGGGCTTTATTCGTTACACTTGCACAAATGTTGGGACAACTTTTTTTTTTCACTTTGGATAGAACCACTTGTTGACTGGCCCATAGTAAAAATAGGTCATTAATTTGACGTTAAATTCTGGTGTTATGCTAGCAGCTAGCTGCCATACCCCCATATTGTTTTTTACTATGGCTGATTCTCTGTAAGATAAAAGTGGTCCCGTGGGAGGATTCGCTGCAGTATCAGTTTTAGAAGCAGCAGAAGGAGTGCCTCCCACTCCTGCTGCTTCCTGGTCAGTCCCGGGCTTACTTGACCTAGAACCATCTGATGCGGTCATTAGCTGGGCATGGAGACAAGTGAGGCGAAGATGGCCGCCACTCGTTTCTATGCCCTTGGAGGACCGGAGCGATGTCTAACATCACTTCCGGTTCCTGGGCCATAGTAAATTTTTTTTTTTTAAGTAAAAGTTAAAAAAAAAAAAATTTTTATTCTTTTGCTTTTAAAGGTAAATGGGGTCTTTTTGACTCCAGAACTCTCAATAAAGAGGACCAGATGTCCTTATTTCTATTACAAAACATGTTTACATTCCTTATAATAGGAATAAAAGTGATAAAAAATAAAAATAAAGGGACAGTGTAAAAATAAAAAATAAAGAGTAAAATAAATAAGATTTTTAATTTTTTTTTTTAAAGCGTCCCATCCCTTGCAGAAGCGAACGCATATGTAAGCCGTGCAAGCATACGTAAACGGCGTTTAAGCCACACATGTGAGGCATGGATGTGATCATTAGAGCAAGAGCAATAATTTTAGCTCAGGACCTCCTCCGTTACCTCAAAAAAGGTAACCTGTAAAAAAATTTTAAGCGTCGCCTATTTAGATTTTTAAGTAGCATAGTTTGTCGCCATTTCAGGAGCGTGCACAATCTTAAAGCATGACATGTTGGGTATCTATTTACTTGGTGTAAAATAATTTTTCACATTATACAAAAAATTGGGATAAATATTGGGTTGGTTTTTTTTCATTAACGTGTATTTTTTCCAAAAAATGGGCATTTGAATGACTGCTGCGCAAATACTGTGTGACATAAAATATTGCAATCATTGCCACTTTATTCTCTAGGGTCTCTGCTAAAAATATATATTTAGTATTTGGGGGTTCTAAGTAAGAAAAGGCCTGGACTCCAAGTGGTTTTCCAGTCTGTGTCCCATTGGGGAAAGGGCAATGTCCTCTTGAAAATTGTCAACAGAACAAGGGGTTAATTTACTGAAGGCAAATAGACTGTGCACTTTGCAAAGTGCAATTGCACTCTGCAAGTGCAGTTGCTCCAGAGCTTAGTAAATGAGGTTAAGCTTCACTTTGCAAAGAATACCCAATCACGTGCAAGGAAAATTTAAAAAACAGTCTTTTTGCTTGCATATGATTGGATGATAGATGTCAGCAGAGCTTTTCCTCATTTACTAAGCTCTGGAGCAACTGCTCACGCAGCGTGCAACAGCACTTTGCAAAGTGCACAGTCAATGTCCTTTAGTAAATCAACCCCCAAGTGTCCCTATTGGAAATTTCCCCTCTACCCCTGTTTAGATGACAATGCAGTTGTAATATTTTCCCTGGCAATGGTTACGAGGACAAGAAGAGTAATATAAACTTGACCTTATTATTATATCAAAAAATAAAAAAAAGTCTAAGCATCAAATCTAAGTATATGGAAAATAATGTGTGAACAGATACGTAGAAAGAAAGAATAAATGTTTTGGTAAAATGCATATATACAATAATGTACAGGAATTCGCTTTAGCAAGAACATTTTTGATTTTCTTATAGGGTGAAAGGGTATTGTGTAACAAAAAGATGAAAAGGATAAAAAGGTCACTTCACAGTTCCATCTCTATAAAGGTTTTTTTTTTTACAGGTATGTGACTAAAAATAACTAAAGGAGGTATTTCTATATGAGGTATAGGAATATGTGGTATGAAAACAGAGCAGCATATGTGGGATAGAATATACGTAGCTTTGTCAGTGTGGTTTATTAATGCTCATACTGACACTAGCCTGAGATTTTATCACCAATAACGGCTAAGTTTGAAGTCTCATTATATGAGAGGTGAGAGCCTGTCATCAATGTGGAAGTGGTGAGGTGGTAATAAACCGTTAAACTAGTGGTTAGAGTGTTCATCTCTTGAGTGTTTGAAGACTAAAATAAAAAACGTTGGAGAGAACTGAACCAGGAAACAGAGTACACTGAAAGCCTAGGCCCTACCAGGTGTGAAAGACAATATTGATATGTATTGGACACATCATAAGCAAGTCCGACTTCAGCTTAAAGTCTTACCTTCAGTCCTGCACAGTTATACATTCTCCTCTGCTGTATGGGAATTGCCTCCATTGATTTCAGTGTGCACTGTGAATTTCTCACAATGTGCACTGGAAGCTGCAGCAAGTCAAATAGAGTCTACCCCATTGGGTTGAGGGCTCTTGAGAGATGTATTGAAGCAGGGTTCTGAAATGTTTTCAGAAAGCTATATACAGCACCCTGCTGGTCCCTCCCACAAGACATGATCTTCCCGCATTGCATAGAACGAGGAGCTAGTGATGTCTTAACTGCATTTTTAAAAAGGTATGTATTCAAAATGGAAACATTTTAGGAAGATGTTTGAGCAACCAGCAGGTACAATATAAACATATTAATATTCATCTTTAAGATAATTAACTGCCTAGTACTAGAAAAAACAAAAATAGAGCAGATCTTGCAAATTCTGTCAGCCTCTACTATCCAGCATTGGTTCTTTTTGGACTAAACGACACTCAGTGTTCAACCCACTTTCTTTGAGCCCAGGGTGTCAAGGACCCACTTGTAAGCAGGTGTACTGTATGTTCTGTTCCAGCCTGTAGGTGTCACAGTGCCATTGTTACAGGTGGAGAGGGTTTGATAAGGAAATTGTCCTCTTATGGACTCTGTCAGTGTCTCAGAGAGCCAGCTGTCCAATTGGATGCTGCAATCTCTCAAGATCTCAATCTCTCGAGCCTTCTTGATCGGGAAACTCTTATATAGGGTCTTCAACAACCTTCAGGTACACCTGAAGTGAGCGGTAGGTCAGGGACAGGTACCTGCTGACTAGAAACCAGAAAAGTGATAGGGGACTTCCCCTAACAGCATTACAATACCATCCTGGTACATCGCAATCTGCCATTGGCCATTGGCCCCCACTGCTGTCAATCAACGTTAGTCAGCCAATGAGAAGAGAAAGGGGGTGGGGCCGGGCCATGGCTCTGTGTCTGAATGGACACAGGGAGCTGTGACTTGGCTTGGGTGCCCCCATAACAAGCTGCTTGCTGTGGGGGCACTCAACAGGAAGGAGGGGCCAGGAGCACCAAAGAGGGAGCCGAGAAGAGGAGGATCCAGATTGCTCTGTGCAAAACCACTGTACAGAGCAGGTAAGTAAAATATGTTTGTTATTTTTACCTAAAAAAACAAAACAAGACTTTACAATCACTTCAAGTGATTGGTTATCTCATGTAAAATATTTAGGGCCAATCTATAGTTTTACAATTAAAACCCTATAGATTTGTATATACCTTTGCCTTTTGAAACCTTTTTTTTTCTTGTTGATGTATTTTTTCCATGCATCTTAAAGTTATTATTAAGATTTTAGTTACTTATTTCCTGTTTTTTTTGCAAAGCTGTGTATATTAAATGATGTATATCTCATTCATAGTGTGTTTTCATAAATTATTATTCATACATAAGGAAGGTGCTTTAGCTGGAAGCCACAGCTAGCCTGTAGCATGCCTCTGTAAAAAAGAAGAACAGTAAAATTGGAGAATGCTGAATCATGCAGTGCCCATCAGAATTGGCCCTGGTGCTTTTGGAGAGGTACCTGCTGTTTTACGGCAATATTGTGGAATTTGATATCAGTAAGTTGTAGGGCTGCACAATTGGAGATTCTGCCTACATGTCTGGTGTGCTAGATATGTAATACTATTACAGTATTAACATAAAAATATACAAATTGAGTAAATATATTCTTATTAATACTAAAACTGTGTAGAAATGTAGTTTAAGTATTGTAAACAGATCAGGTCTGTCAATTAGATGGTCAAATTGTTTTCACAGCTTCCTGTAAATGTGACATTTACCAGCAGTTTGTTGCGTTTAGACGATAGGGTATCAAGGGACATGGACATGCACCACTTGAAGGAGGCACCTGCCACTCAGCAGTAGGGATGAGCTTCGAGTTCAAGCCGAACTCGTGTTCGATTCGAACATCGGCTGTTTGCAAGTTCGCCGAACAGCGAACAATTTGGGGTGTCTATGGGAGAAATCAAAAGTGCTAATTTTGAAGGCTTATATTCATGGTATTGTCATAAAAAGTGTTTGGGGACCTGGGTCCTGCCCCAGGGGACCTGGATCAATGCAAAAAAAAGTTTTAAAAATGGCCGTTTTTTCGGGAGCAGTGATTTTAATAATGCCTAAAGTGAAACAATAAAAGTGTAATATTCCTTTAAATTTCATAGCTGGGGGTGTCTATAGTATGCCTGTAAAGGGGCGCATGTTTCCCGTGTTTAGAACAGTCTAACAGCAAAATGACATTTCAAAGGAAAAAAGTCATTTAAACTACTTGCGGCTATTAATGAATTGCCGGTCCCGACAATACACATAGAAGTTCATTGATAAAAACGGCATGGGAATTCCCCACAGGGGAACCCCGAACCAAAATTAAAAAAAAAAAAATGGCGTGGGGTCCCCCCCAAAATCCATACCAGACCCTTATCCGAGCACGCAACCTGGCAGGCCGCAGGAAAAGAGGGGGGGACGAGAGAGCGCCCCCCCTCCTGAACCGTACCAGGCCACATGCCCTCAACATTGGGAGGGTGCTTTGGGGTAGCCCCCCAAAACACCTTGTCCCCATGTCGATGAGGACAAGGGCCTCATCCCCACAACCCTGGCCCGTGGTTGTGGGGGTCTGCGGGCGGGGGGCTTATCGGAATCTGGAAGCCCCCTTTAACAAGGGGACCCCCAGATCCCGGCCCTCCCCCCTGTGTGAAATGGTAAGGGTAAAAACTGTCAAAAATGTTAAAAATGACAAGAGACAGTTTTTGACAATTCCTTTATTTAAATGCTTCTTCTTTCTTCTATCTTCTATCTTCCTTCAGTTTCTTCCTCCATATTCTTCTTCTTCTGGTTCTTCCGGTTCTTCCCCCACTGTTCTTGTCCGGCATCTCCTCCGCGGCGTTGACGTCTTCTTCCCTTCTTCTCCTCGGGCCGCTCCGCATCCATGATGTCATGGAGGGAGGCTCCCGCTCTTCTCCTCATCTTCTTCTCTTCATCTTCTCTTCATCTTCTTCTCTTCATCTTCTTTTCGGGCCGCTCCGCATCCATGATGGCATGGAGGGAGGCTCCCGCTGTGTGACGCTTCTCCTCTTCTGACGGTTCTTAAATAACAGGGGGCGGGGCCACCCAATGACCCCACCCCCCTCTGACACATGGTGACTTGACGGGACTTCCCTGTGGCGTCACGGGGAATGCCACAAGGAAGTCCCGTCAAGTCACCGTGCGTCAGAGAGGGGTAGGGGTCATCGGGTGGCCCCGCCCCCCGTTATTTAAGAACCGTCAGAAGAGGAGAATCGTCACACAGCGGGAGCCTCCCTCCATGCCATCATGGATGCGGAGTGGCCCGAAAAGAAGATGAAGAGAAGAAGATGAAGACAAGAAGATGAAGGGAAGAAGATGAAGAGAAGAAGATAAAGAGAAGAGCGGGAGCCTCCCTCCATGCCATTATGGATGCGGAGCGGCCCGAGGAGAAGAAGGGAAGAAGACACCGACGCCGCAGAGGAGATGCCGGAGGAAGAACCAGAAGAACCAGAAGAACCAGAAGAAGAAGAAGATGGAGGAAGAAACCAAAGGAAGATAGAAGATAGAAGAAAGAAGAAGCATTTAAATAAAGGAATTGTCAAAAACTGTCTCTTGTCATTTTTAACATTTTTGACAGTTTTTTAGTGAAATGGTACCCTTACCATTTCACACAAGGGGGAGGGCCGGGATCTGGGGGTCCCCTTGTTAAAGGGGGCTTCCAGATTCCGATAAGCCCCCTGCCCGCATACCCCCACAACCACCGGCCAGGGTTGTTGGGATGAGGCCCTTGTCCTCATCAACATGGGGACAAGGTGTTTTGGGGGGCTTCCCCAAAGCACCCTCCCAATGTTGAGGGCATGTGGCCTGGTACGGTTCAGGAGGGGGGCGCTCTCTTGTCCCCCCTCTTTTCCTGTGGCCTGCCAGGTTGCGTGCTCGGCTAAGGGTCTGGTATGGATTTCTAGGGGGACCCAACGCCGTTTTTTCTTTTTTATTTTGGCGCGGGGTTCCCCTTAAAATCCATACCAGACCATTCGTCTGGTATAGATTTTGAGGGAGACCCCACGCCATTTTTTATAAAAAATTTTGGCCAGGGTTCCCCTTAATATCCATACCAGACCTGAAGGGCCTGGTATGGAATTTAGGGGGACCCCCCACGTCAATTTTTTTTTTAATTTTGGTTCAGGGTTCCCCTGTGGGGAATTCCCATGCCGTTTTTATCAATGAACTTCTATGTGTATTGTTGGACCGGCAATGCATTAATAGCCACGAGTAGTTTTAAATGACTTTTTTCCTTTGAAATGTAATTTTGCTGTCAGACTGTTCTAAATATGGGAAACATGCGCCCCTTTACAGGCATACTATAGACACCCCCCAGGTACGAAATTTAAAGGGATATTACACTTTTATTGTTTCACTTTAAGCATTATTAAAATCACTGCTCCCGAAAAACCGGCCGTTTTTAAAACTTTTTTTTGCATTGATCCATGTCCCCTGGGGCAGGACCCAGGTCCCCAAACACTTTTTATGACAATAACTTGCATATAAGCCTTTAAAATTAGCACTTTTGATTATTCATGTTCGTGTCCCATAGACTTTAACCACTTCCCACCCGGCCACTGCACATAAACGGCCGGGTGGGAGCTCCCTCCTTCTGACTGGACATTCCCGAACGTCCTTCAGAAGGAGCGGGATCGCGCGGGCACGCCCCCGCGCAGCCGCACGATCCCGATGCGCGCGTGTCACCTGGACACGCCGCATCTCGGAACGGCAGGAGGGCAATGTGATTTGCCCTCCTGATTCGCACGATGGCTGTGTGTAATCACAGCCATTGTATAGTAAACATGGGGGAGGGATGGCATTTGACAGGAGATCACGCCACCACGTGCCAGCGCAGCGGCGCGATCCCAATCTGCCCGTGCCCCCCAGAGACAGTGGAATATTATAACACAGGAGGGCCCTGTGATTGGCCCTCCTGATCACATGACGACTGTGTCCAATCACAGTCGTCATGTAATGTAAATAGAGAGCGGTTGTAACTGATCTCATCTCTTCCTCTCCTCACACAGAGCCTGTCAGTGAGGAGAGGAAGAGAGATCTGTGCTGCAGCCGGGAGATCAGTGAGTTTTATAGCTGTTTGTCTGCTGTTTACCCATTGATCACCTAGCTAGTGTCCCCAAAACACAGTGTCCCCAAAACACAGTGTCCCCAAAACAGTGAAAACACCTGTCAGTGAACGTCAGCAACTGGCACATCTGTCCACCAACAGCGGGCACATCAGCCCGTCATCATCAGGCACATCTACCCGTCATTATCAGGCACATCTGCCCGTCATCATCAGGCACATCTGCCCGCCAGTCATCAGGCACATCTGCCCGCCAGTCATCAGGCACATCTGCCTGCCAATCATCAGGCACATCTGCCGCCCGCCATCAGGCACATCTGCCACCCGCCATCAGGCACATCTGCCGCCCGCCATCTGACACATCTGCCCCCCACCAACATCTGGCACATATGCCGCCTGCCATCTGGCACATCTGCCACCTGCCAACATCTGGCACATCTGCCGCCTGCCATCTGGCACATCTGCCACACGCCATCTGGCACATCTGCCACCCGCCATCTGCCCATGATCAGGCACATCTGCCCGCCAACATCAGGCACATCTGCCCGCCAACATCAGGCACATCTAGCTACCCACCATCTGGCACAGCCGCTCACCATCTGGCACATCTGCCACCCGCCAGCTGACACATCTGCCACCTGCCATCTGACACATCTGCCGCCCGCCATCTGGCACATCTGCCCGCCAACATGACGAAAACATCTTACAGCGCAGAGGAGGCTCTCCAAATACTCCAGAGTATGTCGGATGAGAGTAGCAGGGAATTCTCTCCGTCAGACTCGGATAGCGACTATGAGCCAGTGGAAAGCAGTGGCTCCGAGTTGGAAACAGAGGAAGATAGAATCCTAACAAGGAGAATCAGGAGAAATGAGCAGGAGGAGACATTCACCAGCAGCGCAGCACTCCAGGGCATCCACCAGCAGGCATCCACCAGCAGCGCAGCACTCCAGGATGATATGCAGGCATCCACCAGCAGCCCAGCACTCCAGGATGATATGCAGGCATCCACCAGTAGTGCAGCACTCCAGGGCATCCACCAGCAGGCATCCACCAGCAGCGCAGCACTCCGGGATAGGCAGGCATCCACCAGCAGTTCTGCAATCTCCCTAGAAGATAGGCCAGATGCTAGCAACGGATTCCATCAACGAGGCAGTGCCCATACAACCCTCCCAGATGTTCTACTGTATCCAACATGGCTGCCCGATACGTCAGTAGAACCTGTAATACCCCTTTTTACAGCCCAGCCAGGCCCTCAGATGCAGGCAGAAAATGTAACCCCACTTTATTATTTTCATTTATTTTTTACCAATGATCTCCTAACCTACATTGTGGAGCAATGTAATCTATACGCCAGCCAACATATAGCCAACAATCCAAGTTCTTCATATGCCCGTCCTTTTGTTTGGAAACCCCTCACCGTGGAAGAATTTAAAATTTTCCTTGGCCTAACCCTCAACATGGGGCTGACAAAAAAAATTAACTCCATTTCTACTGGTCTACCCAACCTATCCACCACATGCCGGTCTATTCGTCATTGATGCCCAGAACCCGTTATGAGATGATCATGAGATTTTTACACTTCAATAACAATGCCCAATGCCTCCCTCAAAATCATCCCAGTTACGATAAATTATTCAAAATTCGGCCCCTAATCAATTTTTTTTGCGCCAGCTTCAAGGAGATGTTTACCCCTGATAGAAATATATGTGTAGATGAATCCCTAGTACACTTCACCGGAAGACTCGGAATAAAACAATACCTCCCCAATAAAAGAGCCAGACGTGGGGTAAAATTTTATAAGGTGTGTGACAGGGCCACGGGTTACACATATGACTTTATAATTTATGAGGGAAAAGACAGACAGCTAAACCCCCCTGGATGCCCTACCTACATGGGAACAAGTGGCAAAATTGTCTGGCAGCTGATCCAACCATTACTTGGGAAAGGTTACCACCTATATGTAGACAATTTCTACACTAGTCTCCCCCTTTACTGCCATTTGTACCTAAAGAACATTGTGGCCTGTGGGACAGCACAGACCAACCACAAAGGCTTCCCACAAAGATTGGTCGCCAAGAAATTGAACCAGGGTGAAATGGCCAGTATGCGGACTGAAGAGGTACTAGCGGTGAAGTGGAGAGATAAAAAAAGAGATGTCTACATCCTTTCCACAATACATAATGACACCTTGGTGGAACTTCAGAGAAGAAGAGGCCCCATACAGAAGCCAAAATGTGTGCATGAGTACAACCTATACATGGGGGGTGGATATGAACGACCAGATGATGCAGCCCTACTTGGCTACCAGGAGATCACTATTTTGGTACAAGAAAGTCACCATTTATTTGATGCAACTTGCCCTATTTACTTCATGTATAATTTTTTTCACCCAAAGTTCCCTAACCTATCTAAAATTCCAAGAAGACGTTGTCACAGCCCTTCTCTATCCCCAAGGCCAAGCCCCTCAACTAATTTGCTCCGATTCATTAGCCAGACTCCATGAAAGGCACTTTCCCGAAATCCTCCCTCTTACCCAAATGGGTCGCAAACCCCCAAAAAAGTAATGTGTGTGCAAATAGTGGAATTCGCCGTGACACCCGATACTACTGTCCCCAATGTCCCTCCCAGCCAGGCCTCTGTATTGGAATGTGCTATCGGAGCTATCATACTTCACTACACTATTAGTAAAGTGAAGATGATTTTTTTCCACTATCCGCCATTTCTGTGAATGACCCGGACTGTTAACCACTATGCCTCTGCCAAACATGTTTCTGCCTTCAACGTGAATTGACCCGAACTGTTAAATTACCATGCTTTTTGCCTGCCTCCTGAATTGATCATTTGCCCTGCCACTGTACAGCACGGGGGTCTCACATATGTGAGGGGCTCCAGAAAAGGTTTTCCGAGTGGAGAAAACATTTTTCTCCGGGTTTTTAGTTTTCTCGGATTAGGGTCTGGAGACTCGGAGGCTTCGTAGAGATTTGGGTGGGAAGAAGCCTCTACCCCTGTCCTCAGGTCTTACCTGACCAAGGCCCAATGTACAAAGTGCTGCCTGCTGCCACCTGAACTGGTCATGCCTCTGCTTGCCACCTGAACTGGCCATGCCTTTGCCTGCCACATGACTTTGCCATGCCTTTGCCTGCCACATGACCTTGCCATGCCTTTGCCTGCCACCTGGACTGGCCATGCCTATGCCTGTTACCTGAACTGCCTGCTAAACCTTGGACTGTACTGAACCATGTTCATACTTTTCCATATCTGTCTGCTGCCTGGACAATTCCTGGACATTTCCTTTGGCTGTCTGGACAAATGCTTTGGCTGCTCTGGAACGGTATTCCTGCCTGCTAAAACCACAGGTGAGCTTTTTTTTTTTACCTTTTGCTCAGCAGAATGTATTTTGGGGTGTAATTCTTGGTGTGTACATGCTATTTGTTAGAAGCCTGGAGGTGCTACTTGCATGTTGGGCCTCTGTATGTGGACAGGTAGTGCAAAAGTCTCACACATGGGGTATCGCCATACTCAGGACGAGTAGCAGAGTGTATTTTGGGGTGTCATTTTGGCTCTGTACATGCTATGTGTAAGAAAGATCTTCTAAATTGACAACTTTGTGAGGAAAAAAAAATAGGTTTTCATTTTCTTTCCACATTTTCCAAAAACTTGTGGAAAAAAATAACATGTTCAAAAGACTCATTATGCCTCATAGAATATACATTGGGTTGTTTTATTTCCAAAATGGGGTAATTTTATGGGTAATTCCATTGTCCTGGTGCTCCAGGGCCTTCAAAAATGTGATAGGTACTCAGGAAATGAAATGTGTAATTTATGCCTTTAGAACGCCTGATGGTGCTATATGGATGTTGGGCCTCTGTATGTGGCCAGGCTGTGGAAAAGTCTCACACATGGCGTATTGCCATACTCAGGACGAGTAGCAGAATGTATTTTGGGGTATCATTTTGGCTATGTGCATGCTATGTGTTAGAAAGATCTTCTAAATTGACAACTTTGTGAGAAAAAAATTGGTTTTCATTTTCTTTCCACATTTTCCAAAAACTTGTGGAAAGAAATGACATGTTCAAAAGACTCATTATGCCTCATAGAATATACATTGGGTTGTTTTCTTTCCAAAATGGGGTCATTTTGTGGGTAATTCCATTGTCCTGGTGCTCCGGGGCCTTAAAAAATGTGATAGGTACTCAGGAAATGAAATGTGTAATTTATGCCTTTAGAACGCCTGATGGTGCTATATGGATGTTGGGCCTCTGTATGTGGCCAGTCTGTGGAAAAGTCTCACACATGGGATATCGCCATACTCAGGATGAGTAGCAGAATGTATTTTGGGGTGTAATTGCAATTATGCCTGCACCGTGTGTGAGAAATAACTTGTAAATATGACAATTTAGTGAAGAAAAAAAATATATATATATTTCTTAATTTTCCAAAGCATTGTGGGGAAAAAAATTTCAACTTCAAAAAATTCACTATGCCTCTTACTAAATACCTCAGACTGTCTTCTTTATAAAAAGGGGTCATTTGGGGGGTTATTGTACTGTCCTGACATTTTAGAGCCTCAAGAAATTAGATCAGTGCATTAGGCCATCAGTGCATTAGGATTTCAATAATGCGTAGCATGGCTTGTAGACTCTATAACTTTCACACAAACCAATGATCATACAATTATCAGGATTTTTTTTACCAAAGACATGTGGTAGAATACATTTTTTCCTAAATTTTCGATAAAATTTAATTTTTTTGGTTTCTTTTAAAAGAGAAAGTAGAAAACTTTGTTGTTTTTTTTCAAAATATTCGCTCTTTTTTCGCTTATATCACAAAAAATAAAAAATGAAGTGGTGAATAAATACTACCAAAAGAAAGCTCTATTTGTGTGAACAAAATGATAAAAAAATCATTTGGGTACAGTGTAGCATGACTGAGTAATTGTCATTCAAAGTGAGAGAGCACTGAAAGCTGAAAATTGGTCTGGGAAGGAAGGGGGTGAAAGTGCCCAGTATTGAGGTGGTTAACGGTGTTCGCGTGTTCTAACAAATTTTTTGCCTGTTCGCATGTTCTGGTGCGAACCGAACAGGGGGGTGTTCGGCTCATCCCTACACAGTACCGTTGACCACACCATTAATTGTTATGGAGATTTAAAGACTTAAGGTCCATTTTTTTTCTCTAATCGTTTGGCAAATGTTTTGATGCAGTGTTATGGGTTTACCACTTTTTCATTTTTTTGGAACACTTTTACAGCACAGTTTTTCTTGTCAAACCTTAAAATGGTAATAAAAACGAAAACAAAAAACACTGACGTGATTTTTTATGACAGAAGCGACCCTATTGATCGTAAACCATTCTCCCTGCCTGTTAGCCGTTGTATACACTGAACCACGCATATGCAGCTCAGCATTCATTTATGCACTGCTCTGTGCCATGATGATGTCAGCCCCGTGCATGATGATGCATGCGGGAGTGAGGTCATCACAGTTCAGCTAAAGGAATCTGGATGGAGACCCAGAGAAGATGGCAGTATCCCTGACTGACGGCAGTGCTGACTGCTATTATAATGACAGCTTTCACTGTCAGTGGCTGTTAAGGAGGCCGGTGGATGCAGGCACCAGCAAGTCTTTAACAACCAGTGATGTCCTGACCCACTTTAATTACATGGCTGCATCCGGCATCCCCAGCCATGTAAGCAAGTGAGTCAAGATAGATAACCAAAAAAAGCATAGTATTCACCCCTTATTCATACCAGGACCTTTAGCAAAAATCAAGAAAAAGTGTGCCCCCCCCAATCCATACTAGAGCATTATTTGAGCATACAGCCTGGCAGGCTTCCCCCCAATTTATGCCAGACCACATGCCCTTAACATGGGGGTACCTTGCCGGGGGGGCGGACTTCCCTGGCAAAGCACCTTGATTGATGGGGCCAATCCTGGCCCAGTGGCTGTGGAGGTCTGAGAGCAGGAAGCTTATTGGAATTTGGAAGCCCCCTTTAACAATACACAGCCTGCTAAATACTAGCCCCCTCCATGTGAATGAGTAAGTAGAACAGTAGTAGTACCCCTACTCAATCCCAAAAAATGTAAAGTGTAAATAAAAACATAAACAAGTTCTTACAATGAAAAAAATGCAGCAGGATCCAAATATGATAGCCTGGTTAAAGTAAAGCTGTGATATACACACATACACTATATTACCAAATGTATTGGGATGCCTGCTTTTACACACACATGATCTTTAATGGCATCCTGGCCTCAGTCCATAGGGTTCAATACTGGCCCACTCGCTCACCCATGTCTTTATGGACCTTGCTTTGTGCTCTAGTCAAAATCATGTGGTGGAGGGGGGATTATGGTGTGGGGTTGTTTTTCAGGGGTTGGGCTTGGCCCCTTAGTTCCAGTGAAGAGAACTCTTAAGGCGTCAGCATACCAAGACATTTTCACGCTCCCAACTTTGGGGATGGCCCCTTCCTGTTCCAACGTGACTGCGCACCAGTGCACAAAGCAAGGTCCATAAAGACATGGATGAGCAAGTTTGGGGTTAAGTAAATTGAGTCCTGACCTCAACCCAACTGAAAACTTTTGGGATGAATTAGAGTGGAGACTGCAAGTCAGGCCTTCGCGTCCAACATCAGTGCCTGACCTCACAAATGCGTTTTTGGAAGAATGGTCAAACATTCTCATAGACACACTCCTAAACCTTATGAAAAGGTTCATAAGCCTTCCCAGAAGAGTTGAAGCTGTTATAGCTGCAAAGGGTGGGCCAACTCAATATTGAACCCTATGGACTAAGACTGGGGTGCCGTTAAAGTTCATGGCAAAGCAGGCATCCCAATACTTTTGACAATATAGTGTGTGTGTGTGTGTGTGTATATATATATATATATATATATATATATATATATATATATATATATATATATGTTGTGCAGTATATATTTTCTTTTGAAAAAACATTTTATATTCCAGTAAATACATTTTTATATTTCATAATTCCCCAGCATCTGCTCCGTTAGCTGCTACTGTGGTAACCTAGTTTAATAGTAATCCAAGTGTTCCAAGAATAGGGTGACAAGAGGAAAGAATGAAAATTAGGTATGTTGTTTGAGTCTTCCAGGTGATTTGACATTTTTATTACATTGTAAGTCGAAAAATAAAATGCATTCCAGTCAGGTCATTGGCTCCAAGGTAGCTGACACTGCGCAGTGCTAATCACAGGTAGTGAGACATGTCTTACTGCCTGTCCTGCGCAGTGTCAGCTTCCTGGCGGGCTCGGTCACATGGAGTTGTGAACACGCCTGAGCCCATCCTTACTGGATAGCCTTTAATTTTCTAAATCACTATAAATCAGAAACAATTGAATTTTTTTTCTGATAGAAAAAGCAGGAGAGAAATTGGGAGACAGGGACAGAGCCTTGTCACCCCATAAGGGCTTGTTCACACTTGATTAAATTTCTAACTCTTAACAAATGCTCCTATGGTGTCAGTATGGGTGTTAGACTTGCATTAATGAGCTTTAGTATATGCATTATACTGGCATTTTACAAGCGTTAATGATGAGTTAAAATGCTCCTCAAATGCCCTATGGGCAGTTTTGAAGTGTTTGATGAGTTAAAATGCTCCACAAATGCTTATTCCATTGCAGTAAATTAACTAATCTTAACGCCCCGTATCCGCACCACAATTGCCTGCAGTTGCGAGGTATTACCACTGACTTGAATGGGAGCTGTTGAAAGGCTTCAAACGCCTCCTGACTCAACATGAGGCTTCAATTTTGAAGTGACGTGATGCTAACACTTCATGTTTTGATAGTGTGAATAGCAATGTGTGCTGTCTATTGTATCTTGTACATTGGCATCTGAGGGGCATTTTTAACGCTTTTTAATCGCCTGCTTTTAATGCCAGTGTGAACTTAGCCTAACAGGAAATATCTGAACGAGAACAATCATGGCAAGACCAGTCAGGATTATTGTATTGAAAACTGTAGATAGAAAATTACTTTTAAAATTAAATTAACATACTCATTTTTTTCAGATTTTAGTGATTGAGTTTACAGATGCTTTAAGGAACAGGAATAGTAATAGAAAAATGTCTTTAAAAAGTGTTTTCTAGCTCCTACAATAGTATGAGGTTTTGCACATCAAAGATATACAAAAGATGGCAAGGACAAAGGCAAGGTGTTTACATTCAGCCTTTTGACATAATTTCTATGATAAGTACTTTCATACCACAGGCTGTTATTTGTAAATGGTGAAGCAGAGAAAAATAAAAATTGCTTTCTGTGAGTAGCTTTCCTTCTGCACCCACATTGTCCACAACAACTGTGGTTGAACAGGTAGGCAGATGAAAACAATGTGATCATCAAACCAATAGATCCTTTCTGTATGCTGATGACAAACACAAAGCTGGAGTAACTGTGCCTATAAAAAACAAATGTTCCTTCCATTTTTTTTTTCATTTCAGATTAGAAATCATCAAGAGTGCACAATAAGTTTAAAAAATCAGCATACTAATGTGACTAAGAAAACAGTAGATATAAGCACGGAATTGTATATAAGATACAGATATATGAATGAAATGTAAATTGTATTTTCAATATATTCAAGAAATGTTTGTTACTTTTGTATATGTATGTGTAAAATGGAAAAATTTATAAAATAAAGATTATATATATAAAAAAAAAATCTGCATACTTTATTCCCCCATGAGACTGCAGTTTACATATAGGCTGTGAGCACTGTAATAAACCATGGTCATTGGAGGGAGGGTACTACTCAAGTTGTGGATGCATGTGGTGCTCATTCATAACCCACAAGCTGTCCAATTTATTTATTATTTTTTATTTATTACAGCGCCAAAAATGTATGCAACACTTTACGCATATTTATTATACATTCACATCAGTCCTCCAAGAGCTTGCAATCTAAGGTCCCTAATAGGAATGAGCTTTGAGTTCGAGTCAAACTCATGTTCGACTCGAACATCGGCTGTTCGCAAGTTCGCTGAACAGCGAACAATTTGGGGTGTTCGCAGCAAATTTGAATGCCGCGGAACACCCTTTAAAAGTCTATGGGAGAAATCAAAAGTGCTAATTTTAAAGGCTTATATTCATGGTATTGTCATAAAAAGTGTTTGGGGACCTGGGTCCTGCCCCAGGGGACATGGATCAATGCAAAAAAAAGTTTTAAAAGCGGACGTTTTTTCGGGAGCAGTGATTTTAATAATGCTTAAAGTGAAACAATAAAAGTGTAATATCCCTTAAAATTTCGTACCTGGGGGGTGTCTATAGTATGCCTGTAAAGGGGCGCATGTTTCCCATGTTTAGAACAGTCTGACAGCAAAATGACATTTCAAAGGAAAAAAAGTCATTTAAACTACTCGCGGCTATTAATGAATTGCCGGTCCTGACAATACACATAAAAGTTAATTGATAAAAATGGCATGGGAATTCCCCACAGGGGAACCCCGAACCAAAATTTAAAAAAAAAATGACGTGGGGGGTCCCCCTAAATTCCATACCAGGCCCTTCAGGTCTGGTATGGATTTTAAGGGGAACCCCGGCCAAAATTAAAAAAAAAAAACGGCGTGGGGTCTCCCCAAAAATCCATACCAGACCCTTATCTGAGCACACAACCTGGCAGGCCGCAGGAAAAGAGGGGGGGACGAGAGAGCGGCCCCCTCTCCTGAACCATACCAGGCCACATGCCCTCAACATTGGGAGGGTGCTTTGGGGTAGCCCCCCAAAACACCTTGTCCCCATTTTGATGAGGACAAGGGCCTCATCCCCACAACCCTGGCCGGTGGTTGTGGGGGTCTGCGGGCAGGGGGCTTTTCGGAATCTGGAAGCCCCCTTTAACAAGGGGTCCCCCAGATCCTGGCCCTCCCCCCCTGTGTGAAATGGTAAGGGTACCATTTCACTAAAAACTGTCAAAAATGTTAAAAATGACAAGAGACAGTTTTTGACAGTCTGTCTTAGGAGTGTGGGAGAAAACCCACACAGGCACAGGGAGAACATGCACATTCTGTGCAGGTAGTGCCATGTTTGGGATTTGAACCGATGACCCAGTCCTGCTAGGCGGAAATGTTAACCACTTAGTCACTGTGCTGCCTGTTGTAAAACAAATCATCATCTATTATATGACACACAATGATATGCTTTAAATATTTACAAACACAGTGAGGGAGATTTACTTAAATTGGTGCACACAGAATTTAGTGCAGATCTTCACAGAAACTGCAAAATCAGCTTTCAGGTTTTATTGTCAAAGCTTAATTGAATAAGCTGAAGTTAGAAGCTGATTGGCTACCATGCACAGCTGTGTGGCTGGGCCATGATGACATCACTCCTGCTCATGTGCACAGGGATCACTTCATCCCAGAGAGCTTTTTGTGGCATATGGGGTTTGTAGTAATAGGCCGATACATGCCCCCACGATCCACAACAAAATGGCAGCCACTAGATTATAGTATTTTTTTGTACTTTATGGGTATATTGTAAGTATCCATGATAAAATGGCGACCGTCTGTCTTTTTAATATATTTTTTAGTGTTTCTGGCATGGCGCCTAATTATTAAGTAAGTGGTAGCGATCCCAGTGGCCGAATATGATATGGCTTATATTTTAATGCAAAGAGGTGTCCTTTATCATTATATACTTATGGCATGATGGTCATAGTATGACCATTATGTGCTTCTTCCTCACCAACAAAATGGCACTGGACTGGAAGTTACACGGCGTAGTTTCTGGTTGTGGGCTACATAAACATCGCCACCATTACAGACACTAGATGCCCCTGAGGATCTACTATCGCATGAAAGGCATAGGGTGGAGCTTGAAACGTGATGGCAGACCACCACATTGGAGGTCTGTGTGGCGCCAATTGATGTAAGAGTTGGGCGGCTTGGTTTTTACCCTGTTTGCTAATGATTTTACTTGTATGCTCTTACTATGGTTTAAAATAAATACTACACTACGTGGCATTTTTCCATTTTAATGCCTATAGTGTTTGGTGAACTACAAGCTGAGCATTGCCCCTTGGAGGAAGAGTCTAAAGTGACCCCAGATTGATGATTGCAGTTACCATCTATACTACCTTTATTGCTGCACATTGTTTGGCAGCATATACAACGGTGAGTGCGCATTGCATGTGGGTGGTGGCTGGTGACTGGTGGACACGTTTTTCACAGAGTAGCACTAGCTGCATGGGGTGTCATATATTTTCATATTCAAAGTTTTAGCAATATTACATTATATGGCTTTCTTCCTTTTTGGGTGTATCCTGAGTAGGGATGAGCCGAACACCCCCCTGTTCGGTTCGCACCAGAACATGCGAACAGAAAAAAAGTTTGTTCAAACACGCGAACACCGTTAAAGTCTATGGGACACGAACATGAATAATCAAAAGTGCTAATTTTAAAGGCTTATATGCAAGTTATTGTCATAAAAAGTGTTTGGGGACCTGGGTCCTGCCCCAGGGGACATGGATCAATGCAAAAAAAAGTTTTAAAAACTGGCCTTTTTTTGGGAGCAGTGATTTTAATAATGCTTAAAGTGAAACAATAAAAGTGTAATATCCCTTTAAATTTCATACCTGGGGGCTGTCTATAGTATGCCTGTAAAGGGGCGCATGTTTCCCATGTTTAGAACAGTCTGACAGCAAAATGACATTTCAAAGGAAAAAAAGTCATTTAAAACTACTCGCGGCTATTAATGCATTGCTGGTCCGACAATACACATAGAAGTTCATTGATAAAAACGGCATGGGAATTCCCCACAGGGGAACCCCGAACCAAAATTAAAAAAAAAAAATGACGTGGGGGTCCCCCTAAATTCCATACCAGGCCCTTCAGGTCTGGTATGGATATTAAGGGGAACCCCGGCCAAAATTAAAAAAAAAAGTGGAGTGGGGTCCCCCTCAGAATCTATACCAGACGAAGGGTCTGGTATGGGTTTTAAGGGGAACCCCGTGCCAAAATAAAAAAAAACAGCATGGGGTCCCCCTAAAAATCCATACCAGACCCCCAGACCCTTATCCGAGCACGCAACCTGGCAGGCCGCAGGAAAAGAGGGGGGACGAGAGAGCGCCCCCCTCCTGAACTGTACCAGGCCACATGCCCTCAACATTGAGAGGGGGCTTTGGGGTAGCCCCCCAAAACACCTTGTCCCCATGTTGATGAGGACAAGGGCCTCATCCCCACAACCCTGGCCGGTGGTTGTGGGGGTCTGCGGGTGGGGGGCTTATCGGAATCTGGAAGCCCCCTTTAACAAGGTGACCCCCAGATCCCGGCCCTCCCCCCTGTGTGAAATGGTAAGGGGGTACAAAAATACCCCTACCATTTCACTAAAAAACTGTCGGAAATGTTAAAAATGACAAGAGACAGTTTTTGACAATTCCTTTATTTAAATGCTTCTTCTTTCTTCTTTCTTCTTTCTTCTATCTTCTATCTTCCTTCAGTTTCTTCCTCCATCTTCTTCTTCTTCTGGTTCTTCTGGCTCTTCTGGTTCTTCCTCCGGTGTTCTCGTCCAGCATCTCCTCTGCGGCGTCTTCTTCCCTTCTTCTCCTCGGGCTGCTCCGCATCCATGGCATGGAGGGAGGCTCCCGCTCTTCTCTTCATCTTCTTCTCTTCTTCATCTTCTTCTCTTCTTCATCTTCTTCTCATCTTCATCTTCTTCTCCGGGCCGCTCCGCATCCATGCTGGCATGGAGGGAGGCTCCCGCTGTGTGACGCTTCTCCTCTTCTGACAGTTCTTAAATAACGGGGGGGCTGGGCCACCCGGTGACCCTGCCCCCCCTCTGATGCACGGTGACTTGACGGGACTTCCCTGTGGCGTCACGGGGAATGCCACAGGGAAGTCCTGTCATGTCCCCGTGCGTCAGAGGTGACCCTGCCCCCGTTATTTAAGAACCGTCAGAAGAGGAGAAGCATCACACAGCGGGAGCCTCCCTCCATGCCAGCATGGATGCGGAGCAGCCCGGAGAAGAAGATGAAGAAGAGAAGAAGATGAAGAAGAGAAGAAGCTGAAGAAGAGAAGAAGATGAAGAAGAGAAGAAGATGAAGAGAAGAGGGGGAGCCTCCTTCCATGCCATGGATGCGGAGCGGCCCGAGGAGAAGAAGGAAAGAAGACGCCGCGGAGGAGATGCTGGACGAGAACACCGGAGGAAGAACCAGAAGAGCCAGAAGAACCAGAAGAAGAAGAAGATGAAGGAAGATAGAAGAAAGAAGAAAGAAGAAGCATTTAAATAAAGGAATTGTCAAAAACTGTCTCTTGTCATTTTTAACATTTTTGACAGTTTCTTAGTGAAATGGTACCCTTACCATTTCACACAGGGGGGAGGGCCGGGATCTGGGGGTCCCCTTGTTAAAGGGGGCTTCCAGAATCTGATAAGCCCCCCGCCCGCAGACCCCCACAACCACGGGCCAGAGTTGTGGGGATGAGGCCCTTGTCCTCATCAACATGGGGACAAGGTGTTTTGGGGGGCTACCCCAAAGCACCCTCCCAATGTTGAGGGCATGTGGCCTGGTACGGTTCAGGAGGGGGGCCGCTCTCTCGTCCCCCCCTCTTTTCCTGCGGCCTGCCAGGTTGCGTGCTCGGATAAGGGTCTGGTATGGAATTTAGGGGGACCCCCACGTCATTTTTTTAAACATTTGTGGCCGGGGTTCCCCTTAATATCCATACCAGACCTAAAGGGCCTGGTATGGAATTTAGGGGGACCCCAACGTCATTTTTTTTTTAAAATTTTGACTGAGGTTCCCCTTAATATCCATACCAGACCTGAAGGGCCTGGTATGGAATTTAGGGGGACCCCCCACGTCATTTTTTCTTATTTTGGTTCGGGGTTCCCCTCTGGGGAATTTCCATGCTGTTTTTATCAATGAACTTCTACGTGTATTGTCGGACCGGCAATGCATTAATAGCCGCGAGTAGTTTTAAATGACTTTTTTTTCCTTTGAAATGTCATTTTGCTGTCAGACTGTTCTAAACACGGGAAACATGCGCCCCTTTACAGCCATACTATAGACACCCCCAGCTACGAAATTTAAAGGGATATTACACTTTTATTGTGTCACTTTAAGCATTATTAAAATCACTGCTCCTGAAAAAACGGCCGTTTTTAAAACTTTTTTTACATTGATACATGTCCCCTGGGGCAGGACCCAGGTCCCCAAACACTTTTTATGACAATACCATGCATATAAGCCTTTAAAATTAGCACTTTTGATTTCTCCCATAGACTTTTAAAGGGTGTTCCGCGGCATTTGAATTTGCCGCGAACACCCCAAATTGTTCGCTGTTCGGCAAACTTGCGAACAGCCGATGTTCGAGTCGAACATGAGTTCGACTAGAACTCGAAGTTCATCCCTAATCCTGAGTTCCAATTTCTCGGACGCTTATGCCCCGTACACACGGTCGGAAAAATGTGTGATAGGACCTTGTTGTCGGAAATTCCGACCGTGTGTAGGCTCCATCACACATTTTCCATCGGATTTTCCGACACACAAAGTTTGAGAGCAGGCTATAAAATTTTCCGACAACAAAATCCGTTGTCGGAATTTCCAATCGTGTGTACACAAATCCGACGCACAAAGTAGCACGCATGCTCAGAATAAATAAAGAGATGAAAGCTATTGGCTACTGCCCCGTTTATAGTCCCGACGTATGTGTTTTACGTCACCGCGTTCAGAATGATCGGATTTTCCGACAACTTTGTGTGACCGTGTGTATGCAAGACAAGTTTGAGCCAACATCCGTCAGAAAACATCCTAGGATTTTGTTGTCGGAATGTCCGATCAATGCCCGACCGTGTGTACGGGGCATTAGAGTTTAGGACATACCAAGGAAGATACAAGTCTTTCCCAGGACTAGTGATTTACATGTGCATTTGCTGCACTTAATTGAGCAGCCTGGATTTCCTAAAATTCAGCTGACTGGAACGTTGGAAGACTACCTGATATACAATGCCTTGAAAAGGTATTCACACCCCTTGAAATTTTCCACAATTTGTCATGTTACAACCAAAAACTTAAATACATTTTAATGGGATTTTATGTGATAGACCAACACAAAGTGGCACATAATTGTGAAGTGGAAGAAAAATGATAAATGGTTATCAACATTTTTTCCAAATAAATATCTGAAAAGTGTGGGGTTCATATGTATACAGCCCCCTGGAGTCAATACTTTGTAGAACCATGTAGAACCAGCTGCAAGTCTTTTTGGGGATGTCTCTGCAAGCAAATCTAGAGAGTGACATTTTTGCTCATCCTTTGCAAAATAGCACAAGCTCTGCCAGATTAGATGGAGAGCATCTGTGAACAGCAAGTCTTGCCACAGATTGTCAATTGGATTTAGGTCTGGACTTTGACTAGGCCATTCTAACACATAAATATGCTTTGATCTAAAACATTCATTGAAGCTCTGGCTGTATGTTTAGGGTCATTGTCCTGCTGGAAAGTAAACCTCTGTCCCAGTCTTTTGCAGACTCAGGTTTCTTATAAGATTGCCCTATATTTGGCACCGTCCATCTTCCCATCAACTCTGACCAGCTTCACTGTCCCTGGTGAAGAAAAGCATCCCCATAACATAATGCTGCCACCACCATGTTTCACGGTGGGGATGGTGTGTTCAGGGTGATGTGCAGTGTTAGTTTTCTGCCACACATAGCGTTTTGATTTTAGGCTAAAAATTTAAATTTTGGTCTCATCTGACCAGAGCACCTTCTTCCACATGTTTGCTGTGTCCCCCACATGGCTTCTCACAAACTGCAAACGGGACTTCTTATGGTTTTCTTTCAACAATGGCTTTCTTCTTGCCATTCTTCCATAAATGCCAGATTTGTGGAGTGCAAGACTAATGCCCCGTACACACGGTCGGATTTTCCGATGGACATTGTCCGATCGGAGCGTGTTGTCGGAAATTCCGACCGTGTGTGGGCGCCAACGGACATTTTCCATCGGATTTTCAGACACACAAAGTTGGACAGCAGGAGATAAAATTTTCCGACAACAAAATCCGATCGCGTCAATTCCGACCGTGTGTGGCCTGTTCCGACGCACAAAGTGCCACTCATGCTCAGAAGAAATTCCGACACGGGACAGCTCGTTCTGGTAAACTTAGCGTTCGCAATGGATACAGCACTTTCGTCACGCTGCAATGTAAAAAATGGTTTAATACAGCGCACTCTCTTCTTCTTTATAATGTGACAAGAATTAAGTAGTTTTGCTGCTCATATTCACACACACTTCTCACAAAGTTTTATTTGTGTTTTTTTAGTGGGATTCCCTCAATATATTGTTATTAGTTGTCACATCTGACAGTTTTATATTTTTTATGTTTTTTTTTTGTTTTTAAGCCTTTTTTTTTCTTTAATGTTTGGATTTTTTCCAAGGCTGATCTTTGTTCAATGTTATTTTTATTTTTACTCCAGAATATTTTTGTGTGTGTTTTGTGTGGCAAGTTACCCCAACACCATTGATATCTTTTATTATTTAATCTCCATGAGATTTTTTGTTGTTGGTGTCCCTTGTTCATTTCA
Organism: Aquarana catesbeiana; assembly: GCF_042186555.1. Lineage (NCBI taxonomy): Eukaryota > Metazoa > Chordata > Amphibia > Anura > Ranidae > Aquarana > Aquarana catesbeiana. The sequence continues at coordinate 196,565,246 of NC_133330.1, read as the reverse complement.
CATTGTATATTAGAAATGTACCTGAATCCTCACAAACAAACCATCATTTTTGAAGTAAAACACATAGGAGAGTATAATTCAAAACAAAAATCCTTTATTAAGGGCTCAGAACCAAACAAAGAGGAAGGCAACACTGGATCAACAGGAGAAATTAGTGAAGCCTGGGACTCCCACGGCAGACATCAATTCTTAAACCTCAAAATTGGTGGCCTGAGGAGTCCATATGTAAGGGAGGGCAGTCTGGTCCGGGATTCACAGAGATCCGGATAGCAGCAGATGACATCAGTGTCCCCAGGCTGTGGTACCACAAGAGGCTGCATCTTTTGGCCGACCAGACTGGATCCAGGGTCCTCACTGTCTGGTCTTCCTTTCACACTTCCTTCCGGGCTGTGGCTGTGCAGTTGGAGATGTGGCAGGAGGAGGAGTAGGACCTGGAGGAGGAGTAGGACCTGCAGGAGGAGGAGGAGGACCATCGCGAAGGTGTGTTTGAGGTGTAATTTGGCCCCTCATACCTTTCGCAAGAGCCTCTGATATGAGGGCCTCACACATGGCTTTTTGGCCCTCCTCCATCCTCTGCATTTTATAGGCTATGAATGCAGCAATGTTCTCCTGCCTGGTGTGGGGTGCTCCCAGGACCTCTGTAGCCCTACAAAAAAATCTGATAGCAGCCTCCTCTAGGGTACTCCTCCTACTGCCACTTTCTGTTTCCAGGGGGGGTGGAGGGACCTGCAGATCAGCCAGCCGGCTCGGCCCGGCCACCTCCTGGCTGAGACTTCCCTGTGTATGAAAAAGGGACATGGTTTTAGTTTTTGCATCATCAATCACAATCATAAATTAGTACTCCCAACTAACATATAGTTCACATCATTGATTGGACAAGCAGAAATATTTAGAGGAATGCTATACCTGGCTCAATCTGGGCTCCTCCACATGTTGCTGCCTGGAAGGCCCAGGTTGGGCGTCAGAAGCCTCAGCCGGGGGGGAAGGAAGCGTGGAAGGAAGACTGGAGAGTGATGACCTGGGTTCAGTCTGGCCTGCCAGAAAGTGCAGCCTGTCGTAGTACAACATCCTGGGGACATAGATGTCATCTGCTGCTCCGGATCTCTGTGAATCCAGGACTTTCTTGCGCTCCCTCAGATATGTGCTCCTCAGGCCACCAATGAAAATCTTTAAAAAAGTGATGTCTGCCGTGGGGATCACCTGCTTCACAATTTCACACAATTGCTCCAGTGCTGCCTTCCTCTTTGCTTGGTTCTTGTAATGGGGGTGTTTAATCTCCCACAGACAGGGCAGCTCCCTTAGCATCTCTATGAAGACTGAAATGAAGTCCTGATCTTTCAGTACCATATCCATGTTCACTGCAAGACACAACACAAGACAAAGCCTAATGTCACACCAAACTCTCCTAATCTTGTTACAATATAGGCCTCAATCTATAGAAGCAGTATAGGCCCAAGTTTGTCTCTTACCTTCATTCTTACGATCGCCGCGTTCAATGCTCCTTCCTCCGCTCACAGATCAAACGTAATACGCACGCGTGTTACGCTTTATATACACTGCGCATGCGTGTAACTCCGCCCGCCCCTGACGTTCTTTCTAGTGTATTCCCCGCCCCTTTTCGTTCGGCTCAGTGGGGGAAGAGCATGATGGCGGACATACAGCAGGTGCGGGCTAATTGTAGCAACGAGGAGGAGGAGGAGGAGGAAAGGGCGGATCCAGGCACGTCCCGATCCAGAAGGAGACGTTTTAAGGCCACAAATATGTCGTTTGGGGAGATGTTGGAGATGGTCGACATCATGAGGAAGTCCGACTATGACGGAAAATATGGGCCTTACCCCAACCCCAATATCCGAAAGGCCAAAATCATGGCGAAAGTGGTCAGGAGTCTAGAGCGGAATTTCGGGGTACGAAGGTCTAAAGATCAGCTCAGGAAGCGGTGGTCGGACCTGAAGTTGAGAGAGCCAGAGCAGTACCGAAAGATCCGGAGAGTGCTGCAAAAAAGTAAGTAGTTGTGCTGTGTTCCTATTCTTTCTGTCTTTATTACGTTCGTTCTGCTCCATATGCTTTGATTAGTTGTAACGTTTCCAAAGGTCAACTTTAATGTTCATGGGCACATTATTCGTTCGTATCAAACATTTTTCTTTCGGCCTCTAGAACACCATTGTTTAGGCCATATGCATTTTCACACATTTTTGGGGGCCTACTTGGATGCCAAATATTTGTTTGTGTAGATGGGTTTGTTACTAGAATGAAATGCAAACTAGATTGTGTGTAAGGAGAGGACACTGAGCAGCTGTTTTCACATCTGGACACTGGAGCACTAGTGTGGGACACAAGAACACCATTTTTATTAGGGGGCCACACAGGTGCTCCAGTGTATACTATAGGGGGGTCTCCATCTGTGAAGCTTGTACCAAACAGGTAAAGTATTGCAGCTTGACAAAGGGCAATAAAAAATATACATCTTGGAACTCGGCTAAAATAGACAATTGTACCCCACTTCCAAGCAATGTTTCCTATTTCTATAGTTCTGCCATCAAATATCTGTGTGCTAAGTATACCATTTTTGTTTTACATAGGGGAGAAAAGACTCAGACACCCCTCATCCCAGGAGACCAGAGACCCCCCCTCTCTGGAAGAAGGGGAAATACCAACCCAAGAAGCTGAGCAGGAGGAAGAAGAAGACGTGGTGGAGATTGGCACCACAACAGGTGAGTGTCTGCGACCACAGACTCAGGTAAAAGAGATGGCTGGTGGCAGATTTTTGAGACCTTTTTTTTTGTTCTTTATCTCTTTTTAGGTGATCGTGATGTGAGGGATCCAGAACGCTTTACATCTGAAAGTGCCCAGATACTCATCGGGGAGATCATGGGGTGTAATCTCCAATTGCAATTGCAAAACATACATCAACAAATCAGTGATGTTATTAAAAAAAATAATAACATCATTGATGTTTTGGGGCGAATTTAAACCCCACAAAATCACCTGTTTTATCGTACCAAACTTTTTTCAATGTTTAGAAAAGCCAAATTTGGAGGATGCACACAGTGTGCCAACATGTGCTATCTGCCATCACGGGAGATCAATGGACGCATTTTGGGGGGGCAACCCCTTCCTCAATTATAAAGTAGCGTTGAGGAAGGGCTTGCTCCCCCCAAACACGTCCCTTGATCCCCCATGATGGCAGATAGCACATGTGGACATTTGTAAATTGGTGTGCTTCTTCCAAATTTGGCTTTTCCAGGGGTGATTTCCCCCCATCTGAACGCTATATCAAACCCAGTTCCTAAATACTGATGTCTGATATAGCCTTCAGGTTTTACCTAATGTGAACTTTGTAAGTTCAAGTTTTTTGGCTTTCTTGTTGGTTTTACACAGGCCTGTTTTATCTGAAATGGATATTTTGATTTTTCATAATGCTACTGCAAACATTGTTATACAACAAACATGTTGGTTTGTTTTAAAAACCTTTGGTAAATGCGCATGTGATTGTGCAGGTATAAAAAAGTGCCTTACTCAAGAATGTGTGGATTATTGTCTCAACACTACAACACTTTTGGGGTGATGTAATTGTTGTTTTATGCACAAATGGGGGTTATTTCCTAAGGGCAAATCCTCTTTGCACTACAAGTGCAGGTTCAGTGCAGTTGCAAGTGCACTTGTAGTGAAATGTGTTTTTGCATTTAGGAAGTACCAGCCAACACTGTTTTTTATAAGGTTACCCAATCACGACATTTTCTGCACTCAACACATTTCTGTCAGGGTCAGCTAAAACAAACACAAGCAGTAAATGTCCACCAAGAATTTCTTTTGGTTGTTTTTTATTTGAAAAAGGTGTCACATATTGTCTGGCATATTGATAGCCCCCCTACCCGCAAAGAACTCCAGGTATCGTAACCGGACATCACGGGCATTCAGGGAGGGCAAGCCAGGACGGCCGCTTTCAAGTGCCGTCATTGTTGATGTATTTGGGATTCCGGCCTCAGGCCCAACTGAGCCAGCATAGTTGGCTGAATGTTTTCGTAGAAAATTATGGAGAACACAGCAGGCAAGTATTATATGGTTCAGTTTATACTCCGCCATATGGATGGGTGTCATAAATAATCGGAACCGGCTGGCCAGGATTCCAAATGTGTTCTCCACCACTCTTCGGGCTCTGGCCAGCCGGTAATTAAAAACCCTCTGTTCCAGGGTGAGGAACCTCATCGGGAATGGCCACATCAGGTGGTCCCCCAGCGCAAATGCTTCATCAGCAACGAACACAAATGGGAGACCTTCAACATTGTCCTCTGGAGGTGGCAAGTCCAAGCTGCCATTCTGGAGACGCCTGTAGAACTCCGTCTGGGCGATCACTCCACCATCGGACATCCGGCCATTCTTCCCCACGTCCACATACAAGAAGTCGTAATTAGCCGACACCACCGCCAACATCACTATACTATTAAACCCCTTGTAATTATAATAGTACGACCCCGAGTTGGGTGGTGGGACGATGTGGACGTGTTTCCCATCAATTGCCCCTCCACAGTTAGGAAAGTCCCACCGCTGGGCAAAGTGGGAGGCCACAGTCTGCCATTCCTGTGGCGTGGAAGGAAACTGTTGAGGAAAAAACAATAAACATTACTATTTTTTCACAGAAACCTGGCAAGCAGATTAGACACAAACATTATGGGGCAACCTCCAGATAGCATTTATTAAGGGGAATTTAACAACAACAAAGTATAAGGTACACCTATCATATCCCCCCCCCCTCTCATGGGCCATTTCTAACATTATAGGGGGGGGAACTCTTGGACAGGTAACCCTCTTCACTTCATTGAGAGATGAATGCCTAAATACAGGGTATTACTTGGAACAGCCCCTCCTTAGTTACACTATTGTCAGCCCACTGGACAGGTAAGAAGTGTCATAATACAAAGATATAAATACACACTGTACACATTTGAGCACATTTGGACATTCTGCTATTACCTATCAAGATCATAATAGGATACAAGAACTTTAAACAGTACCATTGGAAAGTATACAGGCAGGCCCTTGCACTACATGCTTTGGGGAATTCATCCATAAATCTGACCAGTAAAGAGGTGGGTATAGTGTGTATGGGTTTGGCAAAGTCAGCAGATAGATGATTGAGGATAGAGAATTGGGATCAGCTGACTTAGCAGTTGGGGGAGGGAGGGTTACAAAAAATTTGGGGACACCACAAAAAAAAGCCTCTGGCCCTCTGCCTGAATTTAAATCAAAAATAACATTTCAAAACATTTTAGGGGGTGTTTGGGGTAAAGCACTACTATGGAGCTGATAAAATACATTGTTAAGTAACTACATGAGGTGAATATAGGGCAGGAGACACCATGCTGGGGAGGTTATTGAAGGGCAAATATGTATGAAGGACCTAAAATAATAATTACATAAAAATCCAGAATGCATGAGGACAAAGGGGACATTCACAGCATAATACAATCATGGTAATTAGGGAATGAGGAAAGAAATACAATATATTATCAAACATTCAATACAATAAAATGTGATATAAAAGGATAAAAATCTTACCTTCATATACTCCTTCTGTAGGACCTGGATGATGGCAGAACAGGTCTCTGGGATAATGATCCCCAGAGCCTGGGGGGAGATGCCTGTCGAGAACTTGAGGTCCTGCAGGCTTCTCCCTGTGGCCAAATACCGCAAGGTAGCGACCAACCTCTGCTCTGGAGTGATGGCTTGCCTCATGCAGGTATCCTGCCTGCTGATATAGGGGGTCAGCGAAGCCAACAAACGGTGAAATACGGGGTACGTCATCCTGAGAAAGTTCCTGAAATCATCAGGATTATTCTCACGGATCTCACGGAGCAAAGGCATATGACAGAACTGGTCACGCTGAAGCAACCAATTCTTGGTCCATGAACTCCTCCCCACCCTGTTCATGGACTGGACTTGTGTCAAGGTCAGGACCCCAACACCAAGCCCCCGCACAGCACGAACTCTACGAGGAGTACGCATACGCAACATGGCTAGAAAACGGTCGGCTGCTCAGAACGAAGTAACAGAACGCACTGAAGAACAGCAAGGCCTGTGAAGAGCGACCTGAAAAACAGCAACGAGCGGACAAGATCGCACAGAAAACTCCAATACGGACTGACTGCACGCACTGAAGAGCAGATACAAACCCACAAGCACAAACTGAAAACGATCTGAAAGCCACGAGTCTGAAAATGCGCGAATCGTCTCTCACCAAACTTTTACTAACACGAGATTAGCAAAAGGAGCCCAAAGGGTGCCTCGCTTGGTTCTGAACTGGCCTTTTCTAGTCTCGTCGTACATGCTTGATGTCACCGCGTTCTTGGCGATCGGAAATTCCGACAACTTTGTGCGACCGTGTGTAGGCAAAACAAGTTTGAGCCAACATCCGTCGGAAAAAATCCGAGGATTTTGTTGTCGGAATGTCCGAACAAAGTCCGACCGTGGGTACGGGGCATAATAGTTGTCCTGTGGGCAGATTCACCCACCTGAGCTGTGGATCTCTGCAGCTCCTCCACAGTTACCATGGGCATCTTGGCTGCTTCTCTGATTAATGCTCTCCTTGCCCGGCCTGTCAGTTTAGGTGGACGGCCATGTCTTAGTAGGTTTGCAGTTGTGCCATACTCTTTCCATTTTTGGACGATGGATTGAACAGTGCTCTGTGAGATGTTTAAAGCTTGGGATATTTTTTTATAACTTAACCCTGCTTTAAACTTCTCCACAACTTTATCCCTGTCCTGTCTGGTGTGTTCCTTGGCCTTCATAATGCTATTTGTTCACTAAGGTTCTCTAACAAACCTCTGAGGGTTTCACAGAAAAGCTGTATTTATACTGAGGTTAATTTACACAAAGGTGGACTATATTTACTAATTAGGTGACATCTGAAGGCAATTGGTTCCACTAGATTTTAGTTAGGGGTCTCAGAGTAAAAGGGGCTGAATACAAATGCATGCCAACATGTACTGTGACATACTGAAGCAGCGCATGATCCCCTCCCTTTGGATACTGGGCCACAGGGCAGTATTCCAACACAATAATGACCCCAAACACACCTCCAAGTCACCCACTGTCTTGCTAAACCCTTTCGAGCATCTGTAGGGCATCCTCAAATGGAAGGAGGAGCACAAGGTCTCTAACATCCACCAGCTCCATGATGTCGTGGAGGATGTAGGGGAGGACGCCACAAACCAAAACACCAGTGCCAAACTACAGAAACGATAAAATTATTTAATTTATCATCCCATGAATTAACCAAGGAAGATATTTCCCTGCTTAGTAGGGGCCTTACCTTTTCTCCTACCACACAATCCAATTTGTTCCAGCTTTTTAAGGATCTGAATAAGTTTATCAGAAATCTTACCTTAAAAAGGTTCTTTCATATACAATCCAATAAAATTAATGAGCCTCCCATTTCACCTTCCCCCGCCTCAACAGACACTAATTTAGAGTCTGTTGACAGTCCTTATAGTGTGTATAATGATGAAACTGATGTGGAAGATCCTGTCAGTATTGACTCCATTAATGAGTTATTTACACAGCATCTTCAAACATCCCCTCCAGTAGCACATACATCACTAAAACCTAAGTCTTCCTTTTATCCTACCAAGTCAAAGGGGCCCTATTTGGAAGCCTTTTATAGAGTAGTGTTCGTGGATTTTCAAAAACTTTGCCAAAAACCAGTTAACAAAAAATATAGTCAGCATAACCTAACCTCTGGAGAAAAAATCTCTCTAAGACAGTTTCTAGATAACCCAGATGTTGTAATCAAGCAAGCTGACAAGGGCAGAGGAATTGTCATTTTAGATAAATCCACCTATGTAGCTGAAGCTATGAGGTTACTCTCTGATAGCAAAACCTACAAAAAATTGCCTTGTGACCCGTTGCCCTCTTTTCGTATAGAAGCCGAGATTCTCATTACACATGCTATTACAGATCGTGTTCTCGATAAAAAAGAGACTGCTTTTATACGTTAAGAATTCTATAATACGCCCTATTTTTACCATTTACCTAAATTGCATAAAGACGCACAAAATCCGCCTGGTAGACCCATTGTGGCTTCCATGAATAGCATCAGTAGTGGTTTTTCCCTATATGTAGATTCCTTTCTGCAACCCCTGGCTCAGGCTTTACAGTCATATATACGTGACTCTACACATTTGATGGAACTTTTATCTCCCTATACTTGGACTGATAGTTACTCCTGGTTATCCCTTGACGTAAATTCTTTATATATGTCCATCCCACATGTTGTGGGGCTATTGGCTGTACAAAACTTTTTACTAACAGACTCCATGCTCAATACAAGACAGGCCGCCTTCATCCTAGACGCCATGTCCTTTTGTCTTACTCACAACTACTTTCACTTTGAAGGTCAGTTCTACCTACAGACCCGTGGTACTGCTATGGGAGCCAATTTTGCCCCATCTTATGCCAACTTGACCATGGGTCATTGGGAGAACTTGTTTATTTGGAATAATAACCCCTTTGCCCAACACATAGTCTTTTTTGGTCGTTATATTGATGACATCATCATCATCTGGGATGGTACCCCCTCCCGGATTGATGACTTTGTCATTCATTGTAACACCAATGACTTGGGACTCTCCTTTTCAGCAGTCTGGAATAAGTATAGTTTAGCCTTTCTTGATTTAGAGCTCAACCATGAAGGCGATAGAATTTTTTCTCGCAATTATACCAAGGCTACTGCAGGTAATTCTTACCTACACTATGACAGCTGCCACCACCCGTTGTAGAAGAACAATATTCCGAAAGGACAGTTCTGCAGACTCAGGCAAAACTGCACAAGAGTTTGTGATTATGTTACCCAGAGTACACATCTCAAAAATAAATTCACCGAGAAAGGCTATCCCCCACAGCTGATAGAACAGGCCTATAATCAGTATCTTCCGGGCAAGAAACCTAAGACCATTAAACCCCCGGAAGAGTCAGAGGTATGCTTTGTTACAGGGTTCCACAGTCAATACAAAAAGATGGAACATATACTCCGCAAACATTGGGGTATCTTGAAGCAAGACCCCCATTTGAACACCATCTTGTGCCAAAGACCTAAGGTCACTTACAGAAGGGCTCCCACATTAAAAAACAAAATAGTACCCAGCAGGGGCGTAACTACACAGCACCCCCTCCACAAAAAAATGAACTAATGCCATTGAACAACAGATTACCGCACCCATGTGGTACAGTACCCAGGCAACAGCTTATATTAATTTTGAACAACAAAGTATGCAGTATACTGTATGCAGCCCCTAAAGGACACACATTGCTGACCTCCAGCCTTCTAACCAATTTCTGTTCTGTTATATAAAATGAAATAGTTCAACTCACCATAATGCAGAATCAGTGGGAGCCCTGAGCGTGTCACTTGCCACCGTCGCCTGCCACCAGATGCAACTTGTCACGGAATGTCACTTGCCACATCACCCGCAACACGTTGCAGATGTTCACTTGCCATGTCGCCTGCCACCAGATGCAGATTGTCGCTTGTCACACGTTGCAGAATGTCACCTGCCACATGTTGCTGATTGTCCACTTGCCACGTCCCGGATTGTCACTTGCCACGTCACCTGCCACACATTACTGATTGTCACTTGCCACGTCCCAGATTGTAACTTGCCACACATTAGATTGTCACTTGCCACGTCACCTGCCACACATTACGGATTGTCACTTGCCACACATTACGGATTGTCACTTGCCACACATTACGGATTGTCACTTGCCACGTTGCCTGCCACATGTTATGGATTGTCACTTGCCACGTCACCTGCCACACATTATGGATTGTCACTTGCCACGTCCCGGATTGTCACTTGCCACACATTACAGATTGTCACTTGCCACGTCACATGCCATACATTACAGATTGTCACTTGCCACGTCACCTGCCACACATTACGGATAGTCACTTGCCACATCACCTGCCACACATTACGGATTGTCACTTGTCACGTCCCGGATTGTCACTTGCCACACATTACGGATCATCACTTGCTGCCACGTCCCGGATTGTCACTTGCCACTTCACCTGTCACACATTACGGATTGTCACTTGCTGTGTCACTTTCATGCTGTGTCCCAGAGTCAGGCAGCAGAGAGATAAGGTCATCTCTCTGCTTCCCTAGGCTGCCTGCACAGTGAGGGGGGAACTGCACTGCAGGGATGCAGGGAGGGCGCCGGGCGGTGAGAGATGATGTCATCTCTATGCACCCCTGGCTGCCAGCTCCCTGATTGGCCAGCCCGCTCACACACGAGCCGAGCCACCCAGCTGAATCACCGCCTGACAGCCCTTGGAGCCGCCCGTGGGCCCGCAAAGCTGCCCGCTCTCACCCGCTGTCACCCGCAGAGCCGCCTGTCCTCACCGGGCCCCTACAGCTGCGGGCCCCATAGCGGCCGCGTGTGTCGCTATGTCGGTAGTTCCGCCACTGGCACCCAGTAAGTTAAAATGTATGACAAAAGATGACCCTCTCTGTCTCATCCCTCTAATATGAATGTACAGATGCAATAAACCACTGTGCATGACTTGTGGATTTGTCAATCATGGACAAAAGAGTTTTACCCATAAAGGTAGACTCTTCCTCTTTGACAAATTCCACAATTGCTCCAGTGATTATGTGGTGTATTGCCTCATATGCCCCTGTAAGCTTTTATATGTAGGCCGGACCATCTGTCCATTAAGACAACGGTTTGGCAAGCATCGCCGTTTGGTGGAATTAGGTTGTGATAAACATAGTGTGCCACACCATTTTTTAAAGTATCATGCTCGCTCTACAACAGGCCTTCGAGTGTGGGTCATTGAATCTATACCTAAGGGTCTATCAGAAGTTGAGCGTTTTTCGCGATTATGCGAATGCGAAACATTCTGGATCTACACCCTCGACACGCTTGCCCCCAATGGACTCAATGAGGTACTTGAAATCAATACCATTCTTTAAAAATAATTTAATTTTTGAATAATATTTTTATAACATTTTTAATGCTAATTTTTCCTTTTCCGTTTTCTTTTTTTCATGTTGCCCATCATATTTGGTGATTTAACAATAATTATCTTTATCCCATTTTATGCATTTTTGCTAGACGTTTGCGTGCATGCAACAATATGTGCATGCACACTTTGCATTTTTTGCGCATCTAGCATGTATTTTACACGTTCTCTATTAATCCTTCATGATACGACCCAATATACATGTTACCTAGCATGTTGTGCACACTATGCACAGCTGTTGGGTTGTGTCGGACTATGTATACAGGCATTTAATTTATTGCCTTTCAATTATTCACTTTGCCTTCCTTTTATTATTTTTAGGAACTCACCAATTCCACATTTTAAACAATTACATTTTTATAGTGACAATTTTTTAAAATAACTTTCATTGTTTTTATCTAGTAGCCTCTCTAGTGCCTATTGCTACAATCTTTTAAAACCATTATTTGTCTCTACTAAATATAGTGATTATTATTACCATTACATTAAATTTCAAGCACAGTATGCACTTATTATAGTATATATATACCTTAAGATCCTAAATATATATTTTTTCTTACACATTTAGAGATTGTCACTTCTTGTTTATATATGAATGTTTGAGATATACCCACCGCTGATTAATTAATCAGCAGTGAGTGTTTTCAGCCAGCAGAGGGCCCTTATAAATAGTTCTTTACTCTTCCCCTATCTTTACACTTGAAAAAGGAGCGCGCATGTGCCGAACGGACCTTGTGCACGCTCAGAAACGCGTTGTGTTGTTTCCAGCCACTGACGTCACAGGCCGCTTCCTCGGTTTGCGGCTCCGCTCCTCTGCTAAGACAGGCCGTGTTCTGTCCCGGCTCCCCGCTGGATTGCGGCATAGGTTTGGGGCATTCCTGGGAACCGGTGATCGTCCCTCCACTCTCCTCTGACATGTATCATCCTGCCTAGAATATCGTTTTTACATGTAAGTGGATATTTTTAATTTGTCAATTGGAATAAAACCTGTTTACTTAGAGGCGCTCTTCTCCTTTTGTTTTTTCTCTTGATGAATCTGAGCTGACTTCACTCCAGAGAAGAGCTGCCCTTTGTGAATAGCCGGATATTGCGCCTTACAAGACAATTCCTTCATCCGGTGTCCTTCCATATATTGCTTTTATGGACTTCCCTTGAACTATGGACTGCTTTTTAGCGTTTTAAACTTCTTAATATTCTCCATGCTATATATGGATTATTTCAATATATGACTTTCTGATTTATTTATAGTAATTCTTGCTTGAGTATCTCCGAGCGCCAGTGCATTTTTATTTTTGATGTCATCATGGAGGAGTGGAAGAGGACTCCAGTGGCAACATGTGAAGCTCTGGTGAACTCCATGCCCAAGAGGGTTAAGGCAGTGCCGGAAAATAATGGTGGCCACACAAAATATTGACATTTTGGGTCCAATTTGGACATTTTCACTTAGGGATGTACTCACTTTTGTTGCCAGCGGTTTAGACATTAATGGCTGTGTGTTGATTTATTTTGAGGGGACAGCAAATTTACACTGTTATACAAGCTGTACACTCACTATTTTACATTGTAGCAAAGTGTATTTCTTCAGTGTTGTCACGTGAAAAGATATAAATTAAAATAGTTACAAAAATGTGAGGGGTGTACTCACTTTTGTGAGATACGGTATGTGCCACTTTTGTTGGTCTATAACATAAAATCCCAATAAAATACATTTTTAGGTATATACTCGAGTGTAAGCCGAGTTTTTCAGCACATTTTTTGTGCTAAAAGTGCCCCCTCGGCTTATACTCGAGTCAAGCACTTTTCTGGTGCAAAGAATGACATTCGGTTCAGAAAATGTCATTCTCTGCTGCAGAAAAGTGCTTGACATTTTCAGAACCGAATTTGGAGCCCTGTATTTCGGGGCCACTTGGTGCTAGAGACCCCAGCTTTGGATATGTTGTCGGTTTGTACACCAAATTTGGGGTTCCTAGCACCAAGTGGCCCTGAGATACAGAGCCCCAAAGTCGGTCAACTGTGTCCATCTGCAGCAATGTCATTTCGGGACCCTTTGGGTCCAGAGACCCCAAATTTTGGCTGCAGCTAGGAAGCATCTAGGAACCCTTAACTACTGAGTTTTAAGTTTGGGGGACCTATGGCTGCAAATGGGCACAGTGAGGCATGCAAATGGGCACAGTGAGGCTGCAAATGGGCATTGCTGACCCTCTTTTCCACTTACAGTAGCTGCGCATTTCTCACCCTAGGCTTATACTCGAGTCAATAAGTTTTCCCAGTTTTTTGTGGTAAAATTAGGTGCCTCGGCTTATATTCGGGTCGGCATATACTCGAGTATATACGGTATATTTTTGGTTGTAACATGACAAAATGTGTAAAATTTCAAGGGGTGTAAATACTTTTTCAAGGCACTGTATATATATATTTTTTTTTCATCATGGATCATGGATTGTTTATTTTCACGTTAATAATTCTTCGACCACTGCAAAATTGAATATATTGTTTGACTGTTTTTTTTCTTTTCTTTTTTGTTGCTGGCAACCAGCAAGAGTGCACAACATTGTTTTGTGTTTTTTTGAACTTCACTATATGGACTTTATTATACTTGTTGCACTTTGATCTTATATTTGATTATATAGTGCTGCAATTTATATTTTATCTATCACAGTGGGATTGAGTATATTGCCTTTTTGCTAGCAGCTATGTATATTATTTGGGTGTTTAACGCTGACGTTATTTTTACATTTGCGGTACCATAATTGTACGCTGAGCTGCACATACACCGCTCAATGTAAATTGCCACTGACAGGCAGGGAGAAGCATTTGTGACAGAAGAGGCCACTAGGATATAGGAAGACCACCCTATGTGTCAACAGTTTTTAAATTTTTTTAACTGTAACTATTTTTTTAACGGCCCTGAGAAATTTTTCAACTGTAAGCCTACTTGGCAGTTGGCAGTAAGCTGCAGGAACATCAATAGCAATTGCTTCTTGCTGGCTGTTGTCACTTCCTTCTTTGATCTTGAAGCTCGCTTCCTCCACATCCAATAACAAAAAAAAAAGTATCCTTCTGCTTCAAGTAACTTATGCTGTACTGAAATAATTAGGCAGATTCCTCAATGCCAGGTTTTTGGGGCAATGGTAGGATTAACTATATAGTTAAAGAAAAGAGAGGATGCATTTGCAATTGCTGGGGCTCTCACACTTATCTCACCAAGAGAGAAGTGCGAGAATAAGAATGGCTTGGTTAGCTACTCTGTGACCTCCTCCTCATGATCTGGCTGTATAGCACACTAACCTCCAGAAGCAAAATACAGACATATCCTGCCTCTCAAAGGTGAAGGCAGACCTTTATTTTGTCCTACAAATGCAGAAACTGCTCACCCTCTACTAGTTCATAGTTGCCAACATTGGAAAAAAAAATTTCGGGACACTTTTTTGGCTGTAGGAGGAGTCAGCCTATAATTAGGGACGGGTCATGCGTTAGTAGGCGTGGCATAGGGAAAAGGAAAAATGTGAAGCGCGCCGCGCAAAAAAGGGCATGGTTTATGTGAAATAGTGGGTGTGGCTTACATGGGCGTGGCTAAAATGGGGTGTGGTTAGAGTCTGAGATGAATGAGGGATGCAGGGGGAAAGGGGGGTAGAGGGAGAGGGATGGAGGGACAGCAGACCCACATCCTACACCACAATAGCAATGTGTATTCCAGAGTTTAACCATCAGCAGATAAAGATACTCCAAACACCTGGTGTTGGCGCTTCAATCATCCCGCCACCATGGTTGTTATGGTGTCAGGATGATTGAAGCGCATTATTTCTATTATTACATTGTAATATAAAATGAAATAATTCAACTCACCATAATGCAGAATCAGTGGGACCACTGAGTGTGTCACCTGCTACGTCGCCTGCCACCAGATGCCATCAGGTTCCCCCAGCAGAGTCTGTCCTTACATCAGGTGCCCCCAGCAGAGTCTGTCCTTACATCAGGTGCCCCCAGCAGAGTTCATCCTTACATCAGGTGCCCCCAGCAGAGTCTGTCCTTGCATCAGGTGCCCCAGCAGAGTGCCTCCTTCCATCAGGCATTCCCAGCGGAGTGCCTCCTTACATCATGTGTCCCCAGTGGAGTGCCTCTTACATCAGGTGTCCCCAGTACAGTGCCTCTTACATCAGGTGTCCCCAGTACAGTACCTCTTACATCAGGTGTCCCCAGCAGAGTGCCTCTTACATCAGGTGTCCCCAGCAGAGTGCCTCAAATCAGTGCCCCCAGCGGAGTGTTGGCTGCAGATGGAGTGTTGTCTTCAGTCTAGCTACATCTCCTCAAGAGTGGTGACAAGGGGAGAGAGGTGTGTGGGTGGAGGCATGGTGACTTGGGGTGTTACAGACTGACTTGGGGAAGGTTGGAACAGGGTGGTGATTTGGGGGTGCAGGCATGATGGTGACCTGGGAGGTGCAGGCATGGTGGTAACTAGGCCGGAGGGGGTGGAGGCATGGTGGTGACTAGGCCTGAGGGGGTGCAGGCATGGTGGTGACTAGGCCTAAGGGGGTGCAGGAATGGTGGTGACTAGGCCGGAGGGGGTGTAGGCATGGTGATGACTTGGGGGAGGGGGTGCAGGCATGGGGGGAGGGAGATGCAGGCATGGTGTTGTCATGGGGGGGAGGCGGGTGCAGGCATGGTGGTGACATGAGGGGGAACAGGTATGGTGATGACATGGGGGAGGGAGGCAGGTATAGTGGTGACATGGGGGGAGGGGGCTGCAGGCATGGTGGTGATATGGGGGGAGGGGGTGCAGGTATATTGGCGACATGGGGGGAACAGGTATGGTCATGAAAAATGGGGGAGGGGGGCAGGTATGGTGGTGATATGGGGGGAGGGGGCTGCAGGTATGGTGGTGATATGGGGGGAGGGGGCTGCAGGTATGGTGGTGATATGGGGGGAGGGTGTTGCAGGTTATGGTGGTGACACAGAGGGGAGGGGGAAGCAGGTATGGTGGTGACACGGGGGGAGGGGGGAAGCAGGTATGGTGGTGACACGGGGGGAGGGGGGAAGCAGGCATGGTGGTGACACGGGGGAGGGGGTAAGCAGATATGGTGGTGACATGGGGGGAGGGGGGAAGCAGGTATGATGGTGACATGGGAGGAGGGGGGAGGGGGGAAGCAGGTATGGTGGTGACACAGGGGGAGGGGGGGAAACAGGTATGGTGGTGACACGGGGGGAGAGGGGGTGCAGGTATGGTGATGACACGGGGGAGGGGGAAGCAGGTATAGTGGTGACATGGGGGGAGGGGGTGCAGGTATGGTGGTGACATGGGGGAGGGGGGTGCAGGTATGGTGTGACACGGGAGAGAGGGGGGTGCAGGTATGGTGGTGACATAGGGGGAGGGGGGAATCAGGTATGGTGGTAACATGGGGGAGGGGGGTGCAGGTATGATGGTGACAAGGGGGGAGGGGGTGCAGGTATGGTGGTGACATGGGGTGCAAGAGGGGAGCCAGGACCATCAATGTCCCCAGCCAGCGGAGCCTCGGTCCTTCCATGCTGGGCCTCAGCCTATGAGAAGAGCATTGCAGGGAAAGCTCCAAGCCTCCCATGTAAGGAGAACAATATCAGTGCCCCTGCCCATACACTGAGTACACCCCCTCCCCTTATTACTCCTCTCCCCCATTACACTGACAGGCCACAACTACGTCACGGGTCAGTCAGAGAACTCCTGAACAGCCAGGTGAAGCCTCCCTTCTTCCCTCCCGTCACTCCCACCGTTCCCCGAGCCCCGACGCTCCCACGGTGTCCCCGCTCGTCAGACACACGGGGGCGGAGGATGACGGCGGTGGTGGGGAGGCTGATCACGTCTTCCTTGTGTTCAGTGGAGAGCCGGGAGGGGTTGCCAATCCCTGCAGCCAATAGGCTTCAGTGTACAATAGAATTTTCTATTTGTACACTAAAGAGAGAAGCCGATTGGCTGCCCCTCTCCCCTGCACTGAACACAAGCGGAAACAACTCTGTGACTGACTCGTGGAGGCGACTGCAACCATTTTTGTGGAGCCGTTGCCGTTTTTTGACAAAAACACTCACGATTTTCTCGGGACAAACCCAAAAATTCGGGAAAACACTCGGGACAAGATTAAGTCGGGACGAGGGTCCCAAAATCGGGATTGTCCCAGGAAAATCGGGACTGTTGGCAACTATGCTAGCTGCATGTGAAGAACCTGTCTCTCCCTTTAGGCCTCTTAGATATGATGAATACAGGAGATTACCTAACCTTATTAGCAGCTATGGATTGAGGATGTGATGTTTTTGATCACTTAACAATGTGATCATGTGATTCACTAAACTATACCACAGTAGTATGCAGTAATGTGCTGCAAACAAAGAGTTTTGCCTGTGTCAGCAATGCTGAGTTAAAGATAATGTTGTCGACCCTGAGAAATGATATATATATATATCATTATATCATATTATTTTTATATATATATTATATTTAATCAACAATACCTCTGAAAAAAACCTTCGAAAGCACTAAACTACAACCCTAAAACCCAAAACACTGAACCTAAAGGGTAGCGCTACTCCCAGAGGAGCCGCTGATTTTTTTTGCTCACCCAGCACTTACTGACACACCGTAAGATATTTAAAATAATTTATTACCCTTAAAGTGTATGTAAACACTCTCATATACCCAATGAAGTGAACAGCCTCAGGTGATACACAGAGATTAAACAAATCTCCCTACATAAGTTTTTCATGCATATCTGCTGTCTTTCCCTTGCTATATTCTTTAGAATTCTTACATCGTGTTAGAATTTTTACTTCCTCATTCTGCACTGTGAGTGTAATCTTGGCTTACCCTGGGAGACAGCTGATTGGAGGACAGGCACACACACTTTCCTCCACATAGGTAGAAGAACGAAGATACTTCCAGAGCTGTGCTATGACAAGGCAAGCTCTCTGCTAATCTATTAATAGCAACCTCCCCGACACACATTTCAGAGAACTTATCATGCTGATAACAGAGAAACGAAGCAGCCTAAACACACGTGACTTAGTGCTTTGGAGAGAGATAAGAAAACACTACAGATATATGTGCCTAGGTCAAATATATGGTTAAACACTAGAGATGGGCCCGATGTTCGAGTCGAATGTAAGTTTGACTCGAACATCGGATGTTCGCTTGTTCGTAGAACAAATGAACATATGGGGTGCTCGCGGGGCGCTCACCTGCCGACAAATGCCCTATAATGCACTGCGAGATCGCAGTGCATTAAAGGCTGCTGATTGGCCAAAGCATACACCTGACCTGTATGCTTTGGCCAATCACAGCACAATGTACAGGGTGCCTTTGGCCAATCATGGCTCAGGGGCTAAGTCCACGCCCCACACTATATAAGGCTGCTTACACAGCAGCCATGTATAGTGTTTATGGATGGAGATAGATTAGGCAGGTTAGTTAGTGGACTGAGCATGCAGTTAGTCTAGAATATATATAAAAGTGCAGCCAGTGCAAAAAATATAATACAGTGTAGTGTATATAACGCAGTGCAAAGTATATAGTGCAGTCAGTGTAATATATATATAACGTAGTGCAGAGTATATAGTACAGTCAGTGTAGTATATATAACGCAGTGCAGAGTATATAGTGCAGTCAGTGTAGTGTATATAATGCAGTGTAGAGAATAAAGTGCAGTGCAGAGTATATAATGAAGAGCAGTGCAGAGTATATAATACAGTGTATTGAAGTGATTAAAGGGAACCCTATGACAGAATTAAGAAAAAAATGCATGGGGCCCCCCAAAATGCATACCAGACCCTTATCTGAGCTAGTAGCCTGGCAGGCCAGGAAAGGGGGGGCGAATGAGTGCCCCCCCCGAACCATACCAGGCCATTTGTCCTCAACATGGGGAGAGTGCTTTGGGGTGATCTCTTCCCGACAACCCTGGCCAGTGGTTATCGGAATCTGGAAGTCCCCTTTAACAGGCCCCCCTATGTAAAAGGGGAATCGGGTACATCGTACCCCTACCCATTCACCAAAAAAGTGTCAAAAAAGTGAAAACCACAATAGACAGTTTTTGTCAAATCCCTTATTAAAAAATAAAAAGTGTCCCGTAATGTAAATCCACCTTTGAAACAAAATTGTAGTGATTTAGATTTTTTTAAGGAGGCATCAGTTTTAAGAACAAGGTTCATAGCCAATGGATATGGAAGTAAGGCCATAGATTCCCTTATAGTGGAAGTCAGTAGTAGAGATCGCCAAGAACTGTTGGGCGATAAAGCTACCCGAGAGGATAACACAGATGATTTTGGTTTGGCTTTTTTTTTACCACATATTCTAGTCAACACTGGGCAATGAAGAGGTTTATTAAAAGGCATTGGCCGATCATCAAAAATGACCTTGTTCTAGGTCCTGTATTGTCTGATCAACCTCGTGTCATATTTAGGGACACATCTAATTTAACCTCCCTGGCGGTTTTCCTGAGTGTGGCTCGGGGTTAAATTTCAGCACCATTAGCGGTAACCCCCAGCCACACTCGGGATTGTATTGCAGGATCCTGGTGCAGTATACTTACCTTGTCCCCAGGATCCTGCGATGTCCCCCCGCTTTGTTTGCGGGCTCTGTCCTCCGCCCGATGCCTCTGTGTGCCGGACTCCGTCCCCTGCGAGCGTTGCGATGCACGAGGGCAGAGCCCGGTGGCAAATTCAAAAAAGTGAAAAATCATAATAAATACAGTACAGTGTAATCTTACAGATTACATTACTGTATGAAATTATTTCACATCACTTTTGTCCCTAGTGGTTTGTCCAGTGCCCTACATGCAGTTTTATATGATATATACTGTTCTTTCTGCCTGGAAACTGGAGATTGTCCATAGCAACCAAAAAGTGTCCCTTTACGTCAAAAGTGGTTTTAGACCAGCTAGAAAACAGTGTTAGTAAATTAGAACACTTGCAGAATTGAGGGATAGTGAATCGTGGGGAAATTAATTTTATTATTATTATATTATTATTTTTTTATAATCATTTATATTTATTTATTTATAATTTATGATTTTGTGTTTCAAACTTAATCATACCCGGGATATCTACTAGACTTTTGTTTGGACAGATTTAAGTGTGTTATTGCTAAGAATTACAGGCCTACAAAATAAAACGCCAAATTTCTATGCAAAATAATTGTACTGCTTTGAGATGCAAAAATCTGACATAATCATACTGCCAGGGAGGCTACGGAACACAATAGCACCAAATGTTCCTGACCCGCCCACTAGACCTACCTTTTTTGGTGATCTAAAGGGGTATTATTTATGTGGGAAGTTCCAGGCCTGTAAAATTAATATTCATCAAGGTAGGAGGATTACTGAATTCACCTCAGCAGGTACAGGAGTCACTTTCCCTATAAAATTGTTCATTACATGCACGACGAAATGTGTCGTCTACCTGCTTAGGTGTCCCTGTGGCCTTGAATATGTGGGGTGCACTATTCGAATGTTGCACATTAGACTAGGGGAGCACATAACCAACATCCAAAAGGGTTTTGATAAGCATAATATTTCAAAGCAATTATTACAAATGGTTCAGAATATTTTCTAATATTCAGGCAATTATTCTCTGCAGTTTGGTATCTCCTTTCCAAAGGAGATGGCTAAATTTGGGATTCCAGTTGCCAGCACTGAACTCTTGGACTTACTAGGCTAACAATTTATCATTTTTTGTCATCTATATAAGAAGCGTTTGTTTCATCTAATTTAGGAAAACGTTGATAGTGACCTTTAAAACATTTATAATTTTCCTAAGATCAGAATCTGCATAGTTCTGATCAAAAATTCTCTCTTTATCTTAATGCAGACAGTTCTTGTTTTAGAGTGTCTACAATCCACTGGAGGACCACCTAAGACACCTTTGGACAGCAGCATTGGAGAGGTTAGTATTAAATGCACTAGCAAAGTTGGATGGACCTTTTGGGATAAAAGTTTTACATAAAGCTGAGCTGATTAAAAGATGACCATTGTAAGGACTCTTGTCAGTGTTAAATAGTTTGTCTCAACTCTCCAAAGCATTAATCATTTTTCATTCAAACAGTGGGTTGAATGACAAAAAAATGACTTGATTCACACATTCAAGGTGGATGGGGAAATCACACCCACCATCAGAATACATTGATCAGCACTGCCATTTATAGCCGGCAGCGATAATCGAGTGGCATTTATCCAACAAGCTGGCTGTACAGAAGTCGATCGGTAGACCAATTTCTGTTCAACCAGCCTGCCCATACATGGATCAAAATTTGTCTGGTCCCTGCTAAACCGACAACATTTAGAGGGATACAGTCTGCCTGCCCGCAAGTCCAAGGCACAACAGCTGCAAACCTCAAAGAATTAAATCCCTCTCCTGATGCTTTAGGGGCACACCCGATGTATGGGGACACTGTGATAGGGAACACCCAATGTATGGGGACAACTGTGATGGGGCACACATGATGTTTTAGGCCACTGTGATAGGGAAAACCCGATGTATGGGATCAACTGTTCTATGGGGAACCTTATGTATGAGGACACTGTGATAGGGAACACCCAATGTGCAGTATGAGGGCATTGCACAATAATTTGGTTATCTCTCTGTTCACTTTGCTTCCCCTGAGTGAATGATTTTGCAGTTCTGTACTCCTTGGTAAGTGTATCCTACACCATTAATCAAAAATAAAAGATAAAAATAAAGATCTACTAGGCACCGCAGTGACTTAAAGCATTGCAAGGGTAGCCAGTAATCATAGATAAAAATAATATATAAAGTGTCACGCTAAAGTGCTTCCCAAAAAAAATGTATTAAATAAACTACAAAGATCACATATATATGTATTAATAATCCTAAAATGTACCATAAGGGGTTTAATACTGTACTAGTGAAAGGGACTCAGGGAGTGCTAAAGGTTCACGGGTAAGGGGATCAAATTACTTGCCTTTCCCTGGATGCTGGCAACCCACACTATGCTACTGGGTCTAAATAAAGGAAAAAAAGAAAACAAATGCAGCCATCACATCTAATAATTAGTAAACTGCAATATTATACATTTTTTGTTTTTCTACAGTATATTCATTTAATGAGCAGAGTTAATGTTGGTGGAATTATCTGTTTGGTACTACCAGGGCATTGTGTCTGTTTTGAGTGTGTAGGTGGTTGTTTGGGTATTCAGGTGGTTTGGTGGTTAGGTATTATTGTCAGCAACACAGAGTTAGTGTGAACAATAGCCTTAATCGTATTTGCATTTTAACCACTTGCCCACTGGTGGGCACTTAAACCCCCTTCCTAACCATATTTTCAGCTTTTAGTGCTATCACATTTTGAATTTCAATTACTCAGTCATGCAACACTGTACCCATATGAACTTTTTTGTCACACAAATAGAGTTTTATTTTGGTGGTATTTAAACGCCACTGTTTTTTTTTTTTTTTTTTGCGCTATAAATGAAAAGAGACTGAAAATTTTGTAAAAAAAATGCATTTTTCTTTGTTTCTTTTATAAAATTTTGCAAATTAGTAATTTTTCTTCATACATTTTGTTCAAAATTTATACTGCTACATATCTTTGGTAAAAATAACAAAAATCTGTGTATATTGATTGGTCTGTGTGAAAATTATAGAGTCTACAAGCTATGGTGCCAATCTCTGAAAATTGATCACACCTGATCACACCTGATGTTCTGATGTTAGTGTCTCATTTCTTGAGACACTAACAAGCCAGGAAAGTACTTTCCCTTTTTGGAAAGTACACATTCCAAGGTATTTAGTAAGAGGCATGGTGAGTTTTTTGAAGTTGTATTTTTTTCCCACAATTCTTTGCAAAATGAAGATTTATTTTTTGCTTTTTACAAAATTGTCATATTAACAGGTTATTTCTTACACACAGCATATGCATACTTGAAATTACACCTCAAAACACATTCTACTATTCCTCCCGAGTATGGCGATACAACACATGTGTGAGACTTTTACACAGTCTGGCCACATACAGAGGCCCAACTTGCAGGGAGCACCATGAGGCGTTCTAGAGACATAAATTTATTTTCTTGACTACCTCTTACATTTTTGAAGGCCCTGGAGTACGAGGACAATGAAAACGCTCAAAAAAATGACCCCATTTTGGAAAGTAAACACCCAAACGTATAATCTATGAGGCATATTGAGTCTTTTGAACATGTCATTTTTTTCCACAAGTTTTTGGAAAATGTGAAAAGAAAATGAAAACATTTTTTTTTTACACAAAGTTGTCCATGTATAAGATTTTTTTAGCACATAGCATGTACATAGCAAAAAGTACACCCTAAAATATATTCTGCTACTCCTCCTGAGTATGGCAATACCACATATGTGAGACTTCTCCACAGCCTGGCCACATACAGAGGCACAACATACAGGGAGCACTATTAGGTGTTCTAAGGGCATACATTTCAAATCACTGATGTGGCACGGATGAGCACTGATGTGGCATGGATGTGGCACGAAAGAGTACTGATGTGGCATGGATGAGCACTGATGTGGCATGGATGTGGCATGGATGAGCACTGATGTGGCATGGATGTGGCACAGATGAGCACTAATGTGGTACGGATGTGGCATGGATGAGCACTGACATGGCATGGATGTGGCATGTATGATCACTGATGTGGCATGTATGAGCACTGATGTGGCACAGATGTGGCACTTATGAGCACTGATGTGGCATGGATGTGGCACTTATGTGGCATGGATGTGGCACAGATGAGCACTGATATGGCATGGATGTGGCAAGTATGAGCACTGATGTGGCATGGATAGGCACTGATGTAGCATAGATAGGCATGAATGTGCACTGATGTGGCCGGGATGAGCATGAATGAGGCATGGGTGGGCACAAGTGAGGCATGAATGAGGCATGAATGGGCATGGATAAGCCCTGGTTGAGCATGGATGAGCCATGTATGAGCATGAATGAGGCATGAATGAGCCATGGATGGGCATGAATGAGCCATAGATGGGCATTAATGAGCCATGGATGGGCATGTATGAGCATGGATGAGCCATGGATGGGCATGGATGGACATGGATGGGCATGGATGAGCATATATGAGGCATGGATGGGCCATGGATTGGCACAGATCAGCACTGTGGGCACTTGAGATCCAGCCCACAAGAGCTGCTGCAATTGCTCCCTTCTCTCCTCATACACTGTACTGATTGGTCTGAGGAGAGGGGAGGAGCTGAACTGGACATGCTCCGCTTTGTTGACAATTGATTGCTGGACGGAGCGATCACGTGGCAAAGGGCTGCTGTCATTAGCCCTTTACTCCATTCAGTGACGTGCCGGGTGCAGAGGAACCGAAGGTGGCGGACATTCCTGAGTGTGCGCCCCAGGGGGCACGCGGGAAGCGCGACTCTGGAAGGACACCACTGTAGCCATCATTCGGCTATGGCACGGTCGGAAAGTGGTTAAAATATGCCCAATTTCCAATACTTACTATGTAGGAAGTGGACTGTTTTCAAGAGATCCATTATTAGTGGCTCAATCTTTTGTCTTGCTAGGAACACAGCAAAACAAATGCAGAGGGTAAGCTTGATCAATCGATCAACTTGGTACATTCAGCCTGCCCATTATTGGTTTGAATCTTCCTGCTGAAATGGCAGACATTCGAACCATGTATGGCCAGCCTAAGTGTTCATGTTATCTGTTTACAGATGAAAATGTGAAGAGCATTTAAAATAAAATAATAGAAATGTACTATTAAAATAACCCTTCCTTTCCCCATTAACAAATATGATCTTCCTCTGATTCTAGCTCGGTCTGACACAGACTGTTCTTCTTCTGTGAAGCTAAAGGGGTTCAAAATGAAACAGAATTGCTTAAAAAAAGCAGAAAGAATGCAATCTAATCCTCAGTTTAATTTTTTCATTTTACCGCAGTAGAAACACGAAAGGTGAAATCTGATTGGTTGTGATGGCTAACACTTATGGTCATAAGGCCTATTATTCTTCATACAAAAAACTGTGAACTTGAAACCAAATTTCTAACTGGTTGTAGCACAGTACATATCCATTATTCCTTTTCTTCTGTTTTATAAATGAGCTGCTTTTAAACACAGCACACATGTGTAAGAGCTCTGATCTTTTAACTGTGGTGGGAGTGATTTTCTTTTTCAGAATCAGGCTTTTCCTTCTTTCTTTGTTCATCCTCATCAGTGCAGTGATAATGTCATATTGGAATTAAGCCTCCACATCTTACTGTGATCTTCTTGTGTTCCTATATATCCCCCAGCAGACGTTTACAGAAAATCCGCTCCCATCATGGGTTAAATATCCTCCAGTATTTCCACATTAGATAAAAGGAAAACAGTAAGAAGTGATAACATACTTAATAATGATAGTCTCCATGGAAACTAAGTTTTCTCTAATAAACAAGAATAAAAAGAAGAATTTATACTAAAATGATAAAGATGAAAGGCAAAGAAACATAACTCATGGCATTTCATTGTACAGAAAGCATGAGAAATCAGTGGAGTTGTGTTAACCTGCAGGGTTGGAAATCTTTGCTTGTCATTACCAGCATGTTCTAAATACAGACAATTTAAATATCTGCAGCTTTATCTTGTACCAGTACTTCCTCTTATAATAAATGTACCAGCAATGTATCTAACACATTATAATGGTGTAAAAGGAATGTTCTGTTCATGGCATATCTCTCTGTCTGTCCCTTTCCCCTGTGTACATCTTTCCCACATCTTTGTTCCACCATTGTGGGTTTCTTCTGCAGCCTACTCTGTATGGGGCCAACAAGACTTTAGTCTTGGTTACTGCAAATATCAAGTAAGCCCAAAGCAGCAGAGCAGGCCAGCATAGCTTCCAACTGTCCCTGATTTGGAGGGACTGTCCCTGATCTGGAACAAGGTCCCTTTTTCCTCCTCATTTGTCCCTCATTTTGGTCTGATCTATGTAGTTGTATATAAAATACACTTTTTTCTTTCAAAAAGTGTTTCCAAGTGCTAAACCTTGCATCCAATTTCTAAATTGCTGCATTGGTAAATTCATTTAACTAATATATATATTTTTTTTGTATAATTCACCTTTGAGGGGACGTGGCAGGGTGTGTCCCAAGTCTACATATTTTTGCTAATAAATATCCCTTGTTTGCATCATAAAAAGTTGGCAGGTATGGGCCAGGAGTCTCCACAAATTTGGGTTTTGGTGGTTACTTTGATTACATCTGCATCCTTATTATATGTAAATGCTTAGAGAAAGGTAAAGACAGCAAGTGCCAGGAGACCATTAGTAGTAAAAATGTCTATTAAAAGAGTTTTGTTTGACATATACCAGCTGTCCTGATTTGTTTTTCCTTATTAAAATGTAGGTAAACCTACATTTTAAAAGCATGGGACATATTCCTGCGCAAACATTGAGGTCATGTTTACTCATGAAAGTAGAACAAGATGCAGTAAATAGCTGGTGATCATGCCAATCCCCTTGCGCACCCCACAAAAGTAGATCCTTGCTAGCGTGGTCATTTTGTACCTTCTTCTTCTCTTGGTCCTTCAGGATGTTGTGCTGATACACAACCCCACTGAGCCCTCCTCAGATGAGATGTTCCATCTGAGCTGTGGTTAAGGACATGCACCCTGCCTTTCCCAAGAGCGATTAGATGGGAGTAATTGTATTCATATGACCACTCAAAAAAAGAGCGTTTGTAAGGTATTTGGAGCAACGTTTTTTACACGAATGTGGTGTTTATAGTTATCTAATGCAAGTGATGTTATTGCCTGGCTCAATAGAGTATATTTTACAGATGTTTCAAATTTTCACGTGCATATCAATTTCCAAAACTTGTTTCAAAGCAAAAATAAAAGTCAAAAGAAACAGTTTAAATGTCCACCAGTATCCATCTACAGGTAAGAGAGCAGCTACAGGATACAAATGCAGGGACATTTGTTTAAAAAAAGGCAGTCATTTGTAATTACTTCAGTACTGAGCACTTTCAACCCCTTCTTGCCCAGGCCAATTTTCAGCTTTCAGTGTTGTCACACTTTGAATGACAATTGCTCAGCCATGCAATACTGTATGGGTTTTTTTGTCATTTTTTTTCATACAAGTAGAGCTGGTGGTATTAATTCAACACTGGGTTTTTAATTTTTTTCCAAATAAACAGAAACAGACTGAAAATTTGGGGAAATAAAAACAATTCTTTTAGTTTACGTCATAAAATTTACCATCGATGTGGGCTGATGAGGCTGCAATGATGGGCATGATAGGACGCACTGATGGGTACTGATGAGGTGGCACTGATGGGCACTAATCAGGCGGCACTGATGGGCACTGAGGAGGCACTGATGAGGCATCACTGATATGCGACACTGATAGGCGGCACAGAAGGGCATTGATAAGTGGCACTAATGAGCACTGATGCAGAGGCACTAATAGGTGGCACTGATAGGTGATAGACAGAACTGATGAGCACTGATAGGCAGCACTGATAATCAGTGTACATGTCCCCTGTCACGCTTGCCGTTTACCGGCTCTGCTTTCCTTTCCTGTGATAGTGCGTGAGGAAAGTACTGCCGATAACTGATCACAGTATAAAGGGCTGCTGTGATGGGCCCTTTACCTCAATCTGTGATCAGTTGTGTCCGAAGGACACAGCAATCACAGAGCACGCTGGATGCGCACTCCAGGGGGTGCACGGGGGGGCGTGGTTCCAGGAGGACGTTCATGGACACCCTCTCACCTGTAGCTGACGTTTGGCTATAGCACGGTAATGAAGTGGTTAGAAAATTTTATAAGTCCCTAGTCTTTAAAGTGAAATATACCTGAAAATAAATTCTTTATTCACGTATTCGAGTCTGTACATTGGAGACTTGAAGGGGGGCAGGCTTCATTTAATTCTTTAATATACTTTTTACAGAGAGGCACATACCAGTTTTATTGATGTAAGGCAAAAAATCAAGGGTCTTCAAAACTAGGAATAAATCAGAGATCCAACTTCCAGGCTTTCACCAATGTGTTATCTTCCGGCATATAGCAAACACGTATAGATATATATACAGTATAAACAATGGCTCTGCGCTTAGAACACACATTATTATTATTATTAGGCACATGTCATGATAACTGATCCATGGAAATACATGCTTTGTTCATTAATATAAAAATATTTCCCCCGTTACACCACTTTTACCTACAGGTAAGCCTATAATAAGACTTACCTGTAGGTATGTGAATATCTCCTAAACTTGCACAGTTTAGGAGATATTTACTGTATCCGCATGTGCCGATGTCATCCGCACATGCACACTGAAGAAACGACCCACTTGTGCAATTTTTTCAGTAGCCGCACCATGACCGCCGGAGCCCGCAAACCCGGAAATAACTCTGGGAGACATGTCATCGGTCACAGTGGTGTGCGGGACCCGCTGCAACAGCTTCGATCTAAGGTAAGTATTTCAGAATGAGCTAGTATACTAGGTTTTTTTATTTTTTTCCCCCTGAGTTTACAACCACTTTAATATCACAATTTTGTTTATTAACAATTTCCTATATATGGTCCAATTTCTGGCTTCACCCTTTGCTGACCACTAATGAAAATAAAAACTTTTGCACATCTGACTGTGGACCAGTTACTGCAGTAGAGAACTTAAAGTAATTTTTGTGTTCTGTTTCTACATTTGTACATGCTGTACATGGTTGAAAAAAAATGTAAACTTTCTGGGATCAACAATTGGGGTTTAATGTAGCCAGTCAAAATTACCTGATTGATCCTCAAAGGTATAAACATTAGAAAAACTATTTTAAAAAACAGCATTTATATCGTTTATTACTCAAAGATTAAACCTAGGGTTCTGCAATAAAGGAAAGAATCCAGAGAAATTAAACCTAAAACCTAATTTCCTCTAAGCATAAATCATGCTTTAACAGTGTCACAATACAAAGCCAGTACAGAACTATTGATGTCATTGTATATTAGAAAAGCATGTTATATCCTTCATGACAGCAAAAATATATCTTAAGAAGATACACTGTACCAGAATACTGTAAAATTTAAACTACTGAGAAGATAAAGTCAACCTACTGAAGAGTCCATTTATTTATTTTTTTTTTCTTTTTAAACAAGATTTTTATTGAGCATATTGACATGTTACATCACATTCTGTAAACAGTAGGTCGCTTTACATCTCATTGAAGATAACATGTTACCTCTACACATATAACACATCCAGTTTCACATGTTCTGCAGTTATCTCTTTCAATATTAAAACAACCTTCTACCTCATTCAACCTGATTGTTTTGCTCTTTTTTTTTTTTTTTTTTAAAGTAAGTCTTTATTTATATGTATATCATATTTTACTAGAAAACCGCTCAGAAAGAAGAGCGCCTGGACAGTCAACATAAACATTGGAACTTTAGTTTCAGACAGAGAAAAAACAAACTCTTACAAGACCCCCTCCCTGTATGGACTCCCTCCCCTCCCTTCCCACCCCCCCTCATTATTTATCTGCCCCTAATATTGTATGCATCCATTCTTTCAACACTCTACTGTCCACCCTCATCATTGCCTAGATTCTTTCTTCTCTATTGCTCTCCTCCTCCTCTTCTACCGATAAGGTATTTTTGGACTCAGTCCACCTACACCACACTTTCCTAAATTTTTGGGGGGCTCCTCTCGCCTCGTATGTCATTCTATACATAAGTACATCATCATTTATTATTTTTATCCACATTCCCAGGGTGAGTTGTTCACCATGTATCCATCGTCGAGCGATCAGTTTTCTCACCCCAAAATAGAGAAGTCTAAGGAACAGTTTAGTATTTATATTCATCTCTTCCTGATCAAAGATCCCCAGCAGGCACCTCATAGGAGAGCATATGTTTGGAAGACCAAAGTGGTCAGATATGAACTCAGTCACCTGAGACCATAGAGGTCTTACCTTAGGGCAATCCCACACCATATGAAGGAAAGTTCCCTCATCTCCCCTACATTTATGGCATTCTGGGTTGTCCCTTCTGTGCATTTTAAATAGTCTAGCTGGAGTGTAGTACATCTGGTGTAAATATCGAAGCTGTATCATTCTATCCGTGGAGGAAATCACCGATACGAAATATGTATCAAGTACCTCCTGCCACAATTCCTCAGTCAGTTCCGGAATGAAAGTCGTCCACCTACTTCTGGTCCTAGCAGTCAGGTCAGGTCCTCCCAATCTAATCTCCTTGTAGTATCTGGATATACGCTTAGTCGGTTCCGGGTCAATCAGGACCTTTTCCAAGGCTGTGTTTTGTACCTTCACCTCCCCCCTCCCGAACTGGGCTGTCACTGCGTGCTGCAGTTGGGTATATCTGAACTGCCACGTCCTAGGTACACCAAACTGCTCCCTCAGTTGTGCGAAGGATGTTAGCCTGCCATCCTGGTATATGTGATGTAGATATTTTATCCCAAATTTGGCCCATCCATGCCCATCCTCTATTTTGCAGAACTCTTTTAGAGATTTATTATACCAGAGGGGACAATTAGGTGACAACCATAGCGGGTCATCCATTATTTTCTGCGCACAAAGATGGAATACCCTACCTGGTAGTGCCATAACAGATCCCATCCCTCTCCCTGGTATCTCTTTTCTAAACAGAATGTTCAGTAATGTTTCCTGTGATGTGGCAACAGCCGCCTCCAGTAGAGTAGTGGCATTAGGTATCTGGGGGAAACATCGCCAATGCAAGAATGTCATTTGGGATGCAAAGAAATAGGATCTCATGTCCGGCATAGCCAACCCCCCCCGAGTTATTGGTAGTTTCAGGATTGCTAGGGATAACCTGGGAGCCTTGGTTCCCCACAAGAAATCCACCACAATGGAGTCTATGCGTTTAAACGTTTTCACCGAGACATATACAGGTGAGTTCGACAGAACGTACAACAGCTTTGGCAGGATAATCATTTTAAATAGGTTTATACGACCCATCACTGTCAATGGCATATTCCTCCACCGCTGCACCTTCTCACGAAGAGCCTCCACTACCGGTCTCAAATTAAGGTCTATATACCCCGAAATGGGAAGTTGAATCACAACTCCCAGATACTTAAAGGATTGGGACAGTTGAATGGGGGATTCCGCCGGGACCGTCACTGTGTCATCTATAGCAAACAGGGATGATTTGCTCCAATTGATACGGAACCCAGAGTAGTCTCAGAATTCCTGTATCAACCGGAAGGCCGTAGATAACGAAGCACCCGGATCTTGGAGATACAAAAGCATTTCGTCCGCATAAAGGGAGACTCGCTCCTCAATCCCCCCCACCCGAAGTCCATTCAGATGGGGAGTATCCCTTATCTTTGCCGCAAGTGGCTCTATGGCCAAAGCAAAAAGAAGGGGGGATAGCGGGCATCCCTGCCTGGTCCCCCGGAGGACAGAGAAGGGCTCAGATATAATGCCATTTACCCTCACCCTGATCAATGGGTCAGTGTATAACAGCTTCACCCAGGATATAAATATAGGCCCGAATCCCAATATCTCCAGGAGACCAAACAGATAGGCCCACTCGACCGAATCAAAGGCCTTCTTGGTGTCCAAAGAGGCCACCACTCTCTCCCCGGAATTGTCATGGTCTGTCTGTAGGTTAATAAATAACCTTCTAACGTTCATTTGTGCACAGCGCCCTTGTATAAAGCCTGTCTGATCTGGGTTAACTAGTTTTAAGATTACCGACTGCAGTCTCCCCGCCAATACTTTCGCTAGTATCTTGGTGTCGACATTCATCAATGAGATGGGTCTATAGGATTCACATTCTTTAGGATCTTTTCCCCCTTTATGTATCAGGACCACCAGGGCCTCTCTCATAGAGGGGGGAAGTTTCCCTTCCCGCCGCGCAGTCAGGAACACTTGCAATAGTCGGGGCGCCAATCCACCCCTAAAGGTAGTATAGCATTCCGAGGGTATACCATCTAGGCCCGGAGATTTCCTAGGGGCAAAGGAAGCTATCGCCCCCGCAACCTCCTCCACAGATATGTCAGCCTCCAGCTCTGCACGGTCTAGATTTGTTAACTTAGGAAGATCAATATCATTCAGATAATTTTCTAGAGTGTTACCTCCCGGTGGGATGCATGACTTGTAAAGTTCTTTGTAGAATTGAACAAAGACTTGCAGTATACCCTCGGAATCACTCACCTCTACTCCACCCTGACCATAAATACTCATTATACAGATGGGTGTGTATTCTGGTCGTGCCAAATATGCCAACAGTCTACTATTCTTGTCCCCAAATTCAAAGATACGTCTACGTTGCGCAAGTCCGAGTTTGGTAGTCTGGTCAGTCAGTATTTCCTTGTATGCCCGTGTCTTATCCTGGAGAGTATACAAACCCTCTCTAGTTGGTCGCCTAACGTATTCTGCCTCAGCTAGGGATACCTCACGTTCCCTATCCATTATTGAGGAGGCTAGTTGCTTCTTGAAGCCACCCACCTCCGCCATGAACACCCCTCGTAGAGTAGCTTTGAATGCCTCCCACTTTATTAGATCTGAGCCAACTTCCTTATTTTCCTTCCAGAACTGCTGAATAGTCTCATTACATTTAATTTTAACATATTCCTCCTGCAACCAACTAGCCTCCATCCTCCAGTGTCTGATACCCTGTCTCTGTCCCACTACAATATCCACCAGTATGGGTGAATGGTCCGAGTGCACTCTAGGTAAGTACCTCGCCCCAGCCACCAGTTGCAGTCCCTCAGGTTCAACCAATACCGTGTCTATCCTAGACAGTGTTTTATGTGTCTCAGAGTAGCAAGAATATTCCCTGATCTCTGGGTGTCTCACCCGCCATGCATCACAGAAGCCGTGGGCTGACATCCACTTCGCAAGCGGTGTTGGCGTTCTCGGCGGTGCATCGATCTTTTCCATTGTCGGATCCACCACTGCATTCAAGTCCCCCAAAATGAAAATCCTCCCCTCTGCTATCTCAAAAGTCGCTTGAAGCATATCATCCAGATGAGACAAGGAGAAGGGAGGCGGGACATACAAGTTCACAAAGGTCATGAACCTGTTATGCACCTTTATCACTGTAATAACATATCTACCCTTTATATCCGTTTTTATTGCATGAATACATATGGGTAGGGATTTAGCCACTAGTGTGGACACTCCCCTAGCAAATGAAGAGTAACTTGCATGGTAAGCCCCAGCAATATGCGCCCTTTTTAAAGAGAGAGTCCTGGAGCCCTGCAGATGTGTCTCCTGCAACATTATTAAGTGCGGTTTATATTTTTTTAGATAATCAAAGACCAGCGATCTTTTAAATTTGGAGTTAAGGCCTCTAATGTTCCAGGAGATCACTCTAAGGTTCACAGCCATAGTGGGTAAAGCAAGAATCTCCCCCCCTCCCCCTCCTCCTCACTCCCAGCGTTCAGGTAGGGCATCCTCCAGGGCTCCAGCACCTCCCCTCCCCATCCTGGTGAGCAGCAACATATAAGGCAGACAGCAGATATCAAAAAAGAGCTTGAAATCATGAGCATACACAAAGCATAATGATAGTTTTCTCTGATACTTCCCCCCTCCCCCCCCCTTGTCCCCCTCCCCCCACCCTGTACCCGCCCCCAACTTGCAAGGCACTTCATTCCCAAAACCTTTAACCTAAAAGAGGTTATAACGGATGTGTGTTTTCAAAAGAAACACACAGGCTCCAGCACTGTGAGGTGTGAGTTCAATTGTGAGAGGAAAAAAACCCCCACAGAAAACAAAAAACCTGCAACACAGAAATAAAAAAATATATAAGTGTTTAGGGAGAAGAGGCAGACTTCTTGTTCCACTCCTCAGGTCTCAAGTGAAAATAGGTAAACAACAAAAAACCTCTGTTTCCGAAAGGAGAAAGAAACCTACAGATTCCTTCGGTGTTAAAAGTATTCTTGAGCATTTGAAAGCAGCAAACATATATCTTCTGTAGTCCTCCGAACTGCCGGGTGCATAAGGCCAAATTTGAGGGCTCCATTCAGTGCCTCCCTACACCTTATAAAGAGGGTTGTGGGGAAAAAAAAAAAAAAAGGGGGGGGGCGGTAAAAGAGCAGCTCAGCGTCCGCCATATTTCCTTCTCCTGACATCCCTTATCCCCCAACATCTTCATCTGTATGTAGTAGTTTAAGGTGATCTTGGAGAGCCCCCTCTTCTCGATCGTCCCCTCGCATCCAGCCAATCAGCAGCCTCCGTGGGGGTGGTAAAAAAATGTGTTTTACCATTATCCACAATGCGTAGTTTTGCTGGGTATAGCATACTGTACATCAGGTTCATTTCTCTAAGCCGTTTCTTTATCGGATAGAAGGAAGCCCTCTGTTTTTGCATGGTGGCAGAGAAATCAGGATAGATAGATATCCGATAATTATGACACTTCAGCTCAGGGCCTGTCCTGGCTCCTTTTAGGATATTTTCTCTGTCCCTGAAGTGCAGAATCTTTGCTATCATGGGTCTGGGGATTGCTCCCTTTGGTGGTGGTTTACCTGGTACACGGTGTGCCCTCTCTATAGCAAACATAGCAGTGAAAGTTCCAGGGGCCATATTCTCCTTCAGCCATTCCTCCAGGAATTCCTCAGGATGACAACCTTCCACTCCTTCAGGGAACCCCACCAGCCTTATGTTATTTCTTCTCATGCGGTCCTCCATGTCGGCCATTTTAAGAGTGTGCTCAGAGAGGGTCTTTTTAATGACTTGGTTATCAGTGGACATAGGTCTAACAGTGTCCTCCAGAGCAGCAATGCGAAGATCAGTAGCCTGGGCTTTTTCTCTAAGCTTCTGCATATCATGTTTCATAAAGGAGAGTTCCATTTGCAGTTCCCCAAAGTGGTCTAGCAGCTTAGCCTGACACCCCTGTATGGCAGCCATTATTTGCTTAAGGGACGGTTCTCCCTCCTCCTCCAGGGCTCTGTCTGTATCATGTATGGGCCCCTCGTCCCTGTCCAGTGATCTCCCCCTGCGCATAGTACGGTCCCTCTGTATTCTGGGACTCACCCGACCAGAGGAAGCAGGCTGTGGTCTTTCTGTGTCCTCATGCTGCTGCTGGAGCGGCGGCCATTCCTCATCCTCCTCTCTGCCCGGCGCCGCGGCGCCATCTTGAGAGCCCCAGGCATAACGGGCCAGTCTCTCCCCCGGTGTTTTTGGCCACGGAGGCCCGTATTTCACCATCCCCTGAGGCTCTCCGGAGGGTCCGCTACTCATACCCCAGCAGTCCAGGGCAAAACGCCGGCTTTAGCTCACAGGATTAGGTCAGGATGTGGAATCTGCAGGGAGAGCTCCTCTCAAGACGTCCTCACATGCTGCGCGCCGGCTCCGCCCCGAAGAGTCCATTTATAATAAATTTAGCGGACACTTTTTGAGTCCTACTTTACTAAATAAATTTCCAAATTTTAGTTTCCTTTGATGCATCTCAGGTATCATTGTATAGGAAGCAGTAATTTCTGTAAAATATGTAAAGACCTCTAATCCAAAAAATGAAAAAGACAAGTTTTTCCAACAACGCAAACTAGAACTCATCGCCTTGTCATTATCTTAGCTGTATATTCTATTCACTTGACTGAAAATATCCGAACTAAATACAACGGCTACTCCACATTGTATAACCTTTTCCTGGTATCTTCTCGGTATCACTGTTTTAAATTGTAGCTTTTAGAAATTTCAAAGACCAAATAAATATCTACTAAATATCTACTCCCAGATGCCTTTGCAAACAAGGGAGCATCAGTGGTAGAACAAGTGTGGGCCACTCAGAAAGAAAACCCTGAGGTCAACAAAAAGCTTGATCACCATACTGAATGTGATACAGTACATGTTACAAGCTGCTATGAAATATTTATGTTGTGAATGTATAATTGTGTGACAAATTGTTCTGTAAAATTAATATCCACAATTAGAATTTGAGATTTATGAGCCCTCTAAGCGCTTTGTTGCTTTATTCCTTTTGAAACTGGAACTACTAAGGACTGTATTTAGCTTCTGTGGTGTTGATTTACTAAAGTCAAAGAGACTGTTCACTTTGCAAGGAAAGATGCACTTTGCAAGTGAATTATTCCTAGAACAAAGTGAATGATATGAAGCTCAACTGATTTCCATCACCCACTTACAGTGCCTTGCAAAAGTATTCACCCCCCTTGGCTTTTTACCTATTTTGTTACATTACAGCCTTTGGTTCAATGTTCTTTTAATCTGAATTATATGTGATGAATCAGAACACAATAGTCTAAGTTGGTGAAGTAAAATTAGAAACACATATACATAAAACTATTTCTCAGAAATAAAAAAATGATAATTGGCATGTGCGTATGTATTCACTCCTTGTGTTAAGAAGCCCATAAAACGCTCTGGTGCAACCAATTACCTTCAGAAGTCACATAATTAGTGAAATGATGTCCACCTGTGTGCAATCTTAGTGGCATATGATCTGTCATTACATATACACACCTTTTTGAAAGGCCCCAGAGGCTGTAACACCTAAGCAAGAGGCACCACTAACCAAACACTGCCATGAAGATCAAGGAACTCCCCAGACAAGTAAGGGACAATCTGGTTGAGAAGTACAAGTCAGGGTTAGGTTATAAAAAAAATATTCAAATCTTTGATGATCCCTAGGAGCACCATCAATTCTATCATAACCAAATGGAAAGAACATGGCACAACAGCAAACCTGCCAAGAGACGGCCGCACACCAAAACTCACGGACCGGGCAAGGAGGGCATTAATCAGAGAGGCAGCACAGAGACCTAAGGTAACCCTGGAGGAGCTGCAGAGTTCCACAGCAGAGACTGGAGTATCCGTACATAGGACAACAATAAGCTGTACGCTCCATAGAGTTGGGCTTTATGGCAGAGTGGCCAGAAGAAAGCCATTACTTTCAGCAAAAAACAAAATGGCACGTTTTGAGTTTGCAAAAAGGCATGTGGGAGACTCCCAAAATGTATGGAGGAAGGTGCTCTGGTCTGATGAGACTAAAATTAAACTTTTTGTCCATCATAGAAAACGCTATGTCTGGCCCAAACCCAACACATCACTCAAAGAACACCTTCTCCACAGTGAAACATGGTGGTGTTTTCCAGCAGTGGGGACTGGGAAACTGGTCAGAGTTGAGGTAAAGATCAATGGTGCTAAATACAGGGATATGTGTTGTGATTTGAGGCTAGGATGGAAGTTCACCTTCCAGCAGGACAATGACCCCAAACACACTGCTAAAGCAACACTTGAGTGGTTTAAGGGGAAACATGTAAATGTGTTGGAATGGCCTAGTCAAAGCCCAGACCTCAATCCAATAGAAAATCTTTGGTCAGACTTAAAGATTGCTGTTCACAAGCGCAAACCATCCACCTTGAAGGAACTGGAGCAGTTTTGCAAGGAGGAATGGGCAAATATCCTAGTGGTAAGAAGTGGCAAGCTCATAGAGACTTACCTGAACCGACTTGGAGCTGTGATAGCCGCAAAAGGTGGCTCTACAAAGTATTGAATTTAGGGGGGTGAATAGTTAGGCACATTTACTTTTTCTGTTATTTTGTCCTATTTGTTGTTTGCTTCACAATAAAAAAATCTTCAAAGTTGTGGGCATGTTCTGTAAATTAAATGATGGAAATCCTCAAACAATTCATGTTAATTCCAGGTTGTGAGGCAACAAAACACGAAAAATGCCAAGGGGGTGAATACTTTTGCAAGGCACTGTATGTGCAATTAAAAATGATGTTTTTTTTTTTTTTTTTTTATTGTCCTTGAATATGATTGGGTATTCTTTGTAAAGCAAACTTTCACCACATTTACTAATCTCTGGGGAAAATTCTCTTGCAAAGTGAACAAAATATTTGTCTTTAGCAAAATAACCATTGTGTGTGGATTTTGGCCCTGAACCTTAGATTTAAACACATTTATAGTAACTGAAGCAACTGCTTTTAGCATCTTTGTTCAACAGGTTTTCTTCTTTTATTTTTACATGAATATCTGGCACTACAAAATGTTTGGGTATATCTGCTAATCAATTTAAAAATAAAAAATATCTGTTCTCCTCCACATAAAATATGGTATATATGGGGCAAGAAGCAATCTGAGGTTTTCCATCTCTTTTACTTACTACCATAGACATAATTTCTTATCAATCAACAGTAGGAATGAGCTCCTGGTTCAGTCCGAACCTGTGCTCAGGGATTTGTTCAAACACTTGACTTTAAGCTCATACTTCAAGAGCCAAACATTATACACAGTAGTGAGTTTTTCTCTTGCTACTATATATGACAGTATTCTCCTTCCACTTTGTCCTAAGCAACTATTGGTGTCACCATGCCCTATTTATTTATTGGCCAGTAGTCCATGGCCATTTAACCACTTAAGGATCGCCACACGTACATATACTTCAGCAGGGTGGCCCTTTAGCGTAAAATCACAAACCTGTGCGTGATTTTTTGTTCCGGGTCTGGGAAGCGCGCACACGCCGCCGGACCCGCTGATTGGCTCCCACTGTGTCCAATCACACTGAGAGCCAATCATCGCGTCCGCTGGATCTGATGTCCACCGGGATCCGCCAATCGTTCCAGGCAGACAGAACGGTGGTCTGCCTTTGTAAACAGGGCAGATCGCCGTTCTGTGACAGGAGAAGACACAGATCTTGTGTCTCTGCTAAGCAGGAACACGAATCTTTGTCTTCTTACAGTAAAAGCACCCCCCACACACACAGTTAGAAAGCACTCCCAGTGAACACATTTAACCCTTTGATTGCCCTTGATGTTAACCGCTTCCCTGCCAGTGTCATTAGTACAGTTACAGTGCATATTTCTTAGCACTGATCACTGTATTAGTGTCATGGGTCCCCAAAAAAGTGTCAAAAGTGTCACTTAGTGTCTGATTTGTCCGCCGCAGTCCCGCTATAAGTCACTGATCACTGCCATTACTAGTAAAAAAAAAGAAAAGCAACAAACATACCATAAAAATATCCCATAATATGTAGACGCTATAACTTTTGCACAAACCAATCAATATACGCTTATTAGGATTTTTTTACCAAACATATGTAGCAGAATACATATTGGCCTAAATTGATGAAGAAATTAGATTTTTTAATTTTTTTATTGGGTATGTTTTATAACAGAAAGTAAAAAATATTGTTTTTTTTTTCAAAATTGTCTGTCTTTTTTTGTTTATAGCACAAAAAATAAAAACCACATAGGTGATCAAATACCACCAAAAGAAAACTCTATTTGTGTGAAAAAATTACATTTTATTTGGGTACAGCATCACATGACCATGCAATTTCCAGTTAAAGTAACACAGTGCCATATTGCAAAAAATGACCTGGTCATGAAGAGGGGTAAACCTTCCGGAGCTGAAGTGGTTACACTAAGGAACCTGGGACAGTTATAAAAAAAAATAACGTGGGAGAGGCTTCTCCGCACATAAGTGGTAAATTGCTTTTGTATTCATAGCCGCAAGATTTGCTATAGCCAGGTCTTGGAAATCTTCTAAAGTCCCGTTTGATTTGGTTAAAACTTCCCCTATCTTGAATGATAAAATGACAGAGTTTGAAAACTTGGGACACATGAGCGTGGTGTGGTTGCACAGTCACTTCTCTTTTTCTTTTTACTTTTTCTTTTTTCCTTCCTGGAAATATCTTTGCCTGCCATGAAATCTATAGCACCCTTTGGCCGATGATCTGTACAAGATGTAATTTTCTGGGATTCATTTGCCTGATCTGTTCCCTGTATTGTGTTGTGGATGTACCTAATACGTATTCTGCAGTATTGTATATCTGTTTTATATTGGCAAAAATAACTTTGCACTTTTATTGCCACTGCCTTGTTTTAATGAGAGTTTGTATTTGTTTTACATGCCTTAGTAAAAGAATAAAAAATGATTGGAAAAAAAAAATTATGTGGGGGCCCCTAGCATGAATTTTAAGGTGATCCCATGAAAAAAAAAAGTCTTGGCCTCTCCCACAAATTTTATTCCAGACCCAGTTTTTGGAGTTAGGGAGAACTTCAAAAATCAAGAAAAAAAGTGTAAGGGCCCTGGGGGTCTGTGGGAGGGGACTTATCAGAATCTGGAAACCCCCTTTTAACAATAAGTGGTTACACAGATACCAACCCCCATGTGAATGAGTAGGGGGTAGATAGTACTTGTACTCATTCATAAAAAAAATTGTAAACAAACACACATACATGGCTTTGATAAGTCTTTTCACAAAAAATTAAGCAAGGAAGTGTCCCACTATGTAAATCTATTGTCAAGCAGGTCGACCAGCGATACAGGTCCACATCAACCACGATGCTCAATGGCTGACTCACCTTGCTGACTGCCAACATACATCTGTTCCCCTCAACTGAAGGACATCTCTGGTCCCCTCCACTAAGATGTAAACAAAGTGGTAGTGTCTCCCTGTTGACATCATTGACTATATAGATACAGTGCTGTGAAAAAGTATTTGCCCCTTCCTGTTTTTTAATTTTTTACATATTTCTCACACTTAAATGATTCAGATCATCAAACAAATTTTATTATTACACAAAGATAACCTGAGTAAATCCAAGATGCAGTTGTTTAAATTATTATTTCATTTATTAAGGGAAAAAAGCTGTTCAAACCTGCCTGGCCCTATGTGAAAAAGTAATTGCCCTCTCCCATGCTGAATCATTAATGAACTATGATTAACTACAACTTTTTGGAAAGCTGAGTTAAATTTAACTTGCCACTCCCAGGCCTGATTACTGCCAGACCTGCTGAATCAAGAAATCACATCAATAGAAGCTGTCTGACAGAGTGAAGCACGTTCATAGATCACAAAAAGCCACACATCATGCCACAATCTAAAAAAATTCAATAGCAGATTAGAAACAAAGTAATGTATTGGTCTAGGAAGGGTTTCAAAACTATTTCTAAGGCTTTGGAACTCCAGTGAACCATGGGGAGAGCCATTATACACAAATGGAGATAACTTGGAACAGTGGTGAGCCTTCCAAAATGTACTCCAAGAGCATGACAACGACTCATCCAGGAGGTCATAAAAGAACCCAGAACAACATCTAAAGAACTGTGGGCCTCACTTGCCTCAGGTAAGATCAGTGTTCATGATTCAACAATAAGAAAAAGACTGGGCAAAAATGGCATCCATGGGAGAGTTCCAAAGCCACTGCTGACCAAAACTAACACAAAGGCTCATCTCACATTTACCAAAAAACATCTTGATTATCCCCAAGACTTTTAGGCAAATATTCTGTGGACTGATGAGACAAAAATGTAACTTTTTGGAAGGTGTGCATCCTGTTACGCCTGGCATAAAACTAATACAGCATTTCATAACAAGACCATCATACCAACAGTCAGACATGGTGGTGGAAGCGTGATGGTCTGGGGCTGCTATGAATTCTGAGCTCTACAAAAAAATCCTAAAGGAGAATGTCCAGCCATTGGTTCATGACCTAAAGCTCAAGTGCACTTGGGTTATACAGCAGGACAATGATCTGAAACACAACAGCAAGTCCACCTCCAAATAGTTAAAACAAAGCAAAATTTAGGCTTTGGAGGGGCCTAGTCAAAGCCTAGACTTAAATCCAATTGAGATGCTGTATCATGACCTTACACAGGCTGTTCATGCTGGAAAACCCTCCAACATGGCTGAATTAAAACAATTCTGCAAAGAAGAGTGGGACAAAATTGCTCCACAGCAATGTGAAAGACTCATTGCCAGTAATCGCAAATTCTTGATTGCAGTTGTTGCCGCCAAGGGTGGCACAACCAGTTATTAGGTTTTAGGGGGCAATTACTTTTTCACATAAAGCCAGGCAGGTTTGGACTTTTTTGCCTTAATACATGAAACCATCATTTAAAAACTGCATTTTGTATTTACTCGGGTTATCTTTGTGTAATAATAAAATTTGTTTAACCTCTTCCTGCCTGCTGGCCATCAAATCACGGCTGGGTGGCGCGGCTCTCGTTCTGGGTGGATGTCATATGACGGCCCTCCAGAACAACCACTTCAGCGCGCCCCCGGGGGCATGCAGCATGGCGATTGTGACCGTGCCATGTTGCTAGGACACCGTGCGACCCCGATCTGTGTAAAGAGCCGCGGCTCTTTAACCTCCCTGGCGGTATGATTCTTTCGGATTTTAGGTGCTGAAAGCGGTACAATTATTTTGCATGGAAATTTGGCGTTTTATATTGTAGGTCTGTAAATCTTAACAATAACACACTTAAATCTGTCCAAACCAGAGTCTAGTAGATATCCCGGGTATGATAAAGTTTGAAACACAAAAACATAAATTATAATATAATAAATAAAAATAAATAATTAAAAAAAATAAAAAAAAATAGTAATAAAATAAATTTCCCCACAATTCACTATCGCTCAATTCTGCAAGTGTTCTAATTTACTATCGCTGTTTTCTAGCTGGTCTAAAGCCACTTTTGACGTAAAGGGACACTTTTTGGTTGCTATGGACAATCTCCAGTTTCCAGGCAGAAAGAACAGTGTATATCATGTAAAACTGCATGCAGGGCATGGGCCAGAGCACTGGGGATAAAAGGGATGTGAAATCATTTCATACAGTACTGTAATCTGTAAGATTACAGTACTGTATGTGTTATGATTTTGACATTTTTTTTAATTTGCTGCCAGGCTCCGCCCCCGTGCATTGCGCCGCTCGCAGGGAACGGAGCCTGGCACGGAGAGGCTTCGGAGGAGGACGGAGCCCTCCGACACTGCGGGGGACATCGCAGGATCCCGGGGACAAGGTAAGTAAAGCCGCCCCAGGATCCTGCAATGCGATCCCGAGTGTGGCTCGGGGTTACCGCTAATGGTACTGAATTTTAACCCCGAGCCACACTCGGGAATACCGCCAGGGAGGTTAACCATGTGATCAGCTATGTCCAATCACAGGCGGTGACATGTAAACATGGAGATGCCGGTAATCAGCGCTCCTCGCCTCACACTGACAGAGTGTGAGGAGAGGAGAGCCGATCAGCGGCATCTCCTCACAGAGGACACGTAGGGATGTAATCAGGGCACTGATCATCAATAAAGTGACAGAAATGCCAGCAATGCCACTGCCAGCAATCAGTGTCAACCAGTGCCCACAACTGGCACCAATCTGTGCCCACAAGTGCCAGCAATCAGTGCCCACAAGTGCCAGCAATCAGTGGCCATCAATGATGCCGTCAGTGCTGGCTATCACTGCTGCCCATCAATGCCACCCATCAATGCCCATCAGTGGCCATAAGTGCCACCTCATCAGTGTCCATCAGTGCTGCCTCATCAGCGCCCATCAGTGAAGGAGAAAAATTTTTTTTTTTTTTTTTCAAAATTTTTTATCTTTTTTTTTTTCTTAGGAAAAAATAAAAAACCCAGGAGTGATTAAATACCACCAAAAGAAAGCTCTATTTTTGTGAATAAAAATATACAAATTAAACATAGTTACAGTGTAGCATGACCGCGCAATTGTCATTGAAAGTGTGACAGCGCTGAAAGCTGAAAAATGGCCTGGGCAGAAAGGAGGTGTAAGTGCCCTGTATTGAGGTGGTTAATGATCTAAATAATTTAAGTGTGACAAATATGCAAAAAAAATCAGAAAGGGGCAAATGCTTTTTCACAGCATTGTATATATGAAGATGCCATTATTTGGTCATTGGCATCACGAGGATGCTCTGTGGTTGTAGTAGATTGTATACATTGCACAGATGCGCCACTTCAAGGATAGGTTAAGGGCATCCCTTAGGCATGTTATTTGTGAAATTTTTAATTTTTAATGTTGCCCTTTAAGTATTATGAAGTGTTTCAAAATGTTTTTTTGGCTTTGCACATATTCTCCAGGGCAATGATCAGACCCACATGCCATTTGTTTGACAGACTCTTGCTTGTTAGCCTAGAAAATGACCAGTACTGATTATTAACATTTTGCTACCATTGACTTTACTGGGGTTTGGGCGCTGAATTTGAACTTTAGTAAAATTAACCAATTCTGCCCCAAACTAAACCCAGGTACATTTGGCTCATCACTTATTAACAGTGTAGGTGTGTTAGTTGGCTTTTTGCCATTTGGGTTAAAACATTATGTCTCAAGAATGAAAAGGCTTCAAAAAACCTTAAAGCCCTACCCCAGCTCCTCTCTGAAATCCTTTCCTTCTGCATTTTTTTCCCTGTTGTGTGATACTAAAGAGCATATTTTTGTGTGTATCTAGAGAAGGTTTCAAGGCTAGGCCCCAGGACTATCAGTGTATCAGTGTAGAATTAGTGGGGGAACCCATGAAGGAAAAGGAG
The DNA here is from genome assembly GCF_042186555.1 of Aquarana catesbeiana. Lineage (NCBI taxonomy): Eukaryota > Metazoa > Chordata > Amphibia > Anura > Ranidae > Aquarana > Aquarana catesbeiana. The sequence continues at coordinate 196,520,998 of NC_133330.1, read as the reverse complement.
AGGAGGGGATACAAAATGTCAAGATAGCCCTGGAAAGACAACCATCAAGTCCAATAGGCTCTAAGAAAAGATACTGACATGCCCAGGGAAATGTCTGGGTTGCGCCTTAGAGGAATAAGGGGACCTGGCACTGTCAAGATCCCTCCCTCACACTGCAAAGCCAATATGGAAGTCTTGCAGACTGCCTAGGTATTGAGCCAAGGGACCATGTCAAGGAAGTATTGAATAAATTAGCATTTCAAGGGTACCCAGCTCTTCACAGACGCATGTACATTGCAGTCTACCACCCATCTAAGTTAAGATGCCCTGTAAAAGCATTTGGCATCCAGTCCAGTTTGAAGTCCGGTGCCACCTTTGTGTTTGGGGAGGGTTAAGTGAGAAAAGCCAATCTGGGGGGTTATATTGTTCCAGATAAATTAACTAAAAAGTCTGTGCAAAGATGTTAAAGAATGCAAGAGGTATCTTTATGGAGATTGCCGGCATAAATAAAAAAAAACTTTAGCACAGCCACCCCTCCAAAACATGAGTTTTCTCTGGTTGACAACTGTATCCCTAAGTATGGGCCTTATGGGGAAAATGAAAGTGAAAGGGAGCATTTGCAGAAGTCAGCCACTATGTCCAGAGGGGAAATTTATACTGTTGCTGATATCAAAGGTGTCCGACAGGTAACCGTTCACTTTCACCTTTGCTCAAGGACTGGAATAGAGAGCCAGAATTATGCCTCAAATTATAGCCTTGAGAACAAAAGAACTTCCTGCATACAGTCTCAGGCCACCTTGCCCATGGAGATGAAGAAGCCCTGCCCACATCTCAAGGTTAGCCAGTAGTGGAGATTTAAAGTCCTCAGGGTGTTTTCCTGGGCTTTCCTCCAAGGGATAAACTTCACTTGGTCTAATGAAATTAAACAGGAAAAAAAAGGAGTCAATTTGCCAATAGTTTTGTGTATAATTTAATGTCGACATTACAAAGTAAGATTGGCCTATGATTAGCAACTCATGTTGAGTCCTTTGCCTTAAGGAAACATTTACAGATATATGATGTTTCATTCCCAGAATATCTGGAGCAAAGGCATTGTTGGAGAGTTATGTGGGAGAGATCCTGGTGGAAACAGAGCTGTACCATGGAGCGTTTGACTGTGAATATATCTCTCATGCAGGCTTTATACAAGATCATCCACTTGAGCTTGAAGTTCACAAAGCAGCATATTACATCCCATGGATTGTCTGACTCCCAGCCCCTAGGGTGCAGGGCTCAGCGAGCATTCTAAAAGTCAATTAGGGACTCAGTAGGTCTGTGGAGGAGGTCATTAAAAAGATGCTGCACTACCATCATAAGTTGGTGCAATTTCATGGACCCAGGTATCCTCCATACTCCGAGATTGTGACTCCTGTTCCGATTGTCCAGATCTCCAGGTCTTGGTTGAAGTCCAGGATTCTCTGATCATGGATTGTAGATACTGCCTGCAGTTGCTGCAGGGCTAAATCTCTGTGGGTGCCATGTTTCTCCACCTAGTCCAAACTCATGGTCTCATGGTCTCACTTTAAGGTCTGAAATAGCTGCTGAAAGAGAGTTTTTGATATTGTTTGCACATCTGCCATGGTCAGTAGCTGGTTTGCAAAGGATATCAGCAGTCATTCATCATGATCTATCTGCTGAGATTGGATCAGTTGGGGGATATTTCAGCTCAGCTCCGTCAGTACACGCTCTTGTACAGAACAGTGCTGGTATAAGGACAAGTGTGCAACAATACTATGAACTCAGGCAGGTTTGATGATGTACCCATTGGGGGGTGTGCCCATGACATCCTAAGCCTATGGAAAGTGGATTTGATTTGAATATTGCAGTAAAAGCTGCTTTTTGACCACTTCAGCCCTGGAAGGATTTACCCCCTTCCTGACCAGAGCACTTTTTGCCATACGGCACTGCGACGTTGCACCCAAACAAAATTGACGTCCTTTTTTTCCCACAAATAGAGCTTTCTTTGGTGGTATTTGATCACCTCTGCAGTTTTTATTTTTTGTGCTATAAACAAAAAAAAGCGACAATTTTTAAAAAAAAGCAATATTTTTTACTTTTTGCTATAAAAAATATATTTAAAATGTCTTTGTCAGTTTAGGCCGATATGTATTCTTCTACATATTTTTGGTAAAAAAAAAATCGCAAGCGTATATTGATTGGTTTGCACAAAAGTTATAGCATCTACAGAATAGGGGATAGATTTATGGCATTTTTATTATTATTTTTTTTATTAGAAAGGCGGCGATCTGCGATTTTTATCCTGACTGCGACATTATGGCAGACACATTGGACACTTTTGACACTATTGTGGGACCATTGTCATTTATCCAGAGATCAGTGCTATAAAATGCACTGATTACTGTGTAAATGACACTGACAGGGAAGGGGTTAAACACTATGGGGGCGATCAAGGGGTTAAGTGTGTCCTAGGGAGTGATTCTAACTGTGGGGGGATTGTCCCACTAGAACATGACAGAAATCACTGCTCCCGATGATAGGGAGCAGTAGATCTCTGTCATGTTGCTAGGCAGAACAGGGAAATGCCTTGTTTACATAGGCATCTCCCCATTCTGGCGCTCCGTGACACGATCGCAGTCTCCCGGCAGATATCGAGTCCACGGGAACCGCGGGCACTGTCAAGTAGTACGCGCGTGGTGCGCGCCCACAATACCACAATTTAAAGGGGACATACCTGTACGCCCATTTGCCCAGCCGTGCCATTGTGCCAACGTATATCGTCATGCGCTGGTCGGCAAGGGGTTAATTTCCTTAAGTGTAATTTATTTAATAATGTAATTTTTAGAAAACCTGTACTCTGTCCAGCCAAATCATCTCTTCTGCAGTGCAGTATACACCAGAATGCACTTGGTCACAGCTTTACAGCATGACCAACCCCATATGCCACTTGAATATATATATAAAAAAAGGATTTTTTAGTTGGGGCACACATCTTGCAGTTACTGCTGTACAGAGTCATTGTTAGTTCGGCTGCAAGGAAAACTAAAAAGAAGTGATTTTAAAGTGTATTTCCACTTTTGGAACCAAGTTGGTACACTATAACACATACTTTATATTTTTTAAATGTTCTTGTTGCATAACATAACTTAAAAAATATTTAATATTGCTCTTTATATTTTTTTAATTTGTGAAAACTCAAAAACTGAAGTTTTTTCTCTGCTATGCAAAGGGGTCTATGAAGTTAATGTTTACTTTAATGAACCCTGTCTGTACTGCACTGGCAGAACTCATTGTTAATTGTAAACTAGAATCCCTGTCATGTAAGGCAATGTGTGGTGACAGCAGTGGTTCCAAGGAATGTGGTGGGTGCACAGCCTGCTGCTTCTTTAGGAACCAGTGGCATTGGGAAACTGTCATATATACCTTAGAAGTGGTATTAATATCGCTTCTGTATATAATTCTCGGCTCCAGCCAAACAAGCAGCCACACTGAAAAATGGGGATGAAGGAATCCCCCCTGATTGTATTCTAATAGCCACAGCACCCATGGCTGCCTAAATGCTCGAATAGTGACTGCATCTGTTAGGAGAGATTATTTTCCACTCGGCTCTGTCGATTGTTTAATTACTGTTGTCTAGCTGGGTGGTTTCAAAAGGGACACCCATGGCTCAAATATCAGCTGATTCAGCATGTATGGCTGGTAGGGATGAGCCAAACACCCCCCCGGTTTGGTTTGCACCAGAACCTGCGAATGGGCTGAAAATTCGCACGAACATTAGAACCCCATTGACATCTATGGGACTCGAACGTTCGAAATCAAAAGTGCTCATTTTAAAGGCTAATTTGCATGGTATTGTCCTAAAAAGGGTTTGGGGACCCGGGTCCTGCCCCAGAGGACATGTATCAATGCAAAAAAAACTTTTAAAAACTGCTGTTTTTTCGGGAGCAGTGATTTTAATGATGCTTAAAGTAAAAAAAAGTGAACTATTCCTTTAAATATCGTACTTGGGGGGTGTCTATAGTATGCCTGTAAAGTGGCGCGTGTTTCCCGTGCTTAGAACAGTCCCTGCACAAAATGTAATTTTTAAAGGAAAAAAAGTAATTTAAAACTGCTTGCAGCTTTAATGTAATGTCGGGTCCTGGCAATATGGATATAAATCAGTGAGACAAACGGCATGGGTACCCCCAAGTCCATTACCAGGCCCTTTGGGTCTTGTATGGATATTAAGGGGAACCCCGCACCCAAATTAAAAAAGGAAAGGTGTGGGGCCCCCAGGCCCTATATACTCTGAACAGCAGTATACAGGCGGTGCAAACAAGACAGGGACTGTAGGTTTGTTGTTAAGTATAATCTGTTTGTAATTTTGAACTGGTACATTTTTAATGTGTTTAGTTCCAGCCAAAAAATCTATTTTAAGCTTTTTGGAAAACCTAGGGAAGGGTATCACCCCTGTGACATTTGTTTTGCTGTCTGTGCTACTCTGCAGAAGATTTCACCTCACTTTTTGTCCCAATGACAAATGTTTTTTTGAAAATTTGGGTTTTTTTGTGAAACAAGGTTTGGTGATAAAGCATCAGTGTAAAAGAGAAACGTTTTTCCCATATTAACTCTTACAGGAGAGAATTTCCCTTCCTAGGGGTAGATTTCATCTCACTTCTTGTTGTCTCCTTCCGTTTGCAAGTAGGAGACAGGGACTGTAGGTTTGTTGTTAAGTATAATCTGTTTGTAATTTTGAACTGGTACATTTTTAATGTGTTTAGTTCCAGCCAAAAAATCTATTTTAAGCTTTTTGGAAAACCTAGGGAAGGGTTATCACCCCTGTGACATTTGTTTTGCTGTCTGTGCTACTCTGCAGAAGATTTCACCTCACTTTTTGTCCCAATGACAAATGTTTTTTTGAAAATTTGGGTTTTTTTGTGAAACAAGGTTTGGTGATAAAGCATCAGTGTAAAAGAGAAACGTTTTTCCCATATTAACTCTTACAGGAGAGAATTTCCCTTCCTAGGGGTAGATTTCATCTCACTTCTTGTTGTCTCCTTCCGTTTGCAAGTAGGAGACAGGGACTGTAGGTTTGTTGTTAAGTATAATCTGTTTGTAATTTTGAACTGGTACATTTTTAATGTGTTTAGTTCCAGCCAAAAAATCTATTTTAAGCTTTTTGGAAAACCTAGGGAAGGGTTATCACCCCTGTGACATTTGTTTTGCTGTCTGTGCTACTCTGCAGAAGATTTCACCTCACTTTTTGTCCCAATGACAAATGTTTTTTTGAAAATTTGGGTTTTTTTGTGAAACAAGGTTTGGTGATAAAGCATCAGTGTAAAAGAGAAACGTTTTTCCCATATTAACTCTTACAGGAGAGAATTTCCCTTCCTAGGGGTAGATTTCATCTCACTTCTTGTTGTCTCCTTCCGTTTGCAAGTAGGAGTCGTTTGTAAGTTGGATGTTTGAAAGTAGGGGCCTGCCCTATATACTTAGCAGAAATTTGGGCCTTAGGTGTTGTTGTGGCCACAACACTGTAAGCCCTCACAGGGCCCTGCTGTGAAATATTAGATCAAGAATTGTAATTACATGTCCCTGTTGAACAGGGGCAGAAAAATTGGGCCTTTGGTGGAGGTGGTGGTGCTGGTGCCACAGCACTGTAAGTCCTCACAGATACTCTTGGTGGGCGCAGAAACAGGCCCTGCTGTGAAATATTAGATCAAGAATTGTAATTGGTGGTGGTGCTGGTGCCACAACACTGGAACCCCTCACAGATGCTCTAGTTGGAGCACAGGAACTAGCCCTGCTGCAAAGAATCGCATCAAAAATTGTAATTACACGCCCCTGTTAAACAGGGGCTGAAAAATTGGGCCTTAGGCACTGGTGCTGGTGCCACAACACAGCAACACCTCACAGATACTCTAGTTTGAGCGCAGGAACTAGCCCTGCTGCAAAGAATTGCATCAAAAATTGTAATTACACCCCCTGTTAAACAGGGGCTGAAAAATTGGGCCTTAGGCACTGGTGCTGGTGCCACAACACTGCAACACCTAACAGATACTCTAGTTGGAGCGCAGGAACTAGCCCTGCTGCAAAGAATTGTATCAAAAATTGTAATTACACACCCCTGTTAAACAGGGGCTGAAAAATTGGGCCTTAGGCACTGGTGGCGTGACTGGCGGCTCCCTGAACCAAAAATGTTCTTACAAGCTATCATCATGATCACTGAGGAGGAAGAGGATAATTACTAACTAATTAATAACAGGATAGTCACACAGCATCAGCATAGACAGTCTTTGAAGGGATCTGACATTTCAAAAAAATGTATTCAGTTACATCAGCATCAGGTGCTTGGTAGCTGGTGGTGATCCAACACTAATTCATTTTTATGAAGGTCAGTCGATCGACCGAGTCGGTGGACAGACGCACCCTGTGATCGGTTACAAAGCCTCCAGCAGCACTGAATGTGCGTTCCGAAAGAACGCTGGATGCAGGACAGGCCAGTAGCTCAATTGCATACTGTGCAAGCTCTGGCCAGTGATCCATCCTCAAGACCCAGTAACCCAGAGGATTTTCAGTGGGAAAGGTGTCCAAGTCAGATTTTGCCCTTAGGTATTCCTGCACCATGTAAAAACAGATGCTGGCGATGGTTGCTGGAACCAATCGTACCTTGGGGCTGAGGAATAAAAAATTGTCTGAACGCATCGGTCAGATGGCCACCTTCTCCACCGCTCCTTCTTTGACTGACCGAAGCCTCAGCAACACGTTGTCCAGAAACAGGAGTTTGTAACCTCCCAGTCTCTGGGAACGACTTGCACAGACCTTTTTGCAAGGCCTCCCGAAGATGTTTCATCCTCTGCTCCCTCTGCGATGGCAAGATAAGGTCCACAACCTTACCCTTGTAACGTGGATCAAGGAGGGTTGCCAGCCAGTATTGTTCCTTCTCCTTGATACCACGAATACGAGGATCCTTCCACAGGCTTTGCAGGATCAGGGAGGCCATGCAGAGTAGGTTTGCTGAGGCATTTGTTCCGGAGTCCTCTGGGTCACTAAGGACGACATGATCCGCAGCCACCTCCTCCCAGCCATGTAAAAGTCCATGTGTTTCTTGGGACTGTAAATGATCCCTCAAAGACTGCTGCTGATGCTGAGTGCCAGGCTCCACCTTCATACTGACACAATCCTCCTCCTCCTCCTCCTCATCCTCTTCCTGTGTGATCGGTGGGCATGCAGGAACACTGTCTGGATAAAGGGGGCCTTGAGAGCTAAAGAAGTCCTCCTCTTCCTGCCTCTGTTCTGTCTCAAGTGCCCTGTCCATTATTCCACGCAGCATGTGCTCCAACAGGTGGACAAGGGGGACAGTGTCACTGATGCATGCACTATCACTGCTCACCATCCTCGTGGCCTCCTCAAATGGTGACAGGACAGTGCATGCATCCCTGATCATGGCCCACTGGTGTGGGGAAAAAAAACAAGCTCCCCTGACCCTGTCCTGGTGCCATAGTCGCACAGGTACTCATTGATGGCCCTCTGCTGCATGTGCAGCTGCTGCAGCATGGCCAACGTTGAGTTCCACCTGGTGGGCATGTCACAGATTAGTTCTTGGGCAGGTTAAATTCCTTTTGGAGGTCTGCCAGCCGAGCACTGGCATTATATGACCGGCGGAAATGCACACAGACTTTCCTGGCCTGCTTCAGGACATCCTGTAAGCCCGGGTACCTGCCCAAGAACCACTCTACCACCAAGTTAAGGACGTGAGCCAAACAGGGCACATGGGTCAGTTGTCCCTGTCGGAGGATGGAGAGGAGGTTGGTGCCATTGTCGCAAACCACCATTCCTGCCTTAAGTTGGCGTGGCGTCAACCACCTCTGAACCTGCCCCTGCACAGCTGACAGAACCTCTGCCCCAGTGTGGCTCCTGTCCTCCAAGAACACCAGCTGAAGCACCGCATGGCATCTTTTGGCCTGCATACTTGCGTAGCCCCTTGAACACCTATGGAGCACTGCTGGTTCCGAGGACAAAGCACAGGAAGAGGCCATGGAGGAAGAAGAAGAGGAGGGGGTGGAGGAGAGAGGTGGTCAGAATCATTAGTAGTGGCATTTTGGAGGCGTGGTGGCAGAACAACCTCCAACACTACTGCACCTTGTCCTGCATCCTTCCCAGCTGCCAGCAGAGTCACCCAATGCGTGGTGAAACTTAGGTAACGTCCCTGTCCATGCCTGCTGGACCATGAGTCAGTGGTAATATGCACCTTACCGCTGACCGCCCTGTCCAGCGAGGCATGGACATTGTCTTCCACATGCCGGTAGAGAGCCGGAATCGCCTTCCGTGAGAAAAAGTGGTGTTTGGGTACCTGCCACTGAGGAACCGCACATTCCAAAAACTCACGGAAGGGGGCAGAATCTACCAACTGAAAAGGTAGCAGTTGAAGTTCTAGCAATTTTGCCAATCTAGCATTCAATCGCTGGGCATGTGGATGGCTATGAGCAAACTTCTTTCGACGGTGCAGCAGCTGGGGCAGGGAAATTCTCCTGGTACAATCTGATGTCGGTGTACCGAAAGCAGATTGCCCACAAGTACTTGGCTGTGACACACCTAATTCTACACCTTCATTCCTCTCAGTGCAGGTCTCAGAGAGGACTGAAGGTATAGTGGGGTTGGAGATCTCAGTAGATGAGGAGCAAGGAGAGGTCCTCTTTCTTCTTTGGTGTGGGTCTTTTAGATACGCTATCCAATGAACTGCATGGCAGGTCAACATATGTCTGGTCAAGCATGTGGTTCCCAAGCGGGAGATGTTTTGGCCACGCGAGATACGCTTGAGACATATGTTGCAAATAGCAGCGGTGCGATCTGATGCATTCGTCTCAAAAAAGGCCCACACCAAAGAACTTTTGGAATAACGCGCAGAGACAGCAGCGCCCTGCACATGCGGAGCTTTGCGGTGTGATGCAGTCAGTGTGCTGCCCTTAGGCTGGCCCCTGGAGGGCATCCTGCCTCGTTGGTGATGTGCCTCCTCCTCCTCTCTCCTATCAGGCACCCACGTTGAGTCAGTGACCTCATCATCCCCTCCCTCCTCATCACTGGAGCAAACCTGGCAGTATGCTGCAGCAGGGGGAGCATGACTGCCAGATTGCTGTCCTTCTTGGGCACCCCCTCTGTCCATGCTCACATTACTGCCTTCATCTAGCTCAGTATCATCATCAGAGCCTGCTAAATGCTGGGCAACCTCCTGGAACATGTACCCAACACTGTGGTCAAACAGTTCGAGGGACACCTCAGGAGGACATGGTGGAGCTAGGGAAGGAGTCACTGATGCCATTGAGCCGAGGGAAGAGGCCACATTGGCAGCTGCTTTGCCAGACAAAGTACCCTGAGCATGGGTGAGAGAGGATGAGGAGGATGAGGACGGCTTGGTCATCCACTCGACCAAGTCTTCCGCATGTTGCAGCTCAACATGGCCAGCTGCCAAAAAAAAGGCCAAGCGTGTCCCACGGCCATGTACTGATCAGGATGCATCATCTCCACGACCAGCACTGTTGCCTCTAGACACAGAGCCTGCTATACTGCAGCTAGCAAAATCAACTGCCTGCCTGTAGTATGAGAACACCACCAACCTTCTACAGGTAGCTTTAGCTGAACACTGTGCAGAGCTCGCAAAAAACGAACTTGTAGCTTATTTAGCTGCCTGCGGTAGTGATAGGATCAGGAAAACACCACCAACCTTTTACAGGTAGCTTTAGCTGAACACTGTGCAGAGCTCGCAAAAAAATAACTTGTAGCTTATTTAGCTGCCTGCGGTAGTGATAGGATCAGGAAAACACCACCAACCTTCTACAGGTAGCTTTAGCTGAACACTGTGCAGAGGTCGCACTACAATAACTTGTAGCTTTAGCTGAACACTGTGAGGAGGACGCACTACCCTAACTTGTAGCTTTAGCTGAACACTGTGAGGAGGATGCACTACACTAACTTGTAGCTTTAGCTGAACACTGTGCAGAGGTCACACTAAACTAACTTGTAGCTTTAACTGAACACTGTGAGGAGGACGCACTACACTAACTGTAAATAGTCTAGCTGCCTGTGGTACTAATAGGATCAAAAGAACACCATATATATATATATATATATATATATATATATATATATATATATATATATATATATATTGATACTGCAGCTAGCAAAATCAACTGCCTGCCTGTAGCATGAGAACACCACCAATCTTCTACAGGTAGCTTTAGATGAACACTGTGCAGAGGTCGCACTACACTAACTTGTAGCTTTAGCTGAACACTGTGCAGAGGACGCACTACACCAATGTTAAAATAATGTAGCTGCCTGCGGTAGTGATAGGATCAGAAAACACCACCAACCTTCTACAGGTAGCTTTAGCTGAACATTGTGCAGAGGTCGCACAAGACTAACATGTAAATAATGTAGCTGCCTGCGGTAGTGATAGGATCAGGAAAACACCACCAACCTTCTAAAGATAGCTTTAGCTGAACACTGTGCAGAGGACGCACTACACTACAGTTTAAATAATGTAGCTGCCTGCGGTAGTGATAGGATCAGGAAAACACCACCAACCTTCTACAGGTAGCTTTAGCTGAACACTGTACAGAGGTCACACTACACTAACTTGTAGCTTTAGCTGAACACTGTTCAGAGGACGCACTACACTAACTTGTAGCTTTAGCTGAACACTGTGAAGAGGTCGCACTACACTAACTTGTAGCTTTAGCTGAACACTGTGAGGAGGATGCACTACACTAACTTGTAGCTTTAGCTGAACACTGTGCAGAGGTCGCACTACACTAACTTGTAGCTTTAGCTGAACACTGTGAGGAGGACGCACTACACTAACTTTTAGCTTTAGCTGAACACTGTGAGGAGGACGCACTACACTAACTTGTAGCTTTAGCTGAACACTGTTCAGAGGACGCACTACACTAGGGATGAGCTTTACGTTCGAGTCGAACCCATGTTCGAATCAAACATCATCTGTTCGATCGTTCGCGGAATTTGCGAACAATATGGGACGTTCGCGCCAAATTCGTGTGGCGCGTCACGGCCCATAATTCACTGCGGCATCGCAGTGCATTGCTGGCTGATGATTGGCCAAGCATGCACTATGACCCGCGTGCTTGGCCAATCACAGTGCCGTCAGTAGAGAGAGCTGTAATTGGCCAAAGCCAAGGTGGCTTTGGCCAATTATGGCTCGGGGGGTTTAGAACACGCCCCACACTATATAAGGCCGCCTGCACGGCGGCCCTGTGTAGTGTGTTCCGGCGTGCTTAGAGAGAGAGAGAAACAGTGTCATTTCATTTGCGTTAGCTAGATTAGGCAGGACAGTCAGTGAGTTACAGTGTACAGTGCACTTACAGTGTACTGTGTATATATATATGCATCCCAGGTGTTGTGTGTATATATATATATATATATATATATATATATATATATATATATACACTGTATTCAGTTTAGCTAGATCCATTCCTGTTATCTTCCTACTGACAGGCAGGCTTGTCTTGTTACAGTATTTACAGCTACCTGAATAAAATTGCTGGTGTTCTTTTGATCCTATTAGTACCACAGTCAGGCAGCTAGACTATTTACAGTTAGTGTAGTGCGTCCTCCTCACAGTGTTCAGTTAAAGCTACAAGTTAGTTTAGTGTGACCTCTGCACAGTGTTCAGCTAAAGCTACAAGTTAGGGTAGTGCGTCCTCCTCACAGTGTTCAGCTAAAGCTACAAGTTAGTGTAGTGCGTCTTCCTCACAGTGTTCAGCGAAAACTCCAAGTTATTGTAGTGCGACCTCTGCACAGTGTTCAGCTAAAGCTACCTGTAGAAGGTTGGTGGTGTTTTCCTGATCCTATCACTACCGCAGGCAGCTAAATAAGCTACAAGTTATTTTTTTGCGAGCTCTGCACAGTGTTCAGCTAAAGCTACCTGTAAAAGGTTGGTGGTGTTTTCCTGATCCTATCACTACCGCAGGCAGCTAAATAAGCTACAAGTTCGTTTTTTGCGAGCTCTGCACAGTGTTCAGCTAAAGCTACCTGTAGAAGGTTGGTGGTGTTCTCATACTACAGGCAGGCAGTTGATTTTGCTAGCTGCAGTATCAGTATATATATATATATATATATATATATATATATACCAGCTTAGTGCAGCTACATCTCACTGCAGGCCATTAGTATGTTTGGAAGGCCAACAAGAAGAGGCAGACAGTCACAAGCCAATAAAAGAGGGCAAGCAGGCTCTGTGTCTAGAGGCAACAGTGCTGGTCGTGGAGACAGTGCATCCTCATCAGCACGTGGCCGTGGGACACACTTGGCCTTTTTTCGGCAGCTGGCCGTGTTGAGCCTCAACATGCGGAAGACTTGGTTGAGTGGATGACCAAGCCGTCCTCATCCTCCTCATCCTCTCTCACCCATGCTCAGGGTACTTTGTCTGGCAAAGCGCCGCTGCGCTCCACCCATACACGGAAGTGAGGCTTGGGCATATGGGTGGAGCGCGGCGGCGCCGCTGTGCCCACACAGGAAGTGTTGATATACTGACAGCGAGGCTTGGTTTCCGGACAGGCGGACCGAGCTAATGCACAGTGTATTATTATTATTTTTTTACAACATTTCTTGGCCATTGATAATTTCTGAGGTATACTATTCAATGACTTTTGTCCTTGAATCTTTGTATATGTGGGATTATAAATAGCTATCCTATGACCTCTATAACCGGAAGTAACATTCATTCATTGCACTTCCGGTATTTGGACACTCCCAGTGGGGGTCATTATCTGTTTATAGAGCGGTGGTGTGAGGGGGTTCCACACCCCAGATGACGGCTTTTTAGTTGAATCATGTCGGGTGGACCCCTCACGACTGCCGCTATATGATGTTTGAGCTGTTTCCTATCTTCTAATATGTGAGTCTGTTTTTAATAATTTTAATAAACCAGTGTTTAAACGTTTTCACGCTATGTGAGTTTTCTTGCTCCTCGCATGGCATATGAACCACTCGTTTGGCTTATGTTGGAGTGTCTATGGATGTGGAAGCCGTGCTGATACCCCTTTCTGCTGTATGCTGATGACATCGGACAAGACACACTGCCCAGACCTGTTGGTCATTAAGACTTTTTGACTTGTATGGCGTATGCCATTTCAGGTCATTGAGTTCCGGTAAGCCTCTTCATTCTCTGGTGATGGTTCCGGCACCGATTTAAATCTTTTGTTCTCCCACTGTCCACTTACCTGCCAGATTTGGTGAAACTACCCACCTGCGAACCTGGGAGTTATATTTCCACCATTGTTTATGCACTACCCCCATAGACTTTTGGTGGTGTTTTTCACAAATTTTTCACAATCTTGAAATGGACTATTATGTTTTAGGATTTTTTCTATATTATTTGAGTTGTTGAGTTTATGGAACTGTTTCCTTCATATTAGTCACTGTTATATTTGCTTATAAGGTGTACTATTCATTGCTTCACCTAATAGTTTTGCTGATTAACTACATCAGTGTACAGTGTTATTTTGTCAGGGTTTGACAAAATTTATTTACTGTACATATGCACTTATGGGTTTTTGATGTACACATCTGTTGAGTTGATAGCGCTACACTTTTATCTTTTGTCTTTATTTTTACCCTGCGTCTATAGGTGTGTTAGCTGCTATCTCAGTGTTCTTTTTGATCTAGCGCAGCGCTGTACTTACCCTTTTATCTGTAGCAAAACAAATGTCACAGGGGTGATAACCCTTCCCTATGTTTTCCAAAAAGCTTAAAATAGATTTTTTGGCTGGAGCTAAACACTTAAAAAATGTACCAGTTTAAAATTACAAACAGATTCTACTTAACAACAAACCTACAGTCCCTATCTTGTTTGCACCGCCTGTATACTGCTATACAGAGTACAGAGCCTGTATATTGCTGTTTCCTTTTTTAATTTGGGTGCGGGGGTTCCCCTTAATATCCATACAAGACCCAAAGGGCCTGGTAATGGACTTGGGGGTACCCATGCCGTTTGTCTCACTGATTTTCATCCATATTGCCAGGACCCGACATTTCATTAAAGCTGCAAGCAGTTTTAAATGACTTTTTTTCCTTTAAAAATTACATTTTGTGCAGGGACTGTTCTAAGCACGGGAAACACGCGCCACTTTACAGGCATACTATAGACACCCCCCAGGTACGATATTTAAAGGAATATTTCACTTTTTTTTTTTTTTTTACTTTAAGCATCATTAAAATCACTGCTCCCGAAAAAACTGACATTTTTAAAAGTTTTTTTTGCATTGTTACATGTCCCCTGGGGCAGGACCCGGGTCCCCAAACCCTTTTTAGGACAATACCATGCAAATTAGTCTTTAAAATGAGCACTTTTGATTTTGAACGTTCGAGTCCCATAGACGTCAATGGGGTTCTAACGTTCGTGTGAATTTTCGATCCGTTCGCAGGTTCTGGTGCGAACCGAACCGGGGGGGGTGTTCGGCTCATCCCTACACTACACTAACTTGTAGCTTTAGCTGAACACTGTGCAGAGGTCACACTACACTAACTTTTAGCTTTAGCTGAACACTGTGAGGAGGACGCATTATACTAACTTGTAGCTTTAGCTGAACACTGTGAGTAGGACGCACTACACTAACTTGTAGCTTTAGCTGAACACTGTGCACTACACTAACTTGTAGCTTTAGCTGAACATTGTGAGGAGGATGCACTACACTAACTTGTAGCTTTAGCTGAACACTGTGCAGAGGTCACACTAAACTAACTTGTAGCTTTAGCTGAACACTGTGAGGAGGAAGCACTACACTAACTGTAAATAGTCTAGCTGCCTGACTGTGTACTAATAGGATCAGAAGAACACCAGCAATTTTCTTCAGGTAGCTGTAAATACTGTAACAACACAAGCCTGCCTGTCAGTAGGAAGATAATAACAGGAACGGATCTAGCTAAACTGAATACAGTGTATATATATATTTATATATATATATATATATATATATACAACACCTGGGATGCATATATATACACAAGACACTGTAAGTGCAGCTAACTCACTGACTGTCCTGCCTAATCTATCTAACTTAAATCAAATGACACTGTCTCTCTGTCTCTGTCTCTCAACACCGAAACACACACTACACAGGGCTGCCGTGCAGGCAGCCTTATATAGTGTGGGGCGTGTACTAAACCCCCTGAGCCATAACTGGCCAAAGCCACCTTGGCTTTGGCCAATTACAGCTCTCTCTACTGACGGCGCTGTGATTGGCCAAGCACGCAGGTCATAGTGCATGCTTGGCCAATCATCAGCCAGCAATGCACTGCGAATTATGTGCCGTGACGCGCCACATGAATTTGGCGTGAACGGCCCATATCATTCGCAATTCAGCGAACGGGCGAACAGACGATGTTCGAGTCGAACATGGGTTCGACTCGAACACGAAGCTCATCCCTAATGGCTGGGTTATGATCCATGTAAACTCAGGAGCCAGGAAAAGATAGAGGATACATGTACAATTGTAGTGGGTACATTGTTACTGTTTAAATCATATCGATTCTATTTAAGGCAGTGTCCAAAAAATACACAAATATATTTACTTGGGCAGAACTAAACCATACAAATAGGAAACATAAGGGAAATACAAAGACACTGAATTTTAAAAGAACCCTTCCCTAAACTACGAATCTAGCTAGAAGATATAAATTTGGATAAAATCTTAGAAACAAAGAACATGGAGTAGAGATGTGTTCGCTTTAAGGGCATATTAAATAAGGGCATTAGCCAGTGCATCCCATTGGCTAATAAATTTAAGGCTAATTTGACACTGAGGTGTTTAAAAAATGCCTATTTAACGCCTAGCGCTACTGCTGCATTTTAGACGCGCTTTTATCGCGTTAGCACTAAAATTAGCACTAACGCGCAAGCGTTTTTGCCGCGTTTTTGAAACATTAGCTTTAGCTTAAAAACTCACCCCATTTACATCACATCCTGTACACTTCCTTGAATTTTGTGGGTGAAGAGACTGAATAAAGAGAAAATTGAGTTTTCTGAACTACTGTTACTTTTTGTGCTTATACTTTGGGAAGATACCCTGAAACAGAGGCAGGAATGTCGCTATGAACTACTGTTACTTTTTGTGCTCATGTTTTGGGAAGATACCCTGAAACAGAGGCAGGAACGTCGCTATTGGATCCATCCCATCCTACAAACACACTCCTCAAGAGGACAATTTGTGTTGCTCTATAAGAACTTGAGAGAGCACCCAGAAAAGTTCAAAAATTACACACTTATGAGCATGGCAACGTATGTGATAATATCTCATCCCATTGAGACTATTCACAAAGTCCAAACCCCTCAACCTTAACCCTAATCCCACTTTTAATAGTCCCAAACTCAGAATCCTAACCCTAATCCCACTTTTACTAGTCCCAAACGCTCAACCCTAACCCTTATCCCACTTCTACTAGTCCCAAACTCAGAATCCTAACCCTAATCCCACTTCTACTAGTCCCAAACTCTCAACCCTAACCCAAATCCCACTTCTACTAGTCCCAAACTCTCAACCCTAACCCTAATCCCACTTCTACTAGTCCCAAACTCAGAATCCTAACCCTAATCCCACTTCTACTAGTCACAAACTCACAACCCTAACCCTAATCCCACTTCTACTAGTCCCAAACTCTCAACCCTAACCCTAATCCCACTTCTACTAGTCTCAAACTCAGAATCCTAACCCTAATCCCACTTCTACTAGTCCCAAACTCACAACCCTAGCCCTGATCCCACTTCTACTAGTCCCAAACTCTCAACCCTAACCCTAATCCCACTTCTACTAGTCCCAAACTCAGAATCTCAACCCTAATCCCACTTCTACCAGTCCCAAACTCACAACCCTAACCCCACTTCTACTAGTCCAAAATCTCAACCCTAACCCTAATCCCACTTCTACTAGTCCCAAACTCAGAATCCTAACCCTAATCCCACTTCTACTAGTCCCAAACTCTCAACCCTAACCCAAATCCCACTTCTACTAGTCCCAAACTCTCAACCCTAACCCTAATCCCACTTCTACTAGTCCCAAACTCTCAACCCTAACCCTAATCCCACTTCTACTAGTCCCGAATTCTCAACTCTAACCCTAATCCCACTTCTACTAGTCCCAAACTCTCAATCCTGACCATAATCCCACTTCTACTAGTCTCAAACTCAGAATCCTAACCCTAATCCCACTTCTACTAGTCCCAAACTCTCAACCCTAATCTCACTTCTACTAGTCCCAAACTCCCAACCCTAACCCTAATCCCACTTCTACTAGTCCCAAACTCTCAACCCTAACCCTAATCCCACTTCTACTAGTCCCAAACTCTCAACCCTAACCCTAATACCACTTCTACTAGTCCAAAACTCTCAACCCTAACCCTAATCCCACTTCTACTAGTCCCAAACTCTCAATCCTAACCCTAATCCCTGGATTATGGTTAGCAGTGGATTTCCAAAATTATTCTAAACATTTTTTATTTTTTCTTTACCAGATTTGACTTTATGCTTGACATCTTAACCCCTGACTTGTTAAGACAGGATACCAATTGCAGGTTGGCAATATCACCATGTGAATGTTTACTTATAATGCTAAGGTAAGTATATATGAATAAGAAGTGCAGGTTTAAACAAGTAATAAAATGGCCCTCCAATTTTGAAATGAAAATTATATATTTTTTATTGCATATATATTATCAAAAATGCACAACATGTGCAAAACTGAAAATAATTTAAATTAGACCATCATGTGCATTTTACAGACAAAATTATATTAACAAATGTAAAACTTTAACAAAAAGATATAAAGCAATAAATCTCATAGATTCTGATAGGTGGAAGGATGGTGTGTCTCCTCTAGGGGGGGTGGGAGGGATGCTTGGACATTTGCTGCACTTTGTAAGGTCCTCCCTGAAAACGTGGTTGGTTTTGGGTCATTTGAAAACTGGGATATGGGTTTTGGGACATGACTGGAAATCTTGAAGCTGCAGCAGATGGGTAGGATTGTGAGCGTGAGGTACCTGGACCATTGTATCTGCCATAAAAATGATGACTAGTGTTGCCCTCATACGGTGCATCTCTATTTTGAGTAGGTTGCTGCTGATATAAATTAATGAGATGCAATATTTCAGAAGGCATGTTACATTGATGTAACATTTGTTGAACCAGGCTTCTGGCAAAGGACTCCAATTCTCCTCCATCTTTTTTTTGTTTGCTAAACAATTTTTTTAGAACATCTAGGAAGTCCTCTGACATTAGTTGTTTATTTTTTTTCTTTGTTTTTGTTGGTGGCCAATGTTGCTTCTGTTGTTTCTGCTTCTGTTTCTGAAATTTGAGAAAAGTTTGCTGCATCTACTAATTGGTTGGTCTGCTCTGCATCCTCAGGTTCCTCTTCAGTTTCACTCTCCATATTGCTTTCTGTACTGAAAAATAGACAATTTATTAAAAAATGCTAAAAATGTAGTTATACCGTGCACTCCTCCAAAAAGCAAAAAGATGTTATACAATTCAATTAAAAAAAATATAAATTAACATAATAAATGTTTGTATACTTACGGTCTCATCTCCATGACGGGCTTCAGGAAGATGAACTCCTCATAGTGACAACACACTCTCCCTTTTCTCTTCCCAGCAGAACCACTCCTTATATTATTATGAATAAGCTGTTCTCTCCTATAATTATCCCTCATATGCCCCGTACACACGGTCGGACATTGATTGGACATTCCGACAACAAAATCCATGGATTTTTCCGAAGGATGTTGGTTCAAACTTGTCTTGCATACACACGGTCACACAAAGTTGTTGGAAAATACGATCGTTCTGAACGCGGTGACATAAAACACATACGTTGGGACTATAAACGGGGCAGTAGCCAATAGCTTTCATCTCTTAATTTATTCTGAGCATGCATGACACTTTGTGTGTCGGATTTGTGTACACACGATCGAAATTTCTGACAACGGATTTTGTTGTTGGAAAATTTTATAGCAAGCTCTCAAACTTTGTGTGTCAGAAATTCCTATGGAAAATGTGTGATGGAGCCCACACACGGTCGGAATTTCCGATAGCAAGGTCCTATCACACATTTTCCATTGGAAAATCCTATCGTGTGTACAGGGCATTAGTCTTCCACCTTTTCTTTATTACACGTACTGAAATAAATAATAATTTTTTTTTGGAATTACAGATATCTTGGCACTGGAAATACCTATACATCATTACACTATGAATTCAGAACAAGAATATCAACAATTAGAGAAATTGTGAAGCTAACATGTGATGCTATTTGGAAATTGAAAACTACATTCATGCCTATTCCAAATAAAGAAAAATGGAATGGTGTTACTAGGCAGTTCTGGAGCAAAACCAACTTTCCAAACTGCTTGGGAGCATTTGATGGAAAACACATTCTCCTAATAAAACCCTGTCACAGTGGTAGCCGATATTATAATTATAAAAAATATTTTTCTGGTGTGCTAACGGCTGTGGTTGATGCAGACTATAAATTCTGTTTTCCTGAATTCAACATTTGGGAAGCGTCTTCAATCTAATCGACTCGATTTGCCTGAAAACCAACCATTACCCGGTACAGAAAGTCCAGATATGCCGTTTGTTTTTGTGGCTGATGAGGCTTTCGCTATCAACGAACATTTAATGAAGCCCTACTCACAGAGGAATCTTGACACCCAGAAGAGAATCTTCAATTATCGTCTCTGTCGGGCACGTAGGCTGGTTGAATGTTCCTTTAGCATTCTTCCCAACAAATGGCAAATATTCCATAAGCCTATCAATCTCAAGGTCGAAAATGCATGCAAATTAATAAAGGCAGCATGTGTGTTGCACAATGTAGTAAGGGATAGAGATGGTGTGAATTTTGAGGACACATTGGCTCACAATTTTGAACCTGCTGATTTCCCTCATGTCCGTGGTCCAACAGTGGGTTTCAGAATTAGGGATGAATTTGCAAATTATTTTATGAGCCCTGCAGGAGCAGTAAGTTGGCAAGGAAATATTATTTAAAAATTAGAGGTATCACATTAAAATGATCATTAATATGTTTAATATATTTTTTGTTCTTGTTTGCAAGTATATACTTACAAACCAAATAGCATATTGTTATTGATTCGGAATATTTTTTTCTTCTTGTATTGATTCAAGACAATAAAAACATGTTTACTTTGACCTTGTTTAGACTTAATTTAGGAGTTCGAAAATAACAATAATATACAGTATCTCAAAAAAGTGAGTACACCCCTAAGTGAAAATGTCCAAATTGGGCCCAACGTGACAATATTTTGTGTGGCCACCATGAATTTCCAGCACTGACCTAACACCCTTTGGCATGTAGTTCACCAGAGCTTTACAGCTTGCCACTGGAGTCCTCTTCTACTCCTCCATAACGACATTACGGAGCTGGTGGATGTTAGAGACCTTGCGCTCCTCCTTCCGTTGGAGGATGCCCCACAGATGATCAATAGGGTTTAGGTCTGGAGACATGCTTGGCCAGTCCATCATCTTTACCCTCAGCTTCATTAGCAAGGCAGTGGTCGTCTTGGAGGTGTTTTTGATGTCATTATCATGTTAAAATACTGCCCTGCGGACCAGTCTCCGAAGGAAGGGGATCATGCTGTGCTTCAGTATGTCACAGTACATGTTAGCAATCATGGTTCCCTCAATGAACTGTAGCTCTCCAGTGCTGGCAACACTCATGCAGCCCAAGACCATGACACTCCCACCACCATGCTTGACTGTAGGCAAGACACACTTGTCTTTGTACTCACCTGGTTGCGGCCACACACGCTTTACACCATCTGAACTAGACATGTGCAATTTGTTAAGTTCAGAATTCGTTTTTTAACAAATTTTGACAAATTAGTTAATTCCGAAATTTCTGAAATTCCACATTTCTGAAATTTTCTAAGTTCCGAATTTACGAATTTCTGAAATTTGGAATTTTGGAAATTGGAAAATACGAAAATTGAAAATACTAAAATTCTATAAATTTGAAGTTAGGAAATTCTTAGGGTTAGGGTGTTAGGGTTAGAGGGTTAGGGTTAGAGGATTAGAGGGTTAGGGGTTAGGAGTTACCGTTAGGGGTTGGGATTAGGGTTAGGATTCTGAGTTTGGGACTAGTAAAAGTGGGATTAGGGTTAGGGTTGAGAGTTTGGGACTAGTAAAAGTGGGATTAGGGTTAGGATTCTGAGTTTGGGACTAGTAAAAGTGGGATTAGAGTTAGGATTCTGAGTTTGGGACTAGTAAAAGTGGGATTAGGGTTAGGATTCTGAGTATGGGACTAGTAAAAGTGAGATTAGGGTTAGGATTCTAAGTTTGAGACTAGTAAAAGTGGGATTAGGGTTAGAGTTGAGAGTTTGGGACTAGTAAAAGTGGGATTAGGGTTAGTGTTGAGGGTTTGGGACTAGTAGAAGTGTGATTATGGTTGAACTTTTTGGCCTTGGGACTACTCTGACTGGGATTAGGATTGGTATTGCGGTTGAATTTTTGGGGCTTGGGACTACTCCGGCTGGGATTAGGATTGGTATTGCGATTTAACTTTTTGGGCTTGGGACTACTCTGACTGGGATTAGGATTGGTATTGCGGTTGAACGTTTTGGGCTTGGGACTACTCTGACTGGGATTAGGATTGGTATTGTGGTTGAACTTTTTGGGCTTGGGACTACTCTGACTGAGATTAGGATTGGTATTGTGGTTGAACTTTTTGGGCTTGGGACTACTCTGACTGGGATTAGGATTGGTATTGCGGTTGAACTTTTTGGGCTTGGGACTACTCTGACTGGGATTAGGATTAGTATTGCGGTTGAACTTCTTGGGCTTGGGACTACTCTGATTGGGATTAGGATTGGTACTACGGTTGAACTTTTTGGGCTTGGGACTACTCTAACTGGGATTAGGATTGGCTTTGCGATTGAACTTTTTGGGCTTTATAATCACACTCCTGCTTATCTGACAAGGATTATGTGATTGGTACTCACTTTTTACGTATTTTTGTTTTCTTGGAAGGTCATTCCAGTCCTCAATATGTTGTTCAGCAATGGTATCCCATGCTAAAGTCTTTTTGCTGCAGTTAGCATACATTGGATTTTTAGTGTCCCAAAGCTTTGGGTGGTCCCGCACTGACTCAATAAACTCCTCTGATTCTATTGCTGTTGCTTTGGACCTGGCTGGTCTGGCCAAATTTTCTGCCCTGGCTTGCATCCACTTATCTGCAGCATCCATGCTCTCTTGTCTCCCTCCTCATCCCCTCGCAACAGGATTTCTTTTTATCCCAGCATCCTACACTGCAGTCATGTGACCTTCTCACAGCCTCAGTGTACTGTCTAGGACGTTTTCAGGTGCTTTTAAGGTGCTTTTAAAGCGCTTCACATTCATTTCAATGGACGTGGGTGTTTTTGAAGTGCTTTTTTTAGCGCTACAAACAAGCTCCAAAGATGCTGCTTGCAGGATTTTTCTCAATGCCGTGGCATCGCAATGCCTCAGTGTGAAAGCATCTATTGAGATGAATGGGAGGCAGTTTTCATGCCCCTTACAAGTGCTATTTTTAGCGCTAGAAAAAAGAGAGACTCCCATCATGTCACACAGAGCATGGAGGTCTCATCCCTAATAATTGGAACAAAGAAGGTAACCCCTCAAATGAGACTTTAACAGACCACCCACTCAATAATGTATAAAATATAATCTTTTAATGATATTATATAATGCCCCGGGCATTAGGGCATTTACACTGTATGATGTTTATATGTATAGTTTCTGTTTTGTTCTCCATGTGATACACATTGTGCATTCTTGTCATATGTAGATTTTATATGTTTTTTATTCTATATCATTAAAAGATTATATTTTATTCATTATTGAGTGGGTGGTCTGTTAAAGTCCCATTTGAGCGGGTTACCTTCTTTGTTCCTATTTTTAGCGCTAAAACGCCTGCAAAGTGCCTTAGTGTGAAAGCAGCCTTATAGAGCGAACAAAAGTCCTGGATGGCTTAGCGCCAATGTAAAAATGCATATAAAAGCAAAAGAGAAGGCCTTCCAAAAATATAAGGTTGAGGGATCATCATCAGCATTCAAACTTTATAAAGAATGCAACAAGAAATGTAAGGGTGCAATTAGGGCGGCTAAGATAGAACACGAAAGACACATAGTGGAGGAGAGCAAAAAAAATCCCAAGAAATTCTTTAAGTATGTTACATAGTTACATAGTAGGTGAGGTTGAAAACAGACACAAGTCTATCAAGTCCAGCCTATGTGTGTGATTATATGTCAGTATTACATTGTATATCCTTGTATGTTGCGGTCCTTCAGGTGCTTATCTAATAGTTGCTTGAAACTATCGATGACCCCCGCTGAGACCACCACCTGTGGAAGGGAATTCCACATCCTTACCCCTCTTATAGTAAAGAACACTCTACGTAGTTTAAGGTTAAACCTCTTTTCTTCTAATTTTAATGAGTGGCCACGTGTCTTATTAAACTCCTTTCCATGGAAATGTTTTATCCCTATTGTGGGGTCACCAGTATGGTATTTGTAAATTGAAATCATATCCCCTCTCAAGCATCTCTTCTCCAGAGAGAATAAGTTTCAGTGCTTGCAATCTTTCCTCATAACTAATATCCTCCAGACCCTTTCTTAGCTTTGTTGCCCTTCTTTGTACTCGTTCCATTTCCAGTACATCCTTCCTGAGGACTGGTGTCCAGAACTGGACAGCATACTCCAGGTGCAGCCGGTCCAGAGTCTTGTAGAGTGGGAGAATTATCATTTTATCTCTGGAATGAATCCCCTTTTTAATGCAAGCCAAGCTTCTGTTTGCTTTGTTAGCAGCAGCTTGGCATTGCATGCCATTGCTGAGCCTATCATCTGCTAGGACCCCCAGGTCCTTTTCCATCCTAGATTCCCTCAGAGGTTCTCCCCCAATTGTATAGATTGCATTCATATTTTTGCCACCCAAATGCATTATTTTACATTTTTCTACATTGAACCTCATTTGCCATGTAGTTGCCCACCCCATTAATTTGTTCAAATCTTTTTGCAAGATTTCCATGTCCTGCGGAGAAGTTATTGCCCTGCTTAGCTTAGTATCGTCCACAAATACAGAGATTGAACTGTTTACCCCATCCTCCAGGTCATTTATGCACAAATTTAACAGGATTGGTCCCAGCACAGAACCCTGGGGGACCCCACTACCCACCCCTGACCATTCTGAGTACTCCCCATTTATCACCACCCTCTGAACTCGCCCTTGTAGCCAGTTTTCAATCCATGTACTCACCCTATGGTCCATGCCAACAGACCTTATTTTGTACAGTAAATGTTTATGGGGAACTGTGTCAAATGCTTTTGCAAAATCCAGATACACCACGTCTACGGGCCCTCCTTTATCTAGATGGCAACTCACCCCCTCATAGAAGGTTAATAGATTGATTTGGCAAGAACGATTCTTCATGAATCCATGCTGATTACTGCTAATGATACCTTTCTCATTACTAAAATCTTGTATATAGTCCCTTATCATCCCCTCCAAGAGTTTACATACTATTGATGTTAGGCTAACTGGTCTGTAATTCCCAGGGATGTATTTTGGGCCCTTTTTAAATATTGTGCTACATTGGCTTTTCTCCAATCAGCTGGTACCATTCCAGTCAGTAGACTGTCAGTAAAAATGAAGAACAATGGTCTGGCAATTACTTGACTGAGTTCCCTAAGTACACTCGGGTGAAAGCCATCTGGTCCTGTTTTTTTATTAATGTTAAGATTCCCAAGTCTAATTTTAATTCTGTCCTTTGTTAACCATGGAGGTGCTTCCTGTGATGTGTCATGAGGATAAACACTGCGGTTTTGGTTACTGAAGCCCCTCGATTCCCTCATGAAGACTGAGGAGAAGAATAAATTCAATACCTTTGCCATCTCCCCATCCTTTGTAACCAGATGTCCTTCCTCATTCTTTATGGGGCCAATATGGTCTCTCCTCCCTTTTTTACTGTTTACATACTTAAAGAATGTCTTGGGATTTTTTTTGCTCTCCTCCGCTATGTGTCTTTCATGTTCTATCTTAGCCTTATTGCACCGTTACATTTCTTGTTGCATTCTTTATAAAGTCTGAATGCTGATGATGATCCCTCAACCTTGTATTTTTTGAAGGCCTTCTCCTTTGCTTATATATGCATTTTTACATCCAGGACTTTGGCTCGCTCTTTTACATTTATTACCCAATGGGATGCATTGGCTAATGCCCTTATTTAATATGCTCTTAAAGCAAACCCATCTCTCCTCCGTGTTCCTTGTTTCTAAAATTTTATCCCAGTTTATGCCTTCTAGCAAGGTTTGTCGTTTAGGGAAGTTGGCTCTTTTGAAATTCAGTGTCTTTATATTCCCCCTATGTTTCCTATTTGTGTGATTTATACTGAAGCCAATTGACCTGTGATCGCTGTTACCTAAATTGCCCCATATTTCCACATCCGTGATCAGGTCTGTATTGTTGGTAATCAGTAGATCCGTTAACGCTTTATTTCTAGTTGGTGTGTCTACCATCTGACCCATAAAATTGTCCTGCAAGACATTTAGGAACTGGCGAGCCTTAGATGAATGCGTGGTTCCCTCCGCCCAGTCTATGTCTGTATAATTAAAATCCCCCATTATGATAACACTTCCCATCTTTGTTGTTAATCCAAATTGTGATAGGAGATCTGTCTCCCTTCCTCCCTCAGGATAGGGGGGGGCTATAGCATACTCCCAGAATTTTTATTTCCCCTTAGTTCCATCTCTTTGGAGCTCTACCCATAAGGATTCCACCTCCTCCCTAGCTCCCTTAGTGATGTCATCTCTCACATTCACTTGTACATTATTCTTGATATATAGGCATACCCATCCCCCTTTTTTACCCTCTCTATCCTTGTGATAAAGGATATACCCTTGAATGGTTTCCAGCCAATCATGAGAGCTGTTGAACCAGGTCTCTGAAATTCCCACAAAATCCAAATCCTCCCCATACAACAGTATCTCTAGTTCACCCATCTTGTCCGCCAGGCTCCTGGCATTTGTTAACATACCATGTAGTTTAGATCGGTCACATATTATCCTCGTAAACAGTAAAAGTGGGAGGACAGACCATATTGGCCCCATAAAGAATGAGGAAGGACATCTGGTTACAAAGGATGAGGAGATGGCAAAGGTATTGAATTTATTGTTTTCCTCAGTCTTCACGAGGGAATCGGGGGGCTTCAGTAACCAAAACTGCAGTGTTTATCCTCGTGACACATCACAGGAAGCACCCTCATGTCTAACAGAGGACAGAATTAGAATTAGACTTGGGAAACTTAACATTAACATTAATAAATCCCCAGGACCAGATGGCTTTCACCCGAGGGTGCTTGGGAAACTCAGTCAAGTAATTGCCAGACCATTGTTCCTAATTTTTACTGACAGTCTACTGACTGGAATGGTACCAGCGGATTGGAGAAAAGCCAATGCAGCACCAATATTTAAAAAGGGCCCAAAATACATCCCTGGAAATTACAGACCAGTTAGCCTAACATCAATAGTATGCAAGCTCTTGGAGGGGATGATAAGGGACTGTATACAAGATTTTAGTAATGGGAATTGTATCATTAGCAGTAATCAGCATGGATTCATGAAGAATCATTCTTACCAAACCAATCTATTAACCTTCTATGAGGAGGTGAGTTGCCATCTAGATAAAGGAAGGCCCATAGATGTGGTGTATCTAGAGTTTGCAAAAGCACTTGACACAGTTCCCCATAAACGTTTACTGTACAAAATAAGGTCCGTTGGCATGGACCATAGGGTGAATACATGGATTGAAAACTGGCTACAAGGGCGAGTTCAGAGGGTGGAGATAAATGGGGAATAATCAGGGGTGGGTACTGGGGTCCCACAGGGTTCTGTGCTGGGACCAATCCTGTTTAATTTGTTCATAAACGACCTGGAGGATGGGGTAAACAGTTCAATCTCTGTATTTGTGGACGATACTAAGCTAAGCAGGGCAATAACTTTTCTGCAGGACGTAGAAACCTTGCAAAAAGATTTGAATTCATTTGGGTGACAAAAATATGAATGCAATCTATACACTGGGGGGGAACCTCTGAGGGAATCTAGTATGGAAAAGGACCTGGAGGTCCTAGTAGATGATAGGCTCAGCAATGGCATGCAATGCCAAGCTGCTGCTAACAAAGCAAACAGAAGCTTGGCATGCATTAAAAAGGGGATGCATTTCAGAGATAAAATGATAATTCTCCCACTCTACAAGACTCTGGTCCGGCAGCACCTGGAGTATGCTGTCCAGTTCTGGGCACCAGTCCTTAGAAAGGATGTGCTGAAAATGGAGCGAGTACAAAGAAGGGCAACAAAGCTAATAAAGGGTCTGGAGGACATTAGTTATGAAGAAAGGTTGTGAGCACTGAACTTATTCTCTCTACAGAAGAGACACTTGAGAGGAGATATGATTTCAGTATACAAATACCATACTGGTGACCCCACAATAGGGATAAAACTTTTTTGTGGAAGGGAGTTTAACAAGAGGCCACCCATTAAAATGAGAAGATAGGTTGGACTTGATGGACTTGTGTCTTTTTTCAACCTCACCTACTATGTAACTATATGTAACTTCTCATTTCCTCTGGAACAGACATTCTACTCAAAAACTGTGAAATGAAGTAAAAAAGGTTTACTTTTGAATTTAATGTTTCTCAGTGATTAATAATGAGTCAGAATAGGGGAAGAAAGAACAGGAAACCACTGCAACAATAATCCTTTACTCATAGGATACTCACTACTCTTATAAGATTCATGTAGTAAATATGTTGCACAGTACTTTGTTATACAAAAGAAAAATAGAACTGTAATACATGTACATCCTGATTAATACATATTCATGTGTTCCACTTTGTGCTTTAAGCACATTTTACTCCTACAGAAGTGGAAGGGTTAAGTTGTGCTGTATCTATTACCCTGGATCATGAAAAGCCAACTCTCTATTCCCAGGAACAAGTCACTCTGATTAGCATTGTCTGCTAACGAGCTCATTCCAACAGCCTACAGATGCAATGTCTGTGGGTTATTTATACAGTATTTATACAGCTCCCTCCCCACTCATCAGGATTCTGTGAAGTCAAAAACAGAACAGCAAAAGAAGGAAAAATGCATATCCCATTAATGAACACAGATACCCCTAATATCAGTTGTTCTTTTTTAAGTTCACCAGACTGTACA
Source organism: Aquarana catesbeiana (assembly GCF_042186555.1). Taxonomy (NCBI): domain Eukaryota; kingdom Metazoa; phylum Chordata; class Amphibia; order Anura; family Ranidae; genus Aquarana; species Aquarana catesbeiana. Next base: position 196,492,771 of record NC_133330.1, on the reverse strand, counting down.
GCATAGTGTTATTACATTTTATAAAAGAGCTTCATGTATTATTGAAAATACAAAACCAATCAGATGACATGTTATTCATATGTGTGATAATGTTAGATTACAGATGCAGAAATGAATGCTAGTTGTGTTTGAGGAAAAAAGATGAGTAATCCAACTCAATATCTAGGCTTGATAGGTGTTCATAACCCAATTGAATCTGTGGTTGAATAAACGGCATCATTTTCATTTTAACAAGTAAAGGGAGATTGTTAGACAAGCCTGGGTATCTTAGTGCAGTTGTCACACAATTTCACAACTAGGTGATGAAAACGATAAGAACAGAGAAACACAGTTTTTTCTCAGACGTAAAGCCATAATCTGTTGTTTCCTGGCTCATCATGGCAGCATACATTGGGTTGTGGCTCCGCCCAACAACCTGATAGGACTGTTAAAGCTTTACAGGATCCAGGCCACTGGCATTCTCCTTTTTGTCCTCATCTGATAAAGACTGTAGTATCTCTTACCGCTTGTCTCCCCAGCCAAGTTCAGCCTCCCCTGGGTGAAAGTTCCACTTATATAGCCTCTGAATGAGCTCTTCTGGTGGGAGCTCTGCTCTACTGATCTCAGAGGCATTTTGTGGAGTGCAAGCTTTAAATAATCTTTGTTTCGTGCAGCGTTCCCAGCTCAGTGTTTCACCTTGTTATCTTTTGGCTTGTTTCTGCTGTTTGCAGGGCACAGACTATCTTTTCCCTTGCTCAAGATGGTTCCTGGATGTCAAACTCCCTTCTGCGCATGTGTGGCAGGAAGTGATGTCAGGATTGGAAAGCTTTCCAGTTTCTAGGGTGGTGTGGGCCACCACAATCATATTCTGCACATGTGTGAGCGGGTGACATAATTTCTGGTGGTGAAGGCACTGGATTTAAAGCTATTTAAAGCCACTGTTTGGTTCTGGTCAATGGCTTTTTACCTAAATTTGATTCCTGCTGCTACACACTGTGTTCATAAGATCCCCTGCTTTATGCACTAGGTGGGCTTGAGGGCTGTGTGTTGCTGGAACTACCTACTGTATAAACTGTCTGCTGTTGCATGGCTTGTCTCTTTTTACTTATGCACTCTTGCTTTCTCTTCAATATTCATATTCTGATTGCAGGTTCTCTTTCTATCCAATTTTCCATAGAGAGCACTGCCCCAGTAGACCAGCCTTTGCCCATAAGGTAAGGAATTCTTGGTAAGTAATGAAGATTTGACAAAAGAGAGCTTGGGTCCTAATGCATAAACTGTCAACTCACACAGGACCGCAAGATCCTCGGTGTCAAGGAGAGATAGTTCCAGTCATGGGTCACCTTCCAGGAGCAGAGACAATGCCGCTCTAGGTTCTCTTCATACCACCGCCATTCCTGCCAGCAAAGGTCTCCTTCATCCCAGCACTGTGCCTCATCCCGTGTGGCGGTGCAGCCTGGCCAGGCAAGCTATCCTGCCAGTCCTGTATGGAGGAGAAAAGAAGGGAGAAAGAGGCAAACTTTCAAGAAGTCACAGCGTTCATTAAGGAGTACTTCAGAGGGTCTATTTTAGAGTCAGCTCCTAATTTGGACAAATTAGTGCCTAGTACTCCCAGTGGGAGTCAGCCACCCCAAGTGGAGTCTGACACCTCATCAGACAATGAGGGACCCCAAAGAGGTATTGGCTTTGATTTTGCAACTGTTTGCTAAAGAAGGCGATTGAATGGGGGGGCCAAAAAGTATTTACTAAACCCGAGGAAAAGAACCTGAATCCTTTCTGTATACTGAGGAGCTTGAGGGACTCATCCAAGATGAATGACAAAAGCCTGAGAAAAAGTCATGCCTTACCAGTAGGCTCTCAAAGCTTTATCCTCTAAAAGAACCAAAGATTAATCCTTTGCTTTCTGTTCCCATGGTAGACACATCTTTGATGCGTCTTGCATGGCATCTGACAATATCCATGGAGGAAGTGGTCACCTTTAAAGAGGCCCTGGACCGCAGCATGGACTTCGACCTGAAGAAGGTGTACATGACCACAGGAGGAGCATGTAGACCTGCAGTCACTTTAGCTACAGTAGGAAAAGCAATATCAGGCTGGACAACCAGCTTTGAGCAGACACTCTTGGGAGACAGTGACCGAGAGAAGATAGTGGCTGCCTTGCAAGAGTTAAAACTTACAGGCAACTTTGTGGCAGAAGCATGAGTTTATTTGATAAGATGCTCTACAAGAACTATGTTGTCATCTATGATGGTGCGTCAGGCCTTATGGCTAAAGCTGTGGATGGCCGATTCGGCATCAAAGTTCAATTGGTGTGGAATTACCCATGATGAGGTAAACCTCCTCTGCAGCAAGCTGGACGTGCTCATTTTAAAAGTTATAGGCAGCAAGTCAGGTCTAATTCCTATGTACAGGAAGCAAATGTCACAGGATAGGTGCTCTGTCATGGCGTATTCTGCCAGAGCGATATAGGGAAGCAAGATCCTATAAGCCTGGAAAAGATTTGAGACGTAATTGGAAAGGGACTCACGAAAAAACACAGTCACTCCCAGGGGTCTTCTAAAGTGAAGGGCAACAGGGACATCAGTATCCCAAGACTGGGTGGATGCTGCCTTCCTCAGATGGGGTGATCTGATGGAAACAACAAAAAAGACAAAATGGAAGGCGCACACACCTAGTGCATTACCAATGACATTTAATGGATTATAAAATCCATAAAAAGTGGGTACTCACAAAAAACAACTCTTAATGAGCCATAAAAATCACACAGTGTAGAGACGTGCTGAATTATATCACGGGGTAAAGAGCACCCAGAGGTCTCAGATTGACCAAAAGGTGCAGTTTTCTGGATAATGATCTTAGGGATCAGTGGTATGACCACTCCAGAGAATGTAATACAAAGTGGATGGGCCTCATCATTTCCCGACGTGAGAGGAATGTATCCCACATTCGCTCTGAGATTGAGGCTGTTATGGATGAGCTCAATTCCTACACCACTTAGCTGCTTTTTCCCATTGGGAGGATAATATTATGATCAAATCATTGAATTTGAGGCTGATCTCATCAGTAGAAAATCAGGGAAATTTGAAAGAGATAGGGAAGACTATTTGCAGGGGCGGGAACACTGGTGGAAAAGAATGAGACGTCTAGGGGCCCCTGATGGGTGACCATCTCAGGTCAGAGCACCACATCCTGCTAGTGCCCTGGGTCCTGCCACCACCAGGGACCGCCCCTGCAACATCCTAGGGGTGTTGACTGGTCACACCCCAAGAATAGCCCGCACTAGGCATTTCCCATCACCCCCCTATTCATCATTCCACCTATAGTCCGGGCCCAGCTCCCTTCAGGGGACCTAATGGGTCCAATTGGTCCAGAAGTAAACAATTTAAGAACAATAAGTACAACAGAAAGCCCAAACCTTCAGCCTTTGATGTTAGTGATGCACCTAGTGGCCCTCAGGCAACAAGAGTGACCCAGAAGAATCCTTGTCTACACAATAGGAAAGATAGTGAGCCAGGTCCTTCATCTATAGAGTCAGCAACCATGCTGTCACAGACCTAGCCGGGACAGAGGCTGTTGGAGAGGACAGCTCCATGTCCCCCCAAAAACACACAGACTCTGGGAACCCTTTATATGCCATATTAGAATGGTGACTGATTTATACCGTTGGGACTCGTACTGTTAAATGCTAATGTCATCAATTCTGCTATAATGTGTTTAATGTAAATAAGTTCAGTCTAGGTTCTAAGGGTATTCAACTCATTGTTGTTTGTTCTAATTAACCCTGTGTTGATGTTTATGGTAATGTGTGTAAATTGAATGAGCTGATCACATTGTCCTCTATACAATGTAGGAGACGGGACGACTCCTATTGGAGCTCATGTTAATTAGGTTAGCTTTGAGTCATCCTGGTGTATAAATGTGTGGGAGATCTCAAATAAAGAGTAGTTCTGATGTACTCCAAAACTGGTGTTGTCTAGTTCTTGGGGTTCCTATAGCCAGATCCATTGGACTCGTGTTCCAGAACTTAGGAAGCGGTATATGACGGAAGCACTCAAGCGGAGTGTGGGACGTTCCGTGACATTGGTGGCAAGCAGCGGGAAAGCTTCCTGCAGTCTGGGACATCCAAACTTCCATCTGGATCCAAGGTCCAGATAGCAGGAGAGGAGAGGTACAGATACCAGCCGCCATGGATGAGGAATTCAGAAGGAGGTTGCGAGAGATGCAGATACAGTACAGAGGACCAGTATCGGAGCAGGTCCTGCTGGGATGGTGTGATTCTATTCGCTGCAAACTCTGGAAGGAAGCGCTAGCCCGTGAGCAGCGACACCAGGGAAAAGTTCTCCCCTCCATCGAGGAAAGGTACTGGTCGCAGTACGGACTGCGGGTGCGGTTTTTGGGAGAAAAAACACACAAGAAGCAGACAGCTGAATTAAGCAGGCTGGTCTGGGCAGAGATAAAGCTGGATGAGAGCTACAGAGCCCTCCGGTGGCATGTATCCCAAGCATGTCCCTGGATAGCGGATGACAGCCCAACGGAAGGCTTAAGCTACGGCGGCTTGGGACTGTTGTTTGTGAAGCTGACAAGGGACCCTAACTTTGGGAGTGATTTGGAGCGGCGGGTGGATGAAATCATGGATTTCAGAGAAGGGCTACTGAACATTTCGGAAGTGCACTGGGCACAGGAAGATTTGGAGTTTCTGGCCGTTCAGGAATGGGAGCTAGAGATTGCCTACAGACGGCTGCTAGACATTGCTCAGTGCCAGGGCTGGGCTCCCTTTGCCTGGGACTATCAGGAAATACCAGCTGACAACCCTGAAATCCTGGCTGAAGAGTCAGCAATGTGGCAGAGCAATAGTGTGCTTTGCCAACCTGCCCCCACAGCTATGGAGGCGGAGGTCTTATGGCGGATGCAGCAAGTGCTGACTGACCTTGATGATCCTGTTTCTGCATGGGATGATCTTGGATGGAGGAATGTGCCTGTCCAGCAGCATGCCAGAGAATCTGCAGTGGAAAATCTGGAGATTGCCATCCCCAAAGCTGAAGTGCTGACAACAGGGCAGAGCTCTGCTAATCTCTGCCCAGCACTGATAACATCTTCTGGGTTCCATGGACAGGAGATGGTGAACCTCCATCCCCAGACACCAGTTGCAGAGACAGGGGATTTGATAGACTTTTCTGCTGAGGAAGAACCATCGGGTGAGCCCCCAGCAGAAGAGTTGGGATTAGGGCCAAACTTCATTGCGCTCTGCTCAGCACTGATGGCATCTTCTGAGTTCCACGAACAGGAGATGGTGAACCTCTATCCACAGACACCAGTTATAGAGGTAGGGGATTTAATAGACTTTTCTGCTGAGGAAGAACAACCTGATGAGCCTACAGCAGAAGAGCTGCTATTGGGGCCAAACTTCACTGTGCTCTGCCCCGCACCAACAGCAGTATCTGTGGAGTTACAGGGAACTTCCCCAGTTGAAGCACCGGCAACCAGGCAGAGTGCTACCAACCTCTGGCCATCACCTGCAACAACTACAGAGTTCCAGGGAGGCGGGGCAGTCGGCCTCCCTCCCCAACAGGTAGCCAGAGCAGATGGTGTGGGGTTTCCAGCAGAAGGGCTGGCAACAGGGCCGAGGACTGCTGGACTCTGCCCTCAACTAACAGAGGATGGATTTCCTGTGACGGTGGATGGGACTTCAGTCTCGACCTGTATACCCCAGGGATGCTGGGCAATGGGCCCCGATCCCCAACAGCATGACAGAGTGAGCCCAGACACCCTGTCTTCTCTCCAGCGGCAGAAAGGATTCCAGGGAGAAGAGCCAGTCCAGGCCTCTCCCCAGCGGCAGATATGTTCTCTGAGAGAGGCAGAGGTTGGCTGGGTGAGTAATACTCTGTTTGGAACAATTTGTTTGGGGTACTGTGTGGGTACAGGCAGTAGAGGACTGGAACTATGGACTAACTTCGGAGTCAACCCGTCTGTGGTCTCCTCCTGTGTTAGTCTCCTGCCGAAAGGGGAGAAATGTCACAGACCTAGCTGGGACAGAGGCTGTTGGAGAGGACTGTATGCAAGCCTGTTGCCTTTTGATTATGGGCTAGCATTTAGGGGAATGGTGCTCTCTGTGAGCTGTATGCCTGGGGACCCTGGGGTTGGTGTTACTTTGGATTCAGCTCCATGTCCCCCAAAAAACACACAGACTCTGGGAACCCTTTATATGCCATATTAGAATGGTGACTGATTTATACCGTTGGGACTCGTACTGTTAAATGCTAATGTCATCAATTCTGCTATAATGTGTTTAATGTAAATAAGTTCAGTCTAGGTTCTAAGGGTATTCAACTCATTGTTGTTCGTTCTAATTAACCCTGTGTTGATGTTTATGGTAATGTGTGTAAACTGAATGAGCTGATCACATTGTCCTCTATACAATGTAGGAGACGGGACGACTCCTATTGGAGCTCATGTTAATTAGGTTAGCTTTGAGTCATCCTGGTGTATAAATGTGTGGGAGATCTCAAATAAAGAGTAGTTCTGATGTACTCCAAAACTGGTTTTGTCTAGTTCTTGGGGTTCCTATAGCCAGATCCATTGGACTTGTGTTCCAGAACTTAGGAAGCGGTATATGACGGAAGCACTCAAGCGGAGTGTGGGACGTTCCGTGACACATGCCTTATTATTTTTCAGTCTATCAGTCCCCTGATTGTGTTAATTTTGTCGAGGCTAAAGGGAATCGCACTTCCGAGGCCCCTAGTGACCCAGGGGGCCTTTCGGAGGTGGCCATGTCCAGTCATCACCCTGCCCCTACACACTTTAGCGGCTCCTCCCTACCACCACCCATTCCCCCTCTTTTTTATTGAAGGGCACACCTACAGGCGGGGTCAAAAGGAGAAAAAGATCAGTAGAAAAACCAGATGAGGCAAACGTGGAGGAAAGAAAACCAAAAAAAGGGAAGAAATTAGGTCTGATTTTGATACTATTAAAATTGATAACTTATCCTCAGTAACGTTTAGCGAAGTGGAACTTGCGCTATTACGTATAGGTCTCAACTTTTCCCCACCCAATTCCCGGGATTTATTTTAACTTTTTATTGATCTCAATAGATTTACATGTAACCTTACCCTTAAACGTTATTTTTCTATTAAAAGGGACTCTGAAAATACTACTAACTCTTCAGCTCTCCCAGAGCCTTCCAATATAGATCAGGACTATGAGACATTACAAATACTCAAAGAGTTATGGTCTGAGGGCGCCCAGTGCACTGACATGCCTGCGATTGAATTTCCTTCCAGCTTTGCCAGTTTGGCTCCCATGGTCCACACCCACTTTAGGCCAAGTCAGTATTTCATCCCCATTGGGCCAAAGGCAAGTTCATCCCTTCCTTTTTTGATGTAATTTATTTGGAAATTACACAACTTTGCAGTGGGGGTAAAAAGGACCATTCATCTTCCATGTTCCTGGGAGAGAAAATAATTTTGGACTCTAAAAAATAATGACACAGTGATCATTAGACAAGCAGACAAGGGGGGGGGAGTCTCATCATTCAGAACAGACTTGCTTATCTAGCTGAAGCATTCAGACTTCTTGGGGATACCATTACCTACGAGAAGTTGGAAGGTGATCTGGTTGGCCTATACAACGAAGCCCTCAAATCATTATTAGACAAAGCTTTCAGGGATGGGGTTATTTTGAAGTCCGAATGGCAATTTCTGTTCCACCCATACTCACTTACACCATTCACATATCCCTAAAATGCACAAGGATGATACTAACCCTCCAGGTCGGCCAATTATATCTGGAATAGACAGCCTCGCCATTCCAGTGGGAAGCTATATTGAACACTTCCCTCAAGGAATTTGTGGTCCAGCTCCCTTGATATGTTCATGACTCTGGGTACATGCTAGAGATTCTGGCCCAATATCCATAGCAGACAAGATATCGTTGGCTGTCACTGGATGTAGCTTCTTTGTACACGTCCATTCGTGACCAGTTTGGACTACAAGCTGTCCAATATTTTCTGGCACGTGAAAACCATCTGCATCCCAGGCAAGCCTCATTTATTGTGCACTCTATTGAGTATACCCTTACACACAATTACTTTGTGTTCCAGGATGTATACTACAGACAAACCAAGGACACAGCCATGAGTGCCATGTTCGCCCCGAGTTATGCCAACTTATTTATGGGATATTGGGAGCAGTTCCACATCTCGTCCAACAATCCCTTTAGGGCAAACCTGGTTTTCTATGACTGCTACATCGATGATATTTTTATCATCTGGGATAGTGATGACAGCCAATTGGAAGCCTTTCTGGCCTATTGCCAGCACAATCCCTTTGGAATCGAGTTCCCACATGTGTTGGACAGTCAGAAGCTGATATTCCTAGACCTTGAACTGATGGTGGATGATGAATATCGTATCTTTTCTCAAACCCATTTCAAGCCATCAGCAGGAAATTCTTATCTCCATGCTCAAAGCCATCACTATCCCAAATGGATCAAGAATGTACCTCTTGGTCAGTTCTGTCAGCTCCAAAAGACCTGCTCCCATCTAATAGATTATGACAAACAGAACAGTGTACCGAGTAATGCCACGTACACACGGTCGGAATTTCCATCAGAAAAAGTCCGATGGGAGCTCTTTATTGTATATTCCGACTGTGTGTATACCCCATCGGACTTTTTCCGTCGAAAATTCAGATGAACTTAGAGAACATGTTCTATATTTTTCCGATGGAACAAATTACTATCAGAAAAACCGCTCGTCTGTATGCTGTTCCGACGAGGTTAACAGAAGGAGCCCAAAGGGTGGCGCACTGGCTATTGAACTTCCTTTTTCTAGTGCCGTTGTACGTGTTGTATGTCACCGCGTTCTTAACGGTCGGAATTTGGTGTGACCGTGTATATGCAAGACAGCTTGAGCGGAATTCCATCGGAATTCCCCCTTGAAAAACCTTCAGAGTTTATTCTGACAGCAAAACCGGTCGTGTGTACGGTGCATTAGACAATTCTGGAGAAGAGCTATGACCATGCTGCTATTGATGATGCTTATATAAAATACAGGCCTAAGTACCCTGAGGTTGTCGGTAAGGAAAGTTAACAACACAAAGTGATGTGCACCAAAAACTGTGGGGATGTCTTGGCCAGGAAAAGTAGTTCTTTTAACCACTCAGATATGACTTTCAATACTCGGTATACCAATAAGGCATTATAGAGGAATACTGGTGTATTCTCTATCGGGATCCTTGTTGATCAATGTCATCCCAGAATGCCCTAATGTCATCTTTCATAAACCTAGGAACTTGAGGGGCTATAATGCCCCAAGTAGAGTTTGCACACCCAAATCCCCCTGGTTTGAGGTTTCTTGGTTTGGAAGTTATGGGTGAAGATTCGGATACTGGGCGGCGGTTTCGGAGACTCTGCAGGAGAGAAACCTTCATTACCAAGGGGTTTAAATGTAGGGCTTGATGTTCAGACGCTAATGTGACAAAATTTTCTTTAATAAGTCCTTTCCCATGTGTGGGGGGCCTCAGACCTGGAGCCTACCCCCTGTTCCCCCCTTTTTTCATTGTATTAATTAATGAATTAATTAATCATTTATATTTATACAAGTTGGGTTTTGGTTTGTTATTATTCATTTGCTTTGTATATTTTTACTTACATGCATTATTAATATATATTTTTCATTTTTCCTTTTCAATCCAAGTATGTTGCTTTTTATTATCATTAACTATTATTTTTATCATTATTATTTTTATCATTAATATCATCATTGTCTTTTGTATCATTAGGTATCCAGTATACCTTTAGTCTAATGCCCTGTACACACGGTCGGACTTTGTTCGGACATTCCGACAACAAAATCCTAGGATTTTTTCTGACGGATGTTGGCTCAAACTTGTCTTGCATACACACGGTCACACAAAGTTGTCGGAAAATCCGATCGTTCTAAACGTGGTGACGTAAAACACGTACGTCGGGACTATAAACGGGGCAGTGGCCAATAGCTTTCATCTCTTTATTTATTCTGAGCATGCGTGGCACTTTGTCCGTCGGATTTGTGTACACACGATTGGAATTTCCGACAACGGATTTTGTTGTCGGAAAATTTTATATCCTGCTCTCAAACTTTGTGTGTCGGAAAATCCGATGGAAAATGTGTGATGGAGCCCACACACGGTCGGAATTTCCGACAACAAGGTCCTATCACACATTTTCCGTCTGAAAATCCGACCGTGTTTACGGTGTTATTAAAATAAAAATTCCTTTTTTTTCTTTTTTTTTTAATATAATGATTTTATATAAATGTTTCATTTTTCTATTTCATGTTTCAATTTTTTTTCAGTAATTTTTCTTTGTTTATATATATTTCCCTCCATATACACCTATTTTTGATTTTTTTTTTATCTTCTTTTTCATTTTCTTAACATGTGCTCAGATTTAGTCATATTCTTGATTTCATTACTATGGGGACACTGCTGTGCTGTTTCCGCTGTGGGTGTGACGTAATTTGCCATTTCTGGCGCTGCTCAGGAAGATGGAACCTCCCTGGCATTGTACTGCACGCCATGTACCAGGCTGATGTTTGGCCTGCTGCCGTGCGTTGTCATGGTGCTTGTGACTAGCACGCCGCAGTGGGAGGGTCTCTGCTGGCATCTGGTGCAAGGATCATTCATTTCTAGCACTTCCGGGTTGGATGTATTGTCTTTCTGTCTCATCCCCCTGCTTGACACAGGGATGCCTTTAGGGGCCATCTTCACTGTTGCCAGTTGCACTTATGACAAAATTACTTTCTAATGTTTTTCCCAGTACGTTTTTTAATATTAATATTGATAATTAATTTTTAATATCAATACCAGCATTTTTATTACTGACAAGCAATCTTTGATTAGATGTGATTTTTCCAATAGATTTATATGGAATGAAGAGAGTTATATAAAATTATTATATATGGTGGTCTTGAGTAGCCTAGCTCTGAGGAAGGGGGTACGCCCTCAAAATGTGTCAGCTTTACCCCATGATATGATTCAGCACATGTCTCTACACTGTGCGATTTTTATGGCTCATTAAGAGTTGCAACTTCTTATGGATTTTATCATTCATTAAATGTCATAGGTAATGGAAAGGGACTCAGTCGACTCTCTTCAAGTTGCAAAAGTCAAAGACCTACACAGTAGGGCAACTAGCAGAAGTCTTTTCGACGGGAGGCTCGTCCAGGAGGTGCCTGTAGGAGCCAGACTCAGACTCTTCACACAGACCTGGGCGTAAAATATTACAAACACCCGGACAGTGTCTAGAATTTTAGTAGGCCACCGACTGAAATGTAAGAGACAGTGGCTGAACAATCATTTCTTTTCAATGGGCTGCCTTCCTCGGTGGACAAGAAAAGAATCTTCATACAATATTTATTTACTAGCCAGAACATGCCTGAACCTCTTAGGCTCTTTAACATCAACTTTCCCAGTGGTCCAAAGGGCCCAGTGGCACACACGTGGATTCCCTGTACTGGTGTACACACAAGGAAAATTTAAAGAAGCATCGGCCAATTGCACCTTCAGAGACAAAAGTTGCCATGTCAACCTAGGCCAGTGATGGCGAACCATGGCACCCCAGATGTTTTGGAACTACATTTCCCATGAAGCTCATGCACTCAGTGCAATGTAGTTGAGCATCGTGGGAAATGTAGTTCCAAAACATCTGGGGTGCCAAGGTTCACCATCACTGACCTAGGCTAAAATAAAGATAAAAAATTAAACAAAGTAGCTGCAGCACTCTTTTTGTTTATTGATCCATAAAAAGTAACAATGTTACAACGTTCCAAAATAGACAGCAAAATGGCAACAGTTTTGGGACCCTTCCTCGAGCTTGTTGTCTAACATCCACCACCTTACACCAATTATCTAAAATATAAGCTAACCACAACTGATGTCCACTCTTCAAACCTACAAATTTAAATACCGCTTTAATAATAGAAAATGTAAAAGAAAATTACACTTTTTTCCACCCAATGTTTTCACTATTATTTCACCATTATTTTTCTTCACATTTTCAAGGCATCTTTCCAAGGCCAGAAATTGTATAAAAATGTTAATGCAGGGGTCAGCAACCTTTTGGGGGCTGGATTCAATGTATGTGAATGCATGGAGGGGTGCATTCACCTGCTAATAAATGAAGATAATAATAATAATCCTAACATAGTAATAATAACAGTACAGGTTTACCTCACTTTAAAGTGCTTTACTAATACAAAGCCAGTTCACCATGAGGGAGCATGTGGCTGAGGATTCGGATTTAACTGCCCCTTCACCCATCCTGGCACCCAAGGGTGGCTGATGCCAGCCCTGCCAGCCAGCATGGTCTGGAGATGTGGTTCCTGTCCCTAGGGAAAATGGGGTTTCTGCCCTTAGGGGAGATGGGGTCCCCGTCCCAAGGGGAGGTGTGGTTCGTGTCCCCAGGTGAGAAGGGGTCCCTGTCCCCAGGTGAGATGGGGTCCCTATCCCCAGGGGTAATGGGGTCCCAGTCCACAAGTGAGAAGGGGTCCCTGTCCCCAGGGGTGATAGGGTCTCTGTCCCCAGGAGAGAAGGGGCCCCTGTTACCAGGGGAGAGTGGATCCCTGTCCCCAGGGGTGATGGGGTTCCTAATAGGGCCCCCCTATTGCAGTGTCCTCTGTCCCCCTTCACATCACTCCCATAGTGTCCTCTGCCCCCTCAGCAGTTACCTGGGCCCCCCAAAGCAGTGTCCTCTGTCACCTGCACCTCCCCCACTGTAGTATCCTCTGTACTCCCATAGTGTCCTCTGCCCCCCTGCACCCCACCACACACACATACACACAAACACACACTGTGTAGGTAGAACTCTTCTACCTTACACAGATGTCCAGCAGAGCAGAGATCAATCAGTTTTACAGGGCTGGATGGGGAGACTGCAGGAACTTTTCACATTAATAGGCTGGTGATTGGTTGCTAGGATCGCCCAGAAACCAATCACCTGCTGTTTAATGTGAAAAGTTAACTCCAGCAGTTCCCGCCCCCATCCAGCCCTGTGATACCGGTCGCTGTCCAATGAAGAGGAGATGTCCGCGGGCCGGGTGCACGTGAATTCATTACAGGCACTGATGGACCGGACATTTAGAGGTGGCGGCCGGGTAGGTTGCCGACCCCTGTGTTAATGGATTGAAACGGAGCAGTACTCCTGCCCCACAATTTAGCAAATCAGAGGAAGGACACTCTAGTTCAGATATTACTATGAAGAATAAAATGTTTTCAGAAACATATATTTTGGAGAAGCATTACCAAATACATAGGTTTGTAATTGTTTTTTGAAAATCTCATGTAGCTTTTTGGAGTTAGAGAATACAACTTGTTCAGATTTTCTGGAAATTATTCACATACAAGTTTAAACAAAACTTCCGAAGTCTATATGTCAGGTTACTTTAATCAGAGAGATTTTAATATATATTATTATATGATTGACATATCTAAGTTAATCAGGTTCCATGGTTAATTTGATTTTAGTCAGTTCCTATGTCAATCAGCCCCTGAACCTGTGTAATTTATATGTGTCAGTATTAGAGAATTAAATTATTAATTAAAGAAAAAAACTGGCATCCTTAGTACTTTAGGAAGGAAACACTTTGAACCTTATGGATCTGCTAAATCAAAGAGATCTTATTCTACACCTGTTAAGCTTGTGACAGGCATATTTCTGCATAACGCTTTGCAGCCAAATCACTTGCTCTGCTCAACTTCCAAAGAGTTGCGATAACCTTTAGGAATTACCAGAATTACAACATGAATGGCAGTCAAAATGTAATACATTTTTTCCATTGAAGTCATCACAATGAGCTAAGATGATAAAACAACATTCTTATCCTGTTATACTTGTTATACAGGTATTCCAGTTAAAGCGGAACTAAACCCTCCTATCCTTTTCAGCCAAGGAAGCCGACATCTCAGCTTCTGTTTGATATGCAAATGCCATGGTGCTGCACATGTGATCAGTTGTGACACCAGCCATGGTTTGACAGTTTGGTTGAGAGCACAAGCATATGTGACAGTTGGTCTTCCTGGCATTCCGGGAATGTAACTGTTTTTTGAAATCATTAAATTGATGGGTTTAAAAAAGTGTAGCTGCTGACTTTTAATAATCAGACACTCACCTGTCCCATGGTCCAGCGACGCGGGTGCACGAAGCCTCACTCCTCTCCTCCTCCTCTCCACGGCGCCAGCATTCTAACTGTGGGCACCCGGCTTTGGCTTTACAGCCAGGTGCGCACTGCGCATGCGTGCTGTGAATGGCCGGGCAATCTTCTGAGACCTGTGACATGCCCCAGTAGATTGCAGGGAGGAAGGGGAGAGAGGTGATCTTTCTTCCGGTGCCGCGGCACCAGGGGAGGAAGTGGGAGATGGGAGCCTGTAAAAACAGGGTACCTGCCCACCCCCAAAAAAAATGACATGCCAAATGTGACTTATCAGGGGGTCATCAACACTTAAAGCGAAAGTTCCATTTTTGGGTGGAGCTCCGCTTTAACTGCTCTGTGCAGTGGGATATCACAGAGTGTCCACAAACCTCCTCATTTTGGGTCCCCCATGGGCACTCCTGGCCCCTTCCTCTCTGTCCAGTACCCCCACGGGAAGCCGCTTCCCATGGGGGAATTCATGCATGCTCGCTCCCGAGCCCTGCTGCTATGTCCATCGACACAGACAGTGGGACTTGGCCCTGCCCCCAGTCCATCGTCCATGGCTTTGATTGACAGCACTGGGAGCCAATAACTTCCAGTGCCCCAACAAGACCCAGAAGTGAGGGGAGAGAAGAGCTGCAGACGTTCACAGTGCTGGATCGAATGAGGGCTCAGGTAAGTAAAAGGCGGGCGGGGGTGAGAAGGGATATTGATGCCTAAACATTTTTCCCCTTAATGCAAAGAATGCATTAAGGTAAAAATTGTTTAGGTTTTAGAACCACTTTAAGTTTCACAGAAAAACTATACAGGAAATGAATGTACACGTTAATACCTGAGTGACAATTAATCAAGGAAATTGGAAATACAGTGCATATACAATAAAATGATCTGAAGAAGTAGTAGAGAACTGCAAGCTGCACAGCACAACAGCAATCCACAAGTGTGAAACTCTAAGGTACAAATTGGGAAAGACGTAGGGTATTAGGTAAAAGAAGTTTGTCACAGCCAACCAAACCTTGTAAGTTAAGAGAAATATGAATACATTTTATGTCGGAGCATCTATGAAGGGTGCATGTATGATCATTGATGAAGTGCCTGTGCCCTGAGCAAAAATTCCTTACTTTCTGGTTTGAACGTGATGATATCACCCTGCTGCCTCACATCACGCCAACATGACTTCCTCAGAGGGTACCCCTGATCAGCCATATGATCCTATTTTATTTTAATTTTTATGATATTTTAAGTTTTATTTGATTACTTTTTAATAAATTAACAACATTGAGTAAGTGCCTTACATAGATATATTAAATTTTGGTGCATCACAATAGCAAGTATTTTTGGCTATACAACTGGATATTCAATCCTTATAAGCTAAACATTTACTTCATTGGTCCTATAGAAAATGGCTGATGAGATAAATACTCAATCCACAATAATATGGCCACGCAATAAACATCCTGGTTCTCTAGTATATCTGCTTGGTAAACTGATCACATAGAAAATGGCCGTGATATAAACAACATCGTGGCTTCAACAAAATGGCATTTATTATACTTCCTGTCCCCACTAAATATATATAGTCACCATATAACCAATCCAATTCCCCTAAGGAAGTCATGTGGTGTGACGTAGTGTAGGGCGTGGCTGGAGTGGATGGCAGACCGGAAGTGACGTGAGAGGCAGCATTGGCGATGTTCTTATTATTCAAATGCAGTTTTAATACCTTATTCATGTAAGCACATTTTTTTGCTATAATAAATGGAGGCTTTTTAAAAATTTGACACTATGGGAGGCACTATGTTTATTCTACCCCAACATATGGATGCAATTAGGCCAGCGGCATCTCAAAAGAAAACAAGACCCTCTAGCCAAGCACTCATCAGGGAGACAAAGGAAGAGGATATCCCACTAGAGAATAACCAGACCATATAACTGGAACCCCACCATAAGGCTCTTGTTATATTGGAGTGAGGTGAAAGTTCTGTGAGCACGTAGGCACACAGTTTTTTCCCCTCACATTTAAAGGAGAACAGATTACAGAAGTGGATAATATATTCAACTGCAATAGGACACTATTTCTTAGCTATTTAATCAGCTATTTTCATATATTGATGC
The DNA here is from genome assembly GCF_042186555.1 of Aquarana catesbeiana. NCBI lineage: Eukaryota > Metazoa > Chordata > Amphibia > Anura > Ranidae > Aquarana > Aquarana catesbeiana. Next base: position 196,476,513 of record NC_133330.1, on the reverse strand, counting down.
ACTTGAGATTGATGGTACATGTATTAGTTGTATGTTTGATTTGTATATTTTAGTTTATTGATTTTGGAAGTGTACTTTTCACATTCATTCACATTCATATATAGACTGCTCAACACCATCTATATTTAAGTTACACACCATCTATATTTAAGTTACACATGGGTGTGATGCATCGCATCAGAGCTAGTGACGTCATTACATTCAAACCCAGAAGTAAGAGAGTTTTGCCCAGAGCACATCCACTGAGCCATATTGTTAAGAGGAAAGTGTACGTGCTTTTATCTGTAGCGCACCAGAGCTTCGCACAGCACATTGTGAGTGTATATTTTTACTGCTTTTAACCAAATTCATTAAATATTTAGTGGAAGACACTATGATTTTATTATTTTTTTCCTGAGCACCTCTTGTGGACAACATAAGAAGCAGTATACAGTAAAAGTCTTTTAACTCAGGAAAAATATTAAAGGCCAAGAAAAAAAATTATGGTGCATGATTCCAGTAGCATATTGTAGAGAATAACCGGGAATTCATCTGCCCGTTAAAGGGGAAGGTGCATTTTGACCTAATAAATAAGGTGAGAGTTTAGTGTGGCTGGTGGTGGATCACATGGGAAATCACATTTGAGATGGGAATGACGGCTAATTGTTAGCAAAAGTATGTAGGTATAGCACACATCCTCCTTCCATGCCTCATTAAAAGAGAAATGATTGGTTAAACCCATGAGTGCTTTTTTTTGGAATTTACAAATGCAGCAATTTAAAAAAAAAAAAAAAAAAACACTTTTTGATAGATAAGTAGTGCATTTTATATACAACTATATAGATCAGACCAAAATGAGGGACAAATGAGGAGGAAAGAGGGACAGAGGGACTTTGTTCTGAATGAGGGACAGTCCCTTGAAATCAGGGACAGTTGGGAACTATGGACTAGCACAAGACGATTTTGATTAAAGTGGGACTTTTATTTGGTTGTTCTCATATTTATCATTAATATGTACAAGGTAGTGCTATACTGTATATGGAGTTATACACGTTATATAGGATTTTCATCATGCAGACTCATTTTGTAAATGATTGTTAATATTATTCTCATAGTTTTGATTTAACTTTTGGGGACAGGAAGAAGTGTATAATTTTGGGATAAATTTGGTATACATCTCAGACAACATGTTTGTAACCCTTTATACTAACAGCAAAGTAATGCAAATGCAAAATCTAAAAAAATCATTCATGGTTACACAAGGTTCAAGCACTGTCTCTTAATGATGTCTGTATGTTTATTAACAACTTGCCGACCTGCCTATAGTAAGATATACGTCATTATTTTGATGTTAAATACCCATGTTATGACATCAGCTAGCTGCCACAAGCCCAGTATTTTTTTTTTACTATGGCCGATTCTCTTCCGGATAAAGTGGTCCCCTCCTGCTGCTTTCCGGTCATTCCCAGGCTTATCTGAACCATCGCTAAAGCCCGGGAGTAATCCAAAGCTGCCATTAGCTGGGTATGGAGAAGAGTGAGCCCAAGATGGTCTCTTGGTAGACTGGAGTGACGTCTGACATCACTTCTGGTTCCTGGGTAGAATTGGGCAAATGGTTCGGTTGATGACTGCAGTGAAAGCTGGTTGTTAAGAAGCGGAGCCGGGAATTTGGGCTAAACATTGGCTGTTTGCCCTGCTTGGAAAGCACCCAAATTTGCAGGGTGTTCGGTGGGTGTTTGCCCTGCCGAATGCCCTGCAATGCACTGCATGCTGCACAGTACATTTTGAAACTTGGTTTATTTTTGTTTATTTCAGGTACTTATATAGTGCTTATATAGTGCTGTCAATTTATGCAGTGCTTTACATATACATTGTACATTCACATCAGTCCTACCCTCAAGGAGCTTACAATCTAAGGTCCCTAACTCACATTCATACATACTAGGGACAATTTAGACAGGATCCAATTAACCTACCAGCATGTCTTTGGAGTGTGGGAGGAAACCGGAGTACCCGGAGGAAACCCATGCAGGCACAGGGAGAACATGGAAACTCCAGGCAGGTAATGTCATGATTGGGATTTGAACCAGCAACTCTTCTTACTGCTAGGTGAAAGTGCTATCCACTACACCACTATGCTGCCCGTTGGGCATAGCTTTACCCAATCAGGGTGCAGTGAAAGCTGGTTGTTAAGAAGCGGAGCCGGGAAGCTGGCCACAGCATCCTTAACAACAGATAAGTCATCAACTGTCAATGGGCTTCCCCTTTGACTGCTGAGTAAAAAAAAAATAAAAAATGCAGGTAAAGAAAAAAACAAAAAAACACCAAAATTGAACAAAAAATTCTGACGTAACTGACCCAGCATGTACTGATCCATGATGTCAGAAGGGGGCAGTGCCATCAGGTGACCTAGCCAGATGGCCCCGCCCCTTACCTTTATAAGAAATATCAAATGGCTTAGTTTGCCATCATCGACGGTGAGAGCCTTCTTTTTTTTGTTTGTTTTTTCGACTGTAGCGGGCGGCATGATTGATGATGGGTGTACATAGGGGGACACTGTTTTTTTATTTTTTAACCACTTCAGCTCCGGAAGGATTTACCCCCTTCCTGACCAGAACACTTTTTACAATTTGGCTCTGCGTCGCTTTAACTGCTAATTGCGCGGTCATGCAATGCTGTACCCAAACGAAATTTGCGTCCTTTTCTTCCCACAAATAGAGCTTTCTTTTGATTGTATTTGATCACCTCTGCCGTTTTTATTTTTTGCGCTATAAACGGAAAAAGACCGAAAATTTGGAAAAAAAAATGACATTTTTGTTATAAAAAAAATCCAATAAACTCAATTTTAGTCATACATTTAGGCCAAAATGTATTCAGCCACATGTCTTGGTAAAAAAAATGTCAATAAGTGTATATTTATTGGTTTGCGCAAAAGTTATAGCGTCTACAAGCTAGGGTACATTTTCTGGAATTTACACAGCTTTTAGTTTATGACTGCCTATGTCATTTCTTGAGGTGCTAAAATGGCAGGACAGTACAAAAATCCCCCCAAATGACCCCATTTTGGAAAGTAGACACCCCAAGGAAATTGCTGAGAGGCATGTTGAGCTCATTGAATATTAATTTTTTTTGTCCCAAGTGATTAAATAATGACAAAAAAAAAAAAAAAAGTTGTCACTAAATGATATATTGCTCACACAGGCCATGGACATATGTGGAATTGCACCCCAAAATACATTCAGCTGCTTCTCCTGAGTACGGGGATACCACATGTGTGGGACTTTTTGGGAGCCTAGCCACGTACGGGGCCCCGAAAACCAATCACCGCCTTCAGGATTTCTAAGGGTGTAAATTTTTGATTTCACTCTTCACTGCCTATCACAGTTTCAGAGGCCATGGAATGCCCAGGTGGCACAACCCCCCCAATGACCCCATTTTGGAAAGTAGACACCCCAAGCTATTTGAATTAAATTGAAAAGGGGCATGGCGCTCCCTATGGGGTTGAATGGGTTAGTGTGTGGGGGGGGTTTAGGTTATGTTATATCCCCAGGTGATTTCCCCCACTATAATCCTAGTAGAGGTACCTAATACCAGCAGGAAAAATTAGTTACCAAAATTATAGGTCTATAATTATATATATATAACAGCAAAAGTAAATAAATGATTAGACAAGGAGCTGTCTTCAATGGTAGTTCGAACAAACCCTATAAGTAAGGGATGTGTGCTGAGGCCCCTACAGCTGTGATAGGTCTGCACCATATACCACCACAAAGTAAAGTGGCTATAACATATAAATGTAAAACATATATGTGCTCTACTAGCGCAAATAGTATCCAAAGCATATAATAAACTCTGCCTAAACAGTGCAAATAGATGTATAAATATAAATGTATTGCAAAGAAATACACATCATAATCAAAGTCCAGTGATCAAATAATTGCATCTCGAACTAGTTAGCGCAGAAAAGAATCAATTAAAAAATTTTTTTGTGATTATAGTCCTTAGAGTGAAAAAACTGTTCAAATCCAGTGTTCCAAGCAATTTTCTTAGCAAAAGAAAACCGTGACTTGAGTGCTCTCAGATAGTTCCTGTGACTTTTGTGCTCCCCCTTATGGGTCCCCACTCACCGAATCCAACAGCCCCAGAAGGGGCAACCAGCGTAGGGTATCTCAATCATGATCTCCTCTCCACACCAATTGTGTAGGGCATTCGGGATGATTTCCGTGCTGTTGGTTTTCCCAATGGCTTCCCGGATCCACCAGCCCCAGACGGGGCAGACTGCATGGGGTATTACGATCCCAATCTCCTCTCCACCACAGTCCTACTGAGCGTCCGGGTAATTTCCTTACTATTGAGTTAAGGTGTTCACAATGGCTCCCTCATAGAAAGAAAAATTAGGAGGCTCCCATGGTGTAGTAAGTATAAGAACTTTTTATTCAAAAAAACTCCATCAGCATTCAAAGGAGTTAACATTAAAAACAAAAGATAAACTAAATAGATTAAAAAATGCAGCAGTTTGCTACCACAGGGTACAGATATGTGCCTGAGAACAGGCCCGTAATGGAATAGATGTGTACCGCTGGTTGGAGCTGTTTGCGCTCCACCTGCGTTCCAAACAGGGTCCGTACCCGGAAGTGACGTAGCGTGCGTGGCGCCGTCGTACGCGTTTCTTCATTGACGTCTTCAGCGACGGTGCCAGCATGCCACGCGCTACGTCCATTAGTAGGGAGCCGCCGATCTAGTCACACCCCCTTTACCTAAGGTGTCCAATCATCTCGTGACGAGGCGGAGTGGCACTCCCACCTTATCTGAAGTGTCAGCAGAGGTGATTCCATCAACATTTCTTACAGACACCGTATGGCTTGTATTGTGAGCCCAGCTTATGGTTAAAAGGCTATATTGCCACCACAATAATAAATCCGTTATTCTTAAATCAATTAAAAATAAAATAATAAAAAAAAATATATATATATGAAAAATATAGAAAAAATAGAAAAAATAGAAAAATATATAAAAAATATATATAAAAATAATAAAATTACATAGACATAAATAGGACCGCATTAAACCTTCCTCTCAAGCCCCTTCTGTACTCCCCCTCTGGCCCCATTTGCTATAAGTTTCTGTACTTTATGATAATCTACAGACTGTTAGGACTCTAGGTCTTAAAACAGTAGTGCAGCATTGGGAGTTATCCTGTTATAAATCCTACTGGGGGGGGGATTTTTTCCCCTGATGGGTCCCCAACTATGGTTCATCAGAGAGCTTGGGCGGTTTCTCAATTGGTACCCTTATAGGGGATTGCCATATATAGGTCATAAGCAGTTTATGTACACATGGGCTAATATGGAATCCCAGTTTCTATATCTTAAAAAAGCCCCTATATAGGGTCTGTTTCAGATCTCTAATGGAGGGATGGTGTCACCCATATTGTTACGGGTCACTGCCAGCAACAATAATTCTAGGGTGAATTTATAAAATTAGTAGAGATATACAAAGGTTATGTGTAATGCAAATATTAGGAGGTACAATGCAACTTAGGGTGTGGGCATTATGTCCGAAAAACTCTGGTAAAAGGGTTGGGGTTACCCCTATAATCTGGATGGAGGTAGGTAAGAGGCTGTGTGTGCATTACCTTGCACCTTATATCCATGGGAGAAGGGAAATAGATGGGGGTGTTGCCATGCTAACACACCCCCGCTTATAAGTATATATACCCATGCACCTCAAGGGTTAGCCAGAAAGCAGTTTAAGTCGTTATCCAGGTTGAGGCCCCTTGGAGCAAGGGACCCCAGCCTGTATATCCATGCGGTTTCATTCTGTGATATAAGTATGGTTTTGTTACCCCCTCGCCAATGGTCCCTCACGCAGTCAATCCCATAAAAGATCAGTCCCGTGGGGTCCCGGTTGTGTACTGCATCGAAATGGCGAGAAAGATGGTGTTTTGGGAACCCTTTTCTAATGTTTTTAATATGTTCACGTATTCTCACATATAGGGGTCGGGTGGTTCTGCCCACGTATTGCATTTGGCACGGGCACTCGATGACATAAGTCACGTGCGTGCTTGGACAGGTGATACTGTAAGTTCCCTGATCTGATATTGTTTGTGGTCTGTTCTTGATTTAAAAGTTTCCCTTTATCGGGGCTGCCTTTTACTGACCCTACATGGTAGGCATTTTTGGCACTTATAGAACCCTTTCATGTCTGGAAAAATCCGAGTCGTCTTGGGGGGGTTAATAACATTGTACACTAAGAGGTGTCGCAGAGTGGGCGCTTTTCGATATACTATCCTAGGCTTCTTGGGTAATATACCTGCTAGTGTTCTGTCCTCTTTTAGGATAGGCCAATACTTCTTCAGGATATTCTCGAGCTCTTTATATTGGGAGTTGAACCCTGTGATGAACATCAGTTCTGCATTCTTTTCTTCTTTTTGGGTTTTGTTAGTAAATTCTTCCGATCTACGCTTGTTATATCCCTCTTCAACTTATTCAGCAAATCTAGATTATATCCTTTTTCATGGAACCGCTCTACTAAGATGTCAGCTTGTTCTAGATAATCTTCCGTGGTTACGCAGTTCCTCCGTAGTCTCGTTAACTGACCTTTGGGGATATTACCCTTCCACTGGGGGTGATGACAACTAGTGATAGGGATATACCCATTTCTATCTGTTGCCTTGAAGAAGGTTTTTGTATACAGGCCATCATTCTTCTTGAATATTTCAAGGTCAAGATATTCAATCCTTTGGGAATCCCATTTTCCTGTAAAGGTTAATCCATATCTATTGTTATTCAGCTCTTGCAGAAAGCTTTTGAAGGTCTCAGGTGTTCCTTCCCAGAATATAATTAAGTCGTCTATGTACCTACGGTACAGTTTCACTTGTGGTATATCCCTAGCGTAGATGTATTCCTCTTCCCACATGTTCATAAGTAAGTTGGCCACGCTTGGTGCATACCTTGCGCCCATAGCGACTCCCTTAGTTTGAACGTAGTAATTTTGGTCGTACCAAAATTAGTTGCAGGACATCGCTAACTCAAGGCCTTCAAGTATGAATTCGATCTGTTCTTGTCTCATGCTGGTGAGCTCATGAAGGGCTTTTTCCACACCCACCAGACCATCCTGTTGCACAATGCTAGTGTATAGCGAGTTTACGTCAATGGTGGCTAGCAGATAGTTTTGTGCTCCATCTATTTGCTGTAGTTCTTCCAAGAGTTGGGCACTATCACGTAAATAAGATTTACCCATCTTAACTAGTGGTTTGAGGAATATATCGAGATATTCTCCCAACCTAGAGAACACTGAATTAATGCCACTAATTATAGGTCTCCCGGGTGGCTTGTGTAATCTTTTGTGAATTTTAGGTGTATAATAAATCACCGGAGTTTTCGTGGAGCTTGAAACCAGGTATTCTGCTTCTTTGGTGTTTAGAATCCCAATCTGTTTTCCTTTATTCACGTAAGTTCTAAGTTTCTTTTCATATGCACGTTTAGGGTTCTTCCTAAGTTTGTTATAGGTGTTCTCTACCTGAAGCAGGTTCCCCATCTCCTCCTCATAATCTTTCTTATTTAATATTACTAGCCCTCCCCCTTTATCTGCAGGTCTTATAACCACCTCCTTTCTTTTACTCAAAGACTAATGTTTTCCAGACATTTCTTGTTTTGTGGTTGCTCCGTTTTTCTAGCTTCCTCAAGTCATCTTCCACCATTTTTTGGAATGCTTCCATACATTGATTCCCAGATGTTTTAGGGTTAAAGGTGGAGTTGTTTTTTAACCTTGTTTGCTCATATATTACTTCTCTCCTCGTTCTTGTGTCTATTTTTGTGAGGAAATGTTTTTTGAGGTTGAGTTTCCTCATAAACTTTTTCAAATCAATATATGTTTCGAATTTATCCAAATGTTTTTCAGGGGCGAATTTGAGTCCTAAGTCAAGAATTTTCATCTCATTTTCAGAGAATTGGACATCACTAAGGTTAAAAATACCCTTCCCTAATATTCTCGTCAATAACTCAATAGTAAGGAAATTACCCGGACGCTCAGTAGGACTGTGGTGGAGAGGAGATTGGGATCGTAATACCCCATGCAGTCTGCCCCGTCTGGGGCTGGTGGATCCGGGAAGCCATTGGGAAAACCAACAGCACGGAAATCATCCCGAATGCCCTACACGATTGGTGTGGAGAGGAGATCATGATTGAGATACCCTACGCTGGTTGCCCCTTCTGGGGCTGTTGGATTTGGTGAGTGGGGACCCATAAGGGGGAGCACAAAAGTCACAGGAACTATCTGAGAGCACTCAAGTCACGGTTTTCTTTTGCTAAGAAAATTGCTTGGAACACTGGGTTTGAACAGTTTTTTTACTCTAAGGACTATAATCACAAAAAATTTTTTTAATTGATTCTTTTCTGCACTAACTAGTTCGAGATGCAATTATTTGATCACTGGACTTGATTATGATGTGTATTTCTTTGCAATACATTTATATTTATACATTTATTTGCACTGTTTAGGCAGAGTTTATTATATGCTTTGGATACTATTTGCACTAATAGAGCACATATATGTTTTACATTTATATGTTATAGCCACTTTACTTTGCGTTGGTATATGGTGCAGACCTATCACAGCTGTAGGGGCCTCAGCACACATCCCTTACTTATAGGGTTTGTTCGAACTACCATTGAAGACAGCTCCTTGTCTAATCATTTATTTACTTTTGCTGTTATATATATATATATATATATATAATTATAAACCTATAATTTTGGTAACTAATTTTTCCTGCTGGTATTAGGTACCTCTACTAGGATCATAGTGGGGGAAATCACCTGGGGATATAACATAACCTAAACCCCCCCCACACACTAACCCATTCGACCCCATAGGGAGTGCCATACCCCTTTTCAATTTAATTCAAATAATCAGCGGAGAATCCTTAGGGAAGCTCCTTTAGGGGGGCAGCAAACCTAAACGATTGTTCTAAGCGCAGCTTTCACATTTATTTTATTTACTTTAGCTCTCACCTTAGGTGGGATCTTTTAGCTTGCAGCTATGGACATTTTGGGGTATATGGGAAATAGGAATATCGATCTGGGTGGCATTTTTAGTCAGGAGACAGTGACTAATACACAAGATATGAATAGTTTGATGAAGAAATTAAGACATACCATGGAGAAGCAGCTCAGAGTTTGGTGGGACATAGCCACCCTGGAAACCTATATTACAGCAAAAATGACACCAAGGAGACTAAGGTGGGACCTGGACCCCAATGATGGTATCAATGATCCAGCGTTGATGGATGAATGGTACACCTTCCTCAATGGGTGTGAAAATGAGCTTTTACATAAAATCCTAAAGAGAAGACAGTTTAAACTTAAAGGGGTTGAAGCTAACATTACTGATATCAAAAAACAACTATTACCCTTTACCAACCAGACTGAATATAAAAACAAAGAGAAGGAGCTCCAGGAAATAATAAAAAAATACGACACCCAAATACAAGTAAAAAAACAGAAAAAATATAAAAGGGACCTGATTGACTATCAGGGTATGAATGTTTACAAATGGCAAACCATGAGTGGTCACCCAGGTCTATTAGAGGAGGAATTGGAGGTGGATGATAGCCCCGACACATCGATGGAGATGGAGGGACCGATCAACAACACACCACAACAGATAGTAAGAACTAATGTAAAGTTCCCATATAGGTCACAACAAACCACACCATATGGACATACGGTAAGACCCAGAACTCACAGTGGCAACTATCAAGAAAGACATGAACACAGAGCCCCTCAAACACCTGGATATAGCATACCCACGAGAAACAGATACTCCCCATTAAGGGAAAATGTGAGGGCCCAATATAGAAACAACTATGAAGACACCCCAGGACCGCAATATAGAAGGGACCGAGGACCGCATAGGGATTTTCCCAGGCGCTGGGGGAGAGACAAACCACCAGGGAGATGGAGGGCAAGGCCTCCCTACAGGAATTCCGAGTGGAGAGGACCACATATGGGGCGAGGAGACCCCCGAGAAGATCAAGACAGAATGAGGGAAGAGAACCAAACATACAGGGAACAGGAACACCCCAGGAGGTACGGAGGAGACATAAGACACGGGACGGGACTCAAAGAAAGAAGAAGACGACCAGAGGAAACAGAGGAGGGAAGAAGAAAGCGAAGACGAGAATATTAGGGAAGGGTATTTTTAACCTTAGTGATGTCCAATTCTTTGAAGATGAGATGAAAATTCTTGACTTAGGACTCAAATTCGCCCCTGAAAAACATTTGGATAAATTCGAAACATATATTGATTTGAAAAAGTTTATGAGGAAACTCAACCTCAAAAAACATTTCCTCACAAAAATAGACACAAGAACGAGGAGAGAAGTAATATATGAGCAAACAAGGTTGAAAAACAACTCCACCTTTAACCCTAAAACATCTGGGAATCAATGTATGGAAGCATTCCAAAAAATGGTGGAAGATGACTTGAGGAAGCTAGAAAAACGGAGCAACCACAAAACAAGAAATGTCTGGAAAACAATAAAGTCTTTGAGTAAAAGAAAGGAGGTGGTTATAAGACCTGCAGATAAAGGGGGAGGGCTAGTAATATTAAATAAGAAAGATTATGAGGAGGAGATGGGGAACCTGCTTCAGGTAGAGAACACCTATAACAAACTTAGGAAGAACCCTAAACGTGCATATGAAAAGAAACTTAGAACCTACGTGAATAAAGGAAAACAGATTGGGATTCTAAACACCAAAGAAGCAGAATACCTGGTTTCAAGCTCCACGAAAACTCCGGTGATTTATTATACACCTAAAATTCACAAAAGATTACACAAGCCACCCGGGAGACCTATAATTAGTGGCATTAATTCAGTGTTCTCTAGGTTGGGAGAATATCTCGATATATTCCTCAAACCACTAGTTAAGATGGGTAAATCCTATTTACGTGATAGTGCCCAACTCTTGGAAGAACTACAGCAAATAGATGGAGCACAAAACTATCTGCTAGCCACCATTGACGTAAACTCGCTATACACTAGCATTGTGCAACAGGATGGTCTGGTGGGTGTGGAAAAAGCCCTTCATGAGCTCACCAGCATGAGACAAGAACAGATCGAATTCATACTTGAAGGCCTTGAGTTAGCGATGTCCTGCAACTATTTTTGGTACGACCAAAATTACTACGTTCAAACTAAGGGAGTCACTATGGGCGCAAGGTATGCACCAAGCGTGGCCAACTTACTTATGAACATGTGGGAAGAGGAATACATCTACGCTAGGGATATACCACAAGTGAAACTGTACCGTAGGTACATAGACGACTTAATTATATTCTGGGAAGGAACACCTGAGACCTTCGAAAGCTTTCTGCAAGAGCTGAATAACAACAGATATGGATTAACCTTTACAGGAAAATGGGATTCCCAAAGGATTGAATATCTTGACCTTGAAATATTCAAGAAGAATGATGGCCTGTATACAAAAACCTTCTTCAAGGCAACAGATAGAAATGGGTATATCCCTATCACTAGTTGTCATCACCCCCAGTGGAAGGGTAATATCCCCAAAGGCCAGTTAACGAGACTATGGAGGAACTGCGTAACCACGGAAGATTATCTAGAACAAGCTGACATCTTAGTAGAGCGGTTCCATGAAAAAGGATATAATCTAGATTTGCTGAATAAGTTGAAGAGGGATATAGCAAACGTAGATCGGAAGAATTTACTAACAAAACCCAAAAAGAAGAAAAAGAATGCAGAACTGATGTTCATCACAGGGTTCAACTCCCAATATAAAGAGCTCGAGAATATCCTGAAGAAGTATTGGCCTATCCTAAAAGAGGACAGAACACTAGCAGGTATATTACCCAAGAAGCCTAGGATAGTATATCGAAAAGCGCCCACTCTGCGACACCTCTTAGTGCACAATGTTATTAACCCCCCCAAGACGACTCGGATTTTTCCAGACATGAAAGGGTTCTATAAGTGCCAAAAATGCCTACCATGTAGGGTCAGTAAAAGGCAGCCCCGGAAAAGGGAAACTTTTAAATCAAGAACAGACCACAAACAATATCAGATCAGGGAACTTACAGTATCACCTGTCAAAGCACGCACGTGACTTATGTCATTGAGTGCCCGTGCCAAATGCAATATGTGGGCAGAACCACCTGACCCCTATATGTGAGAATACGTGAACATATTAAAAACATTAGAAAAGGGTTCCCAAAACACCATCTTTCTCGCCATTTCGATGCAGTACACAACCGGGACCCCACGGGACTGATCTTTTATGGGATTGACTGCGTGAGGGACCACTGGCGAGGGGGTAACAAAACCACACTTATATCACAGAATGAAACCGCATGGATATACAGGCTGGGGTCCCTTGCTCCAAGGGGCCTCAACCTGGATATCGACTTAAACTGCTTTCTGGCTAACCCTTGAGGTGCATGGGTATATATACTTATAAGCGGGGGTGTGTTAGCATGGCAACACCCCCATCTATTTCCCTTCTCCCATGGATATAAGGTGCAAGGTAATGCACACACAGCCTCTTACCTACCTCCATCCAGATTATAGGGGTAACCCCAACCCTTTTACCAGAGTTTTTCGGACATAATGCCCACACCCTAAGTTGCTTTGTACCTCCTAATATTTGCATTACACATAACCTTTGTATATCTCTACTAATTTTATAAATTCACCCTAGAATTATTGTTGCTGGCAGTGACCCGTAACAATATGGGTGACACCATCCCTCCATTAGAGATCTGAAACAGACCCTATATAGGGGCTTTTTTAGGATATAGAAACTGGGATTCCATATTAGCCCATGTGTACATAAACTGCTTATGACCTATATATGGCAATCCCCTATAAGGGTACCAATTGAGAAACCGCCCAAGCTCTCTGATGAACCATAGTTGGGGACCCATCAGGGGAAAAAATCCCCCCCCAGTAGGATTTATAACAGGATAACTCCCAATGCTGCACTACTGTTTTAAGACCTAGAGTCCTAACCGTCTGTAGATAATCATAAAGTACAGAAACTTATAGCAAATGGGGCCAGAGGGGGAGTACAGAAGGGGCTTGAGAGGAAGGTTTAATGCGGTCCTATTTATGTCTATGTAATTTTTTTATTTTTTATATATTTTTATATATATTTTTTATATATTTTTCTATTTTTTCTATTTTTTCTATATTTTTCATATATATATTTTTTTTTTATTTTTTTTTTAATTGATTTAAGAATAATGGATTTATTATTGTGGTGGCAATATAGCCTTTTAACCATAAGCTGGGCTCACAATACAAGCCATACGGTGTCTGTAAGAAATGTTGATGGAATCACCTCTGCTGACACTTCAGATAAGGTGGGAGTGCCACTCCGCCTCATCACGAGATGATTGGACACCTTAGGTAAAGGGGGTGTGACTAGATCGGCGGCTCCCTACTAATGGACGTAGCGCGTGGCGTGCTGGCACCGTCGCTGAAGACGTCAATGACGAAACGCGTACGATGGCGCCACGCACGCTACGTCACTTCCGGGTACAGACCCTGTTTGGAACGCAGGTGGAGCGCAAACAGCTCCAACGAGCGGTACGCATCTATTCCATTATGGGCCTGTTCTCAGGCACATATCTGTACCCTGTGGTAGCAAACTGCTGCATTTTTTAATCTATTTAGTTTATCTTTTGTTTTTAATGTTAACTCCTTTGAATGCTGATGGAGTTTTTTTGAATAAAAAGTTCTTATACTTACTACACCATGGGAGCCTCCTAATTTTTCTTTCTATGAGGGAGCCAATGTGAACACCTTAACTCAATAGTAAGGAAATTACCCGGACGCTCAGTAGGACTGTGGTGGAGAGGAGATTGGGATCGTAATACCCCATGCAGTCTGCCCCGTCTGGGGCTGGTTGATCCGGGAAGCCATTGGGAAAACCAACAGCACGGAAATCATCCCGAATGCCCTACACGATTGGTGTGGAGAGGAGATCGTGATTGAGATACCCTACGCTGGTTGCCCCTTCTGGGGCTGTTGGATTCGGTGAGTGGGGACCCATAAGGGGGAGCACAAAAGTCACAGGAACTATCTGAGAGCACTCAAGTCACGGTTTTCTTTTGCTAAGAAAATTGCTTGGAACACTGGGTTTGAACAGTTTTTTCACTCTAAGGACTATAATCACAAAAAAATTTTTTAATTGATTCTTTTCTGCACTAACTAGTTCGAGATGCAATTATTTGATCACTGGACTTTGATTATGATGTGTATTTCTTTGCAATACATTTATATTTATACATTTATTTGCACTGTTTAGGCAGAGTTTATTATATGCTTTGGATACTATCTGCACTAGTAGAGCACATATATGTTTTACATTTATATGTTATAGCCACTTTACTTTGTGGTGGTATATGGTGCAGACCTATCACAGCTGTAGGGGCCTCAGTACACATCCCTTACTTATAGGGTTTGTTCGAACTACCATTGAAGACAGCTCCTTGTCTAATCATTTATTTACTTTTGCTGTTATATATATATAATTATAGACCTATAATTGTGGTAACAAATTTTTCCTGCTGGTATTAGGTACCCCTACTAGGATCATAGGGGGGAAATCACCTGGGGATATAACATAACCTAAATCCCCCCCACACACTAACCCATTCAACCCCATAGGGAGCGCCATACCCCTTTTCAATTTAATTCAAATAATCAGCGGAGAATCCTTAGGGAAGCTTCTTTAGGGGGGCAGCATACCTAAACGACTGTTCTAAGCGCAGCTTTCACATTTATTTTATTTACCCCAAGCTATTTGCTGAGAGGCATGTTGAGTCCATGGAATATTTTTTATTTTGACACAAGTTGCGGGAAAGTGACAATTTTTTTTTTTTTGCACAAAGTTGTCACTAAATGATATATTGCTCACACAGGCCATGGGCATATGTGGAATTGCACCCCAAAATACATTTAGCTGCTTCTCCTGAGTATGGGGATACCACATGTGTGGGACTTTTTGGGAGCCTAGCCGTGTACGGGGCCCCGAAAACCAATCTCTGCCTTCAGGATTTCTAAGGGTGTAAATTTTTGATTTCACTCTTCACTACCTATCACAGTTTCAGAGGCCATGGAATGCCCAGGTGGCACAACCCCCCCCCCCCATGACCCCATTTTGGAAAGTAGACACCCCAAGCTATTTGCTGAGAGGCATGGTGAGTATTTTGCAGCTCTCATTTGTTTTTGAAAATGAAGAAAGACAAGAAAAAACATTTTTTTTTCTTTTTTCAATTTTCAAAACTTTGTGACAAAAAGTGAGGTTTGCAAAAATACTCACTATACCTCTCAGCAAATAACTTGGGGTGTCTACTTTCCAAAATAGGGTCATTTGGGGGGGGGGGGTTGTGCCACCTGGGCATTCCATTGCCTCCGAAACTGTGATAGGCAATGAAGAGTGAAATCAAAAATTTACGCCCTTAGAAAGCCTGAAGGTGGTGCTTGGTTTTTCGGGTCCCGTACACGGCTAGGCTCACAAAAAGTCTCACACATGTGGTATCCCCGTACTCAGGAGAAGCAACAGAATGTATTTTGGGGTGTAATTTCACATATTCCCATGGCATGTTTGAGCAATATATCATTTAGTGACAACTTTGTGCAAAAAAAAAAAAAAAAATTTGTCTCTTTCCCGCAACTTGTGTCACAATATAAAATATTCCATGGACTCGACATGCCTCTCAGCAAATAGCTTGGGGTGTCTACTTTCCAAAATGGGGTCATTTGGGGGGGATTTGAACTGTCCTGGCATTTTATGCACAACATTTAGAAGCTTATGTCACACATCACCCACTCTTCTAACCACTTGAAGACAAAGCCCTTTCTGACACTTTTTGTTTACATGAAAAAATTATTTTTTTTGCAAGAAAATTACTTTGAACTCCCAAACATTATATATTTTTTTAAAGCAAATGCCCTACAGATTAAAATGGTGGGTGTTTCATTTTTTTTTTCACACAGTATTTGCGCAGCGATTTTTCAAACGCATTTTTTGGGGAAAAAACACACTTTTTTAAATTTTAATGCACTAAAAAACACTATATTGCCCAAATGTTTGATGAAATAAAAAAGATGATCTTAGGCCGAGTACATGGATACCAAACATGACATGCTTTAAAATTGCGCACAAACATGCAGTGGCAACAAAATAAATACATTATTAAAAGCCTTTAAAAGCCTTTACAGGTTACCACTTTAGATTTACAGAGGAGGTCTACTGCTAAAATTACTGCCCTCAATCTGACCTTCGTGGTGATACCTCACATGCATGGTGCAATTGCTGTTTACATTTGACGCCAAACCAATGCTTGTTGAAAAAATTGGGGTCTATTAGACCTTAGATCTCTCCTCTGCCCTCAAAGCATCTGACCACACCAAGATCGGTGTGATAAAATGCTTTCCCAATTTCCCAATGGCGCTGTTTACATCCGGCGAATTCTAAGTCATGAAATGCTCGTAGCTTCCGGTTTCTTAGGCCATAGAGATGTTTGGAGCCACTCTGATCTCTGATCAGCTCTATGGTCAGCTGGCTGAATCACCGGCTGCATTCTCAGGTTCCCTGTTGAGACAGGAGAGCCAGAGAAAAACACGGAAGACGGTGGGGGGGGCATTCCCTCCCACTGCTTGTAAAAGCAGTCTAGAGGCTAATTAGCTGCTAGGATTGCTTTTACATGAAAGCCGACCGCTGGCTGAAAAGAATGATACCAAGATGATACCTAAACCTGCAGGCATCATTCTGGTATAACCACTCAAAGTCGTAAATGGCGTACCTGAAGACATAAAAATGGTTAACAATAAAACACAGTAAATGGTAAAGTATAAAAAATTGCATACCTGAAAAGCAAACATGATAAAACATAATAACAATAAAACATTGCAGAATAGAATACAGTAAAAAAGAACAATAGAAAGAGAATAGAGAGAGAGAGAACAATAAAACGACAACTATTTTTTAAAAATTTTATATATATATATATTTTTTTTTACACTTTTTTTTTAACTGTAACCGGTTCCAGGTTGGGGTCTCTCAAAATGCGATGGCATCTTGGGAGACCCTGTGGAAGTGTGCCTAGTCTGTGCAATGCTGTAGCCTACGCTAATACTCAACTAGTGTATGGTAGCATTCAAAACATTCACCAATGCAAAGACCAGGATTGTCAGGACAGGAGGGACAATAATAGCAGGTGTCACGCCTATATCCGCGCTTGCTGCAGACACAACATCTTTTTTGGGGGGGTTAGTTGGGTAGGGGTACTCGGGAGGACATAAAGAAAATGCCTCTCATGCAGCCGACTGCATTTGGTTGGGGATGTGAATGGGGGAAGTACGGGCGCTGCAGAAGTGGTGGGTTCCCAATTAGGATTGGCGAATGCTGCAGGAAGAGCACTATGGGCACGACGGGCCTGTTTTTGTCTTCTTCTTGGTGGCAGCGGGACACTACTTGTGCTTGCCACCTCACCAGCTTGAACTGCACTTATGGGACTCGCCACATCACCAAGTGTTACTGCAGTGCTGGTTTGACTACGACCGGGGTGTACTAGGCCGCTGGTGCTTGCCAGTTCACCAAAATGCTACCAAAAAAACTGTTAGCGATCGCAGGGATCAGGCCTGACTCTGCGAATGCTGCAGTTATGCGTTTAGTGTTTTTGTAAGTGACAGTGATCAATCGATACTGCACTTGGGTGGGCTGGGCCAGGCGGAGGGGCAAAACGCAGGTGCTAGCAGGTATCTGGGCTGATCCCGCTAACACTGCGTTTTTGGGAATCCTAAACTGCTGGGGACGCTAGTACAGATCTGATCGGATCAGATATTGATCTGTTCAGATACTATACCACTAAGGGAGGCGCATGCTGCGTGTGTGGGTGTTAGCGGTACTGGCGCTAATCTGACGCTGCCTGGGGCGACACATATCACCGCCGGGCGATCAGGGGGCTAAACCTTTATTCGGTAATAAACGGCGGGTGCCCTGACACTATAAAAAATAAACGAACTAACCAGCGTCACCCGTAACAGTTATACGGTGATCAGTGGTGAAAGGGTTAACTAGGGGGCAATCAAGGGGTTAAAACATTTATTAGGTAGTATATGGGGGTACCTGACGCTATAAAACGCTGACAGCGAACCTAAATATTTACCTCCCTAACTAGCGTCACCAGCGACACTAATACAGCGATCAGAAAAATGATCGCTTAGCGACACTGGTGACGGGGGGTGATCAAGGGGTTAAAACTTTATTAGGGGGGGTTAGGGGGGTATCCTAGACCTAAAGGGGGCTAACCCTAACTGCCCTAACACAGTAACTGTCACAAACTGACACCATGCAGTAATCAGAAAGAAAAAACTGCTTGGTGTCAGTGTAACGGGGGGGGGGGGGTAATCGGGGGGGATCAGGGGTGTAATGTATGCCTGGCATGTTCTACTGTATGTGTGTGTGTTGTGTACTCACATTCCAGTCCTCTCTCCTCTGTGCCGGAATGGAAAATGCCGAGCCGAGGAGAGATGACATCATTTCCTCTGCCTCTGTGTACAATACAGAGGCAGGGAAATGATTTGATTGGCCAGGAGCAATCGCGAAGGGGGGGCCACGAATGGATGGCCTCCCCCTCACCAACGATCGCCGGGGTAGATTTACCAACTGCCGCAGGCACCGGGGGGGGTCCAATCGGACCCCCCACCCGCGGGCAGGCAAGGACGTACGTGTAAGTCCTTTTGCCTGCCCGTGCCATTCTGCCGACGTACATCGTCGTGCGGCGGTCGGCAACTGGTTAATAAAGGAATTGTCAAAAACAATCTCTGTGTTTTTATTACTTTTTGACATTTTTTTGCTGAATGGGTAGGGGTACTATGTACCCGATACTCATTCACGTGGGGGGGCGGGATATAGGGGCCCCCTTGTTGAAGGGAGTTTCCAGATTCCAATAAGCCCACTGCCCACAGACCCCCACAACCACTGGCCACAGTTGTGGCGATGAGGCCCTTGTCTCCATCAATACGTGAACAAGGTGCTTTGAGGTGGGGGGGCAAAACACCCACCCCCCATTTTGAGGGCATGTGGCCTGATATGGTTCAGGAGGGGGGCGCTTGCTTGCTTCCCCCTTTCCTGACCTGCCAGGATGCATGCCCGGATAAGTGTCTTTTATAGATTTTGGGGGGCCCACGCCGTTTTTTTAGAAAAAATCTTTCACTAGCCGGGTGTCGGCAATCTACACTGCTGTTGATAAACAGACGTTTAGGAGAAGTTGGGCATTTTTTTCAGCAGCCCCTAAACTCTCCTATATGTTATCTTATCTGTCCATGTACACTGAGTAGTTTGTAGTTGTTTAGAGGCAGTAGAGTTTAGTGAAATTTTTTTGAAAGCAAAAAATTGCTTTCAGGATGGAAGTTTACTGGCATTTTAAATGCCAAATGCTTGTAACTGCTTGTAAACTTGTGTAAAAGCTGTAACCCGAGTTTAGGCACGTTTTCATTTATAAGTGTTCTTAGGCTACTTTCACACTGAGGCGTTTTTCAGGCGCCAAAGGGCTAAAAATAGCCCCTGTTAAGCGCCTGAAAAACGCCTCCCCTGCAGCCCCAGTATGAAAGCCTGAGTGCTTTCACATTGGAGCGGTGCGCTTGCAGGATGTTAGAAAAAGTCCTGCAAGCAGCATCCTTCGGCAGTGCGGGAGCGGTGTATAAGGAACGGTGTACACACATGCTCCTCCACCGCCCCCTGCCATTGAAATCAATGGGCATTTTGTGGACACTTTTAACCCTTTATTTGGCCGCTAGCATGAGTTAAAAGTGCCTTGCTAGCGGCCGAAAAGCGCCACCATACCAGTGGTAAAGTGGCACTAAAATTACCGCCACAGTGTGAAAGTAGCCCAAATGAGGAACGTAAGATATGGGGAAACATTTTTTTTTTTTACCACCTGCTGTTGCCTGCAAGGGGAGGGGGGGGGGGGAGACAGAGAGACAGACAGAGCTAGACAGAGAGAGAGAGAGACAGGCAGACAGACTGAGATAGAAACAGACAGAGAGAGAGACAGACAGACAGAGAGAAAGACAGATAGAGAAGCAGACAGACACAGAGATAGACAGAGAGACAAACAGAGCGAGAGAGGCAGACAGACAGAGAGAGGCAGACAGACAGACAGACAGACAGAGAGACAGGCAGATAGAGAAGGAGACACACACATAGACAGAGGGAAAGAGAGACACAGACAGAGAGAGAGAGAGAAAAAGTTCCCTATTCTAAGTAGTCCTTTATTGAGCCACCAACTAAATGCTAATATGTTCATTCCCGGAGGAAAGTCAGTATTATGGAACATGTGTGTTAGGGGGCGAAGGGCTGAGATCAGCGATGGGTTTTTGTGTATTTGATCGCACAGAGCTAATGAGTGGGAGAGAGTGGGTGCTAAAATAGTGGGTTTGAGTTTAGCAGGTGACCATATTAAGAAGTCAATAGTGTGGAGGGGGGCTGCTTGTCTCTCCATGGAGACCCAATCAGGTTTTGGGCCCGTGAATAGACAATAGTGATCTGGGCCAGCTGTGCAGCTTGGTAGTACCACCAGATGTTGGGTAGGGCGAACCCACCTTGAGATTTGAGTCTAAATAGAATATTTTTAGAGCATCTTCTGCCTTTTGGTCCCCATATAAATTGTAGAATTTTAGATTGAAGCGAATGCAGTTGTGATTTCCGGATTGGGATAGGTAGAGATCTGAATAAGTAAAGGAGGCGAGGGAGGAGGGTCATTTTGATTGCGTTTATGCTGCCTAGCCAAGATATGTTATGCTTAGCCCAATTGGTGAGGTCAGTTTATGGAAAGCGGCCGGGTAATTAGAAGAGTATAAGGAGTCTATTCTAGGGGGGAGATTGACCCCTAGGTACGGGATGTAAGTCGAGCACCAGGAGAATGGAAAATGGCTCTGTAAATTAAAGAGTAAATTGGGGGGACCGTGATATTTAGTGCTAAAGATTTTGAGACATTTACGTGGAGGCCGGAGATTTCGCCAAATTTATCAAGCAGGGAGAAAATGTTGGGCATTGATATCAGTGGGGAGGTGACAAATAATAGCAGATCATCGGCAAACAATGCGCACCTATGTTCTTGTTTTCCACAGAAGACTCCCTTAATGTCAGGGTAAGACCTGATTGCTATGGCCAGGGTCTCGATAGCTATGGCAAAAAGGAGGGGGGAGAGTGGGCAGCCTTGTCTGGTACCTTTTTCTATGGTGAGGGGGTCAGAATAGCAGCCCTGGAGTCTAACCTGTGCACTAGGGCTAGAGTACAGGGCTCGCCTCGAAGTGTCCCCAGAAAGTGTGGGCCGAAACCCCATCTCTCTAGGACATTAAATAGGTAAGGCCAGGTGAATGTGTCGAAAGCCTTTTGTAGGTCGATCGACAGTAAGAATCCTTCCTGGTGGGGGCCTCCGTCCCAACAGGAGTTGAGGAGGGATATGATGTCAACTGCTCTCCTTATCTGGTCAGGTCCTTGTCTCCCCAGAAAAAAGCCTGCCTGGTCCTTATGGACATAAAGAGCGATACAGGATGAGAGTCTATTGGACGGTACTTTTGTTAAGATTTTGAGATCATATTTAATTAAGGAGATAGGACAATAATTAAACACCAGAATTAAAGAATCTGACCATATATGGGGCAAGGGTGGTGGCAAATTTTTTTGTAATAGCCAACGGAAAAGCCCGGACCCGGGGCTGAGTTCTGTTTAAGCTGTTTTATTATCTCGAGGACTTCCACTTCAGATATCGGCTCGTCCAGGAGTTCAGAGTGTTCCGTAGAAAGTTTTAGGAGAGGGACGTTATTCAGGAATTCGTCTAGGGGAGGTTGAGTACTTAAATGCTCGTTTTTATATAAAGTTGTGTAAAATTCATGGAACGTTTCCATGATGCGGCGTGGGTTTTGAGTCAGCTCCCCCAGTCTGAGCTCATATCTTGGGAAAGGTATGAGATTGGGGCTTGGGGGATAGTTTTACTGCTAATTTGGCTCCTATTTTGTCTTTCTTGGAGTAGAATCGTGTTACTGACCATCTTAGATGTTTCTCAGCTTTGGTGGTCAGGGCAAGATTTAAGGACGTTCGGGTTGATTCAAGGGATTCCAGAGACTCTCTAGTGGGGTTATGTTTATGGGCTTTACTTAAGGATTGGAATTCCCTGATGAGATTGTTGATGTCTGCCTTGCGTTCCTTTTTAAGGCGTGAGGTAGTTTGGATAATCTTCCCCCTAATCACTGCCTTGTGGGCAGCCCATAGGGTTTCTGGGGAGATGGAGTCACTATTGTTCTCGTGTGAGGATCGTACATTGAACTGGGTCGCTTAAGAGCCCTTCATTGAGGCACCATATGAATTTAATGCAAGGGTTGTGGGTACCTTGTATGTATAAAAGAACCATAGAGTGGACCGAAATGGTGGTATCTCTGATGATCGCTTTAGTAGCAGATGGAATGTTGTGGGACTGAATAAAGATGTTATCAATTCTGGTGTAAATTTGATGTGGTGCAGAGTAGTGAGTGTAATCTTTGGATCTAGGGTTTAGTTCCCTCCAGATGTCCACAAGGCCCAAGGAGCACAGTGTGGAGGCTATCATAGTGCTCTGTTTCATGGGTTTCCTTGAGGGGGGCCTAACCCCCATTTGTCAAGGGATTGATCGAAAGGAAGATTTGTGTCACCTCCCATGATTATTTTCCCTTCCAGCTGTGGACCAAGTGTGGACATCATGGAGGAAAAGAAAGTCGCCTGGCCTTTATTTGGGGCGTAATAAGAGACAAATGAATACTGTGTGCCTTCAATAGAGCCTTTTACTAATATGTATCTGCCTGCTTGGTCTCTTAAAATGTCAGTTGGGGAGAATTTCAGGTTTTTTAGAAACTCATATGGCCACTCTCTTGGTTTTGTTACCTGCATTGGAGAGGTAAAACTGGGGGTAGTTACCATGTAGGAAGGAGGGGTTGTACGATGATGGGAAATGAGTTTCCTGTAATAAGAGGACTTCAATCTTTTGAGATTGGTAGTGTTTAAAAAGTTTTCGTCTTTTAACTGGAGATTTTATCCCTTGAACGTTGTGGGTGGCAATACATAAGGGGGAAGATGTGTTGGTGTCAGAATACATGGATCAAAGGGGGGGATGTGCACATCAATCTTTGGGTTCTTACCCTGACCTCCTGAAGTGGGTTATAGTCCACAGCTACTGATGTCCGAGGACTTTGATGAAACATCTGCAGGCATTGTGGTGAGCCTCTGGGTGACCCAAGAGAAGAGAGAGAAGGGTTAGAAGGGGGTAGAGAAGGCTGATCCTGAAGAAGATAGACAAGGCATGTCAAAAACATTGTACAGAACAATATAACAGGCAATAAAAATGCAGCTTAAGTAGAACCAAAGTCCCCTTACAGGGAGAGGGGGCTGCCACCCTCTCTCTGCAAGTTTTCCCCAAAAAAGTAACCCCAAACAGGGGGGTTGTTTTGCATGACTATAGGATTCGTCAACTGCGGTCTTACACTTATCTTAAACCTATAATAACCACACAACGCTGCATGACATGGGTTTAAATGGCCACAACAGCCCTTTTATTAACAAATTATATAACAATAAAGAGAACAATTTTAACACTAGGAGGGGGTCTTTGGGGTCTCATTTTTGTCAATAACAACTGTGTCCTCAGCTGTGCCCCAGCCGGCTTGAGGACATTGCGACTTTCCAATTTTTCTTTCCTATGGGACCTAAGTCCTGGGAGAACCACCAACAACCAACCAAGGTGGGATCCCATAATTTTCCCCCAAAATTTAATAATCTGTTTTAATTCTTGACCCCCCAAAGACCCCCTGACCCGCCAGCTGTTGTGACAAATTCGAAAAGAAAATATTTTTTTTTTTTTTTACCATTCTTACATTTTCACTCTTTTTTTTTAAAAAAAACAATGATATTCCCCCACCCCTTATCTGATTTACCCTCTTTATTTTTTTATTTTTTATTTTTTTTATTATACCACCCCTTAACCAAATGTAGGGCGGGAGGGAACTTCTTCCAACAAGAAATCTTCTGGAATGGTTACCCATAAGCCTATGCAACTACCCAAGCCCCTTTTCCGGCTCCACCCAGACCACCTGACCTGTTGCTCCAATAAGGTAAGCTACCCCTTCATCTAAAACTACCTCAGTAACACTTTAACCCTTCCAGACCTGTTCCTCCCATAGTCATGCCGACCCTCTGTCTAATTTTTCCTCCGGGTCACACTTGACTGTAGGATTCGTCAACTGCGGTCTTACACTTATCTTAAACCTATAATAACAGAAAGTACCGGACACACCGCCTCCGGAAGCACCTTAAATAATGTCACATAAACCCCATTGCCCAGCTGATCAGTTTTTGATCTGCTGATCCGGAGCTGAATGCTATCCGCAGCGATCTGCACCCCCGAAAACATCAAACCCCCTTCACTGCGTTTATTTTTACTCACCAACTCCCCAATCCTCAAGGCTCCAAAAAAAGCCAAAGAAAAAGCTGCAGGTGAACTTCATAAGGCGAGGTACAAACCCTGTGCAAGATTCCTACCATATCCGGTAGCAGCCCAAAAGACACCGGTCGCCTGGTATCTCTTACCACGCGTCCGCGCCGAAACCTTTCATGGCCTGACACACCATAAAATCCTTCGTAATATCCTGCAGGCCTTGTAGCTTATAAAGAAAAGCCAACGCAGCCAATCTCCGATTCATTTTAGATACCGACTCTCCCCTGGAAAACTGCGTCCCAATCACATACAACAACAGGGAAAGCCTGTCCTGATCCGAAACACAACCCCCCATGGAACTTACCAGGCTGTCCCATTCACGCCAAACTGAAGAGTAAGCCGCCCATGTTCCCTCACTCACCGAACGCTGTACCAAAACACCAGCTATTCCAATGCCAGTCTCCACAGATGCGCAGGACAAGGAACCGACCTCTGCTCCGCCGCCGGCGCCAGCTTCCGGAACCTGTCCCACTGAAAACAAGACAAGGCATCAGCAACGGAATTCTCTACACCCGGTACATGTACAGCTTTTACAAAACAATTCAAGCTTAAACAACGAAGAACCAAAAAACGTAATAAACGCACCACGGGCGGAGACGAAGCAGACAGACTAGACACAACTGCCACCACCCCCATGTTATCGCAGTGAAAGCAAACTCGCCGATTTTGAAATCGAGACCCCCAAATGTCCACTGCCACCACAATCGGGAAAAGCTCCAATAACACCAGGTTACTCAAGAAGCCCGTGACACGCCATTCCTCCAGCCACGCCTCCGCGCACCATGCCCCTTGACAGTATGCCCCAAAACCCAAACTGCCAGCCGCATTCGTATACAAATCAAAATCACAGGTCAACACCACCGGGGCCATCCATAAGGACCTCCCGTTATAAGAGGCCAGAAACTCCTCCCACACCCACAAATCAGCCTTGTGTTCGGCCGAAAGCCGAATAAAATGATGCGGCAATCACACCCCAGAAGTAGCGGCACTCAGGCGACGACAAAAAATGCGCCCCATCGGCATGATGTGGCAGGCGAAATTAAGCTTCCCCAGCAAAGACTGCAATTGCTTCAGCCTAATTTTTCTTGCCTGTAAGGCCGCCCTCACAACGATCGCAAGTCCTCCAATTTAGCAGGCGGCAAGCGACACTCCATTCCCTGCGTATCAATGATGATACCCAAGAATTACATCTCAGTCGAAGGCCCCTCTGTCTTTTCCGGCGCAATAGGAATCCCGAAACGCCGCGCCACGCCTTCCAATGTCCGTAACAAGACCGAACAAACCGTGGACTTCGGGGGGCCAATACAAGGAAAATCATCAAGGTAGTGCAAAACTGAGCGCACTTGTGACTCTTCCCGGACCACCCATTCAACAAAGGTACTAAACGTCTCAAAATAAGAACAAGAAATAGAACCCATGGGAAGACAACAGTCAACAAAAAACTGCCCACCCCAGAAACAACCCAGCAACGGCTGGCTGTCCGGGTGAACCGGCAATAAAGAAAAGCGGACTCAATGTCCGTCTTTGCCAACAATGCCCCCTGCCCATATCGCTGAACCCAACTAACGGCCGCATCAAACGAGGTATAGGACACCGAAGTCAAATCAGGCTCAATTGCATCATTCACCGAAGATCCTTTTGGATAAGACAAATGATGTATCAGCCGAAATTTATGTGGTTCCTTCTTAGGAACCACCCCTAAAGGGGACACATGCAACGTAGGTATGGGTGGGTGATCGAAGGGGCCAGCCATTCTGCCCAGCTCCACCTCCTTAGCCAATTTTTCCGTCACCACCTGAGGAAACTGATAAGTAGATTTTAGATTCTTGAGCACAGAAGCCCCAGACAAGGGTAACGAACAAGGAATGCGAAAACCAGTGGCAAAGCCCTCGGCAAGGAAAACCGCCGCCTCCCTTCTGGGATACCTATTTAGGTACGGCAGCATCGCGGACAGGTTTACCGGTGTCCTCCCTTTTTGAAGCGGACTCACCAGAGTGTAGCTTACCTTTCTTGAAACATTTGGCATAGCCGTGCGAGCCTCCGCATCCGGAGCACTCATGACGGAATCGACAGGCCGCGCCAAAACGGCACGCTCCTTCGTTGAATTGCCAACAATAGTTTTTTCGTTGTGAGGCCGACTGTCCAACACCTGAACCGCCGCCCCCCCCCTGGAAAGGGCTGACCCGAAGCCCGAGCCTGCACCATGAGCTTCATCCAAAGCCCAATATCCTTATGGTCCCATCTTAGCTGAGGCCTAACGGCTTTTCGCTGATGAAACTGTTCGTCATAGCGAAGCCACGCCAATCCCCCATATACTCTATCAGCCTCCCCGATAGCGTCTAAATAGCAAAAAAGCGGAGAACAGTTCTCCGGTTCTTTTTCACTGATGACGCTGACCAGTATCACAAAGACTTGCAGCCAGTTAGAAAAAGTCCTAGGGATAAGCCGCCAACGTCGCCTCTCCTCCTCCTCCTTCTTACTCTCGTCCGGTTTGCCTTTATCTATGTTAAACTTTTCTAATGGCAAAAGGGAGAATATCTCCACATATTCCCCACACCAAATCTTCTCCCTAACTTCAGGCTTGAGATGCACGCCCAATGGACCCTCGAAGCATACATAAACCTCACCATGTGCTTTATCTCCCAAACGAACCCCATCATCCCCAGACTCCTTGGCCTTACGCGACTTCGAGCCACTGACCCTCACCGTCTGAGAAGCAGACTCAACTACCTCCGAGGATAATGAGACCTCCGCATCCGTTTGACCTTCCCGCTGTGACACCGTGCCTACCGCCGGCGGCAGCATAGAACTATGCATGATGGAGGCATCTCGGCCCAAACCATCCGACGTGGTCACGGCAGGGACCCACGCCCCCGTTGGCCCCGCTACGGGTCCAGAAGGCCCAGGCGGAGCACAACGGTCCAACAATTCACGAAAACCCGCGAAAAATTCCGCCAAACCCAACACACCAGGTTCCCTTCCTATCTGACCCAAGTGCACCCTGCCCTGTGACCCCCCCCTGCTCACCCGCCACAAACCCGACACCTTGACCTACAGAGGAAGCAGAAATAAAATTGGACTCACCAGGCTGCCTACTTGCTGAATCCCGAGCAGCCGCACTTCCGGAATCCCAGCTGGCTCTGCACAGTAGGGCGCACGGCCGGTGATTGCCCATTGCCGTCATCACTGGATATCTCGTCGGATTCTGCTGACCACTCATGCACGGACTGTGCCGCAGGCATCCGCCCCCTCGATTCTTCCGGCTCCGCACACCCCGGCGTACCATCATCTTCATCCACCTCCATCGGAAAGCTGCGGGGTTCCCGTGCACCCCCAACTGTGGAAGGGGGTCGCCTACCCTTTAATTGGGCCTGGCCACTCCCCCGTATAGCTGTCACACTTTCTCTATGTGAAGCAGACTGCACTTTCCTTGGAGAAGCAGCAGAGGGCGCTAACTGCCGTCTGCTGCCTGTTTCAATAGACTTCCCACGCCGAGCCATCCTGCCAGCCACAGGAGAGGGAGCTGATCCTTCAGACGATGCCGCCGATGATTGCAGGTACCGGCCCTCCAGGCAGGCACGATCTGCCCTCACCACCGCTCCAGAAGGGACAGGGCTCCCGCCTCTCCCTGCATCCGACCGTGTCCCGCGCCGAGCCGGCCTCCTGCTAGGCACATCAGCAGGAGCGCCGGCCGCCATGTCCTGAGCCAAAGTAGAGGGGGAGGAGGGGGAAGGAGAGCGCAGCGTCCCCGCCTCCCGCAGGTCCCACCGATGCTGGGGATTCCTCCCAGGCCCTCCGCTGGAGCCAGAAGTTGATGGCACAGCAGGGGACACTGAAGGGTTCTGAATGGAGCTCCCATGCGGCCGCCGGACCCGGGGGGTGTGTGAAGGGCTCAAGCGCTCAGGAGGGCGAACCCTCCTAGCACGTTTAGAGGAAGGGGGGACCCAGGAGGAGATGGATCAACCCCCGACCCCTCTAACATGCCTAGCAACTGCTGTTGGAGCCACTGTGGACCCCGTGTAGAGGCTGCAGCCCTGACCTGGTCCCACAAGGCCTCCAAATCACTCATCCTGTCTGTACTTCTCTCCGCAGGGGACCGACAGAACTTCTTCCAACAAGAAATCTTCTGGAATGGTTACCCATAAGCCTATGCAACTACCCAAGCCCCTTTTCCGGCTCCACCCAGACCACCTGACCTGTTGCTCCAATAAGGTAAGCTACCCCTTCATCTAAAACTACCTCAGTAACACTTTAACCCTTCCAGACCTGTTCCTCCCATAGTTATGCCGACCCTCCGTCTAATTTTTCCTCCGGGTCACACTGTCTCTGAGTGGAGGGAAAACGCCACTTTGAGACAGATGGAAGCAAAGTGCGGTCGCTCCAGCCATTCTGCCAGGAAAAATACAGAAAGAGAAAAAGGGAAAAAAAAAACAAACAAAAAACAAGAACTCTGGAAGCAAGGATTATAGGTGGCAACCCAGATATTATATATAATGCGTGTATATAAAGAAAAAAAAAGACCAAGATAATCCTGTGAGAGTGGAGTGTCCACACATCTGTGGTCTGAGATTTCTGTCTCCGTCTCCCGGTCAATATGTGAGGGGAGGGAAAGGAAATCAGCTTTAGAGTATCCAAGAGGGTGATTAAATTGTCAGGAAGCTGTCTTTAGGAAGTTTATTTTCCCCATGTAAACGAGAAAATAACTAGTTCACAACAAAATATAGTAGGAGTGGGTAATGTCACTCAGGGGTCTGAGAACACAGGTAGGAAGAGAATGGCAGGGTTTCCAGATCAATGTAGTAGAGATTTGGGGTGATTGCCATTCATGCACTATAGGATGTGGAACAGATCCAGTCCGTGTAAGATGGGCAGGGATGACTTGGGGAGTCATTTTACCAGAGTTTAGTCAGTGAAGTCCTGGAAGGAAAATAAAAGGTTAATTTCAGGATTCTCATTAAGGTGGACTTCCGACTTTAGATCTGTTTGCTTGTTGTTTGTGCCACGGGGGTTTGATGGGGCTTGAGGGGGGAGGCCTTTTCGTGGAGATTGGAGTCTTGCGGTCCAATGAGGGGGCAGGAAAATGGGAGATGAGGCCTAGTTGAAGTAGCAGGAGTTCTCCGTCTACGTAGTTTGCAAAGCTGTACAGTATGATTTGTTTAGGTAAGCAAAGTTTAAGCGAAAAGGAAAAGACCATCTATAAGTGATCAATTTTTGTGACAGGATTTGCAGAAGAGGTTTTAAGGATCTTCTTTTTTGTATCGTATAAGGAGAGAGGTCAGCAAATATTTGGATGGGGTGTCCCTGTATAGTGAGATTTTCCGTTTCCCGGGCTCTACGCATGACCTCCTCTTTTACTCTGCAAACTCCCTGGGTACTCCCTGGCTAGGCCATCTTGGTGTGGTGGTTGGAGGGCTCTGTGTGTACGGTCCATTTCCAGGCAGTGTTCTGGTATGTCAGGGATCAGATTTTTGATAAATGTGTGAACGATTTTATCGGTTTCCTTAAACGATTCAGGAAGGCCTCTGAGTCTGAAAATGTACCTGTGAGATCTATTTTTGAGATCATCCAGTTTTGAGAATGCAATATCTAACTGTTCATGTAATTCTTGGATCCTGTCAGTATTCTGGTTGGCTATGGCAACAGTTTGGTCAGTTTTAGCTTCAATCGCCTCTATTCTGGCTCCCAGGTGATGCAGATCAGCCTGTATTGTTGATGTAATTTGTGAGGCAGTTTGGGCAAGTCCTCTGGAGAGCATTTTTGAAAAAGTCTCCATTAAAGATGAAAAATCTGTGGGGTAGAGGGGATTGGATGCCCTTGGATGGTCTGAGGTATTAGTGAGATCTTCCATTGGTGTAAGGGTGAGGCCATCCAGGGTCCTGCCAAGCAGCGATTTAGTGGATGTGGGGGATAATAATGGGGGCTGCTGGTTACTCACTGTTGGAGGATGTGGACCCTCTGTGTATGTGTCCAGGTCTGTTGGATTGGCGATGGATTCCTCTGGATCCTGGACCAGGCTTCGTGAAGTTGTAGTGGCCGCCATTTTGGCGGAGGCCACGGCCGGAGTACCGGGATTAAGTTGCCGGGATAAATTCCATCTAGCTGTACTCCCGATCATGCGGGGGGGGTCCTCGGAGGGTGGTGAAGGGCCCGGACAAGGGAATCCTCCTCGGCTGTTAGCTGTGGCGGAGAGTGCAGGCTGGAGCAGTGCGGAGCTCTCAGATCTTGCGACCGTCCATGGAGCTGCCGCACATGCGCCTTAGATGCTAACTTTTAATAAACAGACACTTACCTGTCCCACGGTCCAGCAATGTGGGCGCCCAGAGCCTCGCTCCTCTCCCCCTCCTCTCTCTCATAGCAACTGCGCGAATCATGCTGCGCTCTCCTATTGGCCAGGCAATCTTCTGGGACCTGTGACGTGTCTCAGAAGATCGCTGGCAGGGAGGGGCTGCCTAGGACGAAAGGAGGAGTCGCCTAGGCAGCCAAGAAGAGGAAGGAGAAAGTGGGACAGGAAGTCCCACTAAAAAGAAAGTTCACACCCCCCCAAAAAAAAAATGACATGCCAATTGTGGCATGTCAGGGGGCGAGGTGTGCTTAAAGCGGAAGTACCATTTTTGGGTGGAACTCTACTTGAGTGCAAGAAAATGTTTAAATTTGCACCGATGGAGATTTTTCCATGGAGCAGGGGCACGCAGCGATTGCAGCCGCTCAGTGTTGCTACTCCGTACGCGGCTCTTTAACCATGTGATCGGCTGTGTCCAATCACAGCCGGTCACATGTAAACACAGAGATGCTGGTAATCGGCGCTCCTCGTCTCACACTGACAGAGTGTGTGGTGAGGAGAGCCAATCAGCGGCATCTCAACTCAGGGGGACAACTAGGCATGTAATCAGGGTACTGATCATCAGTGCCCTGATTACAATATAGATCCAATAGTGTCACCAATCAGTGCCCACCACTGCCCATCAGTGCCAGAAATTAGTGCCCACCACTGCCCACAAGTGCCACCAATCTGTGCCCATTAGCAATGCCAGTCAGTGCTGGCTATCAGTGCCGCCTATCAGTGCTGCCCATTAATGCCCTTCACTGCTGTTGATCAATGCCCATCAGTGCCACCTATCAGTGCCCACCAGTGCATTCTATCAGTGCCCACTAGTGCCGCCTATTAGTGCCCATCAGTGCTGCCTATCAGTGCTCATCAGTGCTTATCAGTGCTCATCAGTGCCACATATCAGCACCACCTATCAGTGCCCATAAGTGCGGCATATTAGTGCCTCCTCATCAGTGCCCATAAGTGCCACCTCATCAATGCCCACCAGTTCAGCCTATCAGTGCCCATCAGTGCCGCCTCATCAGCGCACATCAGTGAAGGAGAAAAAGTACTTAGTTACAAGATTTACTGACAGAAAAATACCACCAAAAGTAAGCTCTATTTGTGTGAAGAAAATGATAAAAAATTTGTTTCCATACAGTGTAGCATGACCGCGCAATTGTCATTCAAAGTGCGACAGCGCTGAAAAAATACTGATTTAAACTCTTAAACAAAAAGTTCCAGAAAAGGCCTGGTCAGCAAGTGGTTTCAGCTGGGCTGGTAGGCAACCTAAATGCATTCTTTAAATTGGCTCTAAGCCCAGGTTCACATTGGGGTGATTTGGCATGCGATTTGACATGTCAGATCGCATGCCAAATCAGCAGCTGTTGTCGGCAATGGCATCATCCGACTCGATGCGGCACTGACTTTGCAGCGCCGCACTGATTCCTAAAAATTGTCCCTGTACTACTTTTGGTGACTTTGGGGGCAATTTGTATAGACATCTGTGCAGGAACCCGCTCAGATGTCTGTAAAATCGCCCTTGAAGTCGGACTGCATTGCTGGTTTGAAATCATGCGAATTCAGCTGAACTCACACGATTTCTAACCCGCAGTCAGTGTGAACCTGGGCTAAAACAGTAAAACACATATAACCCATGCAGCATTTGTATATTGTACTCAACACATAAGCTCGCTGTCAACACCAAGGATTTTCATGTCTGGTGAGTCCTACAATAACCTTTTATTGATGTAGCAAAACTGATGCTTTTAATGGATTGCTTAAACGTGATCATTTCTCTTAAAGCGGGGGTCCACCCACACCGCCAAAAAAAAAAAATATTAAAAGCCAGCAGCTACAAATACTGCAGCTGCTGACTTTTAATACATGGCCACTTACCTGTCCCAGGGTCCAGCGATGTCGACAGGCGACGCCGAGAACCCGCTCGGTTCTCGGCAGCTGCCGCCGCCATCCTGGGTGAGGGAATCAGGAAGTGAAGCGTGGCGGCTTCACTACCCGGTTCCCTGCTGCGCATGCGCGAGTCGCGCTGCGCGTCTCAAGTGGTCCCCGCTCTCTCCTGGGAGCTGTGTGTTTCCCAGGAGACAGCGCGGTGGGGACGGGAAGAGGCGTAGACTCCCATGGGAGTCTATGCCGGAAGTGGGTGCAAATACCTGTCTTAGACAGGTATCTGCACCCCCCTCCCCCCTGAAAGGTGCCAAATGTGACACCGGAGGGGGGGGGAGGGTTCCAAAAAGCGGAAGTTCCATTTTTGTGTGGAACTCCGCTTTAAGATCCTGTATCAACCACTTTCCATTTTGCCCAACTCAGTATACTTTATTTCTGGACTATATACTGTAAATCCATAAACTTTAAACTCCGGTTTCCAACATTCTAGGTTTGTTCTTCTCTGGACATTAAGTACTTCTGGCATCTTGTCTTTACCTCGTGGCCCTGTTTTGTAAGCCCCTTCACATACAGAATCTCCAGTTCATTTATTTAATCTTTCCCAGACCAGAAGCTGCTTGTTTCCAAATGCTCAGTGTGCCTGTAAAAGGCTCCGGTAAATGTAGGACAAAAGAAAAAAACGGATGGGGATTTTTTTGGGACAAAAAACACTGAAAACAGAAAATATGTACAGATTTACCACAATTTCCTGTCTAAACTCAGTGGTGGCACAGGCAACAATACAATTAGTCAAATGCCCAAAATAGAATGCTTGGAGCAGGGGAAGAGATTGGAAGGTAAAGAGAGAGATTAAGAATAGGAAGTCAAAGCCTAAAATAGGATATTCATAGTTTGGATGAAACACACAATTTGGATGGCTTATCTAAAAATCCCAAGAAAGAGACAGATAGAAGGATCAAAGGCTAGGAATGCAGACATTTCCAAAAATGAGCCAGGAATGTCTAATGCTAGAAGGTGTCCTCAAATACACTCAAACAGCAATGAGATGATGCACTGTTGATAACAGGCGGAAACACATGGAAGGACAAACACAAAGAATTGATACGAAAAGCCACTGAAAGGCCAAATTTTACAACAATTAACGAAGATACACAAGACCCATGATCAAAAAGTCGATAGAGCCTTACAGATCCTTACAGAACCTAACAGAATCAAAAAACAGAAATGAGGGCAGAAGCGGTCAAAAAAGCACCGCATCCCATAAAAATTATAAACAAAAGGGAAACAGGGGAAAAAGGGGGTTTAAGAGACCCCCGGGACTTTTAAGGTGCTGATATATTGGTAATAGACAAGGTAAATAGACAAGTATGATTTATCCATAAAAAAGATTTTATTACAATTGATATAAATTACACAACATAATTAAAAATGTATCAATATCCACATCTCAAAAAAAGGGCAAGCAGTCAAAGAGATACCACTCAACGGAATACCACTCTACATGTTTCGCTCATTGGGAGCTTTTTCAGGAGTTTTGGTATATATTAAGAAGTACAGGCTGCCAAAAGGTTGAATGTGAATTGTATTGAGTAAAAAATATTGCCGATGAAAAGCATCAGAAATATACACTCGGTAAAATACTAAAGCACTGATATGTAAAGTGTAAATGAAGTGAATACTGTGCAGATAATTGTAAGTATGCGATATAGGCAGAAATTACCCAATTCCAAAACAATTCCAAAACAATTCCAAAAAATAGTCCCAAAAAATTGGGATAAGAGTGAAAAAATAGTGCAAAATCCCAATGGGGATATAAAACAGACCAAAAACTAGGAAATAGCTAAATAATAAAAGCTGCACCAATATAAAAGTGATCTGATACCACTACAAAAATAAGTATTCTAATGAGAAAAAGGTGCGCTACAATTAACTTCCTAAAACATATAAATAAATATTGTATATAATGCCGTGAATGCAAAATAAAGTGAAGCACATGCCTATTAAACAGATGCCGCAGATATAATAAAATAAATTTTCATAATGCCTTCGTTAAAATAAACCAAAAGAACAAAGACAAAGATTAGATGGTAAACTGGATCCTTCAGAGGCCGTGGATGAATGTTCTATATGCGCTCAGCAGGAGAACAGACCGCAGATGCTATTGCTGGTAGCTTTAGTCAATAGTTCCTTAGAGATGTAAGTCTTACCTCCTGCACTTCTGACATCCTCCACTGATAGTTTTAGTTTCCTCCCATTTACATTCATGCAACCGTAGGAAAGAAAGGGGGAATATCATTGCGCAATGAACCACCTCCACATAATAGACTTAAAAGCATATGTGTATTGACTCACATGGTTTGGCAAGTAACAGCGCTTTTTTTTAATCAATCAGACCTGTTCGCGTTCTCCTTCCTCCCACCGATCAGTGTGTCTAGCACACAGGCAGATCGGATGACAGATGACGTCACTGGCTCCTCCCGACACATTGCGTCACATGTCACGTGACTTTATCAAGGGTAGCCATGTGACCGGTTGTCATAGTGACTCCAGTGAACATCGAGACATCATCTTGATTCAGCGCTAATAAACTTTATTATATAAATACATCATACACAATTAAAACTACTGATTTAAAAAACGCAAATTATTACTCCAAGACAACATCTTCATATACATTAAAAAATATATATATACATACGGGCAGGTTATTTTATTATTACTTGTTTACTCCCTCTAGTGGTCATACATATGTCAGCCTTTCACGCCGGCAGCATGTGAGTTTATCCTTATGGCAGTGAATACATGATGTTGATTTTCTACTCCCTCTAATGGTCAGACACATGTAGGTCATTCAGTTTAGCTGTATGTGGGTTTCCTCTCTTAACAGTGAGTACATAAGTCATACTGACACTTACAGCAATATTACTTCTTACTCGGTATTCGCCTCTATCTACCTGTACATATACATTATCAGCAACACCTAATTTTAAAAAAAATTTGTATAGAATCATAAAATTATTAAAATTGTTCTCAGAAACTGGCTAAAAAACATTCTTAAAAATTTTCTTAAAAAACTGTTATGGACTGCAAAAACTCAAAAGTCAGAGATAAAACAATTTAGATCAAATTCAATATTTAAGCCTCTAGGCGCTAAAGTGTCAATTTCAAATATCCATCTGGATTCACTTTTGCTGAGTTCTCTTATTTTATTACTCCCTCTCCAATGAGGCTTATATTTGTCTATCGCCCAAAATTTGAGTGATGTTGGATCCCTATTGTGATGAGAGGCAAAGTGACGTGACACATTGTGTTTGGGGAACCCATTCTTTATGTTCTGTATGTGTTCTCTTAAACGCTTCCATAGGGGACGTTTTGTTCTCCCTATATATTGTAGTGAGCATGAGCACTCTAAGATGTATACCACCCCTTCGATTCTACAAGAAATAAAATCTCTAATGGGGTGTTCCTTATTAGTGCTGGTGGACACAAAACTGGTACGTTTTTGCCCACTAAAATTCATGTTTTTACAAGCTTAACACTTTTTGCATGGAAAGAATCCCTTTCCCTGAAAGAACCACAATTTATTTGATTTATTAGGGGGATCCTTAATGTTTTTTTGCTACCAAGTCTCCAAGTGTGGGAGCCCTCCTATAGATAAAGCGTGGTCTATCAGGTAAGACCGATTTTAATTGTTTGTCTGCCTTAAGGAGTGACCAATGTCTAATAATAATCTTTTCAATCTCCTTATGTTGAGTATTATAATTCATTATGAGTGGGATATCAGGAAGCTTGGTTTTTGGTTTTTCTTTATCCTGGATTAGAGTGTCTCTTGGGATTCGATAGACTTCTTGTATCTTCTCCTCGATGAAGTCTTCATTGTAGCCTTTCACTATAAATTTTGTTCCAAGTGCCTTGGCCTGTTCCAGAAAAATGCTATCATCAGAGCAATTTCTTGTAAGGCGTACCATTTGACCCTTTGGAATATTTATTAACCATGGGTCATGGTGGCAGCTATCTACTGGGATATAGCTATTTCGCTCCACCGGTTTGAAGAAAGTTTGAGTGCTTATAGTACCTTTATCCAATTGTATTGTTAGATCCAGAAAATTCACCGGCGATTGCTGATCTCGTAGGTCAAATTGATATTCTTTTGATTGTTATTTAGTTTTTCAAAAAAACTTATTAGACTCACTTCATCACCCTTCCATATCAGGATACAGTCGTCTATAAAACCAAGGCAGCAGGAGAATCATCAGATCTGGAACTGTAGCCGTGTACAGCAGATTAGCTGAGGTTAAGGAAGCACTCCACTTGTGCTGCGGGACCAGGGTGTGTGGCTGGTCAGAGCAGACTTGCAGCACGAATGTTCAGCGTGGTGCAGAACTGCAGCAGCAGACAGCCGGGCAGACAATCGAAACACAGCAGTAAGTCATTATCAGAGACAGGAACGTGGTCATCAGATAGCCAGGGTCATCAACAAGCGGGCAACGAAGTACCAAATCAGGAGCAGAGCCAAAGTCAGGAACAAGCTGGGTCAATAACTAAAGCCAAGACAGGTCAGGAGTAAGCTGGGTCAGCAACCAAGGAAACACACTGGAGGTACACAGGATACAGGGAAAGCTGAAGACCAATCAGCATAGAGCACAGGCAGAAGCATCCT
Organism: Aquarana catesbeiana; assembly: GCF_042186555.1. Classification (NCBI taxonomy): domain Eukaryota; kingdom Metazoa; phylum Chordata; class Amphibia; order Anura; family Ranidae; genus Aquarana; species Aquarana catesbeiana. Next base: position 196,439,107 of record NC_133330.1, on the reverse strand, counting down.
TAAATAGCCCATCTGGCACATTCGTGTGCGCATGCACATTTCTGTTAGCCGTTCTGTGAACATTCATGCGCGCATGCGCATCTCTATTAGCCAAATGTCTTTTGACATGTACATTTCTATTAGCCAAATGGCCGGTTGGTATTCTCTGACAACAGGTGTGGCAGCGAACAGGAATGCTGTCGGTGACTATACTGGTACGGCGACACTGGGACTGGTGCGGCTGTGATCAGGAACACTGCTGCTGGCTGCACTGGTCCGGCAACACTGGGACTGGTGTAGCTACTGTAGCATTTACTAGTCTGGTGTAGTTGGCTGCACTAGTCTAGTGATACTCTACTGGTGTAGCTAGTGATCAGGGACAGTGTGGCTGGCTACATTGGTTTGGTAACACTGTATTGGTGTGGCTAGTGATCAGGGACAATGGGTGGCGCTGGTACACTTTAATATGTGCTGCTGCCAATACAATCAGGAAACAGTCTGTGTCCTCTCATAGTCAATCTGTGGGTGAGAGGGAAAAGGAGCTGTGGCTGAAAAATGTGGCTTTTGTTTATATTTGTGACTACTGTGAATAGTTATAGTGATCATGTTGTCATTGCCTCTGTACCCTGCCATGTCCAATAGACAAAAGGGGAAACAGTTTTAAAAAAGCCTCCCGCCTACAGGAAGCAGCTCTCTGGCTGTTTCTCTATAACAGCTGGGTGGCAAGTGGTTAAAATCTCTACTTCCCAACAAGAGGAATTACATAGTTACATAGTTACATAGTTAGTCAGGTCGAAAAAGACACAAGCTCATCTAGTTCAACCAAAAAAAAAAATACAATCCCATAAATCTTTTTTTTATGAGCTTATTCATCTGGGTGGTCAGCCCCATGCAGTGGCCAGAGCTATTTGCCCATAGAAAGTTAATTGGAGCGCATTGGATGTATGGACTCACCCGCACAGAAGAGTTTGATAGGTATGCAAGGAATGAAAAGGGGGGGCACAATTTTGATTTTGAGATTGTGGCTTCATCATCTCATATCTTTAAAATAACATTTAATTGTTGTTTACCATGGTTTAGCAGGTAAAGGTTACTGTCCCTTTAAATATGTTAATGGCATTTCCAGGAAGATCCAATGGAAATGTGAGGAACTTTCTGGAATTTTGGATTGTCTATATAAGAGCTGTGTGTGGAGGGCTTATTCCTTTTCCCCTGGGACCTGAGCAGCAGCAGAAGAGCACACCTTCAGCGTTCACATGGAGTCCATGGTAAGGCAGTTGTTGGAAAAGGCCAGCAGTGACATGGGAGAAGTATGACTTTGGCGCTGTTTAGCGCTAGCTGAGGAGAATGGAGGAAAGCAGCAGGAGCAGAATAATGGAGGAAGCGTGGGTTGCCAGTGGGCGCAGCGGAGGAGTTCAAGCCAGCGTGAGGCAGAGACAGCCCTGCATGAGAGGTCGCTTCGCTGCATTCCACCAGAGAATTACAGCCCAGCCAAAGGGAAAGCAGAAGAGGAATGCGAGCAGCAGAGCGGCAGAAGATGTTGGTGGCAAGGCAGGTCAGGGCCGCCGCGCCAGCAAGAAGAGGCGGTCCTTTTCCCCGTCATTGGCAAACAGAGGAGGAAGGCAGGGCAAAGCCGGACAGCCCGCAGAGTGGAAAGAAAGGGAGCAGCCATCCTCTCCACAGGCCCCCAGAATACAGGAGGCATTTCAGCAAGAAGTAGGGTATGGAGATGCCCATCATGTCATGTCCTTGGCTGTGCATACCCCATAGGTCCCTGAACCAAGTCTGCTGCTGGAAGGGATGGCTCAGCAGAAGGCGGGGCAGCTTCCAGCAGCTGGTGAGTTTGCACATTTTATTGCCTTGTCTAATTGAGTGGCTCTTCAGTATATAAATGTATCTCCTCTGTTTAAACTGTCCACTCTGTTCCTTCAGCTCATGCATTTTCTTCAGTCCCTGCTATTTCTCAGGGCTTACCTCTTTTAACTCATGCTCGCAGCACAAATTAAACCCATTGGTAATAGCGGGATGCAGAGCAATTTATCAGTCCTTGAACCTGCAAGTGCTGTGTGCTTGCTAGGACTAGGGTTCCTGAAGTGTGCATGAAAGATGTTATGTCCTGTGAATTGTACCCCTTAGGTTATCATTTAAGCTTGTCAGTGAAAGAAAGATATGGACAGGAGTAGATAAATACCGAAGTCCTTTTATAATTGGCTTCAGGCCTTTTTCATCTATTCTGGTGGGTGGAATTTTTCCTTGTCAAAAGATTTTATTGAATATACAACAATCAGCAAAACGTATATGTTGAATAATCACATATAAACTGAGTCTAATTTTGCTATTACATAGGAAAATTGAAGATAAGTAGAAAAATAAATAAATAAATAAACAAGAAAAAACAAATCATATGCAAAGATTACATTGTACATATAAAGGAATTAGTGTGGAGAGTCTAAAGACTGTATGTTATTGCTGAATGAATCAGCCAATCTAAAGCTAAAGATTTAAGATATACAATGAGATTATAAAAAGAACAATGAACTTAAATAGTACTATGTTCACAGGCAATAGAGAAAAAAAAAAAAGTAGGGGACAGAAAAGAAGAGAGTAGGAATAAACAGGAATATAGAGGAAGAGAGAGGAGAGGGGGAGAAGGAGTTCACCAGATTGGTCCGAGAGCCATATGGAAATGAGTAAAGACTAATGCCGCGTAAACACAATCGGACTTTCTGGCATAGTTAGTCCGGCACACCTTCCGACGGACTTTGTCCGCCAGGTGCACTGGACAAAAGAGCGCTGGCAAAAGAGCGGCATGAAGACAGCGGAGGAGCCGGCAGAAGAACTGGAACACCGGGAGAAGAGGCCAGAGGGAGTGGAGAAGAACCAACCGGACGCCGGGAGAAGAGGAACCGGAGGGACCCCCGAAGCCAGAAGAAGACCCCCGAAGCCGGAGGAAGACCCTCGAAGCCGGATAAAGACCCCCCGGAGCTGTTTCATAAATTAATTTAAAAACCTATGTAGTGTGTTTTATTATTGACACTTTTTCCTTAGGTGAATGGGTAGGGGTACCATGTACCCCATACTCATTCACATAGGGTGGGGGGCCGGGACCTGGGGGCCCTCTTCTAGAGGGCTCCCAGATTCCAATAAGCCCCCCACCCGCAGACCCCAACAACCAAGGGCCAGGGTTGTCGGGAAGAGGCCCTTGTCCTCATTAACACAGGGCCCCCCTCCCCCAAAGCACTCACCCCCCATGTTGAGGGCATGCGGCCTGGTACGGCTCAGGAGGGGGGGCACTCGCTCGTCCCCACCCCTTAACTGACTGACCGGGCTGCGTGCTTGGATCGGGGTCTGGTATGGATTTTAGGGGGGACCCCACGCTTTTTTTTTTGGCATAGGGGGTTCCCTTTAAAATCCATACCAGACCTAAGGGCCTGGTATGCCCCACGCTCGCCACAATAGGAAAATTTGTTTTTCCTATTGCAGCGAGCGCGAAATGCAATACCCTGCCCTTGCGTCGTATCTGGTCCATTAGACCAGCATACAGACGAGCCGGCTTTCCGTCGGACCAGCACACAGACGAGCGGACTTTCCATCAGAAACTGAGTCCGACGGAAAGATTTAAAACATGTTTCAAATCTAGGTCCGGCGGACTTTTGGGAAAAAGTCTGTCGGAAAAGTCCGCCGGAGCCTACACACGGTCGGATTGTCCGGCGGACTCTGGTCTGCCGGAAAGTCCGCTCGTGTGTACGCGGCATAAGACCAGTCAATTTTAACCACTACCATGGCAACAGGACTTTTTCATCCATAGATGATGCAGTGAAAAATTTATTCTATGGGTTCCAGGCGGGTGGCATTTTTATGACGAGTTGTTTAGAAATAAATTGTCCATTCACCCCTCGCTCAGGTGGGGCATGAAAAATGTGGGCTTGTGGCTTAATTTGATTTTGTCCTTGAAACAAGTTACACTGAATCAGAGTACAGTTAACCCTGTGAATACAGCCTATAGAAGAGACTATTGTTTTTTCTTTCTATGAAAGTCAATGCCGTTGGAATGCATCCTGTAAATATAGGCAGTAAGGTGCCTTTTGTGCAGGAGAGCACCCAGTGGTCAAGTGTTTTAAGAAGCATGCAAATGCAGGGTCCAATCAAGTGCAGAGGGATATTTATTTATTTTTTCTAAAAGCCTGCACTCTAGGAAAAACTGTGCCCATGTTTGGACAAGTACCCAAACAGGGAGAAAGCATGTTTTCTCATTGAAGGTTTTTTTTCCACAGGTTTTCCTATTGACCCCCACCCCCTTTTGGAAGAAGGAGGTACGTTAGTGAGTAATTTGAAGTCGATTGAGTCTTTTCTCCAGGTGGTTGGGGACAAGGTGTGATAAGAGATAGCTGAAGGGGGCATTGAGGGTTCTTTTAGGTACCCGCCTTTTATGAACTTTCATGTTTCCCCATGGGGGGAGGTGACGAAGTGGGAACCCCAGGCCTTCCGTCTTATTCATTACCTGTTTTTTCGCAAAGGGAGTATGTTAAATGATGACATTGCTGTGGTTCCTTGCCCAGTATCTTACGTGTCGCCTGAGGATGCAATTGTCAAAATTAAGTCATTTGGAAAGGGCGCTCTAATGGCTAAGGCTTATATAAAATCAGCTTTTTGCCTCTTGCCACTCTCCCCATCATCCTTCAACTCCCTGGGTTTTCAGTTTAGGGCTGCTATTTCTTTGACAAGTGTCTCCCAATGGGATGTTCCTTGTCATGTTCATACATCAAAGCCTTCTCCACGTTCCTTCATTGGGGGATTTGCTTTCAGTTTGGGGTGGACAGTGTGTTACATTATTGGTATGAATTTTTATTTGTGGGATCACCTGGCTCTACTCTTTATACGGAATTGTTGCAGATATTTTGTGGAATTTCCCAGAATTTTGGGGTTTCATTGGCGGAGGAAAAGACATGTCTGTCTACCTCGTCATTACACATGTCAAATGGAGTTGCTTGAGCAAAAGCTTGCAAAATTAAAATTTTGGTTGTCCAGTTTCTTACAGAGGAAGAAAGTTTTTTTACAGGAGATGCAATTGTTCTAAGAGTATTAGCTTTCGCATGCAGGATCATGTCAGTGGGGTCGCAATTTTTCCCAGCCTCTGTATCTTTTATATATCTGGCCTTAAGTCGCGGTTTTCACGTATTAGGCTGACTAATTCCCTCAAAGAAAATTTGTTGGTCTGGGTGAAGTTTCTGGATACTTATATTGGGCAGTCCTTTTTTCAGACAGATTTTGTTTTCACTGCGGATTTTCGCCTATTTACCAATGCTGCAATTTGAGAGATGCATTGGTGTTGTGCAACACGACCAGATGCTTGGGTAAGCAAAAAAGCCACAAAGAATATAGTCCTGTGGGATTTGTTTCCAATTTTGGTAACTGTGGAGTTTACTTTGCAAATAGATGTATTTTGGTGCAGATGGACAATAAAGGAGTCCTTTTCACGGTGAATTGCCTTTCATCCAGTTCTTTGTTTGAAATTAAGGTGGTTAGACAGATTGTTTTCTATGTTTTTGAAAAAAAATGAAAAAAAGAGAAAAAAAAAACAATATTTGGCAGAAAGTGAAATGCACTCTGGGAATATTGAATAATATAGCTGACCATTTGAACCGTTTTCGCCGGTTGCTTCCAGATGCAGGCGACGAGGGTATCCCTTTGCCTGGAGCACCTATGGCATATAATATGAAGTTGGCGTTGGAAGCTATTAAGGGCTTGGTTGCTCCTAAGACTTGAGTGAGTTATTCGGCCGCTTGGAGAAGCAGGATGGCATTTGCGAGCAATGAGGGTTATTTTAGTATTTACAGGCCGTCAGAAGGGGGTATTTTGGCTTTTGTGACATCCCTCATGCAGCAAAGCTTTCAAGCAGTCATGTAGTGAAGACACTGACGTGTATCTGCTTTTTTCTTTTGTTTAAAGGGGCTCCCTAATTACATGTCTCCTTTTTCAGTTAAGCAGGCCATTAAAGGATACAAAAGGGTGACTTTTGTGTCAGACAGCAGGAGACCTTTTTTTCTGGAAATTCTTTGTGGTCTTAGTGCAGCTATTTTTGCAGTTTGTTCCTCTGCATATGAATCTTTTCTTTTTAGGTCCGCGTTTATCCTGGCATTTTTTGGGGCGTTTCTTATCTCAGAGCTTGTGCCGGGATCGAAAAATGGCTGCTCAGGTATCCTATATGATCATGTGGCTGTGGAGAAATCAGTTGTTCACATTCTGTTATAGCATTCTAAAACGGATCCCTGTGGTAAAGGTTCATGGGTTACTTTGCGGGCTCACGAAAATAAATCAGTGTGCCTGGTAATGGTGGTTCGACAGTTTCTGTGAGTCAGGCCTACGGTGGTATGGCATTTATTTTTACATGTAGCACCTCTGAAGAAGTACCAGTTTGAATTTATTTTTCGTAATTGCCTCAGACACATGGGTCTAAGCAATTTTAAGTTCTCCTCCCATTCCTTTAGAATAGGTGCAGCTTCAGAGGCAACAGGAGGAGGTGGAAGTCAAAATGTTTTAAATTGTATGTGAAACCTAATCTTTTTGTTTAATTTTTCAGACTGGCATTGCACTGTATGGATTCGGGGACGCTCATATATATATGGGGCGCGTAAAAGAGCGGCTCAACATAATTATTTATTGAACTAGTCCTTTCATCTGGAGTCCTTGCCACTAGGGATGAGCTTCGAGTTCGAGTCGAACTCATGTTCGACTCGAACATTGGCTGTTCGCAAGTTCGCTGAACAGCGAACAATTTGGGGTGTTCGCGGCAAATTCGAATGCCGCGGAACACCCTTTAAAAGTCTATGGGAGAAATCAAAAGTGCTAATTTTAAAGGCTAATATGCAGGTTATTGTCATAAAAAGTGTTTGGGGACCTGGGTCCTGCCCCAGGGGACATGGATCAATGCAAAAAAAAGTTTTAAAAACGGCCGTTTTTTCAGGAGCAGTGATTTTAATAATGCTTAAAGTCAATCAATAAAAGTGTAATATCCCTTTAAATTTCGTACCTGGGGGGTGTCTATAGTATGCCTGTAAAGGGGCGCATATTTCCTGTGTTTAGAACAGTCTGACAGCAAAATGACATTTTGAAGGAAAATACTCATTTAAAACTACCCGCGGCTATTGCATTGCCGACAATACACTTAGAAGTTCATTGATAAAAACGGCATGGGAATTCCCCAAAGGGGAACCCCGAACCAAAATTAAAAAAAAAAAATGACGTGGGAGTCCCCCTAAATTCTATACCAGGCCCTTCAGGTCTGATATGGATATTAAGGGGAACCCCGGCCAAAATTTAAAAAAAAAATGACGTGGGGTTCCCCCTAAATTCCATACCAGACCCTTCAGGTCTGGTATGGATTTTAAGGGGAACCCCGCGCCAAAAAAAAAAAAAAAAAAAACCGCGTGGGGTCCCCCCAAAAATCCATACCAGACCCTTATCCGAGCACGCAACCTGGCAGGCCGCAGGAAAAGAGGGGGGGACGAGAGTGCGCCCCCCCCCTCCTGAACCGTACCAGGCCACATGCCCTCAACATTGGGAGGGTGCTTTGGGGTAGCCCCCCAAAACACCTTGTCCCCATGTTGATGAGGACAAGGGCCTCATCCCCACAACCCTGGCCGGTGGTTGTGGGGGTCTGCGGGCGGGGGGCTTATCGGAATCTGGAAGCCCCCTTTAACAAGGTGACCCCCAGATCCCGGCCCCCCCCCTGTGTGAAATGGTAAGGGGGTACATAAGTACCCCTACCATTTCACGAAAAAAGTGTCAAAAATGTTAAAAATGACAAGAGACAGTTTTTGACAATTCCTTTATTTAAATGCTTCTTCTTTCTTCTATCTTCCTTCATCTTCTGGTTCTTCTGGTTCTTCTGGCTCTTCTGGTTCTTCCTCCGGCGTTCTCGTCCAGCATCTCCTCCGCGGCGTCTTCTATCTTCTTCTCCTCGAGCCGCTCCGCACCCATGGCATGGGGGGGAGGCTCCCGCTCTTCTCTTCTTCTTTTCTTCTCTTCTTCATTTTCTTCTCCGGGCCGCTCCGCAATCCATGCTGGCATGGAGGGAGGCTCCCGCTGTGTGACGGCGCTCCTCGTCTGACAGTTCTTAAATAACGGGGGGCGGGGCCACTCGGTGACCCCGCCCCCCTCTGACGCACGGGACATGACGGGACTTCCCTGTGGCATTCCCCGTGACGTCACAGGGAAGTCCCGTCAAGTCACCGTGCGTCAGAGTGGGGCGGGGTCACCGGGTGGCCCCGCCCCCCCCTTATTTAAGAACTGTCAGACGAGGAGCGCCGTCACACAGCGGGAGCCTCCCTCCATGCCAGCATGGATTGCGGAGCGGCCCGGAGAAGAAAATGAAGAAGAGAAGAAGAGAAGAAAAGAAGAAGAGAAGAGCGGGAGCCTCCCCCCCATGCCATGGGTGCGGAGCGGCCCGAGGAGAAGAAAATAGAAGACGCCGCGGAGGAGATGCTGGACGAGAACGCCGGAGGAAGAACCAGAAGAGCCAGAAGAACCAGAAGAACCAGAAGATGAAGGAAGATAGAAGAAAGAAGAAGCATTTAAATAAAGGAATTGTCAAAAACTGTCTCTTGTCATTTTTAACATTTTTGACACTTTTTTCGTGAAATGGTAGGGGTACTTATGTACCCCCTTACCATTTCACACAGGGGGGGGGCCGGGATCTGGGGGTCACCTTGTTAAAGGGGGCTTCCAGATTCCGATAAGCCCCCCCGCCCGCAGACCCCCACAACCACCGGCCAGGGTTGTGGGGATGAGGCCCTTGTCCTCATCAACATGGGGACAAGGTGTTTTGGGGGGCTACCCCAAAGCACCCTCCCAATGTTGAGGGCATGTGGCCTGGTACGGTTCAGGAGGGAGGGGGGGCCGCACTCTAGTCCCCCCCTCTTTTCCTGCGGCCTGCCAGGTTGCGTGCTCGGATAAGGGTCTGGTATGGACTTTTGGGGGGACCCCACGCCGTTTTTTTTTTTTTTTTTGGCGCGGGGTTCCCCTTAAAATCCATACCAGACCTGAAGGGTCTGGTATGGAATTTAGGGGGAACCCCACATCATTTTTTTTTTTAAATTTTGGCCGGGGTTCCCCTTAATATCCATACCAGACCTGAAGGGCCTGGTATGGAATTTAGGAGGACTCCCACGTCATTTTTTTTTTTTAATTTTGGTTCGGGGTTCCCCTTTTGGGAATTCCCATGCCGTTTTTATCAATGAACTTCTATGTGTATTGTCGGCAATGCAATAGCCGCGGGTAGTTTTAAATTAGTTTTTTCCTTCAAAATGTCATTTTGCTGTCAGACTGTTCTAAACACAGGAAACATGCGCCCCTTTACAGGCATACTATAGACACCCGCCAGGTACGAAATTTAAAGGGATATTACACTTTTATTGTTTGACTTTAAGCATTATTAAAATCACTGCTCCTGAAAAAACGGCCGTTTTTAAAACTTTTTTTTGCATTGATCCATGTCCCCTGGGGCAGGACCCAGGTCCCCAAACACTTTTTATGACAATAACTTGCATATAAGCCTTTAAAATTAGCACTTTAGTTTATTCATGTTCGTGTCCCATAGACTTTAACGGTGTTCGCGTGTTCGAACGAACTTTTTTCCTGTTCGCATGTTCTGGTGCGAACCGAACAGGGGGGTGTTCGGCTCATCCCTACTTGCCACCTTTACGTTATTTTGGAAAGGTGTGGGAGGCCTCAAGTGTTACCAGTTATATTTTCATTTATCCAGGTTATTTCAGGTTTGCCCATTGCCTTTGATATTAGTCATTAATCTAGGTAATGATTGAGGTAATATTAAGATGATAGATTTGTTGTTCATGATTAAACAGGATATCCACCATTTTTTTCTTAACAAGGAAAAGGTTTATTCAAATCTTTACATTACAAGTGATGAACATACACAGTTAGTATCATTTACATTACAGTAAGGATTACCGCAGAAAGCAATTTGCTGATTAGGGATGAGCCGAACACCCCCCTGTTCGGTTCGCACCAAAACATGCGAACAGGCAAAAGGTTCGTTCGAACACGCGAACACCGTTAAAGTCTATGGGACACGAACATGAATAATCAAAAGTGCTAATTTTAAAGGCTTATATGCAAGTTATTGTCATAAAAAGTGTTTGGGGACCTGGGTCCTGCCCCAGGGGACATGTATCAATGCAAAAAAAGTTTTAAAAACGTCCATTTTTTCGGGAACAGTGATTTTAATAATGCTTAAAGTCATACAATAAAAGTGTAATATCCCTTTAAATTTCGTAGCTGAGGGGTGTCTATAGTATGCCTGTAAATGGGTGCATGTTTCCAGTGTTTAGAACAGTCTGACAGCAAAATTACATTTCAAAGAAAAAAAGTCATTTAAAACTGCTCGCGGCTATTGCATTGCCGGTCCGACAATACACATAAAAGTTCATTGATAAAAACGGCATGGGAATTCCCCACAGGGGAACCCCGAACCAAAATTTAAAAAAAAAATGACGTGGGGGTCCCCTAAATTCCATACCAGGCCCTTCAGGTCTGGTATGGATATTAAGGGGAACCCCGGCCAAAATGTTAAAAAAAATGGCGTGTGGTCCCCCTAAATTCCATAACAGACCTAAGGGTCTGGCATGGATTTTAAGGGGAACCCCGCGCCAAAATTAAAAAAAAAAAAACGGCGTTGGGCCCCCCCAAAAATCCATACCAGACCCTTATCCGAGCACGCAACCTGGCAGGCCGCAGGAAAAGAGGGGGGACGAGAGAGCGCCCCCCCTCCTGAACCTTACCAGGCCACATGCCCTCAACATTGGGAGGGTGCTTTGGGGTAGCCCCCAAAACACCTTGTCCCCATGTTGATGAGGACAAGTGCCTCATCCCCACAACCGTGGCCGGTGGGGGTCTGTGGGCGGGGGGCTTTTCGGAATCTGGAAGCCCCCTTTAACAAGGGGACCCCCAGATCCCGCCCCCCCTGTGTGAAATGGTAAGGGGGTACAAAAGTACCCCTACCATTTCACTAAAAAACTGTCAAAAATGTTAAAAATGACAAGAGACAGTTTTTGACAATTCCTTTATTTAAATGCTTCTTCTTTCTTCTTTCTTCTATCTTCCTTCATCTTCTTCTTCTTCTGACGTCACGGGGAATGCCACAGGGAAGTCCCGTCATGTCCTGTGCGTCAGAGGGGGCGGGGTCACCGGGTGGCCCCGCCCCCCGTTATTTAAGAACCGTCAGAAGAGGAGACGCGTCACACAGCGGGAGCCTCCCTCCATGCCAGCATGGATGCGGAGCGGCCCGGAGAAGAAGATGAAGAAGAGAAGAAGAGAAGAAGATGAAGAAGAGAAGAAGATGAAGAGAAGAGCGGGAGCCTCCCCCCATGCCATGGGTGCGGAGCAGCCCGAGGAGAAGAAGATAGAAGACGCCGCGGAGGAGATGCTGGATGAGAACACCGGAGGAAGAACCAGAAGAGCCAGAAGAACCAGAAGAAGAAGAAGAAGATGAAGGAAGATAGAAGAAAGAAGAAAGAAGAAGCATTTAAATAAAGGAATTGTCAAAAACTGTCTTTTGTCATTTTTAACATTTTTGACAGTTTTTTAGTGAAATGGTAGGGGTACTTTTGTACCCCCTTACCATTTCACACAGGGGGGGCGGGATCTGGGGGTCCCCTTGTTAAAGGGGGCTTCCAGATTCCGATAAGCCCCCCGCCCACAGACCCCCACAACCACCGGCCAGGGTTGTGGGGATGAGGCCCTTGTCCTCATCAACATGGGGACAAGGTGTTTTGGGGGGCTACCCCAAAGCACCCTCCCAATGTTGAGGGCATGTGGCCTGGTACGGTTCAGGAGGGGGGGTGCTCTCTCATCCCCCCTCTTTTCCTGTGGCCTGCCAGGTTGTGTGCTTGGATAAGGGTCTGGTATGAATTTTTGGGGGGACCCCACACCGTTTTTTTTTAAATTTTGGCGCGGTGTTCCCCTTAAAATCCATACCAGAACTGAAGGGTCTGGTATGGAATTTAGGGGGACCCCCACGTCATTTTTTTGTTTTAATTTTGGCCGGGGTTCCCCTTAATATCCATAGCAGACCTGAAGGGTCTGGTATGGAATTTAGGGGGACCCCCACGTCATTTTTTTTTAAAATTTTGGTTCGGGGTTCCCCTGTGGGGAATTCCCATGCCGTTTTTATCAATGAACTTTTATGTGTCTTGTCGGACCGGCAATGCAATAGCCGCGAGTAGTTTTAAATGACTTTTTTTCTTTGAAATGTCATTTTGCTGTCAGACTGTTCTAAACATGGGAAATATGCGCCTCTTTACAGGCATACCCCGGTCGCCAAACACTTTTTATGACAATAACTTGCATATAAGCCTTTAAAATTAGCACTTTTGATTTCTCCCATAGACTTTTAAAGGGTGTTCCGTGGCATTCGAATTTGCTGCGAACACCCCAAATTGTTCGCTGTTTGGCGAACTTGCGAACAGCCGATGTTCGAGTCGAACATGAGTTCGACTCGAACTCGAAGCTCATCCCTATTGCTGATATCCAGAGGGGAGAGGGGAGCAAAACCCCTACATTACAGTAGGATAGTATTCCAATAGGTGCATATTCCAATATGGCCACAGAAGGAGGTCCGGGGGGGGGGAGGAGGGAAGGGAGGAGGGACCTCACGTGATAAGATTGGTTACATATTTCACATGAGTATCAGCAGGCAAGAAGTCAGACAAATAAACTGTTATTGCGGTGCAACTTCAAGACCCAATTTGTCATCTGCAATCTCCGAGCCCTATGCGTCTATCCATCCTGACTAAGGGTCACCCCCCGGTTTGGTTCGCCGCAGAACATGCAAACAGGCAAAGAATTTGTGCAAACACCGTTAAAGTCTATGGGATTGAATGTGAAAAATCAAAAGTGCTAATTTTAAAGGCTAATATGCAAGTTATTGCCATAAAAAGTGTTTGGAGACCCGGGTCCTGCCCCAGGGGACATGTATCAATCCAAAAAAAGTTTTAAAAACGGACGTTTTTTCGGGAAAAGTGATTTTAATAATGCTTAAAGTGAAACAATAAAAGTGAAATATTCCTTTAAATATCATGCCTGGGGGGTGACTATAGTATGCCTGTAAAGTGGCACATTTTTCCCGTGTTTAGAACAGTCCCTGCACAAAATGACATTTCTAAAGGAATAAAAGTAATTCAAAACTGCTTGCGGCTATAATGTAATGTCGGGTCCCGGCAATATAGATGAAAATCATTGAGAAAAATGGCATAGGTACCCCCCCAGCCAATTACCAGGCCCTTTGGGTCTGGTATGGATATTATGGGGAACCCGGCATCCAAATTATACTCTGAACAGCAGTATACAGGCAGTCCCCGGGTTACAAACAAGATAGGGACTGTAAGTTTGTTCTTAAGTTGAATCTGTTTGTAATTTGGAACAAGTACATTTTGTAAGTGTAGCTCCAGCCAAAGAATCTATTTTTAAGCTTTTTGGATAACATAGGGAAGGGTTATCATCCCTGTAACATTTGTTTGCTGTCTGTGCCCCTGTTCAGATGAATTTACTTCACTTTCTGTCCCAATGATAATTGGATTTTGAAAATTTTGGGTTATTAGGGAAACAAGGATTGGTAATAAAGCATTAGTGGAGACACCTTTGTCTCATATTAACTCTTACAGGAGAGACTTTCCCTTCCTAGGGGTAGATTTCCTCTCACTTCCTGTTGTCTCCCTCCGTTTGTAAGTAGGAGTCATTTGTAAGTTGGATGTTTGAAAATAGGGGACTGCCTGTATATACTATACGGCCTGCCCTATACACTCTGTGGAAAATTGAAAAATTGGGTCTTAGGTGTTGGTGGTACCAGAACACTATAAGCCCTCACAGTTACTCTTGGTGGGCGCTGGAATGGGCCCTGTTGTGAAATATTATATCAAGAATTGTAATTACATGCCCCTGTTAAACAGGGGCAGAAAAATTGGGCCTTAGAAGGTGGTGGTGGCACAACACTGTAAAGCCTCACAGTTACTCTTGGTGGGTGCAGGAATGGGCCCTGCTGTAAAATATTAGATCAAAAATTGTAATTACAATACAGTGCAGCCGTAGTGCAGTTGCTACTATTTTTCTGGTGGTGTACACAGTACACAATACAATGCAGCCATAATGCAGTTGCTACTACTTTTCTGGTGGTGTACACAATACAGTGCAGCCATAGTGCAGTTGCTACTACTTTTCTGGTGGTGTACACAGTACACAATACAGTGTAGTGCGGTGTTGCAAAACAAAATATACATCATGTCCAGAAGGCCACCAAGGAGAAGCAGATGCTCACAGGCCACTAAAAGAGGGCAAGCAGGCTCTGTGTCTACAGTCAACAGTGCTGGTTGTGGACATGGTGCATCCTCTGCAGGTGGCCGTGGGGCACACTTGTCCTTTTTTTCTGCTGCTGGCCGTGTTATTGAGCCAGAACATGAAGAAAAGTTGGTGGAGTGGATAACAAAGCTGTCCTCATCCTCCTCATCATCTGTCACCCAGGCTCAGAATAGTTTTCCTTCCTATGCAGCTGCCTATGCAGCTGCCAAAGCGGCCTATTCCACCTTGTCCTTGTCCACAGTCACTCCTTCCATGCCTACACCATCATGCATGGAAGAGTCCCCCGCACTATTCGACCACAATGTCAGGTACATGCTGCTGGAGGATGCACAGTGATTTGAAGGCTCCAATGTTGGATCCCAGGTTGAGGAAGAGAGTAGCATGAACCTAGAGAAAGGGGGTGCCCAAGAAGGACAAGAAGCTGGCAGTCATGTTCCCCTAGCTGCAGCATACTGCCAAGTTTGCTCCAGTGATGAGGAGGGAGGGGATGATGAGGTCACTGACTCTACTTGGGGGCCTAATAGAATAGAGGAGGAGGAGGAGGCACAACTCAACGAGGCAGGATGTCCTCTAGGGGGCAGCTTAAGGGCAGCCACCCTACTGCATCACACCGCAGAGCCTCGCAGGTGCAGGGCGCTGCTGACTCCCCGCTGTTTTTGAAAAGTTCCTTGGTGTGGGCCTTTTTGGACACGTGTGCAGCAGATCGCACCGTTGCTGTTCGCAACCTATGTCTGAAGCGGATCAAGCATGGCCAGAACAGCAGCCGCTTGGGCACCACATGCTTGACCAGACATATGACGACCTCCCATGCAGTCTGTTTCCCGTATACTAGATTTGAGATTTAATATCTTTCAGATATGATTTGGGTTAAATGAGAGTTCTTTGACCATAAGTGAAAGCTTTAACACAATAACAACATTTATTGGTGAGTAGTTGAAGGTCTATCTAATACACAACCATCTATCTATAGCCTACACCAAGGAAGAAAATATTAGGTTAAAATTAGAGAATTACATGAAGGAATACAGAGTATATTCATTAAAACATTAATCTACAAACATATTTAGTTACAAGTTAAATGCAGACGTTTCCCATAATTACCCTTTGCACCAAGGTTCCATTCTGATGGTTGCTCTCCCATAAAAGTGTGTGTTTCCCTCCCATCTAGTCTGTGTATATCATTACATGCTGATGCCTCATTGGTTTGCATGGATCTGATTGGTGAGCTTCCCTATTCCTGGTTAAGGACTGGCTACATCTCCAATCCCTATACTTTGCATAAGTCAGCTCCCTTTAATGCAAATCCTTGTGACTATTCTGAGCAGGAGATTAACTTGAATTTTCCCAGGAAGTTAAGTATTGATTACGGGTTGGCCTCCCTTAATTGCATATCCCAGCATGGGATCCTTTGCAGTGAGTATGTATAAACAATGAGGTTTAGATCCTATTGTTTGTATACACAAGCCTAGACACCGACTTGTCTGTCTACCAGAGATTTCTGTGAAGATAATATGTTCCGCCCTACATAGATACAAGATGAATTAAATATATTCATAATTACAATATTTTACAGCTATTAATGGAGATTTCACATAAACTCATAAGGCAACAGGTCCGTTGGCAACAGCACTTGAAAGACCCACATCAAAGAAAAAGGCAGACTTCTCCTTGCTCCTCATCTGGGATCTCCAACCCTACTATACCTCCAGTCCTCTCAAAAACCTGCACTGAGATGAATGAAGGTATAGCAATAGGTGCCGCGTAAGGACCCTAGGATTCGTGATATCAAAGAGAGGGATCATTACTGGCTGGCAACCCTTCTTGATCCACACTACAAAGGTTAGGTTGCAGAACTCATTCTGCCTTCGCAGAGGGAACAGAGGATGAAACATCTTCAGGATGTTTGAGCTACTGGCCTGTCCTGCATCCAGCATTCCTTCTGAACGCACATTCAGTGCTGCTGGAGGGTTTGAAATGGATCATAGAGTGCGCCTGTCCACAGACTCCATTGATAGGCTCACATTCATAAAAATGAATCAGTCGTGGATCAGCAGCAGCTATCAAGCACCTGATGCTGATGTAACTGATTGATTTTTCTATGGATGTGGGATTCCCCTGCCTATGCTGAGTGATTATCCTATTCCTCCTCAAGCTTGATGATGCTATCTTCCAACAACATTTTTGGTTTAGGGCACCACCACCACTGCCTAAGGCTCAATTTTTCTGTTCCTGTTTAAGAGGGGCATGTAATTACAATTTTTGATCTAATATTTCACAGCAGGGCCTGTTCCTGCACCCAACAAGAGTATCTGTAAGGGGTTACAGTGTTGTGGCACCACCACCGCCAAAGGCCCAATTTTTCTGCCCCATCCCAGCAGCAGAAAAAAAGGACAAGCGTGCCCCACGGCCACCTGCAGAAGATGCACCATGTCCATGACCAGCACTGTTGACTGTAGACACAGAGCCTGCTTGCCCTCTTTTAGTGGCCTGTTAGCGTCTGCCTCTCCTTGGTGGCCTTCCGGACATGATGGGGATTTTGTTTTGCAACACCACACTACACTGCATTGTGTACTGTGTACACCACCAGAAAAGTAGTAGCAACTGCACTATGGGTGCACAGTACTGTGTACACCAACAGAAGTGTAATAACAACTATGGGTGCACTGTATGTATTGTGTACTGTGTACACCACCAGAAAAGTAGTAGCAACTGCCCTATGGGTGCACAGTACTGTGTACACCAACAGAAGTGTAATAACAACTATGGGTGCACTGTATGCATTGTGTACACCACCAGAAAAGTAGTAGCAACTGCACTATGGGTGCACAGTACTGTGTACACCAACAGAAGTGTAATAACAACTATGGGTGCACTGTATGTATTGTGTACACCACCAGAAAAGTAGTAGCAACTGCACTATGGGTGCACAGAACTGTGTACACCACCAGAAGTCTAATAGCAACTATGGGTGCACTGTATGTATTGTGTACTTTGTACACCACCAGAAAAGTAGTAGCAACTGCACTAGGGGTACACGGTGTTGTGTACACCACCAGAAGTCTAATAGCAACTATGGGTGCACTGTATGTATTGTGTACTGTGTACACCACCAGAAAAGTAGTAGCAACTGCACTATGGGTGCATGGTACTGTGTACACCACCAGAAGTGTAATAACAACTATGGGTGTACTGTATTGTGTACACCACCAGAAAAGTAATAGCAACTGCACTATGCACGGTACTGTGTACTGTGTACACTGCCTGAAGTATATTAGAAAAGGTACACCAGGAATAGTCTGCAGTCAGATATAGGCTTGGCTACACTAGATGCAGTGTATATATATACGAGACTGGCTGTATATATATATATATATATATATATATATATATATATATATATATATATATATTAAATACACTGCAGCTAACTGAATAGCCTGCCTGCCTGAAGTATATTAGAAAAAGTACGATAATTAACAATTATTTTCGGGGTGAGGGGGGGCGTGACCAGATGCTGAGGTGAGGGAGAGCGATGCAGCCGGACCTGACCCTCGTCCCTCGCTCTTACCCCCGCTCCTGAGATAAGGACGCAGCATGGCTGGGAAAGGACGCTGAGGAGGGGGGAACGCCTGAAGCACCTGGGGGCTGTAATAGCTGCAGCACACTGCCCGGATACACGGCGCTGTGACACGCTGTCTGGATGGAGCTGAGCTTAACCCACACACACTGTGCCTGTGTTAAGCTGATTACACACAGCTCTCCTGAGAAGGACATCGGCGGCGCTCAGTCCAGTGAGAGAGGGGGGCGCTGACATCCAGGACTGAGTTGGGGTGTTGGAGAGCCCTTGAAGAAGAGTTTTAACCAAGCAGCAGAGGAGCCTACCCACAGCGTTGGAGGGGGTGAGTAGGTGGTTATTTACTCACTCACCTGCAGTACACCAGCTTACAAAGGCTTGCCAAAGATAAGGCTCACACAGCTCATATAGTTAATAACTTGGTGGGGGAGAAGAGGTACACCCCCAGACCAGAGTGATACTTAGCACCGTGGTGGGAATAGCACCCTGTCGGTATGACGAGGAGGAAGGGGATGGAGGATGGACCAGCGCAGGAGGGGTTGGGGGCCCCCGGACCTCGTGGCACGAAGGAAAAGGGGAACCAAGTGGCAGCCAAACTGGAGCGCTTCGTGCATACCCCGAATCAAACCCCCAAAAAGGCTAGTAGCACAGGGGGAGCCCAGCACCAAATCAGCCACCCTGGGAGGAGAAGTCAGGCCCAAGAGAATGGGACTTTGGTAGCTATACCACCAGCGGGCCCAGCAGCAGCAGGAGGAGGCCCAGAAAAACAACAGGTCTTGGGTGCAGAGGGGGCAGTAGGGGGAGGTCAGTGTGACCCGATTCATGAAAAAGAACCATCCCTAAATGACATTTTTCTGGCTGTTAACAATTGTAAACAATCAATTAATGAACTGTCCGAGCAACTTAAGGGCATCAGGGATGAATTGTTAACCGTCAAGGGAGAAATGCGCGCAGTGTGCATACGAACAACAGCTTTGGAAGAAAGGTTCAGTCAAATGGAAGATGAGGTATTTCCTTTAAAACAAGAAGTAGCACTTATGAAAATCCAACTGAGGGACTGCCTACAGAAAATGGATAATATGGAAAACAGGCTGCGCAGGGAAAATCTGAGGGTACTTGGGCTCCCAGAGGGCTGTGAGGGTAACAATCCCATCAGGTTTATGGAAGACTGGCTGAGAGAGAAATTTGGCAGGGATTCATTCTCAAACACCTTCGCCATAGAGCGTGCACATAGGATAGCCCCCAGGACCTCAGCTCCAGGGGGCCATCCCAGGCCTTTTATCTTTAAACTTTTATCTTTTCGGGACAAGGTTACTATCCTGCAGAAGGCAAGAGAGTTAAGAAATATCCAGCATAATGGTGCTAGGATTTCGATATATCCGGACTTCTCCCCCGAGCTACAGAGACAAAGAGCTAAATTTGGAGACTGTAAAAGAAAGCTTCAGCAACTAAGAGTTAACTATGCGCTATTGTACCCGGCACGGCTGCGTGTCTCAGCTCTGGGGGAGGTCAGGTTTTTTTTCCACCCCTAAGGATGTGTCAATGTGGTTAGAAGAATGAAGAGAGAATAAGACAAGGAGAAGAAATCTAGACACTTTTTTGGACTTTTTTTAAATGTTATTTTTGTGTGCTGGGGTTCCCCTTTTTTTCCCTTTTTTTTTTTTTTTTCCTTTTCTCAGCTTTTTGTTCTATATTCACTGTTTTTCAGAATGCAATCTGGAGTGGAGTGGTGTGGGGGGCGGGGGGATGGTAGGGGATTAAATATGAATATAAGTTATAAATGCAAATATATTAGTAAGAGGTATTAGTTTAGCTTAAATCACCAGCACATTTAATTGTAATATTATTAAGCATAATATTCAGGGGATAGCTCCCCTCCTACTAGGTTTGGTGCACGGCTTTTTTCTTTAGCCTTAGAGAGTTTTTGAAGGTCACTATAGAAGCTCGAAGGGTAGGCCCAAATTTGGGCACAGGGGTTTGGGATAGGGGGGAGGGGGGGTGGGGGGCGTTGGGGGGGGGGAGGAGGTCGGGGGGTGGGGGGCGATATGGGATGGGGGGGTGTACACTGAGGGTAGAGAGTGGGGGAGCATGGTCACGGATGGATGAGTGTCGGTTCAGCCTATCACAGCAAAGGGACATAATAAAAAGTAGGGCTACACACAACGTTCACAAAAGAAGGTGGTTTGGGTTATTAGGAGATTAGCGTGTGGTAAGGTCACTAGGCCTAAGGGCTGATGACAACCGAACAGAGGTGTAATAAAACCCCAGGAATTGGTGGAAGGGTTAATATATGTGCATGGAATGTAAGGGGGATTGGGGATAATTTTAAAAAACAGGTAATTTTTTCAATAGCCAAAAGGAGGAAAGTCAAAATACTCTGCCTGCAGGAGACCCATTTGGTAAAGGACTCATTTAAAACTTTAGACTACACGCAATTTCGGATACAGTATCACTCCACCCACTCCTCCTATTCCAGAGGGGTGAGTGTATTGATAAGCACTGGTCTGCCCTTCTCCTGCAGTCAGAGTAAGGTGGACGAATATGGGTGGTATATTTTTCTTTCTTGCTTGATAGAAAATAAAAGATTTATTTTGGCCAACGTTTATATCCCTCCCCCATTTAGCATGACAATACTAGATGACTTAGCCAGGTTTATCATGAACTCCCCCAGGACCCCGGTCATAGTGGTGGGCGATTTTAACATGACAATGGACAACAGTATAGATAGGTCCCCCCCCAAAAATGGAACTAGAGTGGCACCTAAGAGCCCCCTTATGCAATATTGTGATGAAATAGGATTGGTAGACATCTGGAGGAGGAGGCACCCTGGGGAGAAGCAATACTCATGCCACTCCAGGACCCATGCCACCTTATCCAGAATCGACCTAGTTCTGGGAAAAGAGGAAGCATTAAATGTAGTGGAGGAAATAACGTATGAGCCAAGGGCCGTCTCGGACCACACGCCTGTTATTACTGCTGTGAAGGTAGGAGAGCACCACATCAGGGGGAGCTGGAAGGTCAATCCCTTCTGGCTTGATTTAATAGGAGAAGAGGAGAGAATGAAGGAGAGCCTATCGGAGTTTGTTA